>NW_022195999.1:0-716324 GCF_008641045.1 Pistacia vera
GATTAGGTTAACAACAAAAGTCAATGTATAGGATTAAATTGGTGTGAAATCTATGCCCTAGGTTTAGTCATATTGATTTTTACTTCAAAGTGTTTACAAGTTTTACTTTCATTCAGTACTTAATTTTTAGTGGATAGTTTATTTACTTTTTCATTAAAATCATACTTAAACTTAAGTTTAATCAAATAGTAATAGAATATAATAGTTTGGTACTTGGTAGGTAGTTCCTTTGGGATTCGACACTCGTTTACTCGAGTTTTACTACTTGCGCGATTTCGTACACTTGCGAAAAGCCTGTCAGTATATGAATTTGAGTTGAATAATGTCAGTAGAGATTTGAAATTTTAAATGGGTTTGGTGAAGGAAAGAGAAGAAGAAGATGATGTGGGCAGAATACATTTGGTGAAGGAAGGAGAAGAAGAAGATGATTTGGGCATAATACATTTGGTGGAGGGAGGAGAAGAAGAAGAAGATGAACAGTAGGAAATTAAGGTTGGAGAATGAAAGAGAGATGTTAGAGAACCAATGTGGGTTTGAGGTTTTTGGGTAGTGGGTACTATGGTCTATGCGAATACTAGAAAAAACAAAAATTTGATTCTGCAAATTGTTGTTGTTGTCCCAGAGAGTATGTGTGGTGTGAGTAGTGAAGAAGTGAAAGGAGAGATAGGAACCAATCAAAAAATAAATAAATAAATAAAAAAATAAACACTAATCTGGTTTTGTCATGTTTCTGCTTCTTTTCTCTCTATAGAATTTTATCAATGTTTATTTTGATACCCGCCCAGCAACCTTTTATTACCTCTCAATTGCAGGGTATTGTTATTGTTAATGGGAATGTAAATTTACAATTTGTCTACCTAACTTTTTATTAAAAATATGTTTTACTGGAATTTAAGTAATATTTATATGCAATTTTCAAATTTAAAGAGAGGTTATACTGCTAATAGACTGTTGCATGACTTAAAGAAATAAAAAAATTATTAAATCAAATAGTAAAGGGTATTTTCGTCTTTATTGTAAAATAGTAACAGATTTTATTAACGGAATATAACAGTGGGTGGAAAAGTGTCATTTTGAAACTTGACAGGTGGAAAAGTGTCATTTCACCAAACCTTGTGTGGGAAATAGTCGTTCTCTCGTTATTATTGTTCACCTATTGGGAGAGGAATAATTGCTACCTTAACATATGAGGATTCCTTATACAGACTTCATCTGGGTTCTTAAGGAAAATGATAGAGTTACCGAAAAGTTTACATCGAATTTGTGCACCGAATGACGTGACAAAATCCTGACCGTTGATTAATATTAACTGATAATAAATCAACGGTTAGTATTTTGCCACGTCATTCGGTGCACAAATTCGGTGCACACCCGTTGGTAACTGTAGCATTACTCGGGTTCTTAAAATACATAGCTCCACTTCTTTTTTTAAATTTAAAATACTTTAACATGACCAAAATCCCCCAAGTGTACAGTCAAGTATTTTTTAATGAAATTGACCCTCAATTAAAATAAGTGTTCTTATATGAGAAATAAATGAAATAAAATTATTAGAAGAGATATTGATGATATAAAATGAATGAGAAAAGAAATAATTAAAATATATATATTCAACCCATTAACCTATTAATGATCTAGATTTCTTGTGATTAAGAATATTTTTATTCACAACAAACAAATCTAGATCATTAACTTCAACAAACAAATCAATTCTTTTATATATATATAGAAGAACCTCAATACAGTGATACTCCTCCATGTAGTCATAAAAAATTTTCATCCCAACTTGTGCCAATTATAAATAAGAATAAATTTCGCATTGGGAAGAATGACTTTTTCACCCCCAAGGTTTGGTGAAACTACCTTTCCGCCCCTTCAAGTTTCAAAATGACATTTTCCCACCCTCTGTCAGGTTCTGTTAGTGTTTGCTGTTAATAGGTAATTAAAAAGACAAAAATACCCTTACATATTTGACTTTATTGTTTTTATTATTTTTTGTCATATCAACAGAGTCAATTACCAAAATACCCACTCTTCAAATATGAAATTACTAGTATATCCTCAACTTTATATGAAAATTAAATTACCAATGTATCCTTGTTTTTCATTAAAAATAATGTCTCAAACGTATGAAGTTAATGTTGGAATTTTAAAAATTTTAAACCTATAGAATTACCATTTTGTCCTTATAGTTATTGCACAAAGTACTAGTATTACTAATATTTGAAAATAAGAATCCAAATTATAAAATTGCAGTGCGCACGCGCGCACATACACATATATATAAACAATTTTTTGTTAGTTGAAACTTGAAACCCAATAAGAATAGGGACAAAAATTTCCAAGGGACGATGAACATTACTATAAACATTCTTTAAACCTATATGTAGCCTGATTATCTAACTCTTCCTATGTACACCTTGAATTTATGTCAACTAATAGATCAACTCACCACACTGGCAACTTCATGTCTACTTTCCACATTTCTACTGTAGGCTTCCCTGCACTTGATCTTTTAAAGAACTTGTGTTTTTCTAATCTTCCTACTCATCCATAGACCTGGCAAAACAGGTGGGTGGGTCGGGTATGGGCAGGGTCAAATGGGTACGGACCCTTATACGGGTCTAATATTTTGGACCCGTGCCCTACCCTATACGGGTACGGGTGAACCCGCGGGTGGACCTGTTTTTTCTCTCTCCAGATTTTAGTTTTTATAGTTTCACCCCTAATAGTTTTCAATTATGATAATTACACCCCCAAAATTCCTACAATTTTAATTTTTTACATTTACACCTCCTAAATCAACTACTCTAAATTCAATTCAATTAAGAATATAAACAAATATGAACCAAAATAAACAAATAACACATAAACAAACAATAACATATAATACAAAACTACAAATACCAACCAAAATAAACAAATACAAAATCACTAATACACAATTACACATAAACAAACAAAATAAGTTAATAAACTATAAATACCAATTAAAATAAACAAATACATAATCCAATATTCAACAAAAAACATTCTTTAGGACAGCAAATGTTCATCCCACAGTGGGCGTGATAGAGTCTCTTGATTCCACAGTCTCGAGATCAGTCAATGGCACATCAAGATCATCATCCGAATCATCTTTCACCTCATCATCTACACAATGATCAACTACAAATATTAATAAATGTAAATAATAAAATATAAAATATTGTTAACATGTTACCTTCAAACTCATATCCATATAGCCAAGTTCGAGTGCAATAAAAGATTCTGCATTTTTGGTCGAAGTGAGCTTCGATATTTGTTGAGACTTTACTGCCAATACTAAAAGCGGACTCCGAGGCTACGGATGTATGGTATTGCCATGATATCACGAGCCAAGTTGCCATCTGTCCTGATCTCAGCCCTAAGAGAAAATCCAATTAGAGGCAGATCCTCACCTCACCAAACAAAAGAATCAGTGTAACTGAAATCAGAATTGCACCCCAAGCTGTTATCGACCATCAAGAAAAATCGAAGTGCTTGAAAATTAGAAAGAAAAAAATTCATTCAGAACATTTATTTATCCTTCCAAGAAATTAACCAAATAATTAGTTCAAAACATCTGAATAATATTATCTCATGGCAGCAGCATTGCAAATGGTAGAGTGCATAGCAACAGATGCTGCTTTTGACAAACGGCGATTACTTTGCTGTAGCATAACTTATAGCTAAGAAGTATGTAACATATTAAGAAATTCCATGCAAACATATCAAGTAGTCCTGGGTTGTCAGTGTACATTGTAAAAGGTAAAATTGTAGATATATAGCATTCGTAGTAGCATTATTACCCATTACAGACCATGACTGTAGAAGATTTAGTAGTTGGGCCTGCCCACAAAATCTAAGACGCCCAAAAACTATTCTCCAAGCTCCAATAACATTTCTGGATCACAAATAGTCTATGATGTAGGACAGAAACTCACAAAATCAACAAAAACAAAGAGGAAGACTAAAAATACTTGGAAGTTATTTTGAATATAATTCACTTTCTAGAAATTCCTGGATTTTGGATTAGTTTTCCAGGTTTTAGTCTAAACCAAACTTTTCACTACAAAAAGGCTATCAAACTACAATTTTCATTTCTAGATTTTACAATCCATTTTTTACTTTAATAAAAAATTCGCATTCCTGGTAAAAATAATTCTTTCTCAAAACTCTCTGATAAAAAATATATAGCCCTTACACCACATAATCCTTTACATTGAACTTAGAGACATCAGCTACCAAATCCCGTACAAAACTCTTCCGTAACTTTTGAAACATACAAACAGAACGTTTTCACAAACTTAACCAAAATTGGAAACTTAAACAACACAATTCTAACTTCAACATCATCACCCCAAGAAACCATACAAAACTAACTAAGATCAGGTCAGATACGAATTTCGAAGATGCAAATAACTCTACATTAGCTCAATCTTTTAAGTGAACTTACGGGATCTCCACAACCCACTTCTGTTCTCACTTTCTTAGCAACCCAACAACCAAAACAAACAATGCAGTAGAGCAAAAGAGCTAAAAATCAAAATAAAGAAACAAACATCATCAAGCATAAAGAGATATAGATATATACCAGCATGTTTGCGATCCTTAGGAAGTCCAGACTTGGCAAGAACTTCAAGATCAACAAGAATCATAGACATGAGTCCCAAAGTAAGGCCAGACATCAACCCAGAAACAAACAAAAAACACTATTATCACAATATGTATAAAGAAATTAGTCTCACAACAACTATACTCCACCGCCATTTTCCCCAAATCAAAAGAACACTCAATTTCACCCCAAAGTAATCTCTTTGATCCCAAGATATCTCTCAACTAATAACCAAAATGATGCGTATTAAGCAACAATGAACAAAAACATATGCCCAGAATGTTCAAGAAATTTAATATCATAAATAAATCAAAAAAGCATAAGTAGTTTAGCTTAACTATAATGTTGTCTGATCTGGGAAAGAGGTGCGGCAATCTTAGCACCAACAGAGAGCATATTTTTGCCAAGTGCAATGTCTATAAGGACAGTGGATTGCTGACTCGTTAAGTTTCCAGAAGCTGCGAGTTCTTGGTGATTGGAACAGCAATCAATATTCAGATCCAGTTCAAATTCCTATTAGTACTTAAGAGTTTCTATAGTTAAATTTTCATTTGGGATTTTGTGGATGAAAAAGGGAAAGCTTAAGGCAAAGCATTGAAGCAGAGGAAACTAAAAGAAAGGATTAATTTTATTATATATATAAAGAAAGGATTAAATTTCATTTAACACAAGACTCACCCTTTCGAAACAAACAGACAAGAACCTGTCTTTATTGATCTTTCATTGTAAGGGGAGATAAACCCACGTATTGGCCAGATTTCACCCAAACACAAACACACTCAACCCAAACAACTCTAAAGATCTACGTACAGGGAAAACTCAACCAGACAACAATATAAGTGTAAACAATGTTAATCTCACAAACAAAAATTAAAATACAAAATATTAACCATTCAAACAAAAAGAAAACACAAAATCTGTCAAAAAAAACAAAAACAAACACACAAATTAGGGGTTAGGGATTCATTACCAGCCGATGAGTGACGAACTGACTATTAATCAAAGATGGAGACACCGAGATAGGGAGTTGATTCAGTTGAACTTCAGACGAAGAAGAATGAGAGAGATTGAGATGCGGCCGCGATAAGGTTGCTGAGAATTGAGAGTGAGAAATCAGAGATGAGATGAGAGTGGAGATCAGAGATGACTGAGATGAGATGAGACTGAGAGAGTGAGAGGCGTGAGTGCATCTGTGGTGACTGTTGAGTGAATGGCGAAGGCGTGAAAAAAGTAGGGATTCAAAAAAATGAAAAAGTTCATTTCTGCAAATACGGGTGCCCGCGGGTTCACCCGTATAAACCGTTTGTTTTTGGGCCAGGTACGGGTACGGGTCTAAAAAACAGGTTTAATAAATTGGACCCATACCCTATATTATTTACCGGGTACGGTCAACCCGGGGGTCAGACCCGTTTTGCCAGGTCTACTCATCCATCATATCCTCATTGTATGTTTAAAACATTTACTTTAGGCCATTGCCTTATTTCTAAAAAAACATCCTAACCTTCCTGCCCCTAAGTTGATAAAAATCAAAAAAAAAAAAAAAAAAAAAAAAAAAAAAAAGAAAGCACAGTAGTCCACAAACTTCTACTCTCAAGCGACTGTAGGTTGAAAATAGAAAACCAGTGGCATAAGCTTACTTTTACGATGTCCAAACTCTTGTTTGCCACTTTAAAGAGCTTTTTTCTTCATTTTTTATTTTTATTATCTCAAAAAGGTTTCCGTAAATAAGTACGTGCTTTTTTTTTTTTTTTCTTATTTGTGTGTCTCTGCAATCAAATGGTAGAAGAGCCAAAGTTGCACTATGCGAACAATGGAACAACTCAACCACTTGATCTAAGAGAGCCTCACACAAAAGTATATGAGGATTCTGCATTTAAAGTTCATTCCATATGTTACCACATATTTGATATATGAACAAAAACCACAAGTCTATTCAATGAGGTTATACGCAAAACTTCTAACACAAAAAAAAAAAAAGTCTCAAAATGTCACATAAAACTATTAGCATACTAAAATACTACCAAACTCCTAAAATGAATAATCCATTCACTTTATAAAAGTGACAATTATCGCCAATAGACTTGTATGTAATGTCAAATTATCACAGAAGTACAGTGTACAAGAACAAAGTACCCTATGTCAAAATTTGAAAAACTATGCAAATGAATCAGCCAACTCAAAGACACAAAACAAAACCATGCTGTTAAAAATTACTACCACTGGGTGTATCTGAACCTTGTAAGAAGAACCAAATGGTTATGCAACAGCACGATGCAAGAATTTAAAGTTATGGAAATCAACTGAACCTCGAGAGTTTAACATAAAACAAAAACCTTAAGTTCCCAATCGCTTCAGTTTTGAAGAATAGGAAGAACACAAAATATCCACGGAATTGTCTTGCATTCAAACCACTGCCATGATCAGCCCAAGAAGATACCAAAATAGAAGGCAATTGCATTTGGAAAAGAAGCCAATATGTGAGCAGAAGAAAGGGTTACAACAGAATAGAGAGAAAACCTTCAGATTCAGAGAGCAGAGAGAGTTACGATAGAGCTCTAGGTCGCAGTGCTTCAGTTTCAGAGAGCGTCACTTTAGTTTTAGAGGAGAGAGAGCGTTACAACAGAATATGGGAGAAAAAGATACGCAACTTTTTGATATTTTTTTTTCAAAGTCAACTTCACTTGGCAACCATTCAGCACTAAACCCTAGATTTCAATTTTTTATTTTTTTATTTTTGCGGCTTGATGTAAATTAACCATATTACCCTTCTTCAAAACGGAAAACACTAACAGAATTTAATGGAGGGTGGGAAAATGTCATTTTGAAACTTGACGGGTGGGAAAGTGTCGTTCCGCCAAACCTTGGGGGTGAAAAAGTTGTTCTCCCTTTCGTATTGTAATAAGTTATAATTTTTTTAGATCTCGTCTTAAGGAACTTACCTCTATATAGTAATAATTATTTGTATATTACAAAAAAATATGGTATGTTATATTAAAAGTTTAAGATGAAATAAAATATTTATCTAAAGTTATTTTGGATAATGATTTATGCTTTAAAGTTGTTATCATATCTTGTATCTTGCGGATACGTAATAAGCCGTCAACATGGACACCTTCTTGTTGAAGCCAAAATATTTCTAGCTCTCAAGCATGATTACAGCTTCTTGGCATGAAATTTTTTGTATTTTCATTTTATCATTCTTAGGATTATCTTCTTCCTCTTCTTGTCTAATTCAAGAAAAATTTCTTCTTTAGTTAAAACATACATGACTTATTGCTCATTTAGATGATTGAGGAAGATATTAATATCCATTTAATTAGTATAGTAAAGTTTTCGAATCTGATCACTCAATTTTATAGTAACTCTTTAATATCAATTTCCGTACTATCTTAATACTACTAAAACAATGAATTAAAATCCTAATACTATTAAAACATGAATTATAAAGTAAGAAATCAAAATAATAATTCTTATAATTATATACTCCTTTTAGTAATAAATTTAATTGATCTCTTATTACTACAATGAGGTTATAATTTAATTGATCTCAACATTATAACTATAGAGAAGTTCTAATATATATATATATAATCGATGGGATGGCAGCATTCACTATCACAATAGTTGAGCACTTGAGTAATTTCTTCCCTTTCGACTATATATGTATCCTAGAAATATTGATAGAAAGTGATAGAAAAAGCTTTAATATATAAATTATAAAATTTTATATTCTAGCATTATTATAAAAACTACAAGATACATTAATTTATTTAGTGATTTTTACTAAACCAATGTAGGACTGTTCAAATATTGTCCGTCACTGCTTGGCATGGCTGGTGGGAAGATAAAGTGCTGACTCATTGTCATTTGGCCACATGCGTAAACATTTTATATAACTGTTTGAATTAAGATCACCCATGAATTGGCTAGCCAATAAAATTTAAGTTAGGTTAAGGTCCTAATCATGTTATTAAAAATATATATATCCTAACCAATAAAAGTTAA
Source organism: Pistacia vera (assembly GCF_008641045.1). Classification (NCBI taxonomy): domain Eukaryota; kingdom Viridiplantae; phylum Streptophyta; class Magnoliopsida; order Sapindales; family Anacardiaceae; genus Pistacia; species Pistacia vera. The sequence goes on from NW_022195999.1 coordinate 8,642, forward strand.
GGTAGATAAAAGTTAAGGTAGGTTAAGGTGGTATTCATGTTATTAGCAATATATAATAAAAATTGAAGGTAGGTAATTAAGATCCTAATTATGTTATTAACAATATAATATCCTAATAGAACTTAAAGAATAATTAATGTTTTGATTAATCTTGACGAATGACTTGTGACCAATCACTAGCCCATAGTAATATAAGATCGATTCATATAAACTAAATTAATAAGTTAAATTTTTAAATGGGAGCATTGGTCAATTAGAATAATATTATATATGAGAATTTTATAAATAAATTGACGTGATCATACAAAATGATTGGAACATTATATAATAAAACTTGCCATCTGAGCAACATATATAAGGACGCAAAATTCACAATCACAACACAAAACCATAAGCAATTCAATAGTACTTACAATCTCTGAGTATGGCTGAAGCAATTGTTTCTTTTGCCTTGGACCAGCTGGCTTCAATTCTTTCTCAACAGATTGGAAAACAAGTGAATCTAGTTGGGGATGTTGACGAACAAGTTGACAAGCTTACCCACAGTCTTCGAGCCATTCGGGCTGTGCTATTTGAAGAAGAGCAAAAACAAATGAAGGATGAAGCTGTCAGAGTTTGGTTAGATCGGCTCAAAGACGTATGTTATGACGTCGAAGATGTCTTGGATGAGTGGAACACTGCAATCATTAAATTGCAATTTGAGGGAGGTCATGATTCACATAACGCTCTTGCCCCTCAGAAGAAGGTACGTAGCTTCTTTCCCTTTCCATGCTTTGGCTTCAAAGAAGTTGTTTTACGTTGTGACATTGCAACCAAGATAAATGAAATAAATGAAAAACTAGATGCTGTTGCAACACAGAAAGATATGTATTCTCTTAACAAGATTCAAGTTGTTGAGAAACCTCATTATAAGCAAGTAGATACTACTTCTATTATTGATGTATCTAATATATGTGGTAGAGATGATGAGAAGAATTATTTAGTAAACAAGTTATTTTGTGAGAGTAGTGAACAAGGCCTCCAGATCATCTCACTAGTAGGGATGGGAGGAATTGGAAAAACAACTCTTGCACAACTTGCTTACAATGATAATGAGGTGATTAACAATTTTAATAAAAGGATCTGGGTGTGTGTATCAGATCCTTTTGATGAGTTTAGGGTCGCCAAAGCTATCCTTGAAGCTCTAGAAGGCACTCACTCTAATTTAGCAGAATTTAATTCTCTTATCGAAAAAATTTATGAATCTATCAAAGACAAGAAATTTCTTCTCGTCTTAGATGATGTGTGGACTGAAGATGATAGGAAATGGGAACTGTTCTATAATTGTTTAAAGAATGGCCTCCCTGGAAGTAGAATTATAATAACCACACGTAAGGAGTCAATAGCCCTTATGATTAATTCAAATATTATTAAGGTTGAACAATTGTCTGATAAGGAGAATTGGTTGTTGTTTGAAAGGATAGCATTTCGTGGAAGATCTCCTCAAGAATGTGAAAAATTAATAGAAGTTGGTAAAGAAATTGTAAGGAAGTGCAAGGGTTTGCCTCTTGCTACAAAGACTATTGGGAGTCTCTTGCGTTTTAAAAACACTAGAGAAGAATGGCAATACATCTTAGGTAGTGAGATGTGGAAACTACAAAAGATTGAAAAAGGTCTTTTATCCCCCTTAATGTTGAGTTATAATGATTTACCTCCAATGGTAAAATGGTGTTTCTTATATTGTTCCGTATTTCCAAAAGATCATATGATTGAGAGTGATGAATTGATTAATTTATGGATGGCTCAAGGTTATCTTGAGTTAGCAAAAGATGATGAGGAAAGGAAGATAACTGGTAAAGAGTATTTTGAGTTTTTAGTGACACGGTCTCTCTTGCAAGAGCATGAAAACACTAATAAAGTTAAATCTCTCTTTGGCCAAGAGCATGAAAACACTAAAATAGTTAAGATGCATGATATAGTGCATGATTTTGTGCAATTTTTTAGTAACAATGAATGTTTTGGTGTGGAAGTCCATGGTGTTGAAGACCCATTTACAAACTCTTCTCATGTCCAAGTTCGTCATTTAAAATTAATTCTTGATGGAGTGGCTTCACTTCCTGTATCTATTTTTAGATTCAAAAAGCTACGTAGTCTCTTAATTAGTGATAAATATATTTATGGTGGCAATTATTTGACTAGTGATGATTTGTCAAGGTTATTTGATGAATTTACATGTTTAAGGGCATTACAGTTAAGTGTTGAATCTAGAGTTGAAGTGCTCCCAAAAGAGATAGGAAAATTGATACATCTAAGGTATCTGAAATTGTCTAAACTATCTATAAAAATATTGCCTGAATGGTTGTGTGAATTATATAATTTACACACTTTAGATATTTGTGGATGTGAGGTTGAAGTATTACCTCAAGGGATGGAAAAATTAGTAAACTTGAGGTATTTGATATTAGATATTTTTGATTTTTCACTACTTTACATGCCGAAAGGGATTGAGAAATTAACCGGTCTTCGAAGATTAGATGAATTCGTTATAAGTGGTGGTGGTGATCATGATAACAAAGCATGTAGTCTCGATGGATTGAAAAACTTGAGTCATCTTAAAGGGAGGCTTACAGTAAGAGGGTTGGGAAATTTGACAAATGTAAGGGAAGGTGAAATGACAGAAGTATTTAATAATAAGAAAAACCTCTCTAAGTTGATATTAAGATTTGATAAACGTGAAGCAGGGGAGAGATCAGGTGAGGATGATGAACTAGTCCTTAAGGCCTCACAACCACCGCCAAATTTAAATGATTTGGTAATACAGGGCTACAGAGGCAACTCATTTCCCTCCAGTTGGATGACGTTAGCCAAATTGGAGGTGTTACGTCCTAGAGGTTGCTCCAACATAAAGCATTTGCATAATTTGGGAAAATCGCCATCCCTTGAATTACTATGTATAGATGGGATGAAAAATTTGAAAAAAGTGAATAATGAATTTTGGGGAATAGAAAGCGAGATGACATCATTATCTTCATCGTCTGTTCTCTTTCCCAGACTGAAAACACTCGAATTTTGGGACATGAAAAATTGGGAAGAGTGGGATTGCGAGAATATAAATATGGGAATGGAATTCATGCCATGTCTTGCTACCTTGTCTATTAATCTCTCCCCAAAATTAAAGGCACTGCCACATAGCCTTCTCTCAACCCTCAAGGACTTGGTCATTGATGAATGTCCTATTCTAACTGAACGATACAACAAAGGAACAGGCGAGGACTGGCTCAAGATCTCTCACATCCCCACGATCAAGTTTGATGGGCAATATGTGCAAAGAGAGCAATAACTATCAGCCCACAAGCCACAGGTAATTACTTAAGCTACGATCAAGTTTGATGGGCAATATGTGCAAAGTAGAATTATAAATAGTTTTTATTTCTAATCTGGACCAACAATACAATCTTTATCTTTTTTATTTCTAGTTTTTATAAAAATTATATATTAAATTTGCTGGGTATGATTAATTCTGCCCGATTTCCATCTTTATCTTCAAACCCAATCTTCATCTTCTCCCCGATCTTCATTCTTCTCAGTTCTCCCCCCCGTCTGCGATCTTTACTCTGGTTCGTCTAATCTGGGAACATAATAATCGATTTCTACTGGGTGAGTTTCTTCAGGCTCATGATGAAGTACATCATTATTTTTTTTTTTATTTGCTACGAAATTTCTTTATGGATTCAAGGATTTTTAACCGTCTGCGATTTTTTTTTTATTTGATTTCTGGTTGATTTGTTTTAGGGTATATAGTTTCGGGGTTGATTGGGTTTGTATAAGGATTTGTTTCCATTATGAGTTTGATTTCGTTTTGTGAGTAAATTAATTGTTTTTGTTGAAGTATATATTGTTCAGATTTTTAAGATATCAATTATCTATTGTATATTGTTCAGATTTTTGTATAAGGGCTTTTAAGATATTAATTATCATTATATATTGTTCAGATTTTTAATTTTTTTTTTGGTTAATGATTTTGATTTCGTTTTGTGGTTAAATTAATTGTTTCTGTTGAAGTATATTATAATTTGGGTGTTGAGTTGGTATGTCGAGGAAATTGATTCAATTGGTAGAAAATGGAAGGGGGAACAAGAAAAGTAAAAAAAATTCTCAAGACAATTTGCTAGAAAATAAAGAAAATTTGGTAGAGAATGCAAGGAAAACATGTAAAGTAAGGGTGTATTCTTTTATAGTTTTGTGTATCCGTCATAGAACCATTTGTAGGTATGCAGTTGCTTAATATCTTATATCAGGTGGTTGCTGTTTCAGTTTAATTATAATTTATACAAAACAGAACACTACTCTAGTTAGTCAAGAATTCTTTATTCCAATGCTTGTAAGTTGTAACATGTAATGCCTTCATGTAATACTTGAGTTTAAATTATCAGAACTCAACTCAACAATATTATACAGTCATAACCTTCATGCTGGTTTTATTAGGGTCAAATCTTTTACCATTTCCCAGACTTCTACTCTGAATTAATATCACAGGTCCACTCATAAGCATATGAGTGAATTAATCAGTTTCTGCTGTTGCTTATTGCTTATTGCTTTCTCTCTTTTTCGTGCTTATTGTTTCATTGTTTCTCACACAAAGGAGGCAAACTCACTGGCATTTCATCATGCTTTGTAGTGTTCATAGATTTTCAATAAATTTTATATTGAGGTTTCCCTGTATAATGCCCACAAAAGTGCATTGGCACACACATGGATCAATGATTTTGGTGAGAATTAGGATTAGTTTCATCATTATCAATATTGTTTATTTTAAATTTCTTTGAATTTGGTTGTGAATGGATCGGATGAAGGTTTGTTTCTGATGGATTGTTTTTTTTTTATAATTGAAACAGACTTTTTTTTATTTGCTGTCAAGCTTAGCTGGAGACCGGAGAGTGAAATGGGAGTTGATGTAATGAGAATTGGTATATTTCTTTATGAATTTTGATATTGAATTTGTAATCATCTATAAAGTTTGATTTTGCAATAGTTATTAAAGTTTGTAATTGAATTTTTTAGGTATTATGATTTATTTTTGGTATGCTGATGTCAGCATGATGAAGTCACCGACCCGACCCATTGGTCGGACTGGTTGAACTCTTCGGCCTGGGAACTGGCTGCGGGGCCTGGTCACTTTCCTGAGCTGATTTTCAGAACGTTGCTTACAATTTCGAAATTGAAGTTCAATGAGGTCATTTATTGAATATGTGTCACTATTTCTACAGCCTCAAAAGAAATTTCCATTACGGATTCCCAAGTATGCAATGAAACATTAGAGGAGATAGCACAATGTGACCAGCTGGAGAAGAGAAGACGATTTACAATTACATGTTTCCTTATTGTTATGTGTTTCAGCTCTGCTTTGTCTTTCCATGTAAGCTCTTCCTTTTATTTATTATTATTACTATTATTTTGGAGATAAAGGTCTTTGGAAAGTTTAATATTCATCCGAAACTGACATTCTTAAATTTGTATCAGGATCAATCATGTGGTTTGTTAAGGAGCTTCTCCGTTTGCTTGAACTTCACTCTGTAAAATCCTTTTATGGCTCATTGAGGTTTGAGAGAATGGTTGGATATGACCAGCTATAGAAGAGAAGAGGATTTTCAATGACATTCTTCACTTGTCTTGCCTGTCTGAGTTTTGGTTGGTTTTCTTCAAAGTCCCTCTTTTCTTATCTATCTTGCTTTTGTCATAATGTCTTCTGAAAGTTTTAGAGTAATCATCTTCATCAATTAAAATTTCAATTGTGTCATGTCTATGTTTCTTTAGCAATTGGATGCTGCTCCCAAGTTAAATGCACTACAAGGTGGCCTTTTCCAGAAGACAATACTTGATATATCAGTGATAATTCATAAATGTCTTATTCCTGAAGCAGATACCTACACCAAATTGATGGTCGTACTCGTACCTGCTAGGAAGCCCAAATTGAATTATAAATTTGACATCAGCTACCAGCAACCCACAAGCCACAGGTGATTTTTTATCATGCTTTTTCAGTTTTTGTATTTCTAATCTAGAACTAGATAACATTTTGTATCAAATTGTATGTGGTGCTATTGTCTCAAATGTGCAACATGGTTTTTGAATTTATATTCAAATTTCTGAAATATAGATTCGAAATTGAACTTCAATATGCTAAAATATATACATGCAACAGGTTTCTTTAGAAATCCTCTCTGCTTTTGATTTGTGAAAGCATTAATCTTGGTAATATATTGGTCAATGGAAGATTATATAGTTGTTGAGTTATCCATTTTGCATTACTCAAGATTTCGATGCTAAGAATCATGAATCTGTGTTTCAGGGTTATAGTTTTTTCATTGGGGCAAAGAAATTTATCTAAATGGCTATAATGCATTGTTGTCTACAAGATAGAGAATAGCAGAATGTGATCAGTTGGAGAAGAGAAGAGGATTTGCAGTAATGCTTTTCATTTCTATAATTGGTATGACCTCTGTTTTGATTTTTCAGCTAGGCATGCAATGATTATCTTCAGAAATCCTTTCTGCTTTTGATATATTAAAAAAAATCCAGGTAATAGATTGACCAGAAGAATTTTATATAGTCTATAATTTATCCATATTTTGCGTAACTCAAGAATCCAGATGTCAATGCTAATAATCATGAATCAACGTTACAGCTTAGAGTTTTTCAAATGGGCAAAGGAATTTAATTTTCGAAGTGGCTATAATGCTTTTTGATGTATAGGACAGAGAATAGCAGAATTTGATCAACTGGGGGAAGAGAGGAGGACTTACAATGACATCTTTCATTTTCTGCATTAGGTCTCCGTTTTATCTTGATTATGTCCTTTAGAAGTTTGGCAATCATTACAAAATAACAACCTTAGTTTTCTATCACGTTTAGCAATTAAGGTTGGAAAAGATTTTCAGCCTATTCAAAAGCAGTTACATCGGAGAAGTTTTGCCTTAATGAACTTGACGCTTTGAAATGTTGGATCGATTATGCAACATGTTAGGGAGCTTCTTCATTTTGCTTTAAATTGGCTCTGTGAGATCTTTTTATGACTCATTTGGGTTTCTTATGCTTATGTGGATATTGGAAAGGGCTTTTTATTTCTTATCAAGAAAACGTAACATCCATGTTTTAGTTTTGATGCAGTGACCGAGTTTAATGTATCATAAATATTTTTGAAGAAATCAAAAGATTATAAGATGAGATATGACAGGAGCTCTTATCATGCTGGAGAAGATTGACAGAGGCAATCAGCGTCGAAATATATAGCATAACATCTCCTTACTTCTTAAAGGTTGTAACCTGTTTTTTTAAGTGCTATTGTTAATATTAAGGGTGGAACTTTGTATTCAAAGTTTCAATTTCCAGTTCCAAAACAAATACTTCTTGTCTCACTGCAGTTTTTTTCATTAAAATATAGGTGGAGGGTGACTATGCGACCAACCAGAGGAAGAAGAAGGAGTCATTCTAAATGACTTTACTCAGAAATGTAGAATGATCACGTGAAGTTGCTAGAAAGGAACAATATTGTGTTTTTACACCAAAGATCAAATTGGTTAGTTATGCTTGGTAACTTCTCTCCATTTTTTCTTCATTGGTTTATGTTTAATCAAAAATGCTATTACAAAATATCTGGTTGATTATCCTGTGTTTCTTCACGCTCAGTTGATTTGCTACTAAGGCTATCTATGCTGAGAATATATTACTCTGTTACTGATCAGCAGAGAAAATACTCAATAACTCAATGTCTAGGTTTCACATTTGCTTTGTGGGCTTCCTCAAATTTATATTTGTATTTCCTTCATGCTTTGTATCTTGAAAATAAATTGTTACTGACAGACAATAGGCATTATCTTACGAGTATATAACATTTTTTCCACCAATGTTGCTGAAAAGAACATGTGATTGGGGAAGGATTTATGCTTCACACACAGAATATCTTTAATCCAATCTAATAGTTTTTATTCATGTCACAGTTTTCTTTTAGTATTAAGTGGTCATCCAATGATGCACTGTGGTGACAAGTCCAGCATCATGGTAGGCAGGAGCATGCCAGACTGTTGGAGATCCCATATCGACTAGGCACACTCAAGCCAATGGGTTTATAAGAGTGGGCAATCCTCCCACTCAATAAGGCCTTTTGGGTAAGGAGTTAGGCCCAACTCCAACAGTGGTATCAGAGCCAGCCCCATGTGAGCTGAGTGATTGACCAGCGGTGGGCTGCCAAACTACCTCCATTCATAGGCAAGTGGACCATATGGGCTTGACCGTGAGGGGGAGTGTTGGAGATCCCATATCGACTAGGCACACTCAAGCCAATGGGTTTATAAGAGTGGGCAATCCTCCCACTCAATAAGGCCTTTTGGGTAAGGAGTTAGGCCCAACTCCAACACAGACAACAAAATCTAATCAAAGAAACTGGCGGTATGTAACAACTGACAAGCTATATCATGATTTCTATACATGATCTCGTATGTAATTTCAGTTGTTGATATAGAAACTTGATTATCTGAATACATTGATTTTATTGCAGTGAAGCAAATTTATCTGTGACACAATCTAAAGGAATTTAAGGTCAGAAGATGATATCTAACAGGAACATGGCAAAATGAGGTTCTTTTTACATAAACTTTCTCCATTAAATGTCACTGTATACTAAAATATTTTATTCTCTTTAGCTTATTAAAAAAAATAATCAATTTCCATCCACAGAACTTTGTATCACAGGGGACAAAATTGACCGGAAGCAATGAATCTCAAATTATCCTATATAACCTCTGTCAGTACTTCTTAATGTTCACAGCTCCACTTTTACAATGCTCTCTATTTATTGATTTTTAATTTGAAAGCAAATCATTCAATTGTGTGACTGGTTGTGTTCTCTTTAAAACCCAGAGTTAGTTTTCTAGTCATGCTGGCAAGGCTAGTATTTCAAAATTCTGTCAATGATTAGCAAAGGAACTGCTTAAGGTCAAAGCAGTTGTCAAGCACCAACTTATCAGTGGTAGAAACTCCATTTAGGACCTTGTACGAAAGAGAAAATGTGGCTGATGAAACAAGTTCTCTATGTCAAGTTTTCACATTTGCTTAGTAAGTTTTCCATCAGGTCTAGATTTCTACATCCTTTTATAGAAACATAATTATAATTCAATAGGTAATTAATGTCCTAAGCAAGTACAATCTTTTCTTAGACAAGGTTGCTTAAAGAAACTTTTGACAAGTGAAAGGATTTTCTCATGATCAATTAAATCATTAATTCCATTTGTAATCTCATAAATAATATATTTTCATGTCAGGTGTTCTTCTAGCATTCAGCGGTCAATAAAGGATGCATTGGTTGAGAATAGGAAATAACAGCCTTAATTAAGGATAGAAAAGATTTTCAGACTACTGAGAAGCAGCTACAGTAGAACATTGTTCTAAATTTTGTATCATGGAGAACGGTGCCAGGAAGTTACGACAAAGGAATCAAATTTTGTATCTACCCCAAAGACCAAAATAATTAGTTATGCATGGTGATTCTCCCTAGTTCTTTCATTTATTTATGTTCAATAAAAAAGCATATTGTGGATATTTGACTGGTGATGGTGTGTTCCCTCATATGCATAGTTGATTTGGTACTAAGGCTAAATATGCTGAGAATTTTCTGTAAAGGAGTCAAATGGTGTGCCTGTCGCACATATCAAATTGGCTAGTCTTTCTTGTCACTGATCTGTTTTCTTTCTTCATTTGTTTAAGTTCCAATCAAAGAGTGTGTATATCATAGAACTGTTTGACTGTTATGCTTCTTTTAATATCCAAAATTCAATTGCCACTCATGCTAGCTATTCCAAGGAATTAAAGCTCCTCTACCAATCAGCAGAGAAAATACTAAAGGACCACGTTCTATTGGTCAATAACTCCTTAAACTTAATTGCGGCTTTATATTTCAAGTTTTCACATTTGCTTGGTGAGATCCGCAGGTCTATATTTATATTTCCTTTCTTTCAGTGTCTTTCATGCAAAATAAATTGCTATTCATATCCTTGAAGTATGCTATATAATCTCTGTCAATATATCTTAAATTTCACAACCTCACTTCTCAAAATAATTATCTGATTTTAGTGTTTAGGTGCTATATTTTTTAATTAACGTATGTTACTTTCTATTCTCAGAGGAGAGAAAAAAAGAAGCTATTTTAAGGACAAGTCATTGTTACATTGATTTTGGATGACACCACCACATAAATTGGTCATCGGACTTAAAAGGTTGGTTATATAATACTTTCGCTCAATGCTCTATGTTTTTCTTCATTTATTGGTGGTTATTTGAAACCAAATCATTCCATTATGTGACAAGTTCTGTTTTTTCCTTAAAAATGCAGAATCAATTATCTAGTCATGCTAACAAGGCTAGTATGAAGAAATATTGTGGAAAATTTACCTAAAAGTTTGTGTGTTGTGTTGGATATGGTTCATACTTTGCATGGGCTTGAAGGATTATCGGCTTACGCTAACACATTCAGGGATCTCACTCGCCGGTGATTGGGTGAAGGTGAGGGGGCAACACCCCCCTGAATTGGGTTTAGAATTGATTTGTTTATATTTGGGCCTAGGTCGGGTTAGATTGGGTTAGCTCAAATGGGGTTAGGGTCATTATTATATGCATATTGTAATAGTAGAAAAACCCAAGTGTGAAAAAAAAATAGAGAGAAAGAGTGAGCTATTGATACTTTTTCATTATTATATTCTGTAGATTCTAAAACTCAATAAAATTTCTCTATTTAAATGTTAGACATAGTTCTCAATAATTCACAATGAATTAGGGTAAATTGATTGTGTCCTCTTTACTTTTCTACTTTATTTGTTGTGTGTTTTGGTTGAGGTTTCAATATGTCACACACATTAGATATTAGTGGTTGTATGCTACGAGAGTCACCTCATGAAAGGGAAAAATTGGTTAATTTGAGGAATTTAATAAACACCTCTGCACCACTAAGTACATTTCAAAAGAGATTCAGAAATTAAGTGGTCCTTAAACATTGTTGGAATTCGTTATAAGTGGTAATGATGATCATCATAATGAAGCATGTACTCTTGAAGGATTGAAAATTTTAAATAATCAGCACCAAAACAAATATTTTCTTTCTTGTCTCACTGCAGTTTCTTGCCCTACAATAGAGGAGAGAAGAATAAGTCAATCTAAATGATTAGGAAAAGGAATCAGATTGTATGTTCCCAAATGATCGAATTGGTTACTTATGTTCATTAAAAAGCATATATTTCACAGAAAATTTTGACTGGCTATGTTGTTTTTCTTAATATGCAGAATCGATGTGCTGCGAAAGCTGATTATGTGTATAATCTAAATATCTGTTACACATAACTGATTTGTACTGTTAGCCAATGACGAATAGTCACTAATTTTCACTTTGCTTGGTGAGCTTCCATCAGATCTATATTTCTATATCCTTTTTGTTTTTCGTTTTCTTGAAAAATTAACTTATCATTGATAATAAGCATTGTTCAACGCACGTATTATTGTTTCTTTTTAGACAGGGTTGCTAAAGAGAACGTCTGAACAGTGTCTGCATCATGCCAACTGTAACGAGTTCAACAAAATAAACATTCATAAGCTCCATTTGTTCCAGATTACGAATTAAATGTGGATATTATCTGTGTGTCCCCTTTCTGTGGCAACATGTGGAGCAATTAAATCAAATCCATCTTCTTCAAAGTCCATCAACCAAGATTACAGAATCAGCATACGCTTCACCACATCAAGATGCCCTTGTCTGCAGGCTATGAAAAATGATCTTCCGTTTTCATTGATAAGTTTTGTAGCTAACCATGAATTAGTCTCCAAGAACAGTATAACAACCCTCGGCTTTCCCTTGACAACAAAGCTTCTTGCAATGCAGTCTCGAGCTTCATGATCTACTCAACAATATCCTTCACCATTTCGAAGTGCCTGAACATTTTGAAGCAAGATCCCTAGTAATACTGTTTTCAAGTTTCAATGAATTGTTTTTTGGTAATTGCCTTCAAGTGGCTTGGATCCATTTTCTTTATCTTAAATTCTCTGATGTAATTCATTATTGTTTTTCTCTCAGCTTTAGCAATTAAGGTGGAAAACATTTCCACAATACTGAAAAAGCATTTAAAACAGAGCATTTTCCTCAAACTCAACTATGCCGTTTACTTCTCCAACTGCACTAAATTTTTTTATGGTTCATTGACGTTTGCTTTTCTTATACGGATATTGAAAATCCTCTTATTTTTATTTTTAAAAAAAAATTAGTTTCCCCCAGTCCATAATTCATAAGGGTTGCAACCCCGTTTTTCATATTATTAATGATCTGATTTAAGTTTTAGGTGATAGTTTTTATTTTTGTCAATAGAACTTTGTATTCAGGGCTTCAACTGATCCAAAAGAAAATATATCTACGGAAGAATTATATCATACTGGAAGAGATAGGAATGTCTACTAATTTGGCAGCATTGAAGTGTGAGTTTCTTTTTCTCGATTTCAATCCAAAAACAACATATTGTTCTCAAAATGAAATTATTTAAAATGATATATGGTATTTTGAACATGTGGATGACATCAACACCATTAAACAGTCGCTTCTAGAAGACTGGTGTTGAAATGAGACAGAACAGGACTCTAATGGTTTGTCTTATTCTCCAAAACTCAAAACTGGTGTGTTAATTATGGCTAATCACTACTCTCTATTCTTTCATCATATTTGGATGTTCAATTTTGGAAGCACATCACAACCTTGTGTGACTGGTTAAACTCTTCTTCCTTTTTAATATTCTGGACAAGTATATGTTTAATGTTGAGACTTCATAGTTCTCTTACAGTCAGTTAAGGCCACAGCAATGAAGCATCAGATGAAGTGATTTTTGTCAATGGCAGAAAGTTCAATTCATGTTTGTGAAGGAGAAAGAAGCTGTGGTTGATCGAACAAGCTCTCGTTTATATTGTATGATGAGCTTCCTCATATCTGTCTTAATGACATTATGCAATTATCATGTTCTTTATTCCTGTACAAGATTGCTGAATTATGATTTTGGACATGTTATGGTTTATATAGCATTGATATTTAATGGCACATTCTGCACCTGTCACATTACCCAGTTCTGCAAGGGTGCTGGCTTAACTTTGGTCGGCCTAAATGGATGAGTGTGCCAAGATTTTTTATTTTTTTTTAATTATTATTTTGGAAGCTATGTTGACAAGCTGGTCAATCCAGGCCTGTAACCAGCAAAACAAATCTCGATTAGGACTGCCTCAAGTTTTTTGAATGACGAAGAGAAATGAGATCTTTCGATCATTCTTAAGCCGAAACTAGCCGAACTTATCTGCAAACAGAGGATGTACAAGCTTTTTGAGTAGCTTACTTGTCGTCCACGAGTGTAATTCTCAAACGACAACCTATTAATTTGTAAGTGCTGTCTGTAAACATTTTATATATTCTTCACAGTTGTTCAGTATATATTGGAATAAATTTCATATCTTTTTTTAAGCAATAGTGAAAGGCCCCTCATAAATTTAGAAGGCATGATTGGTAAATGTGGGCTAATGACACTTTACAAACTTAAATGTCGGCTGCTTTCTGTGGTATGATGAATGACGAAATATCCTTTGCTTCATCTTCACCTTTTGATTAATTTCTAGGAAATTTAGCTGGAAAGTGATAGAAAAACTTTCTATATACAAAATTTTATTTTATATTGTTGTCTTAACTCTTAAGTCAATGCCTATATACTAATTGAATTTGATTGATGCATAATTTTTTTTTTCTTTTCTTAATGTCAATTTTAATGATTTTTACAGTTTTAATGTAGGACTGGTCAAATAAAGTCCCCCACTTGGCAGGTGAGAATAAGTGCTGACTCATTTAACTACTGACACAAACATTTTATTTACTTATTATTAAAATTATTAATTGTTTAAATTAAGGTCACTCATGAATATGAAAACCTAATTAAATTTAAAGTAGGTAATTAAGGTCTTAATCATGTTATTAGAAATATATATCCTAACCAATAATTTTTTAGGTAGGTAATTAAGGTCGTAATCATCTCATTAGCCTTAATGCAATATATATATCCTAACCAATAGAATTTAAGGTACTCCTAATCATGTCATTATGCAATGCAATTATATATCCTAACCAATGGGGTTTAAGGTAGGTAATTAGGGTCCTAATCACGTCCTTAGCATTGATAGATATCCTAACCAAAAAAATTCAAGGTATGCAATTAAGGTCCTGATCATGTTATTACCATTGATATATATATCCTAAGTCCTAACCAATATTATTCAAGGTAGGTAATTAAGGTCCTAATCATGTTACTATATAATATCAAGTGATGTGTTATTAAATTATAATTGTTACTCATATACCTTACTATCTCGTAATTAATATGACAATTCTATTTTGAAAAAAAAAAAAAAAAATCACTTGTTTTATTTTCATTGCCCCATAGAAATTGAAAATTAATTTAGAAATGACTTCTTCCATGATGTATATATATATAAGAATCGAAAGGACGGCAGCATTCACTATCACAATACTTGAGCACTTGCGTATTTTCTTCTTCTCTTTCCACTATATAGATTTCCCGGAAATATTGCTAGAAAGTGATAGAAAAAACTTTAATATGTCAATTACAAGATTTTATATGTTCAAATAATGTCCCTCACTGCTTGGCATGGCTGGTGGGAAGATAAGTGCTGATCATTTGGCCACTTGCATAAACATTTTATAGAATTGTTTAAATTAAGATCACCTATGAATTGGCTGGTCAATCAAATTCATGTTAGCTTAAGGTCCTAATCATGTTATTACAAATATATATATATATATATATATATATCAATAAAAGTTTAAGGCAGGTTAAGGTCGTATTCATGTTATTAGAAATATATAATAAAATTTAAGGTAGGTAATTAAGGTTATGACAATTCATGCAAAAGTGATGTGTTATTAAATTAGAATTGTTAAGCATATACCTTATAATCTCGTAATTAATATGACAATTACATTCTAACTGTCATATATTACTTAATAATAACAAAAGAAATGGACAAAAGTTATAGAATAATCCATGTTTGAATAAATTAAGCATATTTTTAAGCATCATACTCAAGCTCTTACACTACAAGAAATTAAAAAAAAAAAAGGTGACAAAAACTTTCGTCGTAGAAAATGAAAAATTCGTCCTAAAAAGTAATACGGAACGATAGACCAAATCGTCCCATTACATGGTATTATTATTCACCTATTGGGACAGGTATACTTGCTACCTTAACATATGAAGAATCCTTATACTTCATCTGGGTTTTTAAATTTAAAATACTTGCTCAAGTTGTTTTATTAAATTTAAAATACGTTAATATGACCAAAATCCTCCAAGTGATGGGGTACTCCTTTGTCAAATAATGGGGTGGGTGGGTACTCCTCTGTCAGATTAATTACAATTAATTTAATAACTTATTAATCCCATCGTTTGTGCAATTACCATATGCTTTCGGATTAATTTTTGAACACCCTGAGGTTTGGAAAATTTTGATAAACCCCCTATCATTAGTAACTTTTCGTTAGCTTTGACAGAATTTTGATAAATGACATTAATGTTCTTCTACCCAAAACAAGTCTTCCAACACAATGCAAGTTCGACAACCATAGCCACTCCATCATTACAGATGGCAATGGTCGGGGATCATCATGCAATAGTTTAGTGTGTGAAAAGTGTAGGATTCTACTGGCTTTTCTAAGTGAACTTCCCGTGCAATATTTTCAACAAAGAGTACAATACAAAGAATTGTATGCGTTATTTGAGAGTAAAATCTACTGAATAATTTAAAATTTCATGTACAGTTACATGGAAATAGTTTTATAAGTGGTTCATTTTGTCTATTTATTTTAATTTATCCTTGTAGGGTTTTCTATAAAAGAAAAATTATAAATAGTTTATGTATAATTTGAATTTGTAAGTTGTCTAATTTAAATATTTACTTTTAACTTATAAGTTGGGAGATTTCAGGACGGCCAAGCCAAAGACATTCAGGTTGGAAGGGAGAGAGGACTGGTGTGGGGTATGGGGTTTGATACGAGTGGCGATAGTGGGTTAGAGAGGGAGAGAGGGGCGGCAACTGTGGGTGACAAAGAAGGAGATTGTGGGATATGGAGGGTGAGAGGAGCGACCGTGTGGGTGAGTGGGTTAGGTTTAGGGGTTTTTTATTTTTTTCATGAATTGTTGATAATTATATAATTTTATAGGCCCCGTTTACCTAACAATAGGTCTTGTCTACCCAACTATGAACTGACCAATTGTAAGCTATCACGTCAAGTTTGTAAAAGAAAGTTTGTAAGATTGGATTGTGAGACAATCTTTATTTTAATTTTATTATAGACCAACACAGCCTAGCTCCCTCCCCTGCATGTTAGAAATAAAAGAAAAAAATATTAAATTATATAAATATTACAAATTTTTATATTAAAAAAAAAAGAAACTAATAAATCTAAAAAAAAAAATGAAACTAAAAAATTTGAAAAAATGAAAAAAAAAAATCAGAAATATCTAAATAAAAATTTGCAAAACTTTAGAAAGAAAAAAAAAATTAGAAACAAATCTTAAAAAAAAAAAACAATTGCTAAGTTGGCGGCTGGACAAATATTTGTCAGATTTTAGGTTTTTTTTTAAGTATTCTTAATTTTTCTAAATTCTTAAAATTTCTTAATTTTCCTTTTTATTATTTAAATATTTTTAATTTTAGGTAGGGTTAGAATTATTTAAGAATTTAAATAAAAAATTATTTGCTATTTTACTTTTTCTTTAAATTTAAAGATGAGTTGTTAATCAATATTAGGGTAAAATAGTTAAGTTCAAAATATAATTTAGGGTACGTTCACAACAATCACAACCCTGTTTTGTCCAACTCTCATATTTAACAAGAAAAGCTAATAGCAGGGGGTTTATGTGGTGATTTTTGGAAGTTTTGATGTTAGTTTTTCAATTTTGTGAGTTTTTCAATTTTGTGAGTTTTAGGGGTGTAATAGTATTAACCCTCAATAATTCTTAAACTTTAGGGACATTTACTCTTCTACCCTTTATCTTGTTAAAACTAACTAAAGAATTTTGACGGCAGAGAGCTGAGCATAATTAGTAATACCTGAGGGGATTTATGGTTTTCGGAAAATCTTGGGGGGTTTAAAAAAATCCCAAAATTAATAATAACAATTACGTTGCTTTCCCACATATTGGGGGGGAGCGGGTGTCCGTGGAAAAATACATTTCAAAATTAAATGCGGTTGACTTCTGCCGTATGCAATAATTTTCGGATAGTATATATATATATATATATATGGCAGCATTCTCTAATTATAACACAAAAGCATACGAAACAAATATCTCCATTTCTTCTCTTTCATATTATTGATCATATCTGAATATGGTTGAAGCAATTGTTTCGGTTTCCTTGGAGTTAGGGCTGTACAAAAAAAATCGATAACCGAATCGAACTGAATTTTTGGATACCCGAAAATTCGGGTCAGTTTCGGATAGTTTTTATAAGATACCCTAATTTTTTGTTCGAGTATCGGTTATTTAATTTTAGAAAACCGGATACCCAGTATCCGGTTTTTATTTACAAAAAAAATCCCCAAATCTGAAAATTTCAGATGCCCTAAAACTAAAACCCGTCAGGCCGTCACTCTCTAGTCTCCACTGCGTAAACTTCCAGTCTCACTGTCTCAATCTTCCACTCTTCGTCAGTTCGTCTCTTCACTCTCTTCCAGTACTCAAGTCTTGCAGGACACAGTTTAAAAAAACATAAAACCCAAATTTCCTAATACGTAGAAGAACGCAGCTTTGCTTCCCACCAGACTACCATGTAGCCGATTCTTTCACTAATCTGGTCACCGACTGTCGCTGCCACCAGCAGAGTCTCTTACTTGAAGCTGTTGTCGACCTACAAGTTTCTAACCAGGTAAAATTCTGCATTTTTTCTCTTTATTTTTCATTTCTTTAATATTTTTTCACTTTTAATTTCGTTCATTCAATAATCATCTAGCTACATTTCTTGTCAGGATCTATCACCGACTACCACCAGTAGCCACCACCAAGCCGACCTGCAACTAATAAGTAAGAAATCTCTTTTTTGGGTCTTATGTTCTAGCTGCCATTTATTGTATTTGTTTTATCTTCCAGTACTCAAGTCCTGCAGGACCTGCACACAGCCGCACACAATACTCAATACTCGCACAGCCGCACTCAATACTCATCTCTCTCACTCTCAAATTCTCCAAGGTAAATATTTGCTGGATTTGTGGTAGAGTTAGAAGAATATTTTTTGGTACTTGAAGCTTAGGAAACTGTGTGTTGTTTTGCCAAAACTTTGAGCTATTATTTTAAAAGTATCAATTTCCCAAATTGGGAAGAAAGCTTTTGTGCGACATTGCAGGGGTGGTAACTGGTAATGTAATAAATCAAAACAAAAACAAAAAAAACAAAAATCATCTTAAAGGAGGAAGCCATATTGATTGAGTACGGATGTAGAATCTGCTTTACTGAAAGAAGAAATAGTCCTCATTAAAATATGCAGTGATAAGAAAGCAATAAGAGTATTTGAGTCGCTTAGAGAGCCTACCACAAGCTTTTTTAATCTTTATAATAAAATTATACTAATGTAAAAAGAGGGTAAAGTTTACCACTTTGGAGCTTCTCTAGGGTTAGAATCTAGCTTTACTTTACTGTGGAATTTGTTCTTTTATGTTTTACAGTTACCTTATGGCAGAATTTTTATTCTAGTTTTTATCAAACCCTGTGGGAGAATAACTTGTTTACTGATGCACAGTTGATTAGCTGAAGTTGCAATTGAAAATGCAGAGTTGTTAAACTGAGAAATGCAGTTTGCTGTTTGTATATTAATGGCAGTCCGTTAAGTTGTGAAGCCTGCTCTTGTTTGATTGTTATGTTTAGTTGTTGAGTTGGTGCTAATGCAGAGTTGATTAGCTGAAGTTGCAATTGAAAATGCAGAGTTGTTAAACTGAGAAATGCAGTTTGTAGTTGTGTATGACGTTTTGACTTGTTTACCAAAAAAAGGAAATAAAATCATTTAGATTTTAGATATGTATGTCCAAATTGTCTTTGCTAGGTACATGTACATAATATTTTGCTAAGTTGTGGGGCAAGTCACAGATTTTGATATCAATCATAAATTCATAATTCATAAACCCCATGTAAATATGTATTTTCTCATAAATTAATTACATATTTGAAGCCAAAATTATCCAGTTGAGTTGTTGACAATGAAACAACTTATCTAAGAGTTTATTTATTAGTAAGAAAAGCTTATTTAAAGTCATAAACACCATTGAATTATTTGGTTGTATTTTAAGAAGGCTTGTAGGATTTTAAATAAATTATTTTACGGCTTTTTGAGCTTCTCTCATTAGCTCTTTTGGAGCTTAATTAAATTGTTAAAATTTCAATCTATTCTTACAAGTTAAAACCTTTTTCTTTTTGGTTAATTAATATTTGAAATCTTTTTAAAAATTTTGTAACCAAACAATTTAAAAAATTCGGGTACCAAAATCAGATACCCGGTTTGTGACCCAAATTTTCGGGTACCTGCAAAACCGGGTAGTCTAAAACTGGTTCGGTTAGCGGATATATTTTTGGAGGTACCCAAATTTTCGGGTACCCGGTGTTTGGCCAAAATCGGAGCGGATACCCGGTTTTGCACAGCCCTACTTGGAGCTGCTGGATTCAATTCTACTTCATTGTATGTTTCTTGGAAATTATGAGATACCTAATTAAAATACTACAAGATACATTAATTAATTTAGTGATATTTACTAAACCAATGTAGGACTGGTCAAATAATGTCCCTCACTAACATAAAATAAGAGACCCGCTACGTGGAATCTAACTATTTATGAGTTATGATAAATCACAATTTAACCATATTTTTTCGAATAATACTCGAGCTCTTGAAGTTGCAAAACTACCATGGACTCCCCTTGAAGTTGCCATCACTTTTAGCTGTTGAATAGATAGGTTGGCTAGTATTGACAATGACAATTACACATTTGTCCATAGATTTATTGTTCACTTTAAACCTTCACCCTTATAAATTATTTTTTACTTAAAATATATTTAATATATATTCAATCGTGGTTGGCCACAATTGGCTTGGATGGCCACGATTAGAGAGGATTTGAAAAGTGATTCATATTTATTTACTGAATTAAATTTTTTGTATGAGATCTATCATTCATTTTGTGTAAGTTGATTTATATTTAAAAATTTAATATTTAGAATTTAAATGTCTAGAAAAGTTAATATAGTTAATTAATTAAAGGAAAAGTAGTAACAAGGAAAGAGTTAAAGATTAGAAACGGTCAGGAAAGAAAGAGTTAAAGATTAGAGACGGCTGGGAAAGAGGAGAGATTCCATCACAAAGCAAAAGATGCTCTTAACTACTGGCATATAAACATTTTATATACTTATTATTCAAATTATTAATTGTTTAAATTGAGGTCCTGATCATGTTACTAGAAATATATATGCTATATATTGAGACAGGTATACCTGCTACCTTAAAATATAATATGAAGATTCCTTATACTTCATGGGTTTTTAAATATAAAATGTCATCATTTGTAATTACCATATGCTTTCGATTATTTTATTAAATTTAAAATATTTAAATAGTGATGGGTACTCCTTTGTCATTAATTGCAATTAATATAATAACTCATTAATCCCATCATTTATGCAATTACCATATGCTTTGGGATTAATTTTAAACCCTTGAGGTTTGGAAAATTTTGATAAACCCCCTACCATTAATAACTTTTTTTAGTTTTGACAGAATTTTATTAAATGACATTAATGTCCTTCTGCTCAAAACAAGTCTTCCAACACAATGCAATTTCAACAACCATGTCCCAAANATTTATGTTCCGAATTAAAGATTTTGTATGAGATCTATCATTCATTTTGTGTACGTTGATTTATATTTAAAAATTTAATATTCAAAATTTAAATGTCTAGAAAAGCCAATATAGTTAATTAATTAAAGGAAAAGTAGTAATAGGGAAAGAGTTAAAGATTAGAGACGGTCAGGAAAGAAAGAGTTAAAGATTAGAGATGGCTAGGAAAGAGGAGAGATTTCATTACAAGGCAAAAGATGCTCTTAACTATTGACATATAAACATTTTATATGCTTACTATTCAAATTATTGATTGTTTAAATTGAGGTCCTAATCATGTTACCAGAAATATATATCCTATATATTGGGACAGGTATACTTGCTACCTTAAAATATAATATGAAGACTCCTCATACTTCATCTGGGCTTTTAAATATAACATCCCATCATTTGCAATTACCATATGCTTTCGGATTATTTTATTAAATTTATAATATTTTAATATGACCAAAATCCCCCAAGTGATGGGGTACTCATTTGTCAAATAATGGGGTGGGTGGGTACTCATTTGTCAGATTAATTACAATTAATATAATAATTCGTTAGTCCCATCATTTATGCAATTACCATATGCTTTGGGATTAATTTTAAACCCTTGAGGTTTGGAAAATTTTGATAAATCCCGTACCGTTAATAACTTTTTTTAGTTTTGACAGAATTTTATTAAATGACATTAATGTCCTTCTACTNCTGTTGAATAGATATGTTGGCCATTATTGACTATGACAATTACACATTTGTCCATAGATTTATTGTTCACTTTAAACCTTCACCCTTATACATCATTTTTTACTTAAAATATATTTATTATATATTCAATCGTAGTTGGCCACAATTGGCTTGCATGGCCACGATTAGAGAGGATTTGAAAAGTGATTCAAATTTATGTTCCGAATTAAAGATTTTGTATGAGATCTATCATTCATTTTGTGTACGTTGATTTATATTTAAAAATTTAATATTCAAAATTTAAATGTCTAGAAAAGCCAATATAGTTAATTAATTAAAGGAAAAGTAGTAATAGGGAAAGAGTTAAAGATTAGAGACGGTCAGGAAAGAAAGAGTTAAAGATTAGAGATGGCTAGGAAAGAGGAGAGATTTCATTACAAGGCAAAAGATGCTCTTAACTATTGACATATAAACATTTTATATGCTTACTATTCAAATTATTGATTGTTTAAATTGAGGTCCTAATCATGTTACCAGAAATATATATCCTATATATTGGGACAGGTATACTTGCTACCTTAAAATATAATATGAAGACTCCTCATACTTCATCTGGGCTTTTAAATATAACATCCCATCATTTGCAATTACCATATGCTTTCGGATTATTTTATTAAATTTATAATATTTTAATATGACCAAAATCCCCCAAGTGATGGGGTACTCATTTGTCAAATAATGGGGTGGGTGGGTACTCATTTGTCAGATTAATTACAATTACTATCATATTCGTTAGTCCACTCATTTATGCAATTACATATAGCTTTGGGATTAATTTTAAACCCTTGAGGTTTGGAAAATTTTGATAAATCCCTACCGTTAATAACTTTTTTTAGTTTTGACAGAATTTTATAAATGACATAATGTCCTTCTACTCAAAACAAGTCTTCAACAATGCAATTTCAACAACCAGTCCCAAAAAAAAAAAAAAAAAAAAAAAAAAAAAAAAAAAAAAAAAAAAAAAAGAATCACATCCCCAGCCTTACGCTTATTGAAAGCATAGATCAGGCTAGGGTTCCCTGAAATTGAAACCATCCTCACCCTGGCTTGAATTGCTTGTCTTTTTTTTTTTTCTTTTAAAATAAATTATAGTAATAATAGAAAAATTTAGGAATTGTAACTTGATTATTTAAAAAAAAAAAAACAAATTTTAACAAAAACACCATTTTTTTTTTTTTTTGGTAATTTGTATATTTTTTAAAAAGTTTAATATGCTTGTGGTTGTTGTATCCCTCGCTTTTTGGAACAAAAGCTAACAACACAAATTTCTGTTTTCAAAATTGGCAAATTTATTTCTTAGGTTAATAGAATTTCACAGTTTGAATTTGTAGGTTCTACTTGCTTTTCTAAGAGAACTCCCATGCATTATTTTTAAAACGGTACAATGCAAAGAATTGTATGTAGTGTTCTAATCACATGACCGTTATTTGAGAGTAAAATCTGTTGAATAATTTAAAATTTCATGTACAATTACTTGGAAATAGTTTTATAAGTGTGTAATTTGTCTTTATTTTAATTTATCCTTTTAGGGTTTTCTAAAGAGAAAACTTATAATATTTTATGTATAATTAAATTTTAGGTACAATTAAAAAGAGAGGGTTTTATAAGTTAACTAATTTAAATATTACTTTTAACTTATGAGTTGGGAGATTTGAGAGGGCTGCGCCATAGACATCCAGGTTGGGAGGGAGAGAGGACTGGCAGCTGTGGGGTATGGGTCTTGATATGAGTGTGGCAATGAGTTAGAGGGGGAGAGGGGCGACAATGTGGGTGAGAGAGAGGAGATTGTGGGATATGGAGTGAGAGAGGAGTGAGTTGGAGGCGGAGAAGAGAAGTAGAGATTAGAGAATATTGAAAAAAAAATAAGGGTTTGCTTATATACTTACTTACTTGGTACAAGTGGATAACCAGTTTTAAAAACCGGTTGGTTAGCCGGTTTGAGATATTTTTCCAGTGAAAACCAAACAGTTTTCCGTTTTTTTACATTTTGGAACCAAAACCTAATCAGTTGTAAAAAACCTATTTTGGTTCGGTTTCCGGTTCGGATCACTTTTTGGATTATTTCTCCCACCCCTAGGAGTGACGATGTGGGTGAGTGTGTTAGGTTTAGGGGTTTCTATTTTTTCATGAATTGTTGATAATTATTAATTTTATTATAGACCAACCTAGCACAGGCCCCTCCCTACAATGTTACATAAAGAAAAAATTATAAATTATATAAATATTACAAATTGTTATTTTTTTAAAAGAAACTAATAAATCTAAAAAAAAAATGTGAAAATTAAAAATTTGGAAAAATGAAAAAAAAATCAGAAATATCTAAATAAAAAATTAAAAGAATAAAAAATTACAAATTTTGAAAAGTTAAAAAAAAATTAGAAAAAATCTAAAAAAAAAAAAAAAAACCAATGCTAGGTCGGCAGCTGGACAAATATTTTTAGACTTCAGCTTTTTTTTTTTTTTTTTTTTTTGTTGTTTTAGTTTTTTGTAAAGTATTTTTATTTTTCTAAATTCTTTAAAGTATTTTAAATTTTTTGTTATTAAATATTGTTAATTTTGGGTTAAGGGTTAGAATAATTTAGGAATAAAGAAAAATATCTTTTATTTTACTTTTCTTTAAATTTAAAAATGAGTGTTAATCAATTTTAGGGGTAAATAGTCAAGTTCAAAATATAATTAGGTAAACTCAAAACGTGTTTAGTCAAATTGGTCAACTCTCATATTTAGCAAGAAAAACTATAGCAGGGGGCTTATGTGGTAATTTTTAGGAACATTTACTCTTTTACTCTTTATCTTGTTAAAACAACTGAGAGATTTTGACAGCAGAGAGAGGAGCATAATACCAATACCTGAGGGGACTTATGGTTTTCGGCAAATCTTGGGGGGTTAAATAAAATCCCAAAATTAAAAAAACATAACTTTACTTTCACACATATGGGAAAAAAAAAAAAAAAAAAAAAAGAAACAAAAAAAAACACATTTCAAAATTAAATGCGGTTAACTTCTGCCATGTGCAATAATTTTAGGATAGTATATATATATGGCAGCATTTACTAATTATAACACAAAATTTAGAAGGCATGATTGGTAAATGTGAGCTAATGACACTTTCAAGCTTAAGTGGGCTGCTCTCTGAGGCATGATGAATGACGAAATTTCCTTTGCTTCATCTTCACCTTTAGATTAATTTCCAGGAAATTTAGATGGAAAGTGATAGAAAAACTTTCTATATACAAGATACAAAATTTTATATTCAACCATTTTTTTCATTTTTATTTATTCAATATTTACTGAATTAGCTTTTTGTATGAGATCTATATATCATTCATTTTGTGTATATTGATTTATATTTAAAAATTTAATATACAGAATTTAAATGTCTAGAAAAGACAATATAGTTATTTAATTAAGGAAAAGTAGAAATCAAGAAATAGTTGAAGATTAGAGACGGCCAGGAAAGAGAAGAGATTCCATTACAAAGCAAAAGATGCTGTTAACTACTGACATATAAATATTTTATATACTTATTATTCAAATTATTAATTGTTTAAATTAAGGTCCTAATCATGTTACTGGAAATATATATCCTATACATTGGGACAGGTATACTCGCTACCTTAAAATATGGAGATTCCTTATACAGACTGCATCTGGGTTTTTTTAAATAAATAGCTCCACTTGTGTTTTATTAAATTTAAAATACTAAATCAATGTAGGACTGTTCAAATAATGACCGTCACTGCTTGTTTGGCATGGCAGGTGTGAAGATAAGTGATGACTTATTTGTCCAAAAGCATAAAAAATTTATATAATTGTTTAAATTATGATCGCCCATGAATTGGCTAGCCAATATAATTTAAGTTGGGTTAAGGTCCTAATCATGTTATTACAAAAATATATATCCTATCCAGTAAAAGTTATGGTCGGTTAAGGTCGTATTCATGTTATTAACAATATATAATAAAATATAAGGTGGGTAATTAATATGACAAAACAATCTAACTGTCAGATTGTTTTGTCATATTACTTAACAATAACAAAAGAAATGGATAAAAGTTATAGAATAATTCATGTTTGAAAAAATTAAGCATATTTTAAGAATCATACTCAACCTCTTACATGGTATTACACGGGGACAGGTATACTTGCTGCCTTAAAATATGAAGAGTCCTTATACAGACTTCATTTGGGTTTTTAAATTTAAAATACTTGCTTATACAGGTATATTCTCAGGTTTATTTCTTATTTTCATGGCCCATAGAAATTGGAAATTAATTTAGAAATGAAATGTCACATGTGACTTCCTCCATGATGTATATATAAGTACCGAAAGGATGGCAGCATTCACTATCACAATACTTGAGCACTTGAGTAATTTCTTCTCTTTTGCAACTTATTCAATCTTATTTACCATGGCTGCAGAAGCATTTTTTTATGGCTCCTTGAAGCAGCTGGGTTCAATTGCTGCTGAAGAGATAAATAAAAAGGTGAAGCTAGTAGTGGGTGTTGAGAAAGAAGTAGAAAAAATTAAGAGTAATCTTCGATCCATTCAAGCTGTGGTCGTTGATGCAGAGCAAAAGCAAGTGAAGGATGAAGCTGTAAGAGTTTGGCTACGTAACCTCAAAGATGCATCCTACGACGTGGAAGATGTGTTGGATGAGTGGCATACTGCAATGATGAAACTGCAAATCGAGGAAGGTCATGATGATCAAAACGCTCTTGCTCTTTTTGCTGATCACCTTGCTTCGGTATGTTCCTTCTTTACCTCCTCTTGCTTTGGCGTCCGAAAAGTTGTTCTGCGTCATGACATCGCTAGCAAGATAAAAGAAATAAATGAAAATTTAGATGAAATTGCCAAACAAAAAGATAATTATTCATTCAGTCCAACTATTGAGAGACCCAGGCGAATAGATAGTACCTCTGTATTTGATGTGTCTGAAATATGTGGTAGAGATGATGAGAAGAGAACTTTAATAAGGAAGTTGTGTGATGGTAGTAGTGAAAATAACCTTCACATCATCTCAATTGTGGGGATGCCTGGAATGGGTAAAACAACTCTTGCCCAATTTGCCTACAATGATGATGAGGTGAAGAAAATTTTTACTAAAAGAATCTGGGTGTGTGTATCAGATTCTTTTGATGAATTTAGGATTGCCAAAGCTATCCTTGAAGCTTTAGAAGACTCTTCCTCTAATTTAGTAGAATTTAATTCTCTTATTGAAAAAATTCAGAAATATATCAAAAACAAGAAATTTCTCCTTGTTTTAGATGATGTGTGGAATGAAGATTACAATAAATGGGAACCATTCTATCATTGTTTGAAGAACGGTCTCCATGGAAGTAAAATTTTAATTACCACGCGTAAACAGTCTGTTGCACAAAAAATGAACTCAGATATTATCAATGTTTATAAATTGTCTGATGAGGAAAAATTGGTCGTTGTTTACAAAGCTAGCTCTTTTTGAAAGACCTTCTCATGAGTTAGAAGAAATTGGCAGGGAAATTGTAAAGAAGTGCAAAGGGTTACCTCTTGCTACAAAAACTATTGGGCGTCTTTTGCAGTGTAAGAGGACTAGAGATGAATGGCAACGTGTTTTAGATAGTGAACTCTGGGAATTCGAGGAGATAGAAAAAGGTCTTTTTTCCCCTTTGATGTTGAGTTATTACGATTTGCCATCCATAATAAGACGATGTTTTTCTTATTGTGCTATCTTTCCTAAAGATTACAATATAGATAAAGTCGATTTGATTAGATTATGGATGGCGCAAGGTTATTTAGAGTTAGAAAAACATGCAAAGTTAGAGACAATAGGTGAAGAGTGTTTTGATCACTTAGCTACACGATCTTTCTTACAAGAATTTGTAAAATATGAAGATGTTATATCGGGTTATAAGATGCATGATATAGTGCATGACTTTGCGCTATTTTTGAGTAACGGTGAATGTCTTGCTATAGAAGTCAATATTGGTGATAAGGATCCTTTTATAAACTCTTCTAACAAAAATGTTCGTCATTTAATGTTAAAAGTTAATAAAGGGGTTTCATTTCCAATGTCCATTTGTAGTGTCAAAAGTCTACGTAGTCTCCTCATGATTAGTGATGACAGAGATTATAATGCATTGTCCGGTGATGTTTTACAAAATTTATGTAAATTGACATGTTTAAGGTCATTGAAATTCCCGAAATGTAGAGTTGAAGAGATTCCAAAAGATATAAAAAAATTGATTCATTTAAGATATCTTGATTTGAGTTTACAAAATATAGTACAATTACCAGAAAGCTTGTGCGAATTATATAATTTGCATACTTTAGTCATTATTGGTTGTTTTTCTATAGTTGAATTGCCTCAAGGGATTGGGAAATTAGTAAATTTGAGGCGATTAAAAAATAATGATTGTGTTGGACTACTTTACATTCCGAAAGAGATTGAGAAATTAACTGGTCTTCAAACATTGAGCGAATTCGTTATAAGTAGTGAAGGTGATAATGACAGCAAAGCATGTAGTCTCGAAGGATTGAAATTTTTGAATAATCTTGAAGGGAGCCTTACAATAAGAGGGTTGGGATTTGTGAAAATTGCGAGTGATGGTAAAATCAACCAAGTACTTACGAATAAGGAAAACCTCACTCGTTTGACTCTGCTGTTTCATAAGTTGAAAAGGATAGACAGGAGAAGTTTCCAGTTGATAACTACTGGAGGAGGGATATCATGTGAAGATTATGAATTAGTCCTCGAAGCCTTACTACCACCTCCAAAATTAGAGGTGCTGGAGATAGAATACTACAGAGGCAACACTTTTCCCTCCACTTGGATCACGTCATTAACCAAGCTGAAGTCTTTATTTCTTCGCAACGTTTCCAATTGTGAGAATTTGCATCCATTGGGGAAACTGCCATCCCTTGAAAGATTATATATATTTTCAATGAACAATGTGAAAAAAGTGGATAATGTGTTTTGGGGAATGGAAAGTGGAACCTCTTCGTCATCTTCATCCTCTTATTTCTTCCCCAAATTGGAAAAACTTGAATTTTGGCATATGAACGAATGTGAAGAGTGGGACAACAACATTGCAAAGAAGGGAGAAGATAAGGAACATATTAAATTCATGCCTTGTCTTGCTACCTTGCGAATTGTTTCCTGCCACAAATTAAAGGCACTTCCAGACAGCCTTCTCCAGGGAATAGCACTCAAAGAATTGAACATTTTTGCGTGTAATATTCTACGTGAACGATACAAAGAGGGAACAGGAGAGGACTGGCACAAGATCTCTCACATCCCTAAAATCCAAATCGATAATTAGGTCAAACGGCAGCTGCAAACATCAACCCGCTAGCCACAGGTAATAACTTATGTATGCTCCTTGTTATTACTTCTAATCTACGAACTACATTACTTTTTTTTGTTTTTTAATCAAATTATTGTTTGGACCAACACTACAAAACTTATCTTTTCAATTTCTTCTTTAATATTCTATCACTCCATCTTATTATTATTTTTAACAAATTACTTATTGTAAATGTTAAGG
Source organism: Pistacia vera (assembly GCF_008641045.1). NCBI lineage: Eukaryota > Viridiplantae > Streptophyta > Magnoliopsida > Sapindales > Anacardiaceae > Pistacia > Pistacia vera. The sequence goes on from NW_022195999.1 coordinate 37,890, forward strand.
TTGCCGGGTACGGTTATTTCTGCTACGAAATTTACTTAAAATGCTTTAATTAATACTCAATCAATGTAACAGGGGTAGATTCATTTCAGAGGTACAAATTTATTAGTCTTGGATCAATGCTTACAAGACAGAGGATAGCAGTAGCACAAGGTGACCAGCTCTCTGTTTCATAATAATTTTTTCCTTAATAGTCACCCCAGACTAACATCCTTAATTTTGTTGTAGGTGGAGAAAAGAAAGTACGCAGTTTGAGGCTAGTCAAAAGCAGTTACAAAAGGTGCATTTTTCCTTTGGATTGATCATGCAGCTTGATGGCTCTTTGAGGTTTGCTTATGCTTATATGGATATTAAATTACTCTTTGTTTCCTTTTTGTCCCTTTTGTCCTTTTTTTTTCTTTTTTGGTGCAGAAGCAACTTTAACATGATGTCATTAAACATTTCTTCAAGAATCAAGGTCATACAATATACCTAATTAAAGAAGTACTGGTTTTCATTTCTCTTACCTGTCTGACTTCAGGTAATAGAGTCTTTGATTTATCCATACTTCTTATCACTCCTGATTTCAGTGCTAGTAATCAGGATTTAATGCATTGTGGTCTACAGCAGAGAAGACAGAATGTGAGCAGCGGAAGAAGAGAAGAAGATTTGCAGTAATGGCTTTCACTTTATCATCTATTTGAGTTCTGGTTTAGTTTTCTCCATAAGCTTTCTATTTTATGTTAATTATATTTTTTTGGAGGTAATATACTAGGGAAGTTTGACAGTTAACCGAGAAATAATAACCTGGATTTTCAGAACAGCCAGAAGCAGGTACAAATATTGAGCTTCTTTTTACCTTTTACCTGGGTGGTGGGTGTGGGGCGGGGCGTTAAAAAGGTTATTTAAACCAACAATGATATTTCATCCACAGAGCTCTTATCATAGCTTAGGATGAAATATATAGCATAACTTTTCATAAATTATTGATTTACTTTTTAAGTGCAACTATTACTTTTTATACTTTTAACCCCAAAACAAATATTTCTCTGTCTCAGTTCAATTTTTTTGCACTACAACAGAGGAGAAGATGATTAGGCTTACAGAAGAAGTCCCAAATACATGAACATGGTTACAACAGTCCCAGCACTGAAAGCCTTTAGAACCTCACTTATCCATCTTCAACTTCTACAACGTGGCATGGTTTCCCATGTCACAGCAACGTAAGCAATAGCTATAAAGTAAAAGGCCATCCACAAGACCCTGTGAGTAATCAATGTTGTTGCTTACTGTAAAGATGTGAATGCAGAAAGATGACAAGCCATCCACAAAACAACAACAATGCATAAAGCTGTGAAAAATGCAATGTTGTTGCTTACTGTAAAGACCTTAAAAGTTGTTCTGCCAACTGTTGATAACCCTTTCAATGGCCCCTCCTGCAGGACTCAACCACAAGGGTTTGTGCCTGCGGCAACCAAAATTGCCACCATTATAATTGAGTTCCGGGCATTTTGAAGTACCTCTTTGTATATCTCATATAGCTTTTGCTTTTTCGGGAAAATTTTCGAAAGTTTTCTCTGTTCTCTTCTGTGTCTATCACTCAAGGTCCTGAATTTTTTCAGATTGCACAAATCTTTTTCTTCTGTCAAGGTAACTGGTTCTAATTGCTTATCATCTTGAATTTCTGGTTTCTTTAGGATGGAAGCTGAAGCAACTCCTCTCTTGATATTGGTTCCATGGATGATGTAGGCAAGAAACCACAAGATTTGTTGATACGCTTGTGTCGAGGCCAGGTGGTGAGCATATCCGGTTTTTGTTTCTGGATATGTTTTTTCATTAGGGTGCTGTCACAACTGTCATATTTTTCTGATAATTTTCTAGATTTGTTTGACACACTTGAGCTTGATGCAGGCACAAGTCCTGGCTGCTTGCAAAGTTGGAAGTCTAAGGGCATTTCACACTGTTGCCCATATCAACCCTTTGGAGTTTTCAAGCATCGGCAGTTGAGAATGTATTTCTGTGACCCCTGGTGAGAGAGTTGCCAATTCTTTGCTTCTTTAATTTACCAGCAGCTGCTCTTAAGGTTTTCTTAAACTGCTTGCTTTCATCATGATTTCTAGCATCACTTCTGCAAAGGGTGATGCGGAGTAAGCATTTTCATTGTATTGCAGAGTAAGGTATTGGTGAACCCTCAAGAACAATCTTGTTATCTCCAAGTATCCTCTGCTACAAGCACAGTGCAATGTATTTCTGTGTTACCTGTGTGTCCCATTGATGTGGCAACATTTAGAGCAGTTAAATCATCCTCATCTTCTTAAAATTCCATTAGCCATGTTGCTTCATCATGTGCTTCACCACATCAAGATACCCTTTCTCTGCATGCTACGAAAATGCACTTCTGTTATCATGGTTAAGCTTAATAGCTGTCCACGGATTAGTCTCCTAGAGCAGCATTCCACTTCGGCTTTCCCTTAACAATAAGCTTCATGCAATGGAGTCTCAAGCTTCTTGTTCATAGTTGCAACAATTTCAGGATGCGGCTCAATGATATCCTTTACCAATTGGTTGTGCCTGAACCTGGACGACAGCTTCAACACCGTGGTCAGGTGATAATCAGTTCTTTGTTCCAGAATTCCTTTGTTGCCTTGAACTAAATTCACAAAAGCTGCTATATCATGGTTGCAAACTGCCTCAAGAAGCCTTGAGTCTATTTCCTTTTTCTTAATTGCCTCTGCTTTCTAATGCTTCTAAACAAATTGTTTAGTTATACTTGTTTACCTCTCTCTATTCTTTATCATTTACTTATGATACTATTGGCCAATCACGCAAACTTCACATCATCTCTTGTAATTAACAGAAAACGCATCTGATGAAGCAAATGTCCAATTGATGTCTTGTTCAACTTGGTGAGCTGACATGAGATCTACATTTCTATTTCATACTAGATGTTATTGATAATAGGCATTGTACTATTCATTTTTTTTCAATTTATAGACAATGTTGCTAAAAAGAACTTGTGTTTAATGAAAGGAAACTGAAAGATTTGCTGATAAGCTTGTGTGGAGGCTCTTGATCCTAAGAAGAAGGTGTGTTGCTTCTTTCCCTCTCTTTGCTTTTGCTTCAAGGAAGTTGTTTTACATAATGACATTGTGGTTAAGATAGAAGAAACAAATAAAAATTAGATGTTATTGCCAAAGAAAAAGGTGATTATACAGATAGTGGCATATTGCCAGACAACCTTCACCGGAGGACAACACTCAAGGAATTAGAGATAACTGAATCTCCTATTCAAGAATAACAGTACAATAAGGAAATTGGACTGGCGTGGCCCAAAATCTCTCACATCCCTAACATCCAAATTGATTTTATATGTCAACGCACAAGCCACAGGTAGTATTTATGTATGCTCTTTGTTATTATTTCTAATCTCTAAGAACTACATAACATTTTTAATCTAATTATTAATTATATGTAAGTTTGCTGATACTGCCACAAAGTTTGAATATGTATCTGATATGTTGGCACCTGAAATAAGAAATCATGTCATTTTTAATTCTTGAATTATTAATTACAGGGGTAGATTCATTTCAGAGGCGGCACAGATTTGTTATTCCAAGTGCTTTGACTGTTTTGTGGCTCACAAGCAAGAGGATAGCACAATGTAAAAATAGATTCAGACTAGACTAAAGCAGTAATTAAAAAAAAAAAAATCCATAATTTGGGTATTCTTTATGAGGGATCAATCATGTAGGTAGCTTCTTCATTTGCTCGAAATTCACTATATAAAATCCTTTGATTACTCATTGAGGTGTGTTAATGCTTATATTGATATTAAAATACTTTTTGTTCTTTGTTAAGGAAAGTTGGTGTACATATTTTTGTTTTGGTGCATGTGAAGGATCAAGGAAATACACTATACCAGATGAAATAATTGCTCATTCTACGCGTGTCTTACCTATCTAAGTTCTCCACATTACGGAATGAGAAGGATGGGAAGCAAAAGAAGAATTACAATCATGTTACTACAAGGTAAGTTCATTTCTTTGGGCGTCTTCTCCAAGGGACAACACTGGAACCATGCAGCTAACATATTGGACCATGGCATTTTATATAGTCTTTGATTTACTATCCATACTTTTTACCATTCCAAATTTTAATGCTATTGGTCATGCATTTATGCTTTGTGGTCTACAAGAGATAAAACAGAAAGAGTGTGAGCAGCTGAAGAAGAGAGGAACCACCTGCAAAGTCCTTTCTCCATCCGCAAGCAAAGTCCTGTCGAGCCTCCTTGGAAAGGTCACGGAGAATTCAAGGAAGGCAATGGTGCAAATTCCAAGCCCTCGCAAAGGAGCTTTCATTGAGCAGTTATTCAATCAAAATATTGGAGTGAGTTGATCTTTCTTTCCTCGTAATTTGGAGAAAGGGATTCAAACTAAGTTTAACATTTTGCTCCGGGTTTATTTCTATTCACTTAAACTTTTTCAATATTTGTTAAATCACTGCCTGTAGCTAAATTCTAGGCAATATTGAAGAACTGAAGAATATAATTCTGAAAGGTTTTTCCTCGTAAATATTGGCATAGCAGTTAGCAGAACTATTTAATTTGTTTGACACACGATTTTCGGCCTTCTCCAAATGAAAAGAAAAGAAAGACTTGACATTATTCTTTGTGGATTTAAAATCTTTCAATATGCATGATATCCTAATGAGGTGGAACTGTCAACATCTGAGATGGTGGATTCTGAATAGATTGCTCTTGCAGCATTAGTTCTGTCATGTTGTGACTGAGCTTTACCTTGAATGGTTGCAGTTGCTCTCCTCCTCTGACCTCTCTCTTCCCTCCACTTCAACTTCCTCAACCAATGTCTTGTCAGCACAAGTCCCAGATACATGAACACAGTTCCTACAGTCCCAACAATGATAGCCAGTAGAACCTCAAACATCCACCCTGATTCTATACAATGTGGCATGGTCACCGTTGTTGCAGCAATGTAAGCAATAGCCATGAATGACACAGCCACCACTTGACCTTGTTAGTACTCACCAACAAGGTCAAGTGGTGGCTGTAACTGTGGCAATCAAAATTGCCACCACTATAATTGTGTTCCTGGCATTTTGTACGGCCTCTCTGTATATCCCATATTGCTTTTTGCTTTTTATTGCGACTTTTAGAAAGCTGGTTCAATTCTCTCCTGTGTTTATCACTCACGGTCTTGATTTCTTTCAGATCACACAAATCCTTGGCTTCTGTTAAAGACACTGGTTCTAGTGGCTTTTCATCTTGAATTCTGGTTTCTCAAAGGATGGAACCTCGAGTAAATCCTTTGTTGACATTAGTTCCATATTTGGTGTGGGCAAGAAACCACAAGATTTGCTAATGCACTTGTGTCGAGGCTGGGTGGTGAGCATATCCAGTTTTTTCTTCTAGATCTGTAGTTTTATTTGGCTACTGTCATGACTTCTATATTTTTCTTTTATTTCACACTTACCTGAATCCTTCCAAGATTCTGCTGACACGCTTGAGCTTGGTGTAGGCACAACCTCTGGCTGGTAGCCGAGTCCGAAGTCTAAGGGCAGCTCACAACTTTGCGTATATCAATCAGATATTGAAGAAGGCTCCTGCTTTTTGTCTCAAGTATATCTTTGGAATTTTCAAGTGTCTGCTGTTGTGAATTAGTTTCTTGTGCCCCTGCTAAGAGAGGCAACAACTCTGTACTTTTATCAGCAGCTGCCTCTACGGCTTTCTTTAACTGCTTGCTTTCTGCATTACCTGGAGACAGTTCAAGAATTTCAAGTACCGTATGTCCTTTATTATTGCAGCAGTTTATAATCTCTTTTGTTGTATTCACAATGTACATGGCTAACTGAAATCATTTCAAAATAAAGACATCATGTTATCAATTAAAATCAATTAGAATGCAAAATGTTTTGTTCTTTATCTGAAATCCTGAAACATTTCCACTTAAATACTTGATAGTTTCCTCTAGAGATGATCAGATGATGTGAAGAAATTTGCCAGACGTACAAGTGCATCATTTTGGTTGAATTTTACAGCAAGATGACACATTGTTTCTCCCTCTTTTGTCAGGTACTGGAAGGAAGTGGGAGAACTTAACATGAATTCTTCAAGGATTGGAACTTTGCCATGTATGGCTGCCAAGTGCAATGGGGTATAACCTTTGTCATTTTATTGCAGAGCAAGGTCTTGGTCAAGCCTCAAAAAAAATCTTGTTATCTCCAAGTATCCTCTGCTACAAGCACAGTGCAACGGAGAATATCCATTCTTGTTGCTCTTTCGAGCAAAATTTGGCCGCACCTCCAATATGTTCTGAACAGTGTCTGCTCCACAACGCACTTGAATGAGTTCAGAAAAACAAGTTGATCAGCTCCAACTTTTGTTCCAAAGTAAAAATGAATACAGTTATTACCTGTGTGCCCCATTGCTGGGGCAACATGTAGAGCATTTAGATCAATCCCATCTTCTTCAAAGTCCATCAGCCAAGACTGATTCATCATGAGCTTCACCACATCAAGATGCCCCTGTCTACAAGCTATGAAAAATGCACTTTCATTTTCATAGTTAAGCATAGTAGCTATCCACGGCTTAGTCTCCAGGAGCAGCATTAACGCATCTGCTCTACCTTGTCGACAAGCTTCTTGTTCACAGTTTCAACAATTTCAGGATGCAACTCAATGATGTCCTTCACCAATTCGAAGTGCCTGAACCTTGAGGCAAGGTGCAACACGGTGCTCAAGTGATAATCAGTTCTCTGTTCCAGAATTCCTTCATTGTCTTGAACTAAATTGTCGAAGGCACCTCTGTAATTGTTGGCAATTGCCTCAAAAAGCCTTGAATCCATTTCCTTTTCTTAACTGTCTTGCGTGAAGTAATGCTGAAGAAGTTATTACATATATATACTATTGCTATCAATCCGTTGATGAGCTGTAATCCTGCAACACTTGATTGACTCTACTTTATGGTCAACTTTCTATATTCCTCAAATAATATGCGTGTACGAAAGTATCCTTATGATATTTCATGTTATTAATTAGGTTCTTTCCAGGAACTCTTCTTCTTCACACATTCATAATTCTTGCAGGCTTCAAGTTTCCTGTTAGCAAATAAAGCTCCAGCTATTGGAAAGAAGTTGAAGCTATAACAGCTATAGAAAGAAAAACAGGTGCTATCCATCTTCTGAAATGGTAGCTAGGCTCGTTAGGGAAGACAGGCTTTTGACGGTGGGAAGTGAACAAGACAATCTTGGAATGGCATACAGTTAGGCATGAATTGTTTATGAGCTGTTTTTGAAGATCCTTTTATCATCCAGATTTGAGAAGGATCTTTTACAGTCAAAACTGCAATAGTATATACCTTTCTTTTTTCACTTCTTGCTTTGAAAATGAATGGTTTTATAAGAACCATAAATGAAAAGAGAAACCTTAAGAGAAGTCTACAAAGAAAGATGCCATTGGCAATTCGAGATTCCATTTTTATTCGAAGTGGATGACAATATTCTACCAAAACCTATTTATGCGTTTTTGTTTGTTGCTTTAATTTGTAGTTAAACTGGAGATAATAGAAGAGAAACTTTTGAACTTTTATGTTCTTTTGGTTTGATAGTGAGACAAAACTCCTTTTAACTAACTCAACTTGCTGTGTTAGTCTAATGGGATTTTACTTCTCTTGTGATAGAGTGGAATATTGGAATGTGTTTGGTTGCTGCGAAAATATGGGGAAAAAATGTGTTTGGTTTTCGTTTTGAAGGGTTAAAATGTTTTTAATTTCAACATGGGAGATTTTGATAAACGATTTCTGTGACAATGTTTTTTATTTTGAGCTCAATTAGAATTTATATGGCTTATAGTTTATGAATGCTTTGGATTGTGACATTGTTGTAAAAGATTGTTTACTTTCTTTTCGATTGTTGAGTTACAGGTTCTTGAAAGAAAATGGCATCATCTTTTACTACAACATCCTTTGTTGCATCCCTTATGAGTTGTGTCACGCCCCCTCCCGCCTATTCTCTATCTTGTCATATCTGGTTGCTCTGAGGGACTCAAGATCCCAAGAGGAGGGTGAATTTTTTTAAAACAGTTTACAAAACTTTAATGACAAAAGTGCAACTAGAAATATAATTCTGAAAGTGTCAGCATTAGAAATCAGTTTACAAAAACATTGCATCAGAGTGCTGCTAAATGTACAAATATCATGCCGATGAATATGCATTTGTAGGCCAACCATGTGTAACATGCGCCTCATGTACCCTGTATGCAAACCTGTGGAAAAAACATAAAACAGTAAGCTAGAAACCTAGTGAATAAGTAAATATTGTTTACGAAAATAGCTTTATCATTAAAACTTGCATGTGAAAAGTCTGTTTGCTTGTCATACAACACCATAAATGCTCATGTAATGATGGAACAGTAACCCAATATAATTTTGGATACCGTCAAACCTTAAATCGTACCAACTCATGTCAAACATAATAATCCACATCCTCGTACCAGATTTTTAAATACCATGGGTCGCCATATCAAATTTACCTAAACCGATACACCCATCATCAAAATTGAGTATACAATCATCTCAACTTGTGCCAGACACAATAATCCAAACCCTTGTACCAGATTTTCGAATACCATTGGTTGCCATTTCAAATTCGCCTTTTTAATTCAATGAACCCCACCAATTTAAATAACCCCAACAGCCCAAAATTAACTGGGCCTTAAAGTAATAATAAGCCGGCCCACTATGACAATAAAACCCAAACCAATTTAATCTGGGCCTACTTTAAATTAGGCCAGCCCACCAAACTAACTCCACTAATTTAATTAAGCTCATCAACTCCATTAAGCCCTTCAACACAAATTAAATTAGAATCTTATTATAATTTAATATCCAGCCCATATCTCCAACCTCAATCAAACCGAACCCAAACTCCTTTCTATAAAACCAACCACAACACGTATTAAACACTATCATACACCCCCAATTTCAGCATTCAAACACAAGGCAACGAGTTCCCAATACATGACTATGCACATTCCAACCGAGTGTATGCGAATATAATCTAATAAAATAACATGTTTCATTTTTAAGTAAAACTAACTCCTATTTATATTACTAACTTCACCTATTTTAAGCACTAATTCATAGTTGCTTCTATAAAAGACATAACCATATACATACACTTCTCACAATATATAACACGTTACACCGTGAATGTTTAGAGAAAATAGCCAATTCAATTCTTGTAAAATGCTAAGACAACCAAAAATATAGTAAGGCTAACATGAATGATGTATGGGAACTTCCAAAAGAAAAAGAAATTCTTGAAAACATTTCATGCTTTTCCATCAAATTAATCTTTCCCTCAACAACCTAACTATCTCCACTCATGCAAACACCATTTCCAATCCACAAATATTTTTCAATTTAACCCAGCCGAATTGTAAATATAACAGCATTGTTTAGCAACTTCTCAATGTAGCCATATGTTCATATTAATTAATTAATTAATTAATCCCACCATATGCGAAGTGTCAGACATCTTTTTGCTTTTATATGCTTAATTTCAAAGAAACCAAAGGTGGGCATGTATAAGGCTAGGTAAAATTATAAATTAATTTGATTTATGCATACCTTAAGTTTTTTTTATCAGCTTTAAAACTAGAATAATACAAGATTTAGTGTAAAATAAATCAATACAAATTGAGATTATATACAAAAAATTATATTTGTAGAATTACTCTTAAAACCAATTTTGTGTTTTTGGGAAAAGTTTTTTGAAAAAAGTTAAAAAAAAAGTTGAATTGGGCGGGTATTACGATGTAGGATTTACAAATTAATAAAATACCCCCTATGTTTATTTTTTTACAAAACACCCCTTATAATAAAACATTAAAAGTTAACTAAAACACCTCCAATCCACCTTTAAATACGGACAGCCGGCCACCACCGCCGGAGGGTGACCGGAGTCGCCGTAACAAAAACATTAAAAATATTTAGGGGTATTTAATTGAATTAACAAATTTAGGGGGTTTAAAAAATGTTGAATAAAGTTGAATAATATTTGTTGAGTTTGGGTGTTTACTGTTTAACTTTTTTGGGAATACTAAAGTAGTATTCCCAAAACCAACCAACGAAGCAAATATTATTATTGAACATGAATGAACTTTATCCAAATTCATTAATTATGTGCCTCTACTTACACTAAATTAAGTAATTCTTGTTGGCCACTAATATCAAGTATCTGCAAGTTGTAATGATTTTTTTTTTTTTTTTATTCTTTTGTTAAAGTATTTTTTGATTTTTGTGAAACGAGGTATCAAAGCTAATTTCTTAATATTATAAAACATGATTAACTTCCATTTTCCCTGAAATTTCAGTAGAAAGTAAAAAGATAACCTAAAATATAGTTAATTGATTAGGTATAAGAATAACGTAAAATTTTTATATTAAATTATCAATTAGGTGATAAGATAACTTAAAATCTTTTGTTAAAGTTATCAATCAGGGACAAGAAAAAAAAAAAAACAAAAAACAAGGTAAGAGGAGATTTAATTACAATTTTTATATTAAATTATCAATTAAGTGATGAATAACTAAAACTTTTGTTAAAGTTATCAATTGGGACAACAGTATTAAAAAAAAAAAAAAAAAAAAAGCGAGGTAGAGGAGATTTAATTACAAGCAAAATGTGATCTGCATACTACAAAACGCTTTTTTTCCCTCCCTTTCTCCCAAGCGTTCGATCGGAAACCCAAAATCCTTTATAAATCTCAATTTTTCCCTTTAATTTCAGTTAGTTTCTCTTTTTTTTTCAAAAAGCTCAATGAATGACTCTAAGTTAATGTGTAATAGTTTTTATATAAGAGGTGTTTTTGTTAAATCAAAAGGTGTTGATTAATATGGTTTAAGGTTTCAAAGTGAAATTATTTTTGTTTTGGCCCAAATGATATAATCTAATTCCATTTTGGGCTATAATAATTTTAACCATACATTTATTGCTGATTCATGGGTGTTTCAAAAACAAATTAAGCTTAATATACAATTTTTTTTTTCTGTTTATTAAAAAAAAAAAAAAACAGAAATTTTGGTTGTCAACTACAAAATATTACTCTTAATTAGAACCTCCCCCACTTCAGATTAATTGAAAAATTAATTAGTAATAATAGTCACTATGCTTTCGTGCATGGAAAGAATAAAAATTGAGCAATGATTTCGTAATTTAAAAATATCTTTTAGAATTTTACGATTACATTTTCTATCGTGAAGAATCCATTAAAAGACAATTTATTTATTTTTTTGCAATTTTAAGTTAGAAATTTAGCTGTAATTTTTTCTTTTTGTAGATTCTTCAAGTGAGAATCTTGATCAAATACATATGCTTAAATAAGTCCATTAATATCATTTCCCATACATATGCTTAAATAAGTCACACAAACAAGTGATGAAGAAAATCCTTTTCACAAACTCAATCAATTAGGTTTAGGTTTCAAAAGTAGAATAATAGAATTAATTAATCTGACTATAAGTTAATGCATATATAACTAAAATTAATGAAGAACAGGGCCTATGTCACATAATTGCACAATTTATTTATTGCAATTAGTTGTTAGTATTATTCCATTCACATCAACTTTGTCACATACGTTTTGAATTAAGGGGTGTCTATGTGGGTACTCCTTTGCCCTATTAATTAATTAATTAATCCCACCATGTGTCCAAGTGTCACACATCTTTTTGCTTTTATATGCTTAATTTCAAAGAAACCAAAGGTAGGCATGTATAAGGCTAGGTGAAATTATAAATTAATTTGATTTATGCATACTATGAGTTATTATTATTATTTTTTTTTTCAATATCAGCTTTAAAACTAGAATAGTGCAAGATTTAATGTAAAATAAATCAATACAAATTGAGTTTATATACAAAATTTATATTTCTAGAATTACTCTTAAAACTAAAATCAGTAATATTTATGGAACATGAATGAACTTTAGCCAAATTCATTAATTAAGTGTCTCTAGTTACAACTAAATTAAGTAAGTAGATCATCTTGTTGGCTATTAATATCAAGTAATTGGCAAGTTGTGATGAAATTTTTTTTTTTTAATACTTTTTGTTAAAGTATTTTTGGACTTTTGTGAAACGAGATGAAAGTGATTTAGAACACTAGTATCACGACACGTATAAAGCATGAGGAGCTAATTTCTTGATATTATTATAAAACATGATTAACTTCCATTTTTCTTGAAATTTGGGTAGAAAGTGAAGAAGATAACCTTTAAATATAGTTAATTGATTAGGTGATAAGAATAACCTAAAAACCTTTATATAAAGTTATCAATAGGGACAACAAGTAAAAAAGAGAGAGCGAGGTAAGAGAAGATTTAATTACAAAGCAAAATGTGATCTTCGTATGTAGGGTTTGCAATTTTTTTTTTTTTTTGCCATTAATTAATTAATTAGACAAAAATTAATGAAAACAGGGAATCTGTTGCATAGCAACACAATTTGTCTCTATAAATCAGTTTAACACATATAGTTGTTGTAATCAACTCATAAATAAACTGGTTTTCTAGTAGGGAAACTGTTCTATGAAGTCCATTAATTTCATTTCCAATGCATATGCTTAAATAAGTCCCACAAACAAGCGATGAAGAAAATCCTTTTCACAAACTCAATCAATTAGGTTTAGGTGTCAAAAGTAGAATAATAGAATTAATTAATCTGACTTTAAGTCAATGCATATATAACAAAAATTAATGAACAATAGGGCCTATGTCACATAATAATTACACAATTTATTTATAGGAATTAGTTGTTAGTGTTATTCCATTCATGTCAGCTTTGTCACATACTTTTTTAATCATGGGGTGTCTATGTGGGTACTCCTTTGCCCTATTAATTAATTAATCCCACCATATATGCAAGTGTCACACATCTTTTTCTTTTATATGCTTAATTTCAAAGAAAACGAAGGTGGGCATGTATAAGGCTAGGTGAGATTATAACTTAATTTAATTTATGCATACCATCAGTGTTTTTTTTTTTTTTTTTATCGGCTTTAAAACTAGAATAATACAAGATTTAGTGTAAAATAAATCAATACAAATTGAGTTTATATACAAAAATTATATTTGCATAATTACTCTTAAAACTAAATCAATGCTATTTATTGAAAATGAATGAACTTTAGCCAAATTCATTAATTATGTGCCTCTAATTATAACTAAATTAAGTCATTGGATCATCTTGTTGGTCACTAATATCAATTAATTGGCAAGTTGTGATGATTTATTCATTTTTTGGTATACCTTTTGTTAAAGTATTTTTGGACTTTTGTGAATCGAGATGAAGGTGATTTCGAACATTAATATCACGACATATATAAAGTATTATGAGCTAATTTCTTGACATTATAAAACATGATTAGCTAATCATGAAGGAAATCCTTGAGGGGATGGGTGAGTTGATAACTTGAGGCAATTGTTAGATAAGGGGACTAATTTTTTAGAATAATATTACATATACAATATTTATTATACAACATGATGTGATAAAAGATGATTGTCTGATTTTAAATTAAAAATAAATTTTCACTCAATTATTTATTGCCACATCATGTTGTATAAAAATATTGTATGTATAGTATTACTCGAGTTTTTAGGATACATACCAATAGGATTAGAGAGGTTAACTTGTCTAATAATATTAAGTGAATTCATCGTAAGTGGTGACAGTGATGGTGGTGAAAGGAAAGCTAATAATATAATTGAATGTTTGAAAGACTTGAATAATCTTCAAGGGAATCTTAGGATAAGAGGGTTGAGTAAATTGACAAATGTTGAGTGAGACTGACAGAATAGAAGTACTTACTAATAATAAAAACTCTTTAGTTTGAACCTAGATTTCGATACCTATAGAGAAAGGGAGGGGATAAATAAGGATAATGAAGTACTTCTTGAAGCCTTAAAATTACCTCCAAATTTAGAAACATCAAGAATATATTACTACAGAGGCATCACGCTTTCTCCCAACTGGATGATATCGTTAGCAAAATTGAGGTATTTGATGCTCTCGGATTTAGAAAATTGTTTGCAATTGCCTCCTTTAGGAAAATTGCCATCGCTTGAATGCATGTTTCTATTATATATGAGGAGTTTGCAAAGACTGGGTAATGAATTTTGGGGAATAGAAAGCGATGCCACACCTTCATCACTTGTTCTCTTCCCTAAATTGAAATTGCTCCAATTCAGAGCTGTAGAAGAATGGGAATGCCGGATTTAAGAGAAGGAAGAAGAAGAAGAAGAAAATATTTCAATCATGCTATGTCTTGCTTCCTTGAGATTGTTTCGGTGCTCCAAGTTGAAGGCAATACCAGATCAGCTTCTTCAAAGGGTAACACTGAATAAATTGGATATTGAACAATGTCCTATTCTAAAAGAGCGATGCAAAGAGGGAACAGAAGACTACTGGCCCAAGATCTCTCAAATTCCAAACCTCTTCCTTCCTTGAAATTTTGAGGCCATCCTTAAGTTTTCAAAAGGGTAGTAGACCTGTGATGTACATGTGATTTCTTCTTTCACTCCTTTATAAAAATTTTATATTTAATTCCAAAAGCATATAATATTTAAGATCAAGTTGACAAGCCCAAATAAAATATATTTTTCTGTCGGGTGGAAGGAAGAAAATATTTCAGAAGTAAAGCATATATCTACAACCAAATTTGGAGCCTTGAAATTTACTTAAATTGCTGTCATTGGCTTATTCGTATGGTCGAATCCTGTATGCAGCTTGGTAGATAACTTCTCCGTTTACATTAAACCACTCAGTAAATGAGGTTTGCATATGCCTATATTGATGTCAAAAAACTTTTTAGCCTTAGTAAGAAAACCAGGTAATTGGCATTTGGCATTATATACAGTATCATCTTTCATTAATTTCAAACTCACTTGACAATGAAATAAATTTATTTCATATTGACGTAAATTTATTTGTTGGAGCAGATAGCAAACAGTCATCAACCAAAGTAGAGAAGAGGATTTTCAGTAACATCCTTCATTTTTGTTATCGGTGTGAGTTCTGGTTCGGTTTTCTTCAAAAGGTTTGTTGTATATTGATTATCCTAGAAATAAGGTCTTTTGAAAGGTTTATAATCACGAATAACACTTAATTTCCTATCAGGTGGAGGAAAGAAATATTTTCAGAAGCAGAGCATTTTTTTGTCACCAAACTTGGAGCTCTATTTAAAATTCTGTCATTGGCTTATTCTTACAGCTGAATCCTTTATGCAGCTTGTTAGATAGTGTAAGTTTTAAAAGATTACCAAATGATTAAAACTTATGCAGAATGGGTTGTTTGTTCAAAATTTTAGAGCATCTGAGTTTTGAGAAACATAAGAAAAACATACATCAAAGCAAGTAAAAAACACACCCATTTTTACATGGTTCGGTATCATGCCTACATCCATGGAACCAAGTCCAGAGGAAGGAAATTCACTATGAAATACTTATGAGTTTAAATACAAAGCAAGATAACCAAAATTGCAAAAACACTTCCTGTTTTCCACACGACAACTCTATGTTCTTTGGTTGAAATTCAAGTCCTCACAGCAAGCTTCACAATGCACAACATTACCATGTTGAAATTGAGCTCCTCTCAAGTTTCAACAATGAAGACATATCTTCAGGACAATAACTTACGCACAAGTACTCATCAGGTTGCAAACACATCACACAAGGACAAGGTGAGAGGTAATTATAAGTCTACCAAAGCATAGTAAGAAACCTTAACCAAAACAAATACCTCAAAGAGTATTCAGAGAGGAAAGCAAATGGTACTTGAAGAAGACAGCAAAAAAACAGGAATATATAGAGTTTAATACATCAAGAGTTGGGGGACAAAAAAGTTAAAACGAACTTTTGTGTTTTACTTTTTGTACAAGAAACTTGTAACCACAAACAAAAGCAACACATACCCGTTTCTCCATCAAAAGATACCTCACGTCAAGTTATTTTATTCTTTTTTATTAATCTGTACCAGACATCAGATTCCATCTATAGTAGATTTTATAATGCTGGAAGAGAAAGGATTGTCTAACATTAAGGCACCATGAAGGTATTTCTTTCTTGGTGGAATTCTTTCCTCTAATGTTGTATCTAATGACACCAACAGATAAACATGAAAGTGTAAGTTTCTTTTCTCAATTTCAACCTAAAAATGGTATTTCTTGTCTTAGTGGAATTCTTTACTCTAATGTTGTATCTAATGACACCAACAGATAAATCGACCTTTAGACAATTAAAAATAGTTTCTAAAGCACATCACAACACTTTGGGACTGTTTTTTCTTTTAATAAGCAGATCTTGAATTTCCTAGCCATGCTGGCTAATACTTGAATTTATGATTCTGTTACTCCCATTGATCATCATAAGCCAAAGTAATGAAGGAACGACTGATATTGATCAATCGCTGAAAGTTCATTCATGTTCTTGAAGCAGAAAGTAAATGTGGTTAATGAAACAAGTTTACAATCAATGTCTGATTTGTCATTGAATTGCCCAGTGCGGTTCCTCATATTTATACTTCAAGGGAAAAAAAAAAAAAATACTAGGTGATTGTCCTGGGAATATACACTTCTATTCCCAAACATGATTGCTGATTATGATTTTGAACATGTTATTGTTTATATATCAATAACATAAATTGTTACTAAGAGAGATTCTGTACTTGTCACATGACGCAGTTTCTGGGCTTCAGCTTACTTTTATTGGCCTAAATGGATGAGCAATAAGTTAAGTTGGGAGGCTATTCTGATTTTGGAGGCTATTCTGATTTTGGAAGCTATCACTGCAGTCCCCTGGTTGCAAAACAAAACGATGTTAGTATACTTTGTGATAGATCTTGCCGAGTATGACAAGTACATCCCTTGCTCTACCTGTGTGCGGGATGCCCACCAGGTAAGACAGTTTTCCCCAAGGATACTAGTTGCGGTGAGAGTTTTTTGTTATTAACATCAGAGTCAGTTTTAGAATGTTCAAAATCACATTCAGTTTTTAGAATCTGCTATGAACGATAGTCTCAATATGAGTTTTTAGAATAATTAAGAGGGCTTTCAGTATTAGCCACAGTTTTCAAAATAAGATATCAACTTAGAGATTTCTGTATCAGTAAAAGCTACAATATTCAGTTTAAAGTTCAGTTATCAACATAAAGTTTACAATATTCTAAAATCATTTATCAGTGCATAGTTTCAGAAAGATCAGCTTTCAATTTTATATCATCACAATAGTTATAAACTTAGTTACCAGATTTTGTTTTGTGGATCATGAGTGTTCATTGAATAATAGTTTGGATGTTTGCAACATGACTAGTAGAGTTATTCTTTTCAGAATCATATGCATTCTTGAGTGATGACATAGATGGTTGCAACATGACTTACAAGAAACATTGTTCCCATAAGCATAAGCATTTACAGTTATGTTTTAAGTTTCTAGAAAAAGAATTTTAAGCATTCAATGATGAGCTATAATTCAGAATTTGATTTCAGCTTAAATGATGAGATTACAGTACTTAGAACAATATTAGAAACGAGTTATACATGCATACAAGAATGATTTAGTTACTTCCATAATACGTTCATAGAATCATGTTATTTTTAGGATTTCATAAGAACTATTGCATGCCATGACTATTGTTTGAAGAATGTGTTGCAAACTCTCCCCAATCCCCTACTCACTGAGTATTTCAGCTCACCCATTTTTAGACCCTTTTCCCCGGGTTCACAGGAAGAGTCATGCTAAGAAGTGATTCCTCTCGAGGTTGGGCCCAAACGTCATCGACTCAACATGTGTGTAAAAATGTCATGCTTGTTCCCGCTATAAAATTATGTTTTATCCTTATGTTTATCTCCTGTGTTGATTATAAAATATATGAAGATTTGATACCATCCGTTTTTGGATTTTACGGGTTGACAAGCCCAAATAAAATATATTTTTCTGTCGGGTGGAGGAAGAAAATATTCAGAAGTAAAGCATATATCTACAACCAAATTTGGAGCCTTGAAATTTACTTAAATTGCTGTCATTGGCTATTCGTATGGTCGAATCCTGTATGCAGCTTGGTAGATAACTTCTCCGTTTACATTAAACCACTCAGTAAATGAGGTTTGCATATGCCTATATATTGTCAAAAACTTTTAGCCTTAGTAAGAAAACCAGGTAATTGGCATTTGGCATTATATACAGTATCATCTTTCATTAATTTCAAACTCACTTGACAATGAAATATTTATTTCATATTGACGTAAATTTATTTGTGGAGCAGATAGCAAACAGTCATCAACCAAAGAGAAGAGGATTTTCAGTAACATCCTTCATTTTTGTTATCGGTGTGAGTTCTGGTTCGGTTTTCTTCAAAAGGTTTGTTGTATATTGATTATCCTAGAAATAAGGTCTTTTGAAAGGTTATAATCACAATAACACTTAATTTCCTATCAGGTGGAGGAAAGAAATATTTTCAGAAGCAGAGCATTTTTTTGTCACCAAACTTGGAGCTCTATTTAAAATTCTGTCATTGGCTTATTCTTACAGCTGAATCCTTTATGCAGCTTGTTAGATAGTGTAAGTTTTAAAAGATTACCAAATGATTAAAACTATGCAGAATGGGTTGTTTGTTCAAAATTTTAGAGCATCTGAGTTTTGAGAAACTAAGAAAACATACATCAAAGCAAGTAAAAACACACCCATTTTTACATGGTTCGGTATCATGCTTCATCCTGTTTTCACTCAATTATTTATTGCCACATCATGTTGTATAAAAATATTGTATGTATAGTATTACTCGAGTTTTTAGGATACATACCAATAGGATTAGAGAGGTTAACTTGTCTAATAATATTAAGTGAATTCATCGTAAGTGGTGACAGTGATGGTGGTGAAAGGAAAGCTAATAATATAATTGAATGTTTGAAAGACTTGAATAATCTTCAAGGGAATCTTAGGATAAGAGGGTTGAGTAAATTGACAAATGTTGAGTGAGACTGACAGAATAGAAGTACTTACTAATAATAAAAACTCTTTAGTTTGAACCTAGATTTCGATACCTATAGAGAAAGGGAGGGGATAAATAAGGATAATGAAGTACTTCTTGAAGCCTTAAAATTACCTCCAAATTAAGAAACATCAAGAATATATTACTACAGAGGCATCACGCTTTCTCCCAACTGGATGATATCGTTAACAAAATTGAGGTATTTAATGCTCTCGGATTTAGAAAATTGTTTGCAATTGCCTCCTTTAGGAAAATTGCCATCGCTTGAATGCATGTTTCTATTATATATGAGGAATTTGCAAAGACTGGGTAATGAATTTTGGGGAATAGAAAGCAATGCCAAATCTTCATCACTTGTTCTCTTCCCTAAATTGAAATTGCTCCAATTCAGAGCTGTAGAAGAATGGGAATGCCGGATTTAAGAGAAGGAAGAAGAAGAAGAAGAAAATATTTCAATCATGCTATGTCTTGCTTCCTTGAGATTGTTTCGGTGCTCCAAGTTGAAGGCAATACCAGATCAGCTTCTTCAAAGGGTAACACTGAATAAATTGGATATTGAACAATGTCCTATTCTAAAAGAGCGATGCAAAGAGGGAACAGAAGACTACTGGCCCAAGATCTCTCAAATTCCAAACCTCTTCCTTCCTTGAAATTTTGAGGCCATCCTTAAGTTTTCAAAAGGGTAGTAGACCTGTGATGTACATGTGATTTCTTCTTTCACTCCTTTATAAAAATTTTATATTTAATTCCAAAAGCATATAATATTTAAGATCAANGGAGTAGTATTAAGCTTGAAAATGGAAGATGATATTCATATTACAGTTCACGTGATTTATACACCTTTACATAACTGATTCAGGAAGCTTCCTGACCAATTTACAAAACGTGGTGGACAAGCACAGTAGTGAGAGAGTGACAGCACAGCAAACAGAGGACCACAGAGAATATTAGTTTGTTAGAGACCTGGCGTATTTGTTAGAGACCTAGTGGATGGAGACACATGTCACCAGTGTTGTCTCCCTGGATTGTTTCCATCTGTCCAAGGTCCATCTTCTTCACAGCTGGATACTATGATTACATGTAATCGGCTGGAATGTCTTTGTGATAATGGATTGAATGGTGTTTTAAAATCATGGGAGTTAAGGTAATTTGGCTGGAAAGTGTATTGGGTTATTGAGGGGTTGTCAACTGAGTTGAGTTTTGGGTAAGCTTTGCTTGTCAAATGCTTGGAAACGTTAGTCTTATCTGGGTAGAGATGAATGTAAAGGTTGGTAATTAGTTGAAGGAAGAAAGTGAGTAGTTAGAGAAGGGATGTTGGCGTGTGCAGTAAGTGAGTTTTAAATGTTCTTTTTCCTTTATTTTGTCAAAAACGTGTCTTTAACATTAATTGTCTTGTCTTGTTGAAAAATCTGGAAGAGAAGAAATGCATAATCAAAGGGAGGATTCCTGCAGATTTTTAATAATGCGGAGTGTTGAGGTTGGCTGTTAAATTGTTAAATGGGTATGTTTATGATTAAGATGAGATATTACTATAATTTTAACCTTTGTTTTATATATATATATATATAAAGTGTATTATTGGTGGGTTTATTCTTTAAAATGGGCTTAAATTGGGAAAATTTTTGTTAGTTAAAGACTAGTGAGTGCAGACATTAAATGGTTTTCTAAAAAAATTCACATTTTAAGCTAGTATGTAAATTTATTTGTTACTTCAAATTCCTTGAATTTACTTTGAATTGTAAATGTGAATTTGATGAAGTTTGGTATATAGAATTTATATATATTCATGCTATATGAATAAAATGTTGCTGTAGAGAATAGGGAATTGGTTGAATTGTATACGGGTTGAGGTTTGTGATGTTGGTAAATGGTTTCTTGGTAAAAGGAGAGAAGGGGTGCATTCTGTCAGTTTTGAAAGTATGTTTTAAAACTTTCATTCTACCCCCATTTTGCATGGAATTTCATAAGTTTTGGCATGATTTGTTCTATACGAAATGTGGTATATATCTTATGATTAGTGTCGGACATATGCTATGGTAATGTGATGTTCAAGAAATCAGTTTTGAAACATGTTTGAAAATTTGCAGTTTCACCCTTAAACATGATTTTTGAATATTATGTCAAATATGCATGATTTATAAGAACTTATATAATATGCTCTTGACTTATATACTACTCGGGATTATACGTGAGATAGTTGTGGTGAGAACCTTCAGTATTAGTTAATTAAAAGGTTTTACCAAAATATCTTATTAGTTAAAGACAAACCGTGTATTTTCAATTGGGTGTTAATGATAAAAGGTTATAAATAATTTATTGATTGCTTTGTTTGATATTCGGTCAAATAGTTGAAAGAGAATGCATTGAATATTTCCATTAACATATTATTCCCTTTTCTAAAAGTTGTTTGAAAGTTTGAGAACATATGGGGCTCAATAGAAAGCTGAATAATCTGATAATTTTCTATGAGTCCAAGTAGTCAAATATTACGGCTATAGAAAATTGATATTCTTTTTGTGTGTTGCACTGAGACTGAAGAATTAAATGCAAGCCAATGCTTTTCATGTCTATGAGACTCACATGGAGTGCAAACCTTAATTAATAATTACATGTTACAATTTTGTCAGGGTTTAAGTGTTAAGCTTAAGAGTATTGAGGGTGTCTTTGAAACTATGATGCATCGAGTTTTGTGGAAGTGTCTGTCACGTGAATTGTAGACTCATTTAATAATTGTGTAAAGTTTCTTCTGGCTCCCTCATGTTTATTTCATTACTTGTCTTTACATTTTAGCCCAGAATACACTACCATAAATTATTTCATAATGTTTTAATAATTTTATAAAGGCCTATGTTTTGAAGAAATATAATGTATTGGGTTAAGAAAAAATATAGTAATGACTTAAAAACCACCCTGCAAAGTACCCGTTCCCCAGAGATACAAATTTTTTGCTCTGCGCGAGCGATGCAGGATTCCATCGAGTATGATAGTTTCAGATTTTGGCTCTGCACATGTGTATGACAGATTTTATTGGCTCTGTCTGGGCGTTGAGTGGTCCGCCAAGTATAACAGTTTCAGTGACTCTGTCCGCGCGATGATAGATCTTGCCAGGTATGACAAGTACATCTCTTGTTCTGCCTATGTGCGGGACGCCCACCAAGTAAGACAGATTTCCCCAAGGGTACTAGTTGTGGTGAGAGTTTGTTGTTATTAATATCAGAATCAGTTTTAGAATGTTCAAAATCACATTCAGTTTTTAGCATCTGCTATGAGCGATAGTCTCAATATGAGTTTTTAGAATAATTAAGAGAGCTTTCAGTATTAGCCACAGTTTCAGAATAAGATACCAACTTATAGTTTTCAGTATCAATAAAAGCTATAGTATTCAATTTAAAGTTTAGTTATCAGCATAAAGTTTACAGTATTCCAAAATCCTTTACCAGTGCATAGTTTCAGAAAAATTAGCTTTCAATTTTATATCATCACAATAGTTATAAATTTTGTTACCAGATTTTGTTTTGTGGATCATGAGTGTTCATTGAATGATGGTTTGGATGTTTGCAGCATGACTAGTAGAGTTATTATTTTCAGAATCATATGCATTCTTGAGTGATGACATAGATGGTTGCAACATGACTTATAGGAAACATTGTTCCGAAAAGCATAAGCACTTACATTTATGTTTTAAGTTTCCAAAAAAAGAATTTTAAGCATTCAATGATGAGTTATAATTCAGAATTTGTTTTCAGCGTAAATGATGAGATAACAATACTTAGACCAATATTAGAAAATGAGTTATACATGCATACAGGAATGATTTAGTTACTTCCATAACACGTTCATAGAATCATGTTGTTTTCAGGATTTCATAAGAACTATTGCATACCATGACTATTGTTTGAAGAATGTTTTGCAAACTCTCCCCAATCTCCCACTCACTGAGTATTTCAGCTCACCCCTTTTTAGACCATTTTCCCCAGGTTCACAAGTAGAGTCCTGCTGAGGAGCGTTTCCTCTCGAGGTTGGGCCACACGTCACCGACTCATCATGTGTGTAAAAATGTCATACTTGTTCCTGCTACAGAGTTATGTTTTATCCCCATGTTTATCTCCTGTGTTGATTATAAAAGATATGAAGATTTGATACCATCCGTTTTTTGGATTTTTTTGAACGTACGAGTTAGCTATCAGATTTTCAAATGTATATATATCTTATGTGTTTATGCTTTCAAAATGAATCCAAGCGAATGTTTTTATGAAAAACGAATTTAGAATACAGGTTTTTGTTAGATTCCCACACGGCATGTCTCGACCGCCCGAGTCTCATAGGTGCTTTTGGAGCTTATGGGATAGAGAGGGTCGAGGCGGGTCGTGTCATCATCGACATTGGGGGTCTTAATCTTGCAATGTTTAAAATAATTGGCAATTGTCTGTGGCTTTACATCAATGGACTATGCAACAAATGCATTTACAATTCCATTAAGGGCACTTATATTTGTTAGTTCTAAGACATGATTTTCTATCTATTTCAAAAGTAGGCAATTGAAGCGCTGAATTTGAAATCCTAATACTATTAAAACATGAATATAAATCCTAATATTGTACTACTAAAGCATGAATTATAAAATAAAAAAAATTTATAATTACACATCTATTAAGTAATAATCTCCTTATAGTAATAAAATTAGTTAGTCCTACCATTATGACTATGGAGAGGTTTTACTATAATATAAATGTATATGTACACAAAATAAATAATTCGTTCGTAAAGTTTCTTTCTATAATAATAAAATTAGTTAGCTCTACCATTATGACTATAAAGTGGTTTTCCTATAATATAAATATATATGGACACAAAATAAATAATTCGTTCGGAAAGTTTCATTTTCGATATAACCGTGACCATTCCACAGTTTGGCAAACCAACAGCACATCCCATTAAAAGAAAAAAAAAAAAAAAAAAATCCGCATCACATAAATCCATCTTCAACGTCAATCACATATTAAACACTATCCTACACCCCAATTTCAGCATTCAAACACAAGACAAGAAGTTCCAATACAGGACTATTCACATTCCAAGTGCACGCCAATATAATCTAATAAAATGACATGTTTCAATTTTTAAGTAAAATTTCCCAGCATCTCTAAATGTAATGTCCATATATGAATGTAAGTAACCCTACAGCATGTAATCACATTCTTTAGAGGCAGATCCAGTGCAACAACATCCAAAAATCATTCAGCCGAGACATGCAAGCTAGGATTTAACAAATATCACAATTAACTAACAATTTTTCATCAAAACATTATTATAATAGAACTCAATAATTTACATGCAACAGAATTTGAGATATTTAAAAGTGTCTCACTCTTCACATTCAGCCGAACCCAATCCCTATCTATAATATCACGAGAACTATACATGCAGCATATCTTCGGAACCGGATCTAATGCATTTCCAATTCCACCCAATATTGGTTCATCCCTTTTCATCTCCTTGCCGTGGCAGAACGGATAATAGGATTTTGAGTTCTTCGAGTAGATTGTCGTCGTTGGCTTCCATATCTTCAAGTGCCTTTGTTGGTAGAAGAAAGGATGTAAATCTGCAGAAAAGGCAGTCCCTCAAGGTTAAGGCAATGGCCAAGGAAGTACTGCACTTTAACCAGGATGGCGATGCTATTAAGAAGCGAAAAGTAAGTTGGCAGTGAGTAGTTGCGGTAATTCGCAGAGAAGAATCAACTTGTTTAATCATAACCTTACTAGTTCTTTCATTTCAGGCAGGTGTTAACCAGCTTGCAGATTTAGTGGGTGTCAGACTCGCTCTTGGTATGTTATTTCAGTTGTTGAAATAGAAACTGATTTGGATATTTCCATTTCAAAGGAGTGAAGCAAGTTTAATATGTCATGCAGCATTCTCAAGGAATCAAGGTCCGAAGACGATGTGCAACAGGAACATGGCAAAATGAGGTTCTTTTTACATAAACTTTCTTCACTAAATGTCACCGTATACTAAAACATTTTTTTATCTTATAACTTATTTAAATAATCATTGATTTCCATCCACAGACTTTGTATTACATAAGAGATAAAGAGAAGTTATTAGTGACAAGTCTTTGTTATATAAACTGTGGATGACACCAGTAGATAAATTGATCATTGGATTCAAATGGTTAGACAAGGTTGCTTAAAGAGTAAGTAGTTATCAGAAAAGTTTGCTTATGAAAATAAATTTAGAACTGTTATTAATATAGTATAGGAGGAATTAATTTGTAATCTTATTATAATAATTGTATTTAATTTAATGTTACAGTGTGCTTCGAAAGGATGAATTGTTTAAGACAAGGGAGTCCCAACATAACAAGCTATAGCTCTAGTTGGAGCTCTTATATGTAATTTTAGCTGATTTTTAAGTATTTTTAGAAACTTGAAAGAATATTTCTTCGAATATGTAATCAATTAGGATTTCTAACTTGAAGAATCCACTATAAGACAATTTATTTATTCTTTTAGGATTTTACGTTAGAAATTTGGTAGTAATTGTTTTTTTTTGTTTTTTTTTTTTTTTTTTTTTCAGATTCTTCAGGTGAGAATTTTGATCCAAATTTAATAAAAAATCAAGTGGTACACATTACACAATTTGAATGAGTGGTGCTATTGGTGCCCGGCTAATGGGCTAAAGAAGCTGCATTTCCTACTACAATCCATTTCAAAGTTTTAATTAATTTTTTTCTTTTTTTATGTCACCCATAAATTTCATAAATGCCCTTTATTCTATTTTTTAAAATGTTTCACTTTAATTTCCTTCACTTATGTTATATTTCCCCATCATCATTATTCTTAAAATAAAATTTTATTTTATACATTTAAGATATCTTAGGCTTCGTTTTGTTCGCTTTTGGGAATACTATTATTATTATTCCCAAAAAAGTTAAACATTAAAATGTTATTATTCCCAAAATATTATTCTATATTTTTTAATTTCTTTTAAACCTCCTAAATTTGTTAATTTAACTAAACACCCCCAAATATTTTTTTTAGAAATTGCAACAACACTCCGGCCACCCTCCAGCAGTGGTGGCCAGTTGTCCGTATTTAATGGGTGGGTTGATGGTGTTTTTGTTAACTTTTAATATTTTATTATAGGGGTGTTTAGTAAATGAACAAACATAAATGATACTTTCGTTAATTTTCAAATCCTACATCGTAATACCCGTCCAATTTAACTTTTTTCAAAAGATTATTTTAAAAACTATTAGAATAATGAACCAAACGAAGCCTTAGATATTAGTCAGCAAAATATTATAAGGCTACATTTGTGTTTGTAGACTTTATTCTCTAGTAGTTAAAGGGATAGAAAAGTTAGTAAATTTGAGGCATTTGATAAATAAGGAGACACATTCACCACTTTACATTCCAAAAGGGATGGGGCTGAACGACATACACCCATCCATAGTTTTCGGTAAAGACCACTTGGTACTCAAAAAGTTTGGAAATGACAAACAACCACTTTCCGTCAGAATTTGTTAGTGAATTCCGTTTGAAGAAGGATAATGTGGTAATTTTGCATTTCTAAAAAAGAAGGCCACCTTCCTCTCTTTTTCTTCTTTCTTTTTCTTTTCTTCGAACGTTTCTCACTACCGTGCCGCCTCCAAATACACCAAGGAGTTCACCTCCACCACCACCAGTATTTACTCCACCAACAAATTCCTCTCCTCCACCACCAGTGGCCAATCCACCAAGAAGTCTTCCTCCACTATCAAATTCATCTCTATCACCACCATCGGATAACTTATTAGAAGTTAGTTAGACTACAATATCAAAACCCTCTCTCTACCGTCTGTGAATCGCAAAATCAAAACTTTCTTCAAAACTTTGTTCACTTATCTCTTTGTATTTCTTACTACACTTAAATGCCTGTACATGTCTACACCATCATTTCAATCATGTATTCAAAACTACAGACGGCATCTTTTTTTATCTCTCTTCACCACACGATTTGCTTAACGGTTTCTTGCTCATGTTTGG
Organism: Pistacia vera; assembly: GCF_008641045.1. Classification (NCBI taxonomy): domain Eukaryota; kingdom Viridiplantae; phylum Streptophyta; class Magnoliopsida; order Sapindales; family Anacardiaceae; genus Pistacia; species Pistacia vera. Next base: position 64,950 of record NW_022195999.1, read on the forward strand.
GATTGAAGAGCTTTTTGGAATTGTTGTGAATAATGCATACAAAGCTTTTGCAACCTTTTGAATTCTCTAGAAAGAGTTTTAATCTTGAGATGTATTCCGACAATATGATGTGAAAGAGAGGTTAATTAAAAAATTAAGAGTAAATACCTAGGCAACTCAGTCGTAGTTTTTCATATTCAACGGCAAAAAGAAATGGCTGAATGACTGGCCAGATCCGCAAAAGAAGAAAAAGGAGAAGCGGCTGGCAAGATCTTCAAAAGAGAAGAAAAAATTGAAGAGGAAGAGGAGAAGAAAGAAAAAAAAAAAAAAAGAGAGAAAAGAGAAAAGAGGGGGGGAAATTCTGCTGCTTTCTTTGGAGGTGGCACAACAGTAAAAAGAAAAATGTGAAGAAAATAAAAGGAAAGAAGAAAAGAGAGGAAAGTGGCCCAAAATTACCACTCTGTCCTTCTTCAAACGGAATTCACTAACAGATTCTAACGGAGAGTGGCTATTTGTCATTTCCTTACTTTTTGGGTATCACATTGTCTTTCTGACAAAGTATGGGTGGGTGCATGTCTTTCGGCCAAAGGGATGGAGGAATTAAGGTGGTGATGTTCATCATGACAGCAAAGCACTTTTCTCTTGCTCAAATTGTAAGGCTCCGTTTGGTTCATATTTTTACGTTTTTAGAAAATTTAAAAAAAAAAAAGTTGAATTGGACGGGTATTACAATGTAATATTTACAAATTTAAAATACCCCCTATGTTTATTTTTTTACAAAACACCCCTATAATAAAATATTAAAAGTTAACAAAAACACCCCTAACCCACCCATCAAATACGGACAGCCGGCCACCACCGCCGAAGGGTGGCCGGAGTCGCCGTATCGACATATGACCGGCTGGATCTTACCGGTCGTGCTTCGATATGGCCTTTTTCGGCCAGATCCACGGTGGATCTAGCTAGCAAAGGCTAGATCTACGGCTAGATCTAGCTGTAGATCTTCATCAATGACGAACAAAGATACGGCCGTCGTTGATGGTCAACGATGACCATATGTTGGTCGTTGTTGACGACAGGTTACAGCCACGTCCAGATCTTTGGTCTTAAATCTGGCATTTTTCGGTCAGATCCACCGTGGATCTGGTCAGAAAAGGCTAGATCGGCACACTTTCGGCAAGATCCAGCTGGTAGTGTGCTATCCTACCAGATTCAGGCCAACTTTCGACAGTGGTGGCTGGAATCTGGTATAATGTGGGTTTAGGGGTGTTTTTATAATTTTAAAAAAATATTTAGGGGTATTTAATTAAATTAATAAATTTAGAAAGTTTAAAAAAAAATTGAATAATATTGTAAGCTTTTTGATATTTTACTATTTAACTTTATTGGGTATACTAAAAGTAGTATTTCCATACTTGAGCCAAACGAAGCCTTACCCTTGGGAAAATTACCATCCCTTGAAGAACTATCCATATCTTGGATGTACAAATTGGATGGTGAATTTTGGGGAATTGAAACTGGAGCCTCTTCATCATCTTCATGCTCTGGTTTCTTTCCCAAATTGAAACAACTCCAATTTTTGTATTTAGCCAAATGGGAAGAGTGGACTTACGATAATACAAAGAAGGGAGAAGAAGAAGAACATATTAGATTCATGCCCTTGCTTGCTAAAGGCACTCCCAGACAGCCTTCTCCAGAGGACCACACTCAAGGAATTGAAAATCGATTTTTCTCGTATTCTAGAAGATCGATACTTTGAGGGAATAGGAGAGGACTGGCCCAAGACATTGAAATTGGTTATAAATGGGACAAACGGTGGCAGTAACTATCAACCCACAAGCCAAAGGTAATTACTTATGTATATATATGATCTTTGTTTAATCAAATTACCTGTTGCATTAGTGTTTGGAGCAATAGTACAAACTTATCTTTTGAATTTCTGGATTAATATTCAAACACTTCAATTTCTTATTATTTTAATTTACTTATTGAAAATGCTAGGTTTGCTGGGTATGATTAATTCTGCTAGAAACTTTATTACTATTTCGAATTTGAAGTTCAATGTGGTCGATTGTTGATTATATATGTTACAATTTCTACAGGTTAAAAGAAATTTGGTATTCACAAGCATCCAATGACTTTTCTGGGGCGATGCATGTCTAAAATTTGAAACCAGGTGATTGGCTATTCGCTTTCCATATATTCTTTAGTCCTTCCCCTGATATCTATATTTCTATTTTCTTTTTGTTTTTTATACCTCTCTTGAAAGGTAAATTTTATTGATGATAGGCATTATCAATATTTTCTGTCATTTCGAATTTAATTGTAATTATCACTAAATATGTTACAGTTTTAGATTCATTTCAAAGGCACATAAATTTACTTGTTCAAGTATTGGCTTTAATGCTTTGTGGCTTGCTTCAGAGAGTGGCTGGATTCCGCCATCTATCGAAGAGAATGATAAAGGTCTTTGGGAAGTTTGATAGTATTATCTTCATCAGTTATTCTTTTTTCTCAAAATTGAAATATCTCCAATGATGAGATTAGAAGGATGGAAGAAGGAAAAGAAGAATTACAATCAGGACATATCTTCATTCCGTACAACTAGATGCTGACAATACTGTCAGGGTGCCTTCTCCATAGGACAACTCAGAAACCATGCAGGTATTACATTGGACCATGGTCTCCAATTTATGCATACTTTTTATCACTCCAGATTTCAATGCTAACAATCTTGATTAATGTTACTGGGGTAGACTCATTTCAGCAGCACATATATTAAGTTGTTGAAGTGCTATAATGTTTTGTGGTCTACAACAGATAGAAGATCAAAATGTGACAAGCCGAAGAAGATAAAAAGATTTGAAGTCATTTTATGCAATTTAACATATTTTGAGGTCTGGTTTAGTTCTCTGTAAGCTTTCCATTTTACCTAATTTTTCTCTGGATAATGTACTTGCAGTCATCTCAAAATAACAACCTGGATTTTCAGACCAGTCAAAAGCAGTTACAACAGGGAACTTGAAGCTTCATAATGTCCATAATTTAGTTTTGATGCAGTGAACCAAGGTTTATATGTCATTAAATATTTCTCGACGAATGAAGATCATAAGACCATGTATGACAGGAGCTTGGCATTTTGAGGTTCTTTTTAATTCATTCTTTGTATTTTTATTTTTCTTTTTTGGCTTTACAAATAGTTACCTATTTAAACCAAGCATCCAATTTTATCTACAGAGCTCTTATCATGCTGGGCAAGATTGACAGAGGCAATTCACCTTGAAATATACAACAGAACCTCTGTACTTACTTCTTTAAGGNTGTCCATAATTTAGTTTTGATGCAGTGAACCAAGGTTTATATGTCATTAAATATTTCTCGACGAATGAAGATCATAAGACCATGTATGACAGGAGCTTGGCATTTTGAGGTTCTTTTTACTTCATTCTTTGTATTTTTATTTTTCTTTTTTGGCTTTACAAATAGTTTCCTATTTAAACCAAGCATCCAATTTTATCTACAGAGCTCTTATCATGCTGGGCAAGATTGACAGAGGCAATTCACCTTGAAATATACAACAGAACCTCTGTACTTACTTCTTTAGGGTTGCAAACCCACTTTTCATAGATTATTATCTGTTTTAGTTATTAACTGCAATTATTAATATTAGGACCTCGAACTTTATGTTCAACGCTTCAACTTTCAGCCCTAAAAAAATTTTTTTTTTTTTTTTTGTCTCAGTGTAGTTTCATGCACAACTGCAGAGGAAGAGATGATTAGGCTTCTTACAAAAGAAGTCCCAAATACACGAACATGGTTACGACAGTCCCAGCACTGATAGCCATTAGAACCTTAATTATCCATCCTGATCCTGAAAAATGTGGAAAGTTTTCCCATGTCGCAGCAACGGAAGAAGTAGCCATGAATGATTCAGCCACTCACATGACCTTGTGAGTAATCATCAACATTTAATAATTTGTTTTCCTTGAAAGGGGATAATGCTGAGCAGAACAATGACAATGCAGGAGGATGTGAAAAATGCAATGTTGTTTCTTACTGTAAAGAACTTAAAAGCCGTTGTTCTGCAAACTGTTGAATTCCTTTTCAACCAACCCTCCTGGAAGGCTGCATCAGGAAGGTTTATGCCAGCAGTAAAAGTAACTGCGACAATCAAACTTGCCACCATTATAATTGAGCTCTGGGCATTTTGAAGCGCTTTTTGTATATCTCATATTGCCTTTGCTTTCTCTGGCAAATTTTGAAAATTTCGTTCAGTTCTCTCGTGTCTATCACTCAGGGTCCTGAATTCTTTCAGATTGCACAAATCTTTTGCTTCTGTCAAGGTGACTGATTCTAATTGCTTATTGCCTTAAATTTCTGGTTTTTGTAGGGATGGAAGCTCAAGTAAATCCTCTGTTCACATTAGTTCCATGATTGATGTAGGCAAGAAACCAAAACATTTGTTGACATGCTTGTGTCAAGGCCAGGTGGGGCGCATATCCTGTTTTTGCTTCTGGATCTGTGGTTTTTTTATGGTACTGTCATGACTATCATATTTTTATTTAATTTGACACTGGCTGGAGTCTTTTACTAGATTTTGCTGACATTCTTGAGCTTGATGTAGGCACAACTTCTGCCTGCTGGCAAAGTTGGAAGTCTAAGGGCAGTTCACACTGTTGCCCATATCAATCCTTTGGAGTTTTGAAGTATCAGCTATTGAGAATGTATTTCTGAGACCACTGGTGATCGAATTAACAATTCTGTGCTTGTTTTACAAGCAGCTGTCTTTAAGACTTTCTTGAACTGGTTGCTTTCTGCATCACTTCTAGCACCGTATGTCCCTCACAATAGCAGCAATTGATGTTCTCTGTTGCTTTATCAAAAATTTATACTGCTAACTGAATTAAATTTGAAATAGACATCATTCAGATAGTACAATTAAAATCAATGCGAGCGCAAACCATTTTGTTCTTTATCTGCAGTCTTGAAACTTTTCCACTTAAATTTTACAGCAAAATGACACAGTTTCTTCCTCATGTTAGGTACTCCTTTAAGGCGGAGAACTTAACAAGAATAATCATCAAGGATTGGAACTCTGCCATGCATGGCTGCAAAGTGCAATAGGGTGTAACCTTTCTCATTGTATTTCAGAGCAAGGTCTTGGTGAACCCTTAAAAACAATCTAGTTATCTTCAAGAGTCCTCTGCTACAGGCACAGTGCAATGGAGAGAATATCCAGTCTTGTTGGTTTTTTTAGCAGCACCTCCAATATGCTCTGAACAACTTCTGCGTTATAAGCCATGTTTCTTCTAGACTTTAAGAATGAGATTTGATTTTTACTTGTGTTCCCCATTGATGTGGCAACATATAGAGCAGTTAAATCATCCTCATCCTTTTTAGAGTCCATCAACAAGGATTGATTCATCATGAGCTTCACCACATCAAATGCCATTTTTATCCAGGCAATGGAAATTGCACCTCCATTTTCATAGTTAAGCTTTGTAGCCATCCATGGATTAGTCTCCAAGAGCAGCATTACCACATTTGCTTTCCCTTGATGACAAGCTTCGTGCAATGGAGTCTCAAGCTTCTTGTTCACAGTTGCAACAATTTGAAGCGCCTGAACCTTGAGGCAAGGTACAACACCATGTTCAAGTGATAATCAGAATTTTTTTTTTATTTTTTTTTTTCCTGTGTGTGTGTGTACCAGAATCTTTGTCTTAACAGAATTGTCAAAGACACCTCTATCATTGTTGGCAATTTCCTGGAAAGCCTTGAATCCATTTCCTTCTTTTTAATTGCCTCTGCTACTAATAATTCAAGAAACTGTACAAATCTTGTAAAGTGAAGTAATGTTGAAGAAGTTATCACAGTGTTAATTATCCTCTTTTTGTGTTCTTATGTCAATCCATTGATGAGGTGTACTTTATACTCAACTTTGAACTGAAAGTATCCTCTTCTTTGATTCTTCATGGAATTCATTAGGTTATTTCCTGGAACCTTTCTTCTTAACAAATTAATTCTTGCAGTGGTGAAGAAGCAAATATTATTTTGTAAGGACAGTGAACAAACACTCTATAAGACATAGTGAATGAGTTAACATTATACAGAAATTGATAATTATCAGAAAACACCTTATTAATTTATATGAATCATATGTGAATGGAGTATTTTGAAGAGTTAAGAAATTGCTTGGATTGTTTTTGCAAGCCGAAATAGTCTCAAAATCACCTAATCATTTGATGGGCTGAAATGCTTTCGCAAGTCCAGTCCACACTTCAATTCTTTTATTTTCGTCCAAAAGTTTCAGGGCTAACGTATTTAAGTTTCTTGTGAATGCAGTTGAAATTGGAAAGTTTATCAATCAAAATATCTGAGTTCATCTTTCTCTCCTCATAATTTCGAGACAGGGTTACTTTTTGAAAACCAAGCATCAAATTTCATCTACAGAGTCGTTATCATGCTGCACAAGATAGACAGGAGCAATGTGCCGTGGAATATATAACATAACCTCCGTCCTTAAGGTTGCAAACCCACTTTTCACAAATTATTATTTGTCTGATTTAGTTTTTAAGTGCAATTGTCGTTATTAAGACATGGAACTTTATATTCAAAGCTTAAACTTTCAGCCCCTAAACAAATATTTCTCGTCTCACTGCAGATACTTGCACGTCATAGGGGAGAATGTGATTAGGTTTACAGATTTCGTTCTAAATGATGGTACTTACAATTGGAGAACAGTGCCAGGAAGCAAACCAACAATCATATACCAGTTAGTTATGCTTGGTAACTTCTCTCTATTCTTCGTTCTTTTATTTATGCTTAGTTGAAAAGCATATAACAGAAGATTTTGACTGGTTAAATTATTCAATAATGCTACAAGTGCTAATTATGCTGATATGTGCTTGCTTTTAGAGGCATGTAAGTTTGCTGTTTCTTTCTATTGTAGTAATTGTTTATTTATAGTATTGATTTAACTCTGGAAGCAAGATATGTTTCTTAATGATTTGTTACTATGTTTACTTGCAACAAATTTCTCTCTACTTGTATACGTAAATATCTAGTAGGAATTTTCGAGCTTGAATTTTTATTGAAAAGCTAATTCTATAACCGAATGGTGAATGAAAAACTTTAATGTGATAAATGTGCAAGATTTGCAACTTGCATTTTTCATGCTTCATTTGTCATTAGCTCTGACTGAACACTTAAGAGTGGAACTTTAAGCCACCTAGCCTCTAAGTTTAACATTTTGCTCTAGCGTTATTTCTATTCTTTTAAACTTTTTCAATATTCGTTAAATCAGTACCTGTAGCTAAATTCTAGGCAATATTGAAGAACTGAAGAATCTAATTCTGAAATGTTTTGCTCGTAAATATTGGCATAGCAGTTAACAGAAGTATTTAATATGTTTGATACACGATATTCGCCCTTCTCCATATAAAAAGAAAAGAAAGACTTGACATTATTCTTTGTGGATTTAAAATTTTCAATATGCATGATATCCTAATGAGGTGGAACTGTCAACATCTGAGATGGTTTGGGAGTGAAGAGCTTTTTGGAATTGTTGTGAATAATGCATACAAAGCTTTTGCAACCTTTTGAATTCTCTAGAAAGTTTTAATCTTGAGATGTATCTGACAATGATGTGAAAGAGAGGTAATTAAAAAATTAAGAGTAATACCTAGGCAACTCAGTGTAGTTTTTCATATTCAACGGCGAAAAGAATTGGCTGAATCACTGGCCGAATCCGCAAAGAGAAAAAGGAGAAGCGGCTGGCAGATCTTCAAAAGAGAAGAAAATTGAAGAGGAAGAGGACAAGAAAAAAAAAAAAGAAGAGAGAAAAGAAAGAGGGGGGGAGGGAGAGGGTTTGCTGCTTTCTTTGGAGGTGCACCCAGTAAAAAGAAAAATTGTGAAGAAAATAAAAGGAAAGAAAAGAGAGGAAAGTGGCCCAAATACCACTCTGTCCTTCTTCAAACGGAATTCACTAACAGATTCTAACGGAGAGTGGCTATTTGTCATTTCCTTACTTTTTGGGTATCACACTTTCGGACAAAGTATGGGTGGTGTGCATGTCTTTCGGCCAAAGGGATGGAGGAATTAAGTGGTGATGTTCATCATGACAGCAAAGCACTTTTCCCTTGCTCAAATTGTAAGGCTCCGTTTGGGTTCATATTTTTACGTTTTTGGAAAAATTTTAAAAAAAATAAAATTAGATGGGTATTACTATAATATTTACAAATTAATAAAATACCCCATATTTTGTTTTTTAAAAAACACTCATATAATAAAATTAAAAGTTAACAAAACACCCCTAATCCACCACCATCAAATACGAACAGCTGGCCATCACCCCGCCGAAGATAGGCTCAGTCGCCGTTTGACATATGCCGGTTGATCTTGCCGGTTGTGCTTCGATATGGCCTTTTTCGTGGATCTGGCCAGAAAAAACTAGATCGACGTACTACCGATAGACCAGTTGATAGTGTGACTCTATCCTAGCACAGATTTTGGCCAACTTTACGATGTGTGGTCGGAATCTATTATATATGGGTTTAGAGGTGTTTTTAAATTTAAAAAAATATTTAGAGATATTAATTAATTAACAATTTTAAAGGTGTTTAAAAAAATTGAATAATATTATGAGTTTTTTTTGTATTTTACTGTTTACTTTATTCCCAAACTTGAGCCAAAACAAGCCTTTACCATCCCTTGAAGAACTATCCATATCTTGGAGGTACAATTGGATGGTGATTTTGGGGAATTGAAACTGGACCTCTTCATCATCTTCATGCTCTGGTTTCTTTCCCAAATTGAAACACTCCAATTTTTGTATTTAGCCAAATGGGAAGAGTGGACTTACGATAATACAAAGAAGGGAGAAGAAGAAGAACATATTAGATTCATGCCCTTTGCTTGCTAAAGGCACTCCCAGACACCTTCTCCAGAGGACCACACCAAGGAATTGAAAATCGATTTTTCTCGTATTCTAGAAGATCGATACTTTGAGGGAATAGGAGAGGACTGGCCCAAGACATTGAAATTGGTTATAAATGGACAAACGGTGGCAGTAACTATCAACCACACAGCCAAGATAATTACTTATGTATATATATGATCTTTGTTTAATCAAATTACATGTTGCATTAGTGTTTGGAGCAATAGTAACAACTTCTTTTGAATTCGGGATTAATATTCAACACTTCAATTTCTTATTATTTTAATTTACTTATTGAAAATGCTAGGTTTGTCGGGGTTGATTAATTCTGCTAGAAACTTTATTACTATTTCGAATTTGAAGTTCAATGTGGTCGATTGTTGATTATATTGTTACAATTTACAGGTTAAAGAAATTTGTATTCACAACGCATCCAATGACTTTTCTGGATGTCTCAAAATTTGAAACCAGGTGATTGGCATTCGCTTTCCATATATTCTTTAGTCCTTCCCCTGATATCTATATTTCTATTTTCTTTTTGTTTTTTATACCTCTCTTGAAAGGTAAATTTTATTGATGATAGGCATTATCAATATTTTCTGTCATTTCGAATTTAATTGTAATTATCACTAAATATGTTACAGTTTTAGATTCATTTCAAAGGCACATAAATTTACTTGTTCAAGTATTGCTTTAATGCTTGTGTTGCTTGCAGAGAGTGGTCTGGATCCGCCATCTATCGAAGAGAATGAAAAGGTCTTTGGAGTTTGATAGTATTACTTCATCAGTTATTCTTTTTTCTCAAAATTGAAATATCTCCAATGATGAGATTAGAAGGATGGAAGAAGGAAAAGAAGATTACAATCAGGACATATCTTCATTCCGTACAACTAGCTGCAATACTTCGCAGGGTGCCTTCTCCATAGGACAACTCAGAAACCATGCAGGTATACATTGGACCATGGTCTCCAATTTATGCATACTTTTTATCACTCCAGATTTCAATGCTAACAATCTTGATTAATGTTACTGGGTAGACTCATTTCAGCACACATATATTAAGTTGTTGAAGTGCTATAATGTTTTGTGGTCTAACACAGATAGAAATCAAAATGTGACAAGCCGAAGAAGATAAAAGATTTGAAGTCATTTTATGCAATTTAACATATTTTGAGTCTGGTTTAGTTCTCTGTAAGCTTTCCATTTTACCTAATTTTTCTCTGGATAATGTACTTGCAGTCATCTCAAAATAACAACCTGGATTTTCAGACCAGCAAAGCAGTTACAACAGGGAACTTGAAGCTTCATAATGTCCTAATTTATGTTTGATGCAGTGAACCAGGTTATATTGTCATTAAATATTTCTCGACAATGAGATCATAAGACCATGTATACAGAAGCTTGGCATTTTGAGGTTCTTTTTATTCATCTTTGTATTTTATTTTTTTTTCTTTTTCTTACAAGTATTTATTTTCTGTTATTTAAACCAAGCATCCAATTTATCTACATTAAAGCTCTTATCACTCATAGGGACGTTCAAATTGATTCAGACTCTTAGGTTGCAAACCCACTTTTCATAGATTATTATCTGTTTTAGTTATAACTGCAATTATAATATTAGGACCTCAACTTTATGTTCAACGCTTCAACTTTCACCCTAAAAAACAATTTTTTTTTTTTTTTTTTCTGTTTCTTTCAGGAGAGATGATTAGCTTCTTACAAAAGAAGTCCCAAATACCGAACATGGTACGACAGTCCCAGCATGATAGCCATTAGAACCTTAATTATCCATCCTGACCTGAAAAATGTGAATGTTTTCCCATGTCGCAGCAACGGAAGAAGTAGCCATGAATGATTCAGCCACTCACATGACCTTGTGAGTAACATCAACATTTAATAATTTTTCCTTGAAAGGGGATAAGCTGAGCAAACAATGACAATGCAGGAGGATGTGAAAAATGCAATGTTGTTTCTTACTGTAAAGAACTTAAACTAAAGCCGTTGTTCTGCAAACTGTTGAATTCCTTTTCAACCAACCCTCCTGGAAGGCTGCACAGGAAGGTTTATGCCAGCAGTAAAAGTAACTGCGACAATCAAACTTGCCACCATATATTTGAGCTCTGGGCATTTTGAAGCGCTTTTTGTATATCTCATATTGCCTTGCTTTCTCTGGCAAATTTTGAAAATTTCGTTCAGTTCTCTCTGTGCTTCATCAGGGTCCTGAGTTCTTTCAGATTGCACAAATCTTTTGCTCTGTCAAGGTGACTGATTCTAATTGCTTATTGTCTAAATTTCTGGTTTTTGTAGGGATGGAAGCTCAAGTAAATCCTCGTTCACATTGGTTCCATGATTGATGTAGGCAAGAAACCAAAACTTTGTTGACGTGCTGTGTCGAGGCCAGTGGGGCGCATATCCTGTTTTTGCTTCTGGATCTGTGGTTTTTTTATGGTACTGTCATGACTATCATATTTTTATTTAATTTGACACTCTGGAGTCTTTTACTAGATTTTGCTGACATTCTTGAGCTTGATGTAGGCCAAACTTCTGCCTGCTGGCAAAGTTGGAAGTCTAAGGGCAGTTCACACTGTTGCCCATATCAATCCTTTGGAGTTTTGAAGTATCAGCTATTGAGAATGTATTTCTGAGACCACTGGTGATCGAATTAACAATTCTGTGCTTGTTTTACAAGCAGCTGTCTTTAAGACTTTCTTGAACTGGTTGCTTTCTGCATCACTTCTAGCACTTATGTCCCTCACAATAGCAGCAATTGATGTTCTCTGTTGTTTATCAAAAATTTATACTGCTAACTGAATTAAATTTGAATAGACATCTTCAGATAGTACAATTAAAATCAATGCGAGCGCAAACCATTTTTTTTGTCTTATCTGCAGTCTTGAAACTTTTCCACTTAAATTTTACAGCAAATGACACAGTTTCTTCCTCATGTTAGGTACTCCTTTAAGGCGGAGAACCTTCCCCATCATCATTATTCTTAAAATAAAATTTTATTTTATACATTTAAGATATCTTAGGCTTCGTTTGGTTCGCTTTTGGGAATATTATTATTAGTATTCTAAAAAAAGTTAAACAGTAAAATGTCATTATTCCCAAAATATTATTCTATATTTTTTAATTTCTTTTAAACCTCCTAAATTTGTTAATTTAACTAAACACCCCCAAATATTTTTTTTAAAAATTACAAAAACACTCCGGCCACCCTCCAACGGTGGTGGCCAGTTGTCCGTATTTAATGGGTGGGTTGAGGGTGTTTTTGTTAACTTTTAATATTTTATTATAGGGGTGTTTAGTAAATGAACAAACATAAAGGATATTTTCGTTAATTTCTAAATTCTACATCGTAATACCCGCCCAATTTAACTTTTTTCAAAAGATTATTCTAAAAACTATCAGAATAATGAACCAAACGAAACCTTAGATATTAGTTAACAAAAGATTATAAGGCTACACTTGTGTTTGTAGACTTTATTCTCTAGTAGTTAAAGGGATGGAAAAGTTAGTAAATTTGAGGCATTTGATAAATAAAGAGACACATTCACCACTTTACATTCCAAAAGGGATGGGGCTGAACGACATGCACCCACCCATAGTTTTCCGTGAAGACCACTTGGTATTCAAAAAGTTTGGAAATGACAAACAACCACTTTTCATCGAATTTGTTAGTGAATTCCCTTTTGAAGAAGGATAATGTGGTAATTTTGCATTCTGAAAAAGAAGGCCACTTTCCTCTCTTTTTCTTTTCTTCGAATGTTTCTCACTACTGTGCCGCCTCCAAATACACCAAGGAGTTCACCTCCACCACCACCAGTATTTACTCCACCAACGAATTCCTCTCCTCCACCACCAGTGGCCAATCCACCAAGAAGTCTTCCTCCAGTATCAAATTCATCTCTATCACCACCATCGGATAACTTATTATAAGTTAGTTAGACTACAATATCAAAACCCTCTCTCTACCGTCTGTGAATCGCAAAATCAAAACTTTCTTCAAAACTTTGTTCACTTATCTCTTTGTATTTCTTACTACACTTAAATGCCTGTACATGTCTACACCATCATTTCAATCATGTATTCAAAACTACAGACGGCATCTTTTTATATCTCTCTTCACTACACGATTTGCTTAACGGTTTCTTGTAGGTCTGCTTGGAGTTTCAGTACGTTTTATGAGGTAAACCATCGTACGTGTTTTGGGGTAAACCACCGTAGTGGTTTTGAGGGGTTTTTTAGTACGGTTTTAAAACATCGAACTTGTGCTTGGGAGTTTATTTTCCAGCGATTCTGACCGTTTTTTAAAATGATAAATTTACATATATATCCATAAGTAAAACACTCTCTTTTGCTTAATTAACTTTGTATATACAACTAAATGCTACATTTTGGCTCCTTTAAAACATTTGCTTAATTCAATTTTCACACAACAGCTTTTATTAACTTTATAATTAATTCAATTCCTACATCAAATAAAACATGTGACCATAAGTAATATTTTAGCTATGATATAATTTTCGAAAGAATTATAAAGTCATTCTTTTTGTGCAATAGTTAACATATATCTCTCTTTGGATCCTTTTTGCTGTCTACCCTTTTGCCGTGTTAAAAACCATGAAAAGAAGAAAGCCTATCTCTCCTTGCTGAAAGTGAGGAGAGCGAAAGAGAATTGTGTGCTAGAGAGAGAACATCAATGACAGATTGAGAGATTTGTGTGCTAGAAGAATCTACAGCAGCGACAAATTGTAAAAGGGAGTGGAAGGGGTTTTTTGGGGATTAAAAGTTTTAAACCAGTCAAAACACCCCATTTGGGGTGGTTATAAACCCCCAAAATACACTACACGGTTTTAGGGGGTTTTTAAACCCCTCAAAACACCTATTAAAAATCTGGCAAGTAGAGGGTTTTTAAACACCTCAAAACCAGTCTAATTAAAAACCCTCCAAAACCAATGAAAAAAAAACTCCAAGCAGACCTTAGGACGAGACCTAGAAATTATAACTTAGTACAATGTATTTATTCTTATTTATAACTGGCCTAAGTTGAGATCATAATTTTTTATGATTACATGGAAGTTATTCTTATATACAGTATCACTGTAGAGGTTCAATGTATTTATTATATTTATGCTATAGTATATCACATAAAAGTGAAACTAACTACTCTCTCTTCAGTTTAGCGCATAACTGTGAAGTGTTACTTCGAACTCAAACCTTATCCTCCAAACCCTCCTTAAACCCCCAACATTTTCTCAGTAAACTCCCTTCAACTTTTGTTTCTTTGTATTCCTTTATTCGTTTTTGTTGTTGCCTTGTAAACTAGTCAAACGGTGATAATTGAAGAGAAACTTTTGAACTTTTATGTTCTTTTGGTTTGATAGTGAGACAAAGCTCATTTTAACTAACTCAACTGCTGTGTTAGTCTAAGGGATTTTACTTTCTCTTGATAGAGTGGGATAATGGAATGTGTTTGGTTGCTGGAAAATATGGGGAAAAATGTATTGGTTTTCGTTTGAAGGGTTAAAAGTTTTTAATTTCAACTGGAGATTTGATAAACGATTTCGTGACAATGTTTCTGATTTTGTGCTCAATTAAATTTATATGGCTTACAGTTTGTGATACTTTGGATTGTGTAACATTTTTTGTAAAGATTTTTTACTCCCTTTTGTAATGGTAAAATAACACGTGACATGATCTTAGAGTTGAAGCCACTAACATCTTTGAACTTGTACACACAAAAAACAAGCTTGAAGCTTATATAAAAGAACAAGCGTGAAGCTTATGTAAAAACCGTGTGGTGTCTACCTAGACATTCAACGCTCAAGTCACAAGGCTGAAAAAAGCTTTTAGTGAGGGCTAAGGAAGGAACGGTTACCAGGTCTGATCGAATATTAGAGCTACGAGGAAGGTGTAAGTTCTAGAACAGGAACTAGGAGTTAGTATGTAATTAAATAATGGTCCTTTATGAGAGCAATACTCTATTATATAATGGTGTCATAGTGATTTCGAATCTCAGTAAGACTTTAGTCCATAATGGTACAGTTCCAATAAATAGAAAAGTCCTAATTTACTTGTCTTTGAAGGAGTAAGATCCTAATTCATATAAGATTCATGATTCTTGATGAATTAGGATGAGTATGGAATAGGAAGTAGATGTCTTAGGGTTTGATTATGACTCTAGACCTTTGAAGATAACCTAGCCAAGTTAGTCCATGCCCTAAACCATATAGTAGATTTTTGTGCTTGCACCTAGTAAGGCCCATGACGATTTTTGCCCATACACCTTTTTAATTATTGAGTTATAAGTTCTTGAAAGAAAAGACATCATCTTTTACTACAACACCCTCTGTTACATCCCTTATGAGTGTGTCACACCCTTCCCCAGTATTCCATATCATGTCAGATCCGAATGCACCGAGGGACTCAAATCCCAAGAGGAGGTGAGTTTTTTTTCTAAATAGTTTAGAAACTATAATGACAGTGGTGCAACTAGAAAATATTCTGAAGAGCCAACATTAGAAATCGGTTTACAAACAATGTATCAGAGTATGTTGAAGCCAAAATATTTCTACGTCTCAAATGTTTAGACTTCTTGACAAATTTTTTTGTATACCATATATCATATTCATGATTATTTCCTTTCTAACTTATCTAATTGTAGCAATGTTTCTTCAATAAAGTATATATGACTTGTTGTTCATTTGGATGATTGAGAAAGATATTAAATCTATTCGATTATTGTAGTAAGTTGTCGAATATAATCACCAATTCTACTGTAACTCTTTGATTCTCTCCTCCACTTAATTTGTAACTTGCAATTCACTGTGAAACCCTGTTTTTTTTTTAATCCTAATATATATTACATATTCCTTGTGATTTTATTTTTATGGAAGGGGATTTTTGTAGTTTTAAAGTTTTATGGGAATGAAATTGCAAGAAAAGGAACCTGCTGGGTTTGCATGTACCAGGGGCAAAATCTGGATTTTTTTTGAAGGAAAGCTTATGTGGCAGGGGTTTACCGAATTTCTGTAATCTGGGCAGTCGTATAATTCAGAAAGATTAAAATATAAGAAAGCTGATTTTCGACCAGATGAAGAAGAAGGAGACTGGGAGAGAAGAAACACGAGAGAAGAAGAGAGAAAAGAAAAAAAAAAAAAAAGAGAAGGGACTGTGAGGTTCAGCCAGAGGAGTGAGAGTGTATCTGGAATCGGTGGAGAGAGCAAAACCGAGCAAGATTAACCCAGATCTAAGCTGGGATTGGAGGGAAAAAAAAAAAAAAAAAAAGAGATGTTTGAGCTTGCTGAAGTTGTGGTTGAGCTGAATGGTGGTGGATTTAATGAAAACTTTCCTTAAAAATTCAGATCTATGCTTGCATGTTAATTGTGGTATGCCATGGTTGTGTTTTGATAGTTTGAGCTAAATGTAACTTGCTTGATTTACCTCTCTGCATGTTTTCGGACGAGATTTTAGATGGTTGATTTGAGTTTTAAAATGGAATGTTATTTGCTTGCTATTGACCTTGCATGCATTTGGTTGTTTCAATCAATTGTGATGGTGGCTGGATACTATGATTACATGTAATCGGCTGGAATGCCTTTGTGATATAGATTGAATGGTGTTTTAAATGAGGGAGTTAAGGTAATTTGGCTGGAAAGTGTATTGGTTGTTGAGAGTTGTCAACTGAGTTGAGTTTTGGGTAAGCTTTGCTTTCAATGCTTGGAAACGTTGTCTTATCTAGGTAGAGATGAATGTAAAGGTTGGTAATTAGTTGAAGGAAGAAAGTGAGTAGTTAGAGAGGAGTTTTGGCGTGAGCAGTAAGTGAGTTTTAAATGTTCTTTTTCCTTATTTTGTGAAAACCATGCATGTGTCTTTACCATAATTGCTTGTCTTGTTGAAAAATCTGGAAGAGAAGAAATGCATAATTAAGGGAGGATTCTGCAGATTTTTAATAATGTGGAGTGTTGAGGTTGGCTGTTAATTGTAAATGGGTATGTTTATGATTAAGATGAGATATTATTATAATTTTACCTTTGTTTTATTTGTATATATTATATATAAGTGTATTATTGGTGGGTTTATTCTTTAAAATGGGCTTAAATGGGAAAAAAATTTTAGTTAAAGACTAGTGAGTGCATACATAATGGTTTTCTAAAAAATTTCACATTTTAGCTAGTATGTAAATTTATTTATTCTTCAAATTCCCTGAATTTACTTTGAATTGTAAATGTGAATTTGATGAAGTTTGGTATAGAAATTTATATATTCATGCTATATGAATAAATGTTGCTGTAAGATAGGAATTGGTTGAATTGTATACGGTGAGGTTTGTGATGTTGGTAATGGTTTCTTGGTAAAAGGAGAGAAGGGGTGCATTCTGTCAGTTTGAAAGTATGTTTAAAACTTTCATTCTACCCCCATTTTGCATGAATTTCATAAGTTTTGGCATGATTTGCTTCTATATGAATGTGGTATATATCTTATGATTAGTGTCGGACATATGCTATGGTAATGTGATGTTGAAAGAATCAGTTTTGAAACATTGTTGAAAATTTCAGTTCACCCCTAAACGTGATTTTTGAATATTTGTCAAATATGCATGATTTATAAGACTTATTAATATGCTCTTGACTTTATACTACTTGATTATATGTGAGATAGTTGTGGTGAGAACCTTCAGTATTAGTTAATTAAAGGTTTTACCAAAATATCTTATTAGTTAAAGACAACCGTGTATTTTCAATTGGGTGTTAATGATAAAAGGTTAAAATAATTTATTATTGCTTTGTTTGATATCGGTCAAATAGTTGAAAGAGATGCATTGAATATTTCCATTAACATATTTTCCCTTTTCTAAAAGTTGTTGAAAGTTTGAGAACATATGGGGCTCATAAAAACTGATAAATCTGATAATTTCACGAGTCCAAGTAGTCATAAATAGACATAATAATATACTGATAGTTGCTTGCTGGTGTGTCTACACGGGAAGAAAAGCAAAGCCAATGCTTTTCATATCTATGAGACTCACATGGAGTGCAAACCTAATTAAGAATTACATGTTACAATTTTTGCAGGGTTAGTGTTAGCTTAAGAGTATTGAGGGTGTCTTTAAAACTAGATGCATCGAGTTTTGTGGAAGTGTCTGTCACGTGAATTGTAGACTTATTTAATAATTGTGTAAAGTCTCTTTTGGCTCCCTCATGTTTTTCATTACTTGTCTTTACATTTTAGCACAGAATACCACTACCATAAATTATTTCATAATGTTTTAATAATTTTATAAAGGCCTATGTTTTGAAGAAATAAATGTATTGGGTTAAGAAAATATAGTATGACTTACAAACCACCCTGCAAAGTACCCGTTCCCCAGAGATATAGATTTTGGCTCTGCCTGAGCGATGCAGGATTCCGCAGGGTATGATAGTTTCAGATTTTGGCTTTGCGCATGCGTATGACATATTTTATGGCTTTGCCTAGGCTTGAGTGGTCCGCCAACAAGGGCGGATACCCTCAGATTTGAAAAAAAAATTATTAATATAAAGGCCAAAAAAATGTTAATTAACATATATACCCAGATCCACCTTCAGATATACAACTGTATATCTAGTCTATAAAAAAACTTATTATTAATATATATATATATATATGATAGTTTCAGTTTTGGCTTGCGCATGCGTATGACATATTTTATTGGCTCTGCTAGGCATTGAGTGGTCCGCAGCAGGGGCGGATACCCTCAATTTGAAAAAAAATTATTAATATAAAGGCAAAAAACAATTGTTAATTAACATATTACCCAAACCCACCTTCAGATAACATACTATATATCTAGGTCTACAAAAACTTATTATATATATATATATATATATATTCCAAGCTCACATCATATTAAAGTTTAAAACTCTCTTTAGTGTTTTTCTACACACTTTACCTGTTTTTTATGATTTTATCCCCTAATTCTTTACTCTCTCTTTCTCTTTCTCATGTTATTCACTCTTGAAATTTTAAAGACTAAATTGTAAATTTTCACTACTCAAGGTGTCATAATTAGCTCCGTTTTTTGTTTATCAATTTTAGGAGTTGGTATTCATTTCAATTAGTTTATTAAGGATTGGATCATTTTTTTCTTTTGAGGTTTTTTATTCTAATTTGAGAGAAAAAGATATTAATCTTGTGATTTATTTTTTATTTTCTGTCTAAGATGAATCTGTTTTCTTAAATTAAAACCTTAACTATATTTTAAAGGACGTTATTCTTCACTCTTCACCCACCCTTTTCTACATTTTAAACTTCACCGTTCAGTTGTTCAAAATTATTAAAAATTTGAGTTACTATCTATGTTTAACTAAAAAAAATTCCCCTCTTTTATTAATTCATATTAAAAGTTAAAGTAACGTTGACGTATTTAAGTTTTGGTTGACTTTAGCTTATAATGCTAGGTTTATCAATGCTATGAAAATTTATATTGTAATTTTGAAAGCCAAAATAAAAATATTAAGAAGGTTTTGTTCAAAATTTACTCAACATTTTTACTCAAAATTTTGCTTCTTATAGATTTATTCAAGTAAGAAATATTGTGTATTGACATTCTTTTTTTAATTAAGGTTTAATGATTTTTTAATGTTTTCACTAGTTTATTGGCAAATAATGGCGGAGCCCCGAGGCCCCCCTAGACAAAAACCTGGATCCGCCACTGTCGCCAGGTATGATAGTTTCAATGGCTCTGCCCGCGCATGATAGATCTTGCTGGGTATGACATACATCCCTTGCTCTGCCTACGTGTGGGCGCCCCACCAGGTAAGACAGATTCCCCGAGGGTACAGTGTGGTGAGAGTTTTCTGTTATTAATATCATAACTAGTTTTAGAATGTTCAAAATCACATTCGTTTTTAGCATCTGTTATGAGCGTATATTCTCAATATGAGTTTTTAGAATAATTAAAGAAGCTTTCAGTATTAGCCCAGTTTCAGAATAAATACATCTTATATTTTTCAGTATTATAAAAGCCTAGTATTCAATTTAAATCATTATCACATAAGTTTACAGTATTCCAAAATCATTTACCAGTGCTAGTTTCAGAAAATCAGCTTTCAATTTTATATCATCACAACAGTTATAAATTTAGTTACTAGATTTTGTTTTGTAGATCATGAGTTTCATTGAATGATGGTTTGGATGTTTGCAGCATGACTAGTAGAGTTATTATTTCATAATCATGCATTCTTGAGTGATGACATAGATGGTTGCAACATGACTTATAGGAAACATTGTTCCAGAAGCATAAGCACTTACATATGTTTTAAGTTTCCAAAACAGAATTTTAAGCATTCATGATGAGCTATAATTCAAAATTTGTTTTCAGTTTAAATAATGAGATAACAGTACTTAAACAATATTAGAAAACAAGTTATATATGCATACAGGATGATTTAGTTACTTCCATAACACGTTCATGAATCTGTTTTTAGGATTTCACAAGAACTATTGCATGTCATGACTATTGTTGAAGAATGTTTTGCAAACTCTCCCCAATCCCCCACTCACTGAGTATTTCCTCACCCCTTTTTAACCTTCCCCAGGTTCACAGTATAGTCTGCTAAGGAGCGTTTCCTCTCGAGTTGGGCCACACATCACCGACTCATCATGTGTGTAAAAATGTCATGCATGTCCGCTACAGAGTTATGTTTTATTCCCATGTTTATCTCCTTGTTGATATAAAGATATGAAGATCTAATATCATCCGTTTTTTGGATTTTTTATGAACGTACGAGTTAGCTTTCAGATTTTCAAATGTATATATATCTTATGTGTTTATGCTTTCAAAATGAATCCAAGCAAATGTTTTTATGAAAAACGTATCAGAATACCAGTTTTTTTTAGATTCCCACACGGCAGTCTCGCGCCCAGTCTCATAGGTGCGATCGAGCTTATGGGATAGGGAGGGTCGAGCGGTCTGTCATCATCGACATTGGGTCTTAATCTTGCAATGTTTAAAAAATTGCAATTGTCTGTGGCTTACATCAATGGACATGCAACAAATACTTTACAATTCCATAGGACATATATTTGTAGTTCAGACATGATTCTATCTATTTCAAAGTAAGCAATTGAAACGCTGAATTTGAAATCCTAATACTATTAAAACATGAATAAAAATCCTAATATTGTACACAAAACATAATTATAATAAAAAAATTTTATAACTACCTCTATTAAGTAATAACTTCTTTATAGTAATAAAATTAGTTAGTCACCATTATTAAACTATGAGAGGTTTTACTATATATATAAATGTATATGTACACAAATAATAATTCATTCGTAAAGTTTCATTCTATAATCCGTGACCATTCCATAGTTTGGCAAACCAAACACACTCCCATTAAAAAAAAAAAAAATCTGCATCACATAATCATACATCTTCAACGTCATCACATATAAACACTACCTACACCCCAATTTCAGCATTCAAACACAAGACAACAAGTTCCAATACAGGACTCACATTCCAAGTGCACCCAATATAATCTTAAAATGACATGTTTCAATTTTTAAGTAAAATCCCAGCATCTCTAAATGTAATGTCCATTATGAAGTAGTAACCCTACAGCATGTAATCA
This sequence comes from Pistacia vera, assembly GCF_008641045.1. Taxonomy (NCBI): domain Eukaryota; kingdom Viridiplantae; phylum Streptophyta; class Magnoliopsida; order Sapindales; family Anacardiaceae; genus Pistacia; species Pistacia vera. Next base: position 86,487 of record NW_022195999.1, read on the forward strand.
CATTCTTTGAGGCAGATCCAGTGCAAAACATCCAAAACACTCAGCCGAGACATGCAAGCTAGGATTTAACAATATCACAATTAACTAACAATTTTTCATCAAAATCTTATTATAATAGAACTCAATAATTTACATGCAACAGAATTTGAATATTAAAGTGTGCTCCTCACTCTTCACATTCAGCGAACCCAATCCCTATCTATAATATCACGAGAACTATACCTATATCTACATAACATGCGCATCACAACTCATCTTCGGAACCGGATCTAATGCATTTCCAATATTGGTTCATCCCTTTCATCTCCTTGCCGGCAGAACGGATATAGGATTTTGAGTTCTTCGAGTAGATTGTCGTCGTTGGCTTCATTCTTCAAGTGCCTTTGTTGGTAGAAGAAAGATGTAAATCTGCAGAAAAGGCAGTCCCTCAAGGTTAAGCAATGGCCAAGGAAGTACTGCACTTTAACCAGGATGGCGATGCTATTAAGAAGCTAAAGTAAGTAGCAGTGGTAGTTGCGTAATTCGCAGAGAAGAATCAACTTGTTTAATCATACCTTACTAGTTCTTTCATTTCGGCAGGTGTTAACCAGCTTGCAGATTTAGTGGGTGTCAGACTCGCTCTTGGTATGTTATTCATTTGTTGAAATAGAAACTGATGGGATATTCCATTCCAAGGTGAACAAGTTTAATAGTCATGCAGCATTCTCAAGGAATCAAGGTCAAAGACGAGTGCAACAGGAACATGGCAAAATGAGGTTCTTTTTACATAAACTTTCTCCACTAAATGTCACCGTATACTAAAACATTTTTTTCTTTATAACTTATTTATAATCATTGATTTCCATCCACAGACTTTGTATTCCATAAATAAAGAGAAGTTATTAGTGACAAGTCTTTGTTATATAAACTGTGATGACACCAGTAGATAAATTGATCATTGGATTCAATGGTTAACAGCAGGTTGCTTAAAGAGTAAGTAGTTATCAGAAAAGTTTGCTTATGAAAATAATTTAGAACTGTTTATATATATAGGAGGAATTAATTTGTATCTTATTAATAATTGTATTTATTTATGTTACAGTGTGCTTCGAAAGGATGAATTGTTTAAGACAGAAGTCCCAACTAACAACTATAGCTCTAGTTGGAGCTCTTATATGTAATTTAGCTGATTTTTAAGTATTTTTAGAAACTTGAAAGAATATTTCTTCGAATATGTAATCAATTAGGATTTCTAACTTGAAGAATCCACTAAAGACATTTATTTATTCTTTTAGATTTTACTTTAGAATTGGTTGTAATTGTTTTTTTTTTTTTTTTTTTTTCAGATTCTTCAGGTGAGAATTTGATCCAAATTTTAAAAAAATCAAGTGGTACCACATTACACAATTTGAATGAGTGGTGCTATTGGTGCCCGGCTATGGGCTAAGAAGCGCATTTCCTACTACATCTTCAAGTTTTAATTAATTTTTTTCTTTTTTTATGTCACCCATAATGTCATAAATGCCCTTTATTCTATTTTTTAAAATGTTTCACTTTAATTTCCTTCACTTATGTTATATGCCCCCCCCCCCCCCCCCCAAAAAAAAAACCCATGCAGCATGTATTCACAATGTACATGGGTAACTGAAATCATTTCAAGATAAAGACATCATTTAGATATTAATTAAAATCAAAACGCAAAATGTTTTGTTCTTTATCTGAAATCCTGAAACAATTTAAGTTAAATTCTTACTTGGTAGTTTCCTCTAGAGACTGCAAGATGTAATATGGTGTTGCCACATTGATCTTTCTTAAGGAGAAGATCAGATGATATGAAGAAATTTGCCAGACATACAAGTGCATCATATCGGTTGAAACTTACAGCAAGATGACACACTGTTTCTCCCTCTTTTGTCAGGTACTGGAAGGAAGTGGGAGAACTTAACCTGAATTCTTCAAGGATTGGAACTTTGCCATGTATGGCTGCCAAGTGCAATGGGGTATAACCTTTGTCATTGTATTGCAGAGCAAGGTCTTGGTCAAGCCTCAAAAACAATCTTGTTATCTCCAAGTATCCTCTGCTACAAGCATAGTGCAACGGAGAATATCCATTGCACTATGAATGAGTTCAGAAAAACAAGTTGATCAGCTCCAACTTTTGTTCCAGGGTAAAAATGAATGCAGTTATTACCTGTGTGCCCCATTGCTGCGGCAACATGTAGAGCAGTTAGATCAATCCCATCTTCTACAAAGTCTGTCAGCCAAGATTGATTCATCATGAGCTTCACCACAGCAAGATGCCCCTGTCTGCAAGTTATGAAAAATGCACTTTCATTTTCATAGTTAAGCTTAGAAGCTACCCACAGCTTAGTCTTCAGGAGCAGCATTACTGCATCTGCTCTACCTTGTCGACAAGCTTCATGCAATGGAGTCTCAAGCTTCTTGTTCACAGTTTTAACCATTTTAGGATGCAACTCAATGATTTCCTTCACCAATTCGAAGTGCCTGAACCTTGAGGCAAGTGATAATTAGTTCTTTGTTCCAGAATTCCTTCATTGTCGTGAACTAAATTGTCGAAGGCACCTCTATCATTGTTGGCAATTGCCTCAAAAAGCCTTGAATCCATTTCCTTTTCTTAACTGTCTAGCTTTCTAATGCGTTAAAAACTCTTGAAATCCAGAAAATATTGAACAAATTTTGTGATGTGAAGTAATTTTGAAGAAGTTATTATATATATATGCTATTGCTATCAATCCATTGATGAGCTGTAATCCTGCAACACTTGATTGACTCTACTTTATGGTCAACTTTCTACTTTCCTCAAGTAATGCGTGTCATGTTATTAATTAGGTTCTTTCCAGGAACTCGTCTTCTTCACACATTATAATTCTTGCAGGCTTCAAGTTTCCTTTTAGCGCTGTTAGCGAACAATGCTCCAGTTATTTGAAAGAATTTGAAGCTATAACAGCTATAGAAAGAGAAACAGGTGCTATCCATCTTCTGAAATGGTAGCACCTGTTACAGACTTTGGCGGTGGGAAGCGGGGTGGAAAGTGAACAAGACAATCTTGGAATGGCATACAGTAGGGAATGAATTGTTTATGAGCTGTCTTTGAAGATTCTTTCCTCATCAAGCTGGTGTTGAGAAGGTTCTTTTACAGTCAAAACTGCAATAGTATGCCTTTCTTTTTTCAATTCTTGCTTTGAAAATCAATGGTTTTCTAAGAACCATAAATGAAAAGAGAAACCTTTGAGATAAGGCTACAAAGAAAGATGACTAATGTCATGGCGCTTCGAGATTCTATTTTTATTCGATGTGGATGACAATACTCTACCATATCCTATTCAATGTTTACCCTTATCATGTTGAGTAAGTCAAATATTGTTTTCATAAAGTATTTTTAAATAATAAGTTGATATTATTTATCATTTAGTTGTAGATAACAAAAATCTGTCTAATTTATTAAAATACAGTAGAACCTCTCTATAGTTATAATGTTAGGACCAACTAAATTTATAACTATAAGGAGGTTATAACTTAATAAAGATGTAGTTACAAAAATTATTGTTTTGATTCAAAAATTATTGTTTTGATTTCTTATTTTATAATTCATGTTTTAATAGTATTATATTTTCAATTTATTGTTTTAGTAGCATTAGGATAGTAACGAAAATTGATATCAAAGAGTCATTGCAAAATTGAGTGATCAGATTCGACAACTTTACTACAATCAAATGGATATTAATGTATTCATCAATCATCCAAATGAGCAACAACTCGTGTATATTTTAATTAAAGAAAAATTCATTACTGGAATTAAACAAGAATAATAAGGGGATAATCCTGAGGATGATAGTACAAAAATACCAAAAGTTTCTTGTTAAGAAACTCTAAATATGCTTGAGAAACTAAAAATGTTTTGGCTTCAACAAGAATGTATCTATGTTGGTGACTTATTATATACCCGCAAGATAAAAAATATGGTAACAACTCTAAAACATAAATCATTGTCCCAAAAAACTTTAGATAAATATTTTATTTCATTTTAAACCTTTGATGTAACATAACATATATTTTTTACAATATACATATAATTATTACTATGTAGAGGCAAGTTCCTTAGGATGAGACCTAGAAAAATTATAACTTATTACAATGTGAAATTTATTCTTATTTATAACTGGCCCAAGTTAAGATCATAATTTTTTATGATTACATGGAAGTTATTCTTATATACAGTATCACTGTAGAGAGGTTCTACTGTATTATTATATTTATGCTATATTGTATATACATAAAAGTGAAACTATCTGTTAACTAGTCTCTCTTCAGTTAGCGCATAACTGTGAAGTGTTAACTTCGAACTCAAACCTTATCCTCTCAAACCCTCCTTAAACCCCCAACATATTTCTCAGGTAAACTCCCTTCAACTTTGTTTCTTTGTAATTCCTTTATTCGTTTTTGTTTGTTGCCTTGTAGACGTAGTCAAACTGGTGATAATTGAAGAGAAAATTTTGAACTTTTATGTTCTTTTGGTTTGATAGTGAGACAAAGCTCATTTAACTAACTACAACTTGCTGTGTAGTCTAATGGATTTACTTCTCTTCTGATAGAGTGGGATAATGGAATGTGTTTGGTTTGCTGGGAAAATAAGGGGAAAAATGTATTTGGTTTTCGTTTTGAAGGGTTAAAAGTTTTAATTTCAACATGGGAGATTCGATAAATGATTTCGTGACAATGTTTCTGATTTTGTGCTCAATTAGAATTTATATGGCTTACAGTGTGAATACTTTGGATTGTGTAACATTTTGTAAAAGATTGTTTACTCCCTTTTGTAGATGATAAAAATCTACGGTTACGGACGGACTGATCTATGAGGTTGAGCCACTAACATCATTGAACTTGTACACACAAAAAAACAACGGTGAAGCTTATAAAGAGAAACAAGCGTGAAGCTTATGTAAACACCGATGTGGTGTATACCAAGACACTCCAAGCGCTCAATCAACAAGCTGAAAGAAGCTATTTATGAGGGCTAGGGACAGGAACAGTTACCAGAGTCTGATGACATATTAGAGCTACGAGGAAGGTGTAAGTTCTTAGGAACATGAACTTTAGGAGCTGTAGGTGATATAAATAATGGATCCTTTATGAGAGGCAATACTCTATTTATATAGTGGTCATAGGATTTTTGAATCTCAGTAAGACTTGAGTCCATAATGGTACAGTTCCAATAAATAGAAAAGTCCTAATTTACTTGTCTTTAAAGGAGTAAGAGTCCTAATTCATATAAGATTCATGTCTTTGATGAATTAGGATGAGTATGGAATAGGAAGTAGATGTCTTAGGGTTGTGGTATGACTCTAGAACCTTTGAAGATAACCTAGCCAAAGTTAGTCCAGGCCCTAAACCTATAGTAGATGTTTATGCTTGCACCTAGTAAGGCCCATGATGATTTTTGCCCTACACCTTTTTATTAGTGAGTTACAATTCTTGAAAGAAAATGACATCATCTTTTATACAACACACCTCTGTTGCATCCCTTATGAGTTGTGTCACACCCCTTCCCCAGTATTCCATATCAGTCAATCCGAATGCCCGAGGGACTCAAGATCCAAGAGAGGTGAGGTTTTTTTTTTCTAAATAGTTTAGAAACTATAATGACAGTGGTGCAACTAGAAAAATATTCGAAAGAGCCAACTTAGAAATTGGTTTACAAAAACATTGTATCAGAGTATGTTGAAGCCAAAATATTTATACGTCTCATAGATTTTAGAGCTTCTTGACACAAATTTTTTTTGTATCCATACTATCATATTCATATTATTTTCCTTTATACTTATCTAATTGTAGCAATGATTTCTTCTTCAAATAAAGTATATATGACCTGTTGTTCATTGGATGATTGAGAAAGATTAATATCCATTCGATTAGTGTAGTAAAGTGTCGTCGAATTAAAATAACACTTCTATAACTCTTTGATTCTCCTCCTCCATTTAATTTGTAACTTCAATTCATCTGTGAAACCCTGTTTTTTTTTTAATCCTAATATATTACTATTCCTTGTGTTTTATTTTTATGGAAGGGGATTTGTTAGTTTTAAAGTTTTATTGGGAAGACATTGCAAGAAAAGGAACCTGCTGGGTTGCATGTACCAAGGGGCAAATTCTGGAGTTTTTTTGGAAGAAATGCTTATGGCAGGGGTTTACCGGAATTATCTGTAATCTAGGGGCAGACGTATAATTCTAGAAGGATTAAAAATATAAGAAAGCTGATTTTCGACCAGCTAAGGAAGAGAGACTGGGAGAGAAGAAACACGGAGAGGAAGAGAGAAAAAAAAAAAAAAAAGAGAAGGGACTGTGAGGTTCAGCCGAGAGGAGTGAGAGTGACGTTGAATCGGTGGGGAGAGCAAAAACCGAGCAAGATTAACCGCAATCTAAGCTCGATTGGAGGGAAACAAAAAAAAAAGAGATGTTTGAAGCTTGCTGGAAGTTTGGTTGAGCTGAATGGTGAGTGGATTTAATGAAAACTTTCCTTAAAAATTTCAGATCTATGCTTGCATGTTAATTGTGGTATGCCAGGTTGTGTTTTGATGAGGTTTGAGCTAAATGTGAAGCTTGCTTGATTACCTTCTCTGCATGTTTTCGGACAGATTTTAGAGTGGTTGATTTGAGTTTTAAAATGGAATGTAATTTGTTTGCTAATTGAACTTGCATGCATTTGGTTGTTTCAATAATGTGATGGTGGCTGGAGTGAGAAAAAGGAGAAAGCAGAGTGAGAGAAGAGAAAGGAGTACCCAGAGAAACGGAGTAGTATTAAGCTTGAAAATGGAAGATGATATTCATATTACAGTTCACGTGATATACACCTTTACATAACTGATTCAGGAAGCTTCCTGACCAATTTACAAACGTGTTGGACAGCACAGCAGTGAGAGAGTGACAGCACAGCAAACAGAGGACCACAGAGAATATTAGTTTGTTGAGACCTGGCGTATTTGTTAGAGACCTAGTGGATGGAGACACATGTCACCAGTGTTGTCTCCCTGGATTGTTTCCATCTGTCCAAGTCCATCTTCTTCACATCCCCCTCAAACTAAGGTCTCTGTGTAGGACCTTAAGTTTGTTTCTCATCCATTCGAAGTGGTTCTTAGGACTGGCTTTGTGAATATTCTGCTACCTGTTCTCTTGATGGAATGTAGCTGACTTCAACGTCTCCATTACTCCCTTCTTCTTATAAAATGAATGTCCACCTCAATGTGTTTGGTTTCCCGTGTAAGATAGGATTCAAAGAGGGCTGCGGCACTAAACATTATCACACCAGTCTTGGTGTTGAGGAATCCATATTCTCAGTTCTGGCAAAGAAGTTAGCCAGGCTATTTCGCTCCAGCTTGAGCAAGAGCCTATACTCACTTTCATGCTTGATCTAGACACCCCTCTCTGTTTCCTTGAGCTCCTGCTACTGGATTTCCATTTAGCATATATAGTAGCCTCCGTAGACTTCCTGTCCTCAGTGTCACAAGCCCAATCTGCATCAGAGTGGCTTGGATTTCACACTTTCCCCCTGGGTTGTAAGAGAGGCCATACTCCGAAGTTCCCTTTAAATACCTTAGGACCCTTTTAACTGCCTGCCAATGATCTTCAAAAATTTTGCATAAATTGACTCAACTTGTTCACACTGTGCAATATCAGGTCTTGTAATTGTTGCATACTACAGAGACCCTATTCACTCTATATAAGGAAGATTTGGTAGAGACTTTCCTTCGTTACTTGTGATTTGTGCCTAGTGATCATGTGGTTAGGACATGATTTACTCAGCTCCATATGAGTTTTAATAAAGGTCCTGGTATAATTGCATTGAGACAGGTGCATTGAGGATCCTTGTCTTTTACTTCAATTCCTAAGAAGTAGGATAGCTCTCCCCATGTCCTTAAAGCAAACTTGTTTTTCAGTCTTGAACAACTTGATTTATCAGAAGGCTTGAACTTCCAGGTATGATGATGTCTCCACATACACCAAAGAATTATTAAGTCTTTTCCTCGTGTAGGTAAAGAGGAGATGAGTCAGTTTTTGACCCTTTAGTCCCATTTTTTTTAAGAGCTTCTGTGAGTTGTGGAACCAGGCTCTGGGGGCCTGTTTGAGTCCGTAAAGTGCCTTGTTGAGTTTGCAAATGAAGTCTGGTGTCTTGGATCCTCAAAACCTTCTGGTTGGTCCATGAAACATCCTCGTATTTCTCCATTGAGGAAGGCATTGTTGATGTCCACTTGTCTTTTTCCCGTTTAGTGTTGGGCTAATCTTAACTTGATCTGATTTGTTTACATTTCACCACAGGGCTGAAAGTCTCAAAGTAATCTACCCCTGCAGTCGTGTAGAAACCCTTGGCCACTAGTCTTGCCTTGTATCTGACACACTTCCATCTGCATTGTGTTTTATTTTGTAAATCCACTGCACCCACAGTCTGGTGTTTGAGTTTCTTGGTACAAAGTCAGGTTTGTTTTTTACATAGTGCAGTGAATTCATCTTTCATGGCTTTTTTCCATTTCGGATGATTTAGAGCATCTTGAGTGCATGATGAGTTAGGACAGTGTCAAAGGTCACTTGGAAAACCTTAGGCTTATAAATTCCAAGCCTTGGCTCTTGTCACCATGGTTGGTGTTTTCGGGAGCTTCTCTTTGAGTGGTTTCATCAATTCTACTGGTTCATCATTGATTACAGATGTTGATCTTGTCTGGATTAGATTGAGCTTGAATGGATGGATTATCACAATTTTGAGACAGAGAAGGTGGTTAAACTTACTTGAGGAGTTGCTGTTGGTGGACTGCTCATTGTTGACCCATCACACTGTGGGAGATTCTGCTATTGCGGTTGTTAGGAATTGGGGTGTAGAGTTGTGTTTAAATGTTTTCAGACTTTGTGGTAGCTTGTCATGATTTTGTTGAAGGGAAAGTCTGTTCATCAAAAATCACTCTCTAGAAATGTAACCTCTACCAGTTTCATGCAAGCACATGAAGCCTTTGTGGTTGGGTTGTAGCCAATGAAGATGCACTTGCTAGTGTGGAATCAAACTTGTGTCTATGTAGGCTCTCAGGTATGGATGCAAGCACATCCGAAGCACCTAAGGAAGCTGTAATCGGTGTCTAACCTTGAGTAAGTTTTCATAGGGTGATAGATTGTTCAATGACTGGAGAAGGCATTTTGTTTATAGTATGCAGAAGTGAGGAAAGCTTCCCACCAATAATCCAAAGGCATACTAGCTTGGCCTAGAGGGTTAGACCATTCTCTACAAGGTGCCTAGCTCCTTTCTATTTTGCCATTTTGATAGTGGTATGTGGACAGGAGAATCTATGGACAATTCCATTTTCCTTGAGAAAGTGGAGAGGGCAATGAACTCTCCTCCCATATCTTTTTGAATGGTTTTGATAGGCTTGTGAATTGTTTTTCTCTGCCATGGTTTTGAATTGTTTAAAAACATCTAAGGTCTGGGATTTTAAGTGATAGGTAAAGCCATGTGTATCTTGAGTAATCATCTAGGACACTAGGTAGTACCTAGCTCCATTGGTTGCAGATATGGGTGCTGGACCCCATAGGTCCATGAATTAGTTCCAGAGGATGACTTGATTTTTTTTTTAGAATTCGGTAGTGAATTTCATGCATTTTCCCTAGCCTACGGCTTGGCAAAAATTTGTGAGAATCTTCTCGGAGTTGTGAATTTTGATGAGACATGACTTTAGATATGGTTTAGAGTATAAGGTTTGGAGTCCAAAACGTTTGGTGTAGTAGGTCAAGTGTGACTTTGTCATTGACACAAGAATTTGAATCAGACAAAATTTCATTAAAGTGATCCTTTCCAGGTTTACAATGACCGAGACAAGGTTGTTTTCTTTTTCAGTAACTAGGAAGAATTGTGTTGAAAATCAACTTCTTGGAAAGCTAAAAGTGAGATAGCACTGGACCTCTTTTCCTTTGAGTTTTGCGTTTGGTTCCATGTGAGGGTTCAGCTTTAAGTCCTCCGTCAGCCCTCCTTCCAGTAGAGTTTTCCCCTTCTTGTCCTTATGAAACAAAATTTCCCATGAAAAAGTACACAAAGATTATTATCAGTGGTGAGTTGAGATACACTCAAGAGATTTTTGGTGATTTTAGGGACAACTAGGATGTTCTTTAGTATATGGAGTAGAACAATAAGAGTTTAGGAAGCCCTTACCATAATGGGTTATGTGAGAGCTTGGCCATTTCCCACCGTTACCTTCTCTGTCCTTGGTATTCACTTTTTGGCTTAAGTTGTTTAAGTCGTTGGTGATGAGTGTTGATGCTCCACTGTCCATGTACCATCCCCTCACTTGAGTATTCGGATGGTGGAAATGTGGCTAGAGGCTGCAGCATAAACTTGATTTGGTGCTCCTTGGTTCTGGGTTACTGGTTTGGGAGGAGCAAAGTTTCTGTCATATCGGTGATAGCAAACTTCAACTGAATGACCTATTTTAGACACAACTAACAGTTGTCTGGTCCCAAAACCATTCCTATTTCCAAAATTTTTGGATTTGTCCCTGCCTCTTCCTCGTTGGCTTGGTTCCTATTGTATTAATTAGGACTTTGTTAGATGAAAACTGTCTTTGATGTTGCTTTTGGCAAACTGAGCGAAGGATTTTGTTGCACCTCAATGTTGAGTTGGTGGCATCCTTTCCAATCTGGACTTGTGGTTGAGAAGCAAGGTGTAAGTCTCTTGCAATGAGGGAATAGTTCTAGAGAGGTGGCAATTGAACCACAGTTTCGAACTCAATCCCCAGTCAACCTATATTTTAAGATGAGTTCCTCTTCCGGATAGTGTGGCCAGCCAGATTTAGCTCATCTGCAATATCCTTCATTTTGTCAAAAAATTCATTACTTTCAATTGCCCTTTCCTGGTGTTTTGGAGCTGGATTTTCAGGTGAAGTACTCTAGCTTGTGATTGAGCTTCATAGATTTTTCGAGGCTGTCCCAGACTTCTCAAGAGGTTTTGCACCTGTTGATTTTCTCAAAATACCATCTGAGTGGTGGAAAGCAGCCAGCCGAGGAGGGTCTGTTCCTGCCTTTTTCCAGATTAGATAATCTGGATTTGGTAAGTTGACAGTTTCTGTTGTTCCTGGACTTGGTGTGAGGAAGGAGCTGGTTTTGGTTTAGTTCCATCAATCAGGCCCTCAAGATCATTGGCTCTGATCGGAGGTATTACCTGGGTCTTCCATGAAAGATAATTTTTAGATCAAGCTTAGTGGGTACAGTGAAGTTGAAGTTGGAGGTTGGAACGTGGTTGAAAGTGTGGTGTTGATGGTATTTATAGTTTGTGGGGACGAGGTGTTGAATCTCCTGGAGTGGAGTCTGCCATCTTCTTCTTACCTGCTCTGATACCAAGTGAGAAAAGGAGAAAGCAGAGTGAGAGAAGAGAAGGAGTACCAAAGAAAACGGAGTAGTATTAAGCTTGAAAATGGAAGAGATTATATCATATACAGTTCACGTGATTTATACCCCTTTACATAACTGATTCAGAAGCTTCCTGACCAATTTACAAAACGTGGTGGACAAGCACGTATGAGAGAGTGACAGCACAGCAACACGAGGACCACAGAGAATATTATTTTGTTAGAGACCTGGCGATTTGGTTAGAGACCTGTGGATGGAGACACATGTCACCAGTGTTGTCTCCCTGATTGTTTCCATCTGTCCAAGGTCCATCTTCTTCACAGCTGGATACTATGATTACATTAATCGGCTGGATGTCTTTGTGATAATGGATGAATGGTGTTTAAAATCATGGGAGTTAAGGTAATTTGGCGGAAAGTGTATTGGGTTATTGAGGGTTGTCAACTGAGTTGAGTTTTGGGTAAGCTTTGCTTGTCAAATGCTTGGAAACGTTGTCTTATCTGGGTGAGATGAATGTAAGGTTGGTAATTAGTTGAAGAAGAAATGAGTAGTTAGAGAAGGGATGTTGCGTGTGCAGTAAGGTGAGTTTTAAATGTTCTTTTTCCTTTATTTGTCAAAAACGTGTCTTTAACATATTGTCTTGTCTTGTTGAAAAAAATCTGGAAGAGAAGAAATGCATAATCAAAGGGAGATTCCTGCAGATTTTTTAATGCGGAGTGTTGAGGTTGGCTGTTAAATTGTTAAATGGGTATGTTTATGATATAAGATGAGATATTACTATAATTTTAACCTTTGTTTTATATATATATATAAAGTGTATTATTGTGGGTTTATTCTTTAAAATGGCCTTAAATTGGGAAAATTTTTGTTAGTTAAGAGACTAGTGAGTGCAGACATTAAATGGTTTTTCTAAAAAAATTCACATTTTAAGCTAGTATGTAATTTATTTGTTACTTCCAAATTCCTTGAATTACTTTGAATTGTTGTGAATTGATGAAGTTTGGTATATAGAATTTATATATATCCATGCTATAGAATAAATGTTGCTGTAGAGAATAGGGAATGGTTGAATTGTATACGGTTGAGGTTTGTGAGTTGTTAAATGGTTTCTTGGTAAAAGAGAAGGGTGCATTCTGTCAGTTTTGAAAGTTGTTTTAAAACTTTCATTCTACCCCCCATTTTGCATGGAATTTCATAAGTTTTGGCATGATTTGTTCTAATACAAAATGTGTTATATATCTATGATGAGTGTCGGACATATGCGATGTTAATGTGATGTTCAAGAAATCAGTTTTGAAACATGTTTGAAAATTTGCAGTTTCCACCCTAAACATGATTTTTGAATATTATGTCAAATATGCATGATTTATAAGAACTTATATAATATGCTCTTGACTTATATACTACTCGGATGATTACGTGAGATAGTTGTGTGAGAACCTTCAGTATTAGTTAATTAAAAAGGTTTTACCAAATATCTTATTAGTTAAAGACAAACCGTGTATTTTCTTGGGTGTTAATGATAAAAGGTTATAAATAATTTATTGATTGCTTTGTTGGATATTCGTCAAATAGTTGAAGAGAATGCATTGATTTTCCATTAACATATTATTCCCTTTTCTAAAAGTTGTTTGAAGTTTGAGAACATATGGGGCTCAATAGAAAGCTGAATAATCTGATATTTTTCTTATGAGTCCAGTAGTCAAATATTACGGCTATAGAAAATTGATATTCTTTTTGTGTGTTGCACTGAGACTGAAGATTAAATGCAAGCCAATGCTTTTCATGTCTATGATACTCACATGGAGTGCAAACCTTAATTAATATTACATGTTACAATTTTGTCAGGGTTTTAAGTGTTAAGCTTAAGAGTATGGGGTGTCTTTGAAACAGGATGCCGAGTTTTGTGGAAGTGTCTGTCACGTGAATGTAGACTCATTTAATAATTGTGTAAAGTTTTCTTCTGGCTCCCTCATGTTTATTTCATTACTTGTCTTTACATTTTAGCCCAGAATACACTACCATAAATTATTTCATAATGTTTTAATAATTTTATAAAGGCCTATGTTTTGAAGAATATAATGTATTGGGTTAAGAAAAATATGTAATGACTTAAAAAACCCCTGCAAAGTACCCTTTCCCCAGAGATACAAATTTTTTGCTCTGCGCGAGCGATGCAGGATTCCATCGAGTATGATAGTTTCAGATTTTGGCTCTGCCCATGTTTATGACAGATTTTATTGGCTCTGTCTGGGGCTTGAGTGGTCCGCCAAGTATACAGTTTCAGTGACTCTGTCCGCGCGATGATAGATCTTGCCAGGTATGACAAGTACATCTCTTGTTCTGCCTATGTGCGGGACGCCCACCAGTAGACAGATTTCCCCAGGTACTAGTTGTGGTGAGAGTTTTGTTGTTATTAATATCATAATCAGTTTTAGAATGTTCAAAATCACATTCAGTTTTTAGCATCTGCTATGAGCGATAGTCTCAATATGAGTTTTTAGAATAATTAAGAGAGCTTTCAGTATTAGCCACGTTTCAGAATAAGATACCAACTTATAGTTTTTCAGTATCAATAAAAGCTATAGTATTCATTTAAAGTTCAGTTATCAGCATAAGTTTAAAGTATTCCAAAATCTTTACCAGTGCATGTTTCAGAAAAATAGCTTTCAATTTTATATCATCACACAGTTTATAAATTTGTTACCAGATTTTGTTTTGTGGATCATGAGTGTTCTTGATGATGGTTTGGATGTTTGCAGCATGACTAGTAGAGTTATTATTTTCAAATCATATGCATTCTTGAGTGATGACATAGATGGTTGCAACATGACTTATAGAAACATTGTTCCGAAAGCATAAGCACTTACATTTATGTTTTAATTTTCCAAAAAAAAGAATTTTAAGCATCAATGATGAGTTATATTCAGAATTTGTTTTCAGCGTAAATGATAGAATAACAATACTTAGACCAATATTAGAAAATGAGTTATACATGCATACAGGAATGATTTAGTTACTTCCATAACACGTTCATAGAATAATGTTGTTTTCAGGATTTCATAAGAACTATTGCATACCATGACTATTGTTTGAAGAATGTTTTGCAAACTCTCCCCAATCTCCCCACTCACTGAGTATTTCAGCTCACCCCTTTTTAGACCATTTTCCCCGGTTCACAAGTAGAGTCCTGCTGAGGAGCGTTCTCTCGAGTTGGGCCACACTCACCGACTCATCATGTGTGTAAAATGTCATACTGTTCCTGCTACAGAGTTATGTTTTATCCCATGTTTATCTCCTGTGTTGATTATAAAGATATGAAGATTTGATACCATCCGTTTTTGGATTTTTTTGAACGTACGAGTTAGCTATCAGATTTTCAAATGTATATATATCTTATGTGTTTATGCTTTCAAAGAATCCAAGCGAATGTTTTTATGAAAAACGAATTTAGAATACCGTTTTGTTAGATTCCCAACGGCATGTCTCGACGCCCGAGTCCATAGGTGCTTTTGGAGCTTATGGGTAGAGGGTCGAGGCGGGTCTGTCTCATCGACATTGGGGTCTTAATCTTGCAATGTTTAAAATAATTGGCAATTGTCTTGGCTTTACATCAATGGACTATGCAACAATGCATTTACAATTCCATAAGGGCACTTATATTGTTAGTTCTAAGACATGATTTCTATCTATTTCAAAGTAGGCAATTGAACGCTGAATTTGAAATCCTAATACTATTAAACATGAATATAAATCCTATATTGTACTACTAAGACAAATTATAAAATAAAAAAATTTATAATTAACACTCTATTAATTAATACTCTCTTATATAGTAATAAATTAGTTAGTCCTACCATTATGACTATGGAGAGGTTTTACTATAATATAAATGTATATGTACACAAAATAATAATTCGTTCGTAAAGTTTCTTTCTATAATAATAAAATTAGTTAGCTCTACCATTATGACTATAAAGTGGTTTTCCATAATATAAATATTATGGACAAAATAAATATTCGTTCGGAAAGTTTCATTTCGATATAACCGTGACCATTCCAGTTTGGCAAACCCACACAATCCCATTAAAAGAAAAAAAAAAAAAAAATCCGCATCACATAATCCATCTTCAACGTCATCACATATTAAACACTATCCTCACACCCCAATTTCAGCATTCAAAACCAAGACAAGAAGTTCCAATACAGGACTATCACATTCCAAGTGCACGCCAATATATCTAATAAAATGACATGTTTCAATTTTTAAGTAAAATTTCCCAGCATCTCAAATGTAATGTCCATATATGAATGTAGTAACCCTACAGCATGTATCACATTCTTTAGAGGCAGATCCAGTGCAACACATCCAAAAATCATTCAGCCGAGACATGCAAGCTAGATTTAACAAATATCACAATTAACTAACAATTTTCATCAAAACATTATATAATAGAACTCAATAATTTACATGCACAGAATTTGAGATATTTAAAAGTGTCTCACTCTCACATTCAGCCGAACCCAATCCCTATCTATATCTCACGAGAACTATACATGCAGCATATCTTCGGACCGGATCTAATGCATTTCCAATTCCACCAAATTGGTTCATCCCTTTTCATCTCCTTGCCGTGGCAGAACGGAAATAGTTTTTGAGTTCTTCGAGTAGATTGTCGTCGTTGGCTTCCATATCTTCAAGTGCCTTTGTGGGTAGAAGAAAGGATGTAATCTGCAGAAAAGGCAGTCCCTCAAGGTTACAATGGCCAAGGAAGTACTGCACTTTAACCAGGATGGCGATGCTATTAAAAGCGAAGTAATTGCAGTGAGTAGTTTCGGTAATTCGCAGAGAAGAATCAACTTGTTTAATCATAACCTTACTAGTTCTTTCATTTCAGGCAGGTGTTAACCAGCTTGCAGATTAGTGGTGTCAGACTCGCTCTTGGTAGTTATTTCGTTGTTGATAATAAACTGATTTGGATATTTCCATTTCAAAGGATGAAGCAAGTTTAATATGTCATGCAGCATTCTCAAGGAATCAAGGTCCGAAGACGTGCAACAGGAACATGGCAAAATGAGGTTCTTTTTACATAAACTTTCTCACTAAATGTCACGTATACTAAAACATTTTTTTATCTTATAACTTATTAAATAATCATTGATTTCCATCCACAACTTTGATTACATAAGAGATAAAGAGAAGTTATTAGTGACAAGTCTTTGTTATATAAACTGTGGATGACACCAGTAGATAATTGATCATTGGATTCAAATGGTTATACAGGTTGCTTAAAAGTAAGTAGTTATCAGAAAAGTTTGCTTATGAAAATAAATTTAGAACTGTTATTAATTTAGTATAGGAGGAATTATTTTGTAATCTTATTATAATAATTGTATTTAATTTAATGTTACAGTGTGCTTCGAAAGGATGAATTGTTAAGACAAGGAGTCCAACAACAAACAAGCTATAGCTCTAGTTGGGCTCTTATATGTAATTTAGCTGATTTTTAAGTATTTTTAGAAACTTGAAGAATATTTCTTCGAATTGTAATCAATTAGGATTTCTAACTTGAAGAATCCACTATAAGACAATTTATTTATTCTTTTAGGATTTTACGTTAGAAATTTGGTAGTAATTGTTTTTTTTTTGTTTTTTTTTTTTTTTTTTTTTCAGATTCTTCAGGTGAGAATTTTGATCCAAATTTATAAAAAATCAAGTGGTACACATTACACAATTTGAATAGATGGTGCTATTGGTGCCCGGCTAATGGGCTAAAGAGCTGCATTTCCTACTACAATCCATTTCAAAGTTTTAATTAATTTTTTTCTTTTTTTATGTCACCCATAAATTTCATAAATGCCCTTTATTCTATTTTTTAAAATGTTTCACTTAATTTCCTTCACTTATGTTATTCCCCATCATCATTATTCTTAAAATAAAATTTTATTTTATACATTTAAGATATCTTAGGCTTCGTTTGTTCGCTTTTGGGAATACTATTATTATTTTCCCAAAAAAGTTAACATTAAAATGTTATTATTCCCAAATATTATTCTATATTTTTTAATTTCTTTTAAACCTCCTAAATTTGTTATTTTAACTAAACACCCCCAAATATTTTTTTAAAATTGCAACACCTCCGGCCACCCCCAGCAGTGGTGGCCAGTTGTCCGTATTAATGGGTGGGTTGAGGTGTTTTTGTTAACTTTTAATATTTTATTTGGGGTGTTTAGTAAATGAACAAACATAATGATACTTTCGTTAATTTCAAATCCACATCGTAATACCCGCTCCAATTTAACTTTTTTCAAAAGATTATTTTAAAAACTATGAATAATGACCAAACGAAGCCTTAGATATTAGTCACAAAATATTATAGGCTACATTTGTGTTTTGTAGACTTTATTCTCTAGTTAAAGGGATAGAAAAGTTAGTAAATTTGAGCATTTGATAATAAGGAGACACATTCACCACTTTACATTCCAAAGGGATGGGGCTGAACGACATACACCCACCATAGTTTTCGGTAAAGACCACTTGGTCTCAAAAAGTTTGGAAATGACAAACAACCCTTTTCCGTCAGAATTGTTAGTGAATTCCTTTGAAGAAGGAAATGTGGTAATTTTGCATTTCTAAAGAGGCCACTTCCTCTCTTTTCTTCTTTCTTTTCTTTTCGAATGTTTCTACTACGTGCCGCCTCCAAATACACCAAGGAGTTCACCTCCACCACCACCAGTATTTACTCCACCAACAATTCCTCTCCTCCACCACCAGTGGCCAATCCACCAAGAAGTCTTCCTCCATATCAAATTCATCTCTATCACCACCATCGGATAACTTATTAAAGTTAGTTAGACTACAATATCAAAACCCTCTCTCTACCGTCTGTGAATCGCAAATCAAAACTTTCTTCAAAACTTTGTTCACTTATCTCTTTTTTTATTCTTACTACACTTAAATGCCTGTACATGTCTACACATCATTTCAATCTGTATTCAAAACTACAGACGGCATCTTTTTATCTCTCTTCACCACACATTTGCTTAACGTTTTTCTTGCTCATGTTTGGGATGAAGAGCTTTTTGGAATTGTTGTGAATAATGCATACAAAGCTTTGCAACCTTGAATTCTCTAGAAAGAGTTTTAATCTTGAGATGTATTCGACATATGATGTGAAAGAGAGGTTAATTAAAAAATTAAGAGTAAATACCTAGGCAACTCAGTCGTAGTTTTTCATATCACCGCAAAAAGAAATGGCTGAATACTGGCCAGATCCGCAAAAGAAGAAAAAGGAGAAGCGGCTGGCAGATCTTCAAAGAAAGAAAAAATTGAAGAGAAGAGGAAGAAAGAAAAAAAAAAAAAAAAGAGAGAAAGGAGAAAAGAGGGGGAAATTCTGCTTCTTCTTGGAGTGGCACAACAGTAAAAAGAAAAATGTGAAGAAAATAAAAGGAAAGAAAAAGAGAGGAAAGTGGCCCAAAATTACCACTCTGTCCTTCTTCAAACGGAATTCACTAACAGATTCTAACGGAGAGTGGCTGTTTGTCATTCCTTACTTTTTGGGTATCACATTCTTTCTGACAAAGTATGGGTGGGTGCATGTCTTTCGGCCAAAGGGATGGAGGAATTAGGTGGTGATGTTCATCATGACAGCAAAGCACTTTTCCTTGCTCAAATTGTAAGGCTCCGTTTGGTTCATATTTTTACGTTTTAGAAAATTTAAAAAAAAAAAAGTTGATGGAGGTATTACAATGTATATTTACAATTTAAATACCCCCTATGTTTATTTTTTTACAAAACACCCCTATATAAATATTAAAATTAACAAAAACACCCCTAACCCACCCATCAATACGGACACCGGCCACCACCGCCGAAGGGTGCCGAGTCGCCGTACGACATATGACCGCTGATCTTACCGGTCGTGCTTCGATATGCCTTTTTCGGCCGATCACGGATCTAGTAGCAAGGCTAGATCACGGCTAGATCTAGCTGTAGATCTTCATCAATGACGAACAAGATACGGCCGTCGTTGATGGTCACGATGACCTATTTGGCGTTGTTGACGACAGGTTACAGCACGTCCAGATCTTTGGTCTTAAATCTGGCATTTTTCGTCAGATCCACGTGGATCTGGTCAGAAAAGCTAGATCGGCACACTTTCGGCAAGATCCACTGGTAGTGTGCTTCCTACCATAGATTCAGGCCAACTTTCGACAGTGGTGTGGAATCTGTATAATGTGGGTTTAGGGGTTTTTATAATTTAAAAAATATTTAGGGTATTTAATTAATTAATAAATTTAGAAGTTTAAAAAAATTGAATAATATTGTAGCTTTGATATTTACTATTTAACTTTATGGGTATACTAAAGTAGATTTCCATACTTGAGCCAAACGAAGCCTTACCCTTGGGAAATTACCATCCCTTGAAGAACTATCCAGGATGGACAAATTGGATAGTGAATTTTGGGGAATTGAAACGGAGCCTCTCATCATCTTCATGCTCTGGTTTCTTCCCAAATGAAACAACTCCAATTTTTTATTTAGCCAAATGGGAAGAGTGGACTTACGATAATACAAAGAAGGGAGAAGAAGAAGAACATATTAGATTCATGCCCTTGCTTGCTAAGGCACTCCCAGACAGCCTTCTCCAGAGGACGACACTCAAGGAATTGAAAATCTATTTTTCTCGTATTCTAGAAGATCGATACTTTGAGGAATAGGAGAGGACGGCCCAAGACATTGAAATTGGTTATAAATGGGACAAACGGTGGCAGTAACTATCAACCACAGCCAAAGGTAATTACTTATGTATATATTGTCTTTGTTTAATCAAATTACATGTTGCATTAGTGTTTGGAGCAATAGTACAAACTTATCTTTTGAATTTCTGGATTAATATTCAAACCTTCAATTTCTTTTATTTTAATTTACTTATTGAAAATGCTAGTTTGCGGGTATGATTAATTCTGCTAGAAACTTTATTACTATTTCGAATTTGAAGTTTATGTGGTCGATTGTTGATTATATATGTTCAATTGGTACAGGTTAAAAGAAATTTGGTATTCACAAGCATCCATGACTTTTCTGGGGCGATGCATGTCTAAATGAAACCAGGTGATTGGCCATTCCTTTCCATATATTCTTTAGTCCTTCCCTGATATCTATATTTCTATTTTCTTTTTGTTTTTTATACCTCTCTTGAAAGGTAAATTTTTTGATGATAGGCATTATCAAATATTTCTGTCATTTCGAATTTAATTGTAATTATCACTAAATATGTTACAGTTTTAGATTCATTTCAAAGGCACAAATTTACTTGTTCAAGTATTGGCTTTAATGCTTTGTGGCTTGCTTGAGAGAGTGGCTGGATTCTGCCATCTATCGAAGAGAATGATAAGGTCTTGGGAAGTTTGATAGTATTATCTTCATCAGTTATTCTTTTTCTCAAAATTGAAATATCTCCAATGATGAGATTAGAAGGATGGAAGAAGGAAAAGAAGAATCAATCAGGACTATATTCTTCTCGTACAACTAATGCTGACAATACTGTCAGGGTGCCTTCTCCATAGGACACTCAGAAACCATGCAGGTATTACATTGGACCATGGTCTCCAATTTATGCATACTTTTTATCACTCCAGATTTCAATGCTAACAATCTTGATTAATGTTACTGGATAGACTCATTCAGCAGCACATATTTAAGTTGTTGAAGTGCTATAATGTTTGTGGTCTACAACGGATAGAAGATCAAAATGTGACAAGCCGGAAGATAAAAAAAGATTTGAAGTCATTTATGCAATTACATATTTTGAGGTCTGGTTTAGTTCTCTGTAACTTCCTTTTACCTAATTTTTCTCTGGATAATGTACTTGCAGTCATCTCAAAATAACAACCTGGATTTTCAGACCAGTCAAAAGCAGTTACAACAGGGAACTTGAAGCTTCATAATGTCCATAATTTAGTTTTGATGCAGTGAACCAAGGTTTATATGTCATTAAATATTCTCGACGAATGAAGATCATAAGACCATGTATGACAGGAGCTTGGCATTTTGAGGTTCTTTTTACTTCATTCTTTGTATTTTATTTTTCTTTTTTGGCTTTACAAATAGTTTCCTATTTAAACCAAGCATCCAATTTTATCTACAGAGCTCTTATCATGCGGGCAAGATTGACAGAGGCAATCACCTTGAAAAACAACAGAACCTCTGTACTTACTTCTTTAGGGTTGCAAACCCACTTTTCATAGATTATTATCTGTTTTAGTTATTAACTGCAATTATAATATTAGGACCTCGACTTTATTTTCAACGCTTCAACTTTAGCCCTAAAAAATTTTTTTTTTTTTTTTTTGTCTCGTGTAGTTTATGCACAACAGCAGAGGAAGATGATTAGGCTTCTTACAAAAGAAGTCCCAAATACACGAACATGGTTACGACAGTCCCAGCACTGATAGCCATTAGAACCTTAATTATCCATCCTGATCCTGAAAAATGTGAAGTTTTCCCATGTCGCAGCACGGAAGAAGTAGCCACGAATGATTCAGCCACTCACATGACCTTGTGAGTAATCATCACCATTTATATTTGTTTTCCTTGAAAGGGGATAATGCTGAGCAGAACAATGACAATGCAGGAGGATGTGAAAAATGCAATGTTGTTTCTTACTGTAAAGAACTTAAAAGCCGTTGTTCTGCAACGTTGAATTCCTTTTCAACCACCCTCCTGGAAGGCTGCACAGGAAGGTTTATGCCAGCAGTAAAAGTAACTGCGACAATCAAACTTGCCACCATTATAATTGAGCTCTGGGCATTTTGAAGCGCTCTTTGTATATCTCATATTGCCTTTGCTTTCTCTGGCAAATTTTGAAAATTTCGTTCAGTTCTCTCTGTGTCTATCACTCAGGGTCCTGATTCTTTCAGATTGCACAAATCTTTTGCTTCTGTCAGGTGACTGATTCTAATTGCTTATTGCCTTAAATTTCTGGTTTTTGTAGGGATGGAAGCTCAAGTAAATCCTCTGTTCACATTGTTCCATGATTGATGTAGGCAAGAAACCAAAACATTGTTGACTGCTTGTGTCAGGCCAGGTGGGGCGCATATCCTGTTTTTGCTTCTGGATCTGTGGTTTTTTTATGGTACTGTCATGACTATCATATTTTTATTTAATTTGACACTCCCTGGAGTCTTTTACTAGATTTTGCTGACATTCTTGAGCTTGATGTAGGCACAACTTCTGCCTGCTGGCAAAGTTGGAAGTCTAAGGGCAGTCACACTGTTGCCCATATCAATCCTTTGGAGTTTTGAAGTATCAGCTATTGAGAATGTATTCTGAGACCACTGGTGATCGAATTAACAATTCTGTGCTTTGTTTACAAGCAGCTGTTTTAAGACTTCTTGAACTGGTTGCTTTCTGCATCACTTCTAGCACCGTATGTCCCTCACAATAGCAGCAATTGATGTTCTCTGTTGTTATCAAAAATTATACTGCTAACTAATTAATTTGAAATAGACATCTTCAGATAGTACAATTAAAATCAATGCGAGCGCAAACCATTTTGTTCTTTATTTGCAGTCTTGAAACTTTCCACTAAATTTTACAGCAAAATGACACAGTTTCTCTCTCATGTTAGGTACTCCTTAAGGCGGAGAACTTAACAAGAAATCATCAAGGATTGAACTTTGCCATGATGGCTGCAAAGTGCAATAGGGTGTAACCTTTCTCATTGTATTTCAGAGCAAGTCTTGGTGAACTAAACAATCTAGTTATCTTCAAGAGTCCTCTGCTACAGGCACAGTGCAATGGAGAGAATATCCAGTCTTGTTGGTTTTTTAGCAGCACCTCCAATATGCTCTGACAACTTCTGCGTTATAACCATGTTTCTCTAGACTTTAGAATGAGATTTGATTTTTACTTGTGTTCCCCTTGTTGTGGCAACATATAGACAGTTAAATCTCCTCATCCTTTTTAAGATCCATCAACAAGGATTGATTCATCATGAGCTTCACCACATCAAATGCCATTTTTTACCAGGCAATGGAAATTGCACCTCCATTTTCATAGTTAAGCTTTGTGGCATCCTGGATTAGTCTCCAAGAGCAGCATTACCACATTTGCTTTCCCTTATGACAAGCTTCGTGCAATGGAGTCTCAAGCTTCTGTTCAGTTGCAACAATTTGAAGCGCCTGAACCTTGAGGCATGGTACAACACCGTTCAAGTGATAATCAGAATTTTTTTTTTTTTTTTTTTTCCTGTGTGTGTGTGTACCAGAATCTTTGTCTTAACAGAATTGTCAAAGAAACCTCTATCATTGTTGGCAATTTCCTGGAAAGCCTTGAATCCATTCCTTCTTTTTAATTGCCTCTGCTACTAAATATTCAAGAAACTGTACAAATCTTGTAAAGTGAAGTAATGTTGAAGAAGTTATCACAGTGTTAATTCCTCTTTTTGTGTTCTTATTCATCCATTGATGAGGTGTACTTATACTCAACTTTGACTGAAAGTATCCTCTTCTTTGATTCTTCATGGAATTCATTAGGTTATTTCCTGGAACCTTTCTTCTTAACAAATTAATTCTTGCAGTGTGAAGAAGCAATATTTTTTGTAAGGACAGGAACAACACTCTAAAGACATAGTGAATGATTAACAATACAGAAATTGATAATTATCAGAAAACACCTTATTATTATATGAATCATATGTGAAGGAGTATTTGAAGAGTTAAGAAATTGCTTGGATTGTTTTTGCAAGCCGAAATAGTCTCAAAATCACCTAATCATTTGATGGGCTGAAATGCTTTCGCAAGTCCAGTCCACACTTCAATTCTTTATTTTCGTCCAAAAGTTTCAGGCTAACGTATTTAAGTTCTTGTGAACCAGTTGAAATTGGAAAGTTTATCAATCAAAATATCTGAGTTCATCTTTCTCTCCTCATAATTTCGAGACAGGGTTACTTATTGAAAACCAAGCATCAAATTTCATCTACAGAGTCGTTATCATGCTGCACAAGATAGACAGAGCAATGTGCCGTGGAATATATAACATAACCTCCGTCCTTAAGTTGCAAACCCCTTTTCACAATTATATTGTCTGATTTAGTTTTTAAGTGCAATTGTCGTTATTAAGACATGGAACTTTATATTCAAAGCTTAAACTTTCAGCCCCTAAACAAATATTTCTCGTCTCACTGCAGATACTGCACGTCATAGGGGGAAATGTGATTAGGTTTACAGATTTCGTTCTAAATGATGGTACTTACAATTGAGAACAGTGCCAGGAAGCAAACCACAATCATATACCAGTTAGTTATGCTTGGTACCTTCTCTCTATTCTTTCTCTTTATTTATGCTAGTTGAAAACATATAACAGAAGATTTTGACTGGTTAATTATTCAATAATGCTCAAGTGCATTATGCTGATATGTGCTTGCTTTTAGAGGCATGTAAGTTGCTGTTTCTTTCTATTGTAGTAATTGTTTATTTATAGTATTGATTAACTCTGGAAGCAAGATATTTTTCTTAATGATTTGTTACTATGTTACTTGCAACAAATTTCTCTCTACTTGTATACGTAAATATCTAGAGGAATTTTCGACTTGAATTTTTATTGAAAAGCTAATTCTATAACCGAATGGTGAATGAAAACTTAATGTGATAAATGTCAAGATTTGCAACTTGCATTTTTCATGCTTCATTTGTCATTAGCTCTGACTGAACACTTAAGAGTGGAACTTTAAGCCACTAGCCTCTAAGTTTAACATTTTGCTCTAGCGTTATTTTATTCTTTTAAACTTTTTCAATTTCGTTAACATCCTGTAGCTAAATTCTAGGCAATATTGAAGAACTGAAAGAATCTAATTCTGAAATGTTTTGCTCGTAAATATTGGCAAGCAGTTACAGAAGTATTTATATGTTTGATACACGATATTCGCCCTTCTCCATTAAAAAGAAAAGAAAGACTTGACATTATCTTTGTGGATTTAAATTTTCAATATGCATGATATCCTAATGAGGTGGAACTGTCAACATCTGAGATGTGATTCTGAATGGATTTCTCCTTCAGCATTAGTTCTGTCATGTTTGACTGAGCTTTATCTTGAATGGTTGCAGTTTTTCTCCTCCTCTTACTCTTTCTCTTCCCTCCACTTCAACTTCCTTAACCAATGTCTTGTCAGCGCAATTGCCAGATACAAGAACACTCCTACGGTCCCAGCACTGATAGCCAGTAAACTTCAAACATCCTCCTGATTCTCTACAATGTGGCATGGTCCACCATGTTGCAGCAATGTAAGCATAGCCATGAACGACACAGCCACCCACATGACCTTGTGAGTAATCACCAACATTTTCATCATTTGTTTTCTTGAAGGGGATGATGCTAACTAAGACAACAACAATACACAAAGATGTGAAAAATGCAATGTTGTTGCTTACTGTAAAGACCTTAAAAGCTGTTGTTCTGCCAACGTGGATTTTCCTTCAGGCCCCTCTTGGAAGACCCCACCAGGAGGTTGTGCCGCAGTAAAAGTAACTGTGCAATCAAAATTGCCACCATTATAATTGTGTTCCTGGCATTTTGTAGAGCCTCTCTGTATATCTCATATTGCTTTTGCTTTTTATTGCGACTTTTGGAAAGTTATTCAATTCTCTCCTGTGTATATCTCTTAGCGCGTCCTGAATTCTTTCAGATCGCACAAATCCTTTGCTCTGTTAAGGACACTGGTTCTAATGGCTTGTCATCTTGAATTTCTGGTTTCTCAAAGGGTGAGCCTCAAGTAAATCCTGTTGACATTGGTTCCATGCTTGGTGTGGCAAGAAACCACAAGATTCTGATGGCGCTTGTCGAGGCCGGGAGAAGCATATCCAGTTTTTCCTTCTGGCTCTGTAGTTTTATTCGGCTACTGTCATGACTATCATATTTTCTTTTATTAGACACTCCCTGAATCCTTCCTAGATTTTGCTGACATGCTTGAGCTTGGTGTAGGCACAACCTCTGCTGGTAGCCGAGTTTGAAGTCTAAGGGCAGCTCACAACCGTTGCCTATATCAATCAGATATTGAAGAAGGCTCCTGTTTTTTGTCTCAAGTATATCTTTGAGTTTTCAAGTGTCTGTGTCGAGCATTAGTTTCTTTGCCCCTGAAAAGAGCAACAACTCGGTTCTTTTACCAGCAGCTGCCTTTACGGCTTCTTTAACTGCTTGCTTTCTGCATTACCTGGAGACAGTTCAAGAATTTCAAGTACCGTATGTCCTTTATTATTGCGGCAGTTTAGAATCTCTTTGTTGTATTCACAATGTACATGGCTAACTGAAATCATTTCAAGATAAAACATCATTAGATATTAATTAAATCAAAACGCAAAATGTTTTGTTCTTTATCTGAAATCCTGAAACAATTTAAGTTAAATTCTTACTTGGTAGTTTCCTCTAGAGACTGCAAGATGTAATATGGTGTTGCCACATTGATCTTTCTTGAGGAGAAGATCAGATGATATGAGAAAATTTGCCAGACATACAAGTGCATCATATTGGTTGAATCTTACAGCAAGATGACACACTGTTTCCTCCTCTTTGTCAGTACTGGAAGGATGGGAGAACTTAACATGAATTCTTCAAGGATTGGAACTTTGCCATGTATGGCTGCCAAGTGCAATGGGGTATAACCTTTGTCATTGTATTGCAGAGCAAGGTCTTGGTCAAGCCTCAAAAACAATCTTGTTATCTCCAAGTATCCTCTGCTACAGCACAGTGCAACGGAGAATATCCTCTTGTGCTCTTTCGAGCAAAATTTGGCCGCACCTCCAATATGTTCTGAACAATTCTGCATATAACGCACTTAAATGAGTTCAGAAAAACAAGTTGATCAGCTCCAACTTTTGTTCTAGAGTAAAAGAATACAGTTATTACCTGTGTGCCCCATTGCTGTGGCAACATGTAGGCAGTTAGATCAATCCCATCTTCTTCAAAGTCCATCAGCCAAGATTGATTCATCATGAGCTTCACCACATCAAGATGCCCCTGTCTGCAAGCTATGAAAAATGCACTTCATTTCATAGTTAAGCTTAGTAGTTACCCAGGCTTTGTCTCCAGGAGCAGCATTACCGCATCTGCTCTACCTTGTCGACAAGCTTCATGCAGTGGAGTCTCAAGCTTCTTGTTCACAGTTTCAACCATTTCAGGATGCAACTCAATGATGTCCTTCACCAATTCGAAGTGCCTGAACCGTGAGGCAAGGTGCAGCACGGTGTTCAAGTGATAATCAGTTCTCTGTTCCAGAATTCCTTCGTTGTCTTGAACTAAATTGTCAAGGCATCTCTATCATTGTTGCAACTGCCTCGAAAAGCCTTGAATCCATGTCCCTTTCTTAACTTCTTGCTTCAAATGCTTCAAATCTCTTGAAATCCAGAAAATATTGTACAAATTTTGTGATGTGAAGTAATGTTAGAGTTATTACATATATATACTATTGCTATCAATCCATTGATGAGCTGTTATCCTACAAAACTTGATTGACTCTACTTTATAGTCAACTTTCTACTTTCCTCATGTAATACGTGTCATGTTATTATTAGGTTCTTTCCAGGAACTTCTTCTTCACACATTCATAATTCTTGCGGCTTCAATTCCTGTCAGTAAACAAAGCTCTAGCTTTTGTAAGAAGTTGAAGCTATAACAGCTATAGAAAGAAAAACAGGTGGCATCCATCTTCTGAAATGGTAGCCAGGCTTGTTAGGAAAAACGACTTCTGGTGGTACAAAGTGAACAAGACAACCTTGGAATGGCATACAGTAAGGCATGAATTGTTTATGAGCTGTCTTTGAAGATCCTTTTTCTATCCAGATTTGCCATTTAGATTCCTCAGGACCCAGTCAGCTGGTTTTGAGAAGAATCTTTTACCGCCGAAACTGCATAGTATACCTTTCTGTTTTCACTTCTGCTTTGAAAATGAATGGTTTTATAAGAACCATAAATGAAAAGAGAAACCTTAAGATAAGTCTACAAAAAGATAACTACCGTCTGGCGCTTCGAGATTCCATTTTTATTCGATGTGGATGAATATTCTACCAGAACCCATTTCAATCTACCTTATCAGTGATTTATAAAGAACACCATATTAAATTATATAGAAAAAAAAGGTCTACAATAATATATAAATAGTGTTATAGACACTACTGAATTGTTCAGATAATTAGGACGAATTTGGGATACTATGGATAGATCGCATGGCTCAATTTTGATTCCTATATAACATCCATAATTTAAGTGGGAGGTCGTGATGGTAGGGTTTACTGCACTAGTCTCCTCCAAGGATTCGTTAAAACACGCTAAGCATCCCAATTTCTTGATTTAAAAAAAAAAAAAAAAAAGTGTTATGTAGTCTAGGAATGATTGGGGTCAATATGCATTATTGTACTTATCATTTGATGGGCCAAAAATGATTACCTATCCACATTTCAACTAATTTCTAAAAAGAGTATGTTACAATTACAACGGTATGCACCGAATGACGTGACAAAAATGATTGTTAATTTATTATAAGTTAATATTAATCATAGTCAAGATTTTGTCTGTCATTCGATACATAAATCGGGTACACTTTTGGTATTCTATCTTTTCTCTAAAATGCTGAGGCAAATATTTGTTTTCCTAAAGTACTTTCAGATAATAAGTGATATTACTTATCATTTAATTGTAGAAAAAAAAAAATCCTTCCGATTTATTAAAATATTATTATATTTTGTTATCTTGTCCATACATAAAAGTGAAACTACCTGTTAACTACAATCTCTTCAGTTTGCGCATAACTGTGAAGAGTTAACTTCGAACTCAAACCTTATCCCCTCAAACCCTCCTTAACCCCCAACATATTTCTCAGGTAAACTCCCTTCAACTTTCTTTCTTTGTAATTCCTTTATGCGTTTTGTTTTTGCTTTGTATGTAGTCAAACTGGCGATAAGAAAAGAAACTTTTCAACTTTTATGTCTTTTGGTTGATAGTGAGACAAAACTCATTTTAACTAACTCAACTTGCTGTGTTAGTCAATGGGATTTTATTCTCTTGTGATAGAGTGATAATTGGAATGTGTTTGTTTGCTGGGAAAATATGGGAAAAAATGTATTGGTTTTCGGTTTGAAGGGTTAAATGTTTTTAATTTCAACATGGAAGATTTCGATAAACGATTTCTGTGACAATGTTTCTGATTTTGTGCTCAATGAAATTTATTGGCTTACAGTTTGCGGCATTGGGATTGTGTAACATTGTTGTAAGAATTGTTTAACCCCTTTTAATTATTGAGTTTACTGGTTCTAGAAGAAAATGGCATCATCTTTTACTGCCACATCCTCTGTTGCATCCCTTGCATCTCCTTGCCGTGCAGAATGGATGATAGATTTTGAGTTCTTCGAGTAGATTGTCATCGTTGGCTTCCATGTCTTCAAGTGCCTTTGTTGGTAGAAGAAAGTGTAAATCTGCAGAAAAGGTGGTCCCTCAAGGTTAGCATGGCTAAGGAACTGCACTTTAACCAGGATGGTGATGCCATTAAGAAGCTACAAGTAAGTTAGCAGTTGGTAGTTGCGATAATTCGCAGAGAAGAATCAATTTGTTCAATCATTACTTTACTAGTTCTTTCATTTCAGGCAGGTGTTAACAAGCTTGCAGATTTAGTGGGTGTCACTCTTGGTCCGAAAGGGAGGAATGTTGTTTTAGAGAGCAAGTATGGATCCCCAAAAATTGTTAATGATGGTGTGACTGTTGCGAAAGAGGTATACTTACAATAAGTAACTCTATCAGTCCATAGCCACCATTCCATTTATCGAAGCAATAAAAGAAGAATTTGGCTTTAATAATTCATCTCTCTACTATTTCAGTTTTGTCATTTAGGAAGCACCTTTTTAGTGGTTCCCTTTTCCATAAATTCTCATGTGTTTTGATTTTTGAACCTTAAGTTAATCTGGTTTTAAGGAGGTATGCATCTGTTAGGCCCAGCAGGGTTACACTCACATGTCGACTTTTAATAATATGGTGGAATTTTAGGTTGAATTGGAGGACCCTGTGGAGAACATAGGTGCTAGATTGGTTAGACAGGCTGCTTAAAAGACCAACGATTTGGCTGGCGATGGAACAACCACTTCTGTTGTTCTGGCACAAGGTTTGATTACTGAAGGTGTTAAGGTTGGTAATTTACATTTACATATATAACAGCATGGATTGATATTAACAGTTATGTCAAGATCAATTATTAGAGTTGAATTCACGTTGCTTATTTGGTTCTGTATCATGCAGGTGGTAGCAGCTGGTGCAAATCCAATTCAAATTACTAGGGGCATTGAGAAAACCACTAAAGCTCTTGTCGCTGATCTCAAATTAATGTCAAAAGAGGTAAGCTAGTACATGCTTCAACCTGGTTATGACAGCTTGGGTCTGGATGCTTCTGTTTTATTTTTACCCAAACCCCATTGATAGACTACGCTGATTTGGCTTTTGAACCTACTTGTTACTTTGCAAGGTTCACTTACTAAATCAGGATGGCACATTTTCCGTGGATATGTTTTGCAGGTGGAGGACAGTGAACTAGCAGATGTTGCTGCTGTGAGTGCGGGAAACAACTATGAAATAGGAAATATGATAGCTGAAGCCATGAGTAAAGTGGGGAGGAAAGGTGTGGTGACTCTTGAGGAAGGAAGCAGTTCGGACAGTAACTTGTATGTTGTGGAAGGGATGCATTTTGACCGTGGTTACATCTCTCCTTACTTTGTCACAGACAGTGAGAAAATGGCAGTTGAATATGAAAATTGTAAGGTATGTTGCAGTATCATCTCCAAATCTAGATCTTCCATTTCACTGTATTTCCTAAGGGGTTACCTCTTTTAGATTCTACTGATAGTTGGATGTTGTTTATTTAGTTGCTTCTGGTTGACAAAAAGATAACAAATGCAAGAGATCTTATTCATGTTCTGGAAGATGCTATTAAAGGCAGCTACCCAATTGTGATTATTGCCGAAGACATTGAGCAGGAAGCTCTTGCTACTCTTGTTGTGAACAAGCTCAGAGGATCATTGAAGATTGCTGCACTTAAAGCCCCTGGATTTGGAGAGCGCAAAAGCCAATATCTTGACGATATTGCAATCCTGACTAGCGGTTAGTCTCATATCTTCTGACAGTGAAATTTAGAACTTTCATCTGCTTCTTCATCTCCCATAAAGTTTTATGAGATAACATTTTTATCAGAAAGAACAGAAGATATTGACTTTATATGGTGTATTCAGGAACTGTAATAAGAGATGAGGTTGGACTATCACTGGATAAAGCTGAGAAAGAAGTCCTTGGACACGCTGCTAAAGTAGTGCTTACCAAGGAAACAACAACAATTGTAGGTGATGGCAGCACCCAAGATGCAGTAAACAGAAGAGTTTCACAAATTAGGAACCTTCTTGAGGTATGTCTTAGCTAACTTCTTCCATTACTTTACCTTCTCCATTTGGGGAACCACTTTCTGCTGTTAACGTATCGTGATGCAGGCAGCAGAGCAGGACTATGAAAAGGAGAAGCTTAATGAAAGGATTGCAAAACTTTCAGGTGGTGTTGCTGTTATTCAGGTAATTCCTTGCTTGCTTCTACAGAATACAGATTCTGGCTGATTTTGTTAATTTGTAGAATACCATTTCCATTTTTTTAATTGATATAATTTACATGTTGCAAACCAAGGTTGGAGCTCAAACGGAAACAGAACTTAAAGAAAAGAAATTGAGAGTAGAAGATGCTCTTAATGCAACAAAGGTATTATACTGTTTGTGGTTATTTTTACTTTTGTATCTTCTGACATTATATTTGAAGTCAAGCTCTATTAGAATAGACAATCTTTTCCAGGCAGCTGTGGAGGAAGGTATTGTAGTTGGTGGTGGATGCACCCTGCTGCGGCTGGCAGCAAAAGTTGATGCCATTAAACAAAGTCTCGACAATGATGAGCAAAAGGTTCTTAATGCTTACTCTGAGTCTCTTTCATTTGTTTGTTATTTTATTGTATGATCCTTAATTTGATTTTCCATGAATAACTCTCAGGTCGGAGCAGATATTGTTAAAAGGGCATTGAGCTACCCTATGAAGTTAATTGCCAAGAATGCAGGGGTCAATGGAAGCGTTGTGATTGAAAAGGCAAGCAATTCAAGTGGCTATACATTAATTCGTTTATCTGTTGGATAAGGTTTATGGTTAAATTATGTTAT
Organism: Pistacia vera; assembly: GCF_008641045.1. Lineage (NCBI taxonomy): Eukaryota > Viridiplantae > Streptophyta > Magnoliopsida > Sapindales > Anacardiaceae > Pistacia > Pistacia vera. Next base: position 119,078 of record NW_022195999.1, read on the forward strand.
CTTCTAAATGTTTTTTTTCTCATTTCAGGTGCTATCCAGTGACAACCCTAAGCATGGTTACAATGCTGCCACTGGAAAATATGAGGATCTGATGGTTGCTGGTATCATTGATCCAAAAAGGTGACTGAAATTCTTTGGAATATCAGATTTATATAGGAAAAAAGTGATGCATTAATGGTTATGATTAACATAGTTCATGCCTTTTAGCATGAGCAGAATCGAGGATCTTGAGCCCCAGGTTTACGGTTGATTATATGACTTTATGTTCAGTGTGGATTTTTGGTAGGAGCATAACATTGCTGGAATACTATAGATCTCGATTATGATAGAATTGACCAACATGTGCATAAACTGCATCATGTATAAGGGTTCCTCAAGTTGCTTCGTTTTCAGTAGTAATATAGGCCACTTCTAGCTCTTTCTTTGCCCCCTTCTAATCCGATGTTTCTTCTGTTTTGTGGTACTGCATAAATAGAGACGGTACTTCAATAAAACGCAATTACTTTTGCATATATTAACTATTTCTTTATGTTTGGTAGCCTGTTAAGTTAGACATCTGATGTCAATCAAACAATTTCATGGTCTTAAACTACAGGTGGTAAGATGCTGCGTGGAACACGCAGCTTCTGTCGCGAAGACTTTCCTCACATCAGATGCTGTAGTTGTTGACATCAAGGAACCTGAACCTGTAGCTGCAGGAAACCCCATGGACAACTCAGGTTTGCACCAACATCTCTCTACAACATCATCATCCTATTATGACTCGAAATATTAAACAGCAATATAGTTGATTGATTAACCACATTCTGTTGCATGTAATCAGGATACGGATACCGATCATAACAAGGCAAACACCACGTTCAAGTTTGTTTACCAGTCAATATCATCATATCAGATGAGATGTCGCGAAAGATTAAACTTCAAGTCCTTGCACCTTCAGAGTTCAGACCACAATTTTTTAACCTTCTTAGCAGTATAATGAGTAGGATGCTGGCTGATTTTTTTTTCCATTTTCCAATCAAACTGTCAAAAATAGAAGGTGGTAGGATTGAGTTTTGTTCTAGCAAAAGGGCTGCATTGTATCAGCAAGAAATTGCTACGCATTTAAAGTATAAATAAAGAAACTTCATTGATTTTTACATGTGGTTCTTTGTTTGTTTGTTTTTTTTTTTTTTTTTTTTTTTTAAGATTCAATTCAATTTAACATAAAATTTCCTGTTAACAGAGGCAAACACACATATTTTATTTTGCAAAATATATTTATATATATATAGAAAAATTATGTCGCCTTTGAAGCCCTCTTGAATGATAAATATCACTAGGATTTATTTTTATACAAAAATTCCCAAGTTATTGCTTGAAGATATGAAAGATCTATATCTTCTTTCTTGTCATTTTCTATATTGATTTTTCTTTTTTTTTCCCAACTCTTCTAGTGGGGTTTGAAGTCATGGAAATATGGCACCTATAAGTTTTAGGCCACACTTTTTCCCAACAATATTTTTCTTTTTTTAATTATTATTTTATTATTTATTATAATACAAATTGTCTAGTTCACTATGACATCAACCTACATAGATGTATTGCAAGAAAAAAAATATCAAAAAAAAAAAAAAAATCAAATGAAAATTATAAAGCACAATCATTTTAGTAACAATTATGAAGAGAACCCACCACTTTCATAAATCACTATCTAAGATTGCAACAAAATCCCACGAGAAATGTTTGCTTTTTTAACATGACTTTGACATTTTTTTGATAAGGAGTGCAATACATTTTCCCCCCTAAGGTTTTTCAAAGTAGTAATATTTCCCCTTAGATATCATAAACAACAATTTAGTATCAGTATTTGGTTGAGTTTAAGTATATATTTTAACAGATTAAGTGTAGAATGTGTAGGTCAATTAACAGAAATCCTAACAGAAAAAGTGGCAAGAGGGGGAAAGTTTAGTTATTTCTGAAATCTAAGGGGAGAAATTTTTTTTTTTTTTTTTTTTTTTTTTTTTTTTTTTTGGTGAACGGGGTGTTCAGGCCAACTAGCACGTATCTCGACTAATTCTCAAGATCCATTGAACACCTTACAAGTCTAATTAATCAAGTAAATTACAAATGTGGTAGGTGGCCACTTGACAGGACTCGAACACAAAATCTCTAAGTAATCTGAGTTTTTGTCATCGAACCACAAGCCAAGTGATTATCTAAGGGGAGATTTTGTTATCTGAGGAAACCTCATGAGGTAAATAGAAACTCTTTTATAAGAGAAAAGAAGTGTCTCCAAGTTTATATAACAATTGTTATTACACATAAAAGCACAAACATGTTGCCAAATTTTGTTTTCATTATTATTTAACCTGTCAATAATAGTGATTAGGGTTTATTTATTAGGTTCTCTCTCTCACTCAATCTTTTTATTATTATTATTATTAAAAGGGATCATGAAGCAATTGAGCTTTGAAATCAACCCAAAAAGCCTAAAACATCTCTTAGTGGTTTCAATCCAAATGATTGAATGATAATCAAAATACAAAGAAGGAAATAATTAGAATATATATTATCTTATAGCTCAAATGGGTCATTTTCAAGAAATCATTTTACGTGAAATATCTAAACAAAAATAAATATAATACTCAATAGGTCCCCCCAAGTTTCATGCATAATAAAGCCTTTTACATGTGTTGACAAGAAAGCACACAAAAACAAGTTACACGACCCCAAAAGGAAATAAATTAATGATTTAACACCTTACCAACTACATTATTTTGACTAATAATATTGCTAATTAAACTTTTAGTTATGAAACTTATGTGCATAAGCAATTTTCTTCCTTTTTTTTTTTTTTTTTTTTTTTTTTTTTGGTTGAGATGCGGTCATTTTCACATATATAGCTGTACTTCAATTTTTATATTAATTAAATTAGATTAAAAGACTAAAATCAATTGCATGAATTTGATTAATTATATGACTGGTCTGATAGTTCCAAGATGCAATAACTTGGGATGTGAAATTGCTTCAAGAAATCATTTCAAATGGAACAAATTTGCTCATGTCAAAGGGTTTTAGTATTTAACATTACTCTTGATGCGTTTGTTTCGACATGTTTTATTATTAAAAATATGGATATCATGAGATACGTAACATAAAATTAATGGGTGGAAATTATTATTATGTTTGGTTTGTGTGAGCTGTATAAATAATTAATATGTTTCGTGATAGTAATTACAAAAACTTAGATATTATTCAATGAAATGTCATTTAACGATTATATTCTATGGCATTTTGTCCAAACCAATTAATTAATGAGCATTTGTGTCCAAATTTTTATAAATAAGGTAAATTGGAATAAAAGATGATATATATACCTTAAAATACTACCATTTGAGTCAATAATACATAACCCTTATATCACTCTTAATACTTGAGTAATAAATATTACTGTAACTTTTTACTTGCTGAACCAAACAAGATAATACAGATTAAAAGATTGATTACTGGAGTAATCTTCAAGGGCCCTAACCAAAGTAAACTTCTAGTATCTTCTTTAGTCACCATTTAAAAAAATGAATGCTTAAATGTGTTTTTGGACTTCACAAACTACGAGAAAGATATATTTTTATTTTTTTTTTCATTTAGAATAAATTTTAGAGTTAATACTTTTTCCCATTAAATAGAAAAGATTTCCCTTAGGTTTCTAAAATAGCAAAAATCTCAGGTGTTAAAATAAACAGTAAGAAGTGTAAGTTTTCTCATCAACGGTTTACTAATGATAGGGTAATTTTGTTATTTTAGAAACCTCAAGGGGGACTTGGTATTTAAACTAAACCTCAGGGGCCTAGTAAGTTTTAAATGTATCTAAAAATGGGGTTTAATAGATGAAGAAGGGGTATGTATAAATAAAAACATTCTAAAATAGTAGTATTTCCATTTAAATACCTCAAATAAATCTATTTCTCACCACAAATTTCTTGATTGCTTTTTCCCACAAAGTGTTGATATAATTTTTTCTAAAGAAAACAACAGGTTGCAAAAGCTAAATATTAAATGTAAACCACACGTGCTTGAAATATAGAAAAAAAATAATGCAACACACCAAAATTATTGGTGGTCCTTTTTCTTTTGCATTATTAGAAAGCATTAAACATCTTGAATAGGATTGAAAAAGGCTTTGATTCAGGATCCCATATCCATCAGCAATCACCAATAGCTATTTTATTTCTCCTCTATCTAATTCAATTTAATCATATTATTTGTAAAGATTTTACAAGAGAAATTGATTTGTCGATTCATAATACGGTTGAAGTAGTATCACCGCGATATTCTAGATTTTTTTGTCATATGCAAGCCCGTGAACAAATCCGGTTCTATCTTACGTGAAATTCTCTTTAAACATTCTCCTCCACCTTATCACATGACCTGATCAATCAAACTCATGAAAAAAAGCCCACATAGTTTACAATAACAAGTGTGTGCTCTAATAATACCACTTATGGTCGACAAACACTTACCGACTACTAAAAAAATCAAACATAACCAACGATGTTTCATGTCGACCCTCATAAAGTTCAAGATCTAACTCATTTATATCCAACGTGGGATGGTCATAATGAATATCGTTGTCATCACTACGTGTTGGATGGAGAACTTTAAAGCGAAAGGACTATTACCCCCAATAGTTGAACGCCATCGTCGATAGAGTCCAAGGGATGTATTTATACATCTTTCAAACCATTCAATGCTAAAACAATTTGGTGAAACGTTAGGGATGAAGGTCTAAATCAAGAATATTCTAAATGAAAAAGATGATATATACATGTCTTCTTCTCTCACATGGATCTGTTAATTACAATCAAATCAATTGTTTAGTGCCAACTAGAAGTAGACTGTTTCCCATTATTGCCATGGAAAGACATGAATCAATCAAGCACAGCAAAAAGATTAAAACAAGATTTGGATCTAAAGAGTTTCATATTATAAAGTTGGTAATTATTTTTTGGTTGGTGACATTTATATATTACTTTATTGTAATCTAACGCAAGTTGACCAATTCACAACATCAATTTAAGTGTACAGAATTTATTATAAGTTTTCTTTTGAAAATAAAAAGAATTTTAAAGTTTGATACGCATATTATTAACTATTTTTTTTTTTATCAAAAAGGAAAAACATATTTTATATTTCTTTATGAAATTATTCTGAAGTATTCTTTTAATAATACAAACAATTTTAAAGCAGAAAAAAAAAAATTAAAAAGGAAAAAAAAAGAAGCACGCCCAGTGGGACTCGAACCCACAATCGCTTGATTAGAAGTCAAGCGCCTTATCCATTAGGCCATGGGCGCTCATTTGACAATGCTATAATTTTTAATTTATTTATCTCAATTATTATAAAAATTTATTATTATAAAAATTTACATTTATTCAAATTGTCACAAAATAATAACACTAAATAACAAAATTAGCTGAAGAAACATTAATTTAATTATACAATGCATATTCACAATAAATGAAGAATATAGTTGAGCATTATTGAATGATTTTATCTAGAGACTCACATTGAATTGAAATGAAATAAAATCTTAAATTATACTGAAAAATGAACTTAATTAATACAAATCATAGCAGGAAAATCAAAGCAATTAAGCAAATGTCATATCATAAACCCCATAAAAATTTTGGAGTAAATAACAGCCAAAATTAAAGTCATTTATAAGCTCATTTCCAGCTAATATTTGTCCAATTGGGCTGTGATTATACCATTTTAACTACCAAATTATCAGCTTGGATTATTGAAGGATTTTAATACCAATTAAGTAATGAACATCAAAGTACTTGACTTTTGGAGAATGATTAGAGGCTAATTATTTGATTATGGCACTCAAAAAGTTAATTATCACTTAATCCATCGTTATCTATGAACATACCTTATCTTGGGATGTAGAGGTTGGAATTCTTTGCAAACAAGGTTTAACGCGTATAATCATAGGAAAACGATGAGTTAATTTATTATAAATTTGAACGCTACAGATCTTTTGTCAATACTACGTTTGTATCTTTATTATTTTTGACGCTTTTTCATATTTTTGCTGTTTATTTATATGAATAAATTCATCAAATGTTTTTTTAGAAGAAAAAAATCAATCATTTCAAAATCAATTATGAGTTGAATCCTTGAAAGGATCGCTCAAATCTGATATTATATCAAGCTATTTTTCAAATCAACGAATTGATTAGATTCATTTCTTAAAACCAACCTAACAAAAATGGGAGAAAATCAAACCAAATTAGAAAGTGAAAAAATACAAATATTTGAAGGGTTATCATAAATTATTTGATTTGACTAGGAGAAATGACTATAACTTAAATTTAGCCTTGCACCTCCAACCTTCATGAAGGACACAATTTGATAAGGTCATATTTGGGTCCATATTATTGGTTGTAAGAGGGTCAGTTTGGTTAATGCAAATTTTATTGTATTTGGGACAAAATCTTACATCAAATATTTTTATATGAAATATAAACCTCACAATTTTGTATATTAAAACTATACAAGGGCCACAACCAATGTCATTTCAATTGCCTTTTCAACCACATAAAGGCAAACCTACCCTATTCAATTGTCCATAGAAGATTTTGCCCTTGAGAGCGAGGGATGGTACCCCAAAAAAATTCATAATAAGGTGAGCATTTTAGGGACAATGCTATTAATGCTGGTAGGACTCTTGTCAAAATGAATCTACTTTGTATTATTAGTGAAAATATATAAATAAATAAATTTATTTATTTTTAACAATATTACTTTTTTATATAATTCAAAATATCTTGCCGTCACTTGAGTTTGAAGCTGAAGTCCTTACGAATCATACAATCTTTGGGAAGTAATAAACAATAACCTTTGGTTATTTAGGTGTTCATGAAATAACTCGAACATCAAATAATATGGGAGTAAACTTCAACTGGCCTCTCATTGATATATTTTTTTTTTTTTTCTAAAATATTACTTACAAATATAAATTAAACTTTTGAAAGTCATAAGTAAATCAAATCATTTCAAGAGATCAATCTGACTAAGTTAACTATAAAAATTTAGAAGATTGGTTTTGTCACATCTTACGTCACTAACAAATGAGAACTTAAGTCAACTTATAAATCTTAGGTTCTCTCAATTAACCGTACGTTTTGTATAAAGTGATGATTATGTAAAATTCAAAGGTAAATTCGTTAAAATTGAGTACAAAGCAGATAAAATTTACATGACTGGACCTATAACATGCAATACAGTTATAGTGTTTTCTTTGAAAATGTTTTAGAATCAAAGTTGAAATTAGAAATTTCTAATAGGGAAAGGCAAGGATTGGGTGAGAAAATGAGTAAAATTTGAAGAGATTTATAGAATATTCCATTAAAACTAAATATATGGTATACGATATTCGATGTTCACTCACTTCTTTAAAAATCAATACACCTAATTCCTCCCCTATTAATAACCAAAAATATAATTGACGTAACCTTGGCCGAGGGACCAACCTCATAAAAATAAATAAATAAAATAAAAACTTAATTTAAATGAAAATAGTCTATCAATCAAAACCCACAATTATTTGACACGTTTTTCATCATCAAATTCCACAATTAAGACGTTTAGATATATATTTTTTGTCATTTTTAAGATATTTTATTTAGTAAAAAAAAAAATTCTCGTAACAAAGTCAAAATATAGTTTACTATATAGTTTGTAGTTCCTAATTTATTATTTTATTTTTTGAATTATTATCTCTATTAAGTCCAATTATTTCAATTTTATTCCTTCTCACATACCCATATAATTAATTTTTAAATAAATCTATAAACAAGTGAAATCTAATTCTTTGGATTGCAAATTACTTCATTGTAAAGACCAATTCTAGCATGTTTTAAATAGGAAAAAACACATGTTAATTAACAAGAAAATATGTGAAATTTTATATTTGAGAAAATCATGAAAGAAGTTTCACCTAGATCTAATTTAATATTCATGTGAAAAGGAAATTTCTGATATTGTAATCAATATAAATTTTGTCTTTTTGTCTTAGTACATAGCATAATTAATCATTTGAAACCTTAATACTAAAGTCACAATTGGCAACCCATTTGTTTATTCAGTGTTAAAAACAAATTTGATATGGTGAGATGTGACTTGGAATTTAATCACAATTGTAATGTGGCTTAAAACAACAACAAGTAGTTGAAATGAATAGTAGATTAGGTTAAAAATCGCCTTTTTTAAACTAGATTCGAAATCGGAACCTTCATTCTATAATTATCATAATGTGAAAAAAGATGGTTCTTAGTCAAGCAGGTGTTCGTGAAGGGATATGAACCCTGTAAGCTCATTTAATATTTGGTTTAATTATTTTTTTTGGAAGGACCAAGGTCAATCCAAAACTATATAAATCTAACAACGTTAATTAAATTGGACCAAGGTCAATCCAAAACTATATAAATCTAACAACGTTAATTAAATTGAGAAAATAAATTAAAAATTCAATCCAATTCAATACACTTTGAAATAATTAAGAAAACGGGAAGATTATTACAATATAGGGAAAAAAAATCCATTAATTAAATTAATTCTACTAACCCAATTGATCACATTGTTAAACAAATGGATTTGAAAAACTAAAAATAGAAATTTGCAAGGGAAAATGTTAGGTAGTTGATACCAAACAAATCAAATCTCAAGAAGAAAAGGAAATTTCCAAAAAAAAATAATAATAATAAATAATGCCATAATTTTCTGATCCCACAAATAAAAAATTTGAGATTTGAAGAGATTATGAAGCTCTAACAAACTACAAGAACACAATTATGCAATAATTAATTGTTAATTAATATGAGTAGAACTAAATCTTATAATTAAAATGTGTAGTGGAGTTAGTTTACAAATCTATATCTCCAACAGAAGTATAAGAGTTAAAATAAAAATTAAATAATTGAATAAAAACAAAATAATCTTTTTATAGATTGAATGATGAGAGCAATTTTAATATTTATTTCTGGGCCAATTATTGTATCTACTAAAACTTTGTCACATGTGTGAAAATATATCTTATAATATAAAAAAAAAACAAAAAACAAAAAATTCAATGAATAGACCATTTTATGAAAACCCATGATTTATTGACTTGTTTTTGCTGGCATGATTTGTGATGCAAGTGGAATCTTTTTGCTACATGCCAAAACACCACCCACTAAAGGTTTCTATTTTTACTCTCTTTATCTTTATTTTTTAAAAATAAACATTTACTTCACAAACTACATTATTTTATAGAAAATTACATCAATAAATAAGAGATTTATGTAATGAGTCTTACCTTAACGAATTTTTTAATTTAAATATATAAATACATGAAGTAAAAATAAATAAATAAATAAATAAGTTACAAACAAATCTTAATATATCTATAAAGCCAACATTCATTTGTATGTAAGAGAATATGTGGTTGGCATCTAAGGATTCTTTTTATCTTTTTTTTAATTATTTATTTAATAATTGAGATATTCAAGCATAATTGTCAGGCGGGCCTGCCTAATTCTTAGCGTCACAGAACACCCTCTACAAGCTCAATAGACTAAGGTGGTTGCACAATTATGATTATCCTGCGACTCAACACAAAATTTATAGGTATAACTAATTATAATGACTAAAGGGTTTGTCATTCGACCACAAAGGGAGAGCTCGAAGGATTCTCTAGGTGATGTGAAAATATATTCTTAAAGGTATTTCTTGTGTTATTGAAGACCAGTTTTTCAGTAGTGTTATTTAGTTCTTAACATAATTCAATTATTTTGACGAGAAAAAAAACTTATAGAAATTTGAAAAAAGAATCATGTTTAACATACGTAACCCTTTTTCTAATTTCCCTCTCTTGATTAAGACATCCAATTTTGAATAATGAAAGACTAAATAATAAATTGAGATAAAATAATTCTAAGTATCATAAATTCAACACAACCGTTTGTAATCTCTTTGGAAAGATTCAAAATTGAAATAATCACTTAAAAACCCCATATCCAAAAAGGAACCTTAAGATTTGAAAGCAAAAAGCTAAAAATCACTTGTAGACGAAAGTGCTTTTCCTAGTCTGCAAATTCCACTTAAATTTAGGCATCATTATTTTATATAAATGGCATTGAACAACATAAAGGCATATCATAGAGTGTTAAAATACATACATAAATAAAGACAAAAAATTAAACAAGCGTTAACGGCATACAATAAGATGTGGACGTAGGAATACACCAAGAACATTTTAGAAACTTAATTGAACGTTGCCCATTTTCCATTTTTATGGGGCCCCCCCTCAACCCCATGCTTCTCGTCTTTTTCCTTTTATAAATAGGACTAAATGGCCTTTTCCCATCCAAATAATAGTTTAATGACATATTCTTACCCGTAAACTTTTAAAATACTACTTTATTACCTAAACTTATATTTCATTTCTGATTCTAGCATCGTTTCGACTCTACGCCACCACTATTCTCTTTTCTGATCACCACTCACCAAAATCCCTCAAACTCTACTCCCGTCGACCCCGCCAATCGTCGGCAATTGAGCGATTAGGGTTTGCATAGTCGCCCCTCCCAAGTCAAGTTCCGATTAATCACAACCATCGAAATCCAACCTTCCAATACCAAAAGACTCATCGGCCTACTCTCTTCAAAAACCCCAACAGTCTAGATTGAGTTTGCTCTTTGTTCGTTACCAGAATATAAGTTTTGATAATAAAGTTGTATTTTAAAAGTCTGTAAGTGAGAAATTGTCATTAAACTATTATTTGGATGGGAAAAGGTCTCATTAACACTTAACTCTATAAATTGTTTTTGTTTTTGCTTTAGTTAATATCTCAATTTGATAATTAATTTATCAACATTACAAGACGACGGTGTAATTACATAATTAATCTTACTTAATAATCTTCCTAACTACTTGGTTGATTTCATTTAATTAGGTATTTAGGTCCAAAATTGAATTTAATTTGACTAGGATACATACTACAATCCTTCGTGATGTAACACGGTATGATTGGTGGGTTTTATACACTTTATGGTAGGATAAATTTTCTTATGTCATACGCTAATTTAAAACAGAAGAAAAAATTCTTCCAAAATTACAAAATTAATTGGGTGTTTTTTTTTTTTAATATATTCAGTATATATATATATATATTTTGGAAGGTCAATGAAATTAAATAAACGTACATTCTTCAAGTATTAAAAAATGTAATCAATTAATTAAAAACTCCAACTCTCTGTTAGTAAGTTTTTGTCATGGTGAAAGGATGGTAGGTTAAGGGTCACTATGTATGGAGCGTATTCTCTATTCCTCTACAAAAACCCTTTTCTTCACTCTTCTCTTCTCCATCTCTCTCTCTCTCTCTTTCTCTCAAACCCCTTCTCTCTCTCCTCTCTCTCTCTTTTCTCCGCCATTGCTCTCTTCTGTCTGTTTTGACCTCATTTTTCTTCTGATCATGACACAACTTTCAGAACCCAAGTACTTCCCCTCTGAAGCTGAAAGTACCAGCAACTCTTCTTCCTGTTCACCTCCTTCACCATCTTCATCCGGGTTCTCTTCACAATCCCACCAAACTTCCCCCTCTCACTTGTCCACTCACTCCGAACCCGGTAAACGACCAGCTAAAAGACCAAGATCAGCGGCAAGTGACACCACACCTGCCTCAGGGAGCAAACACCCGGTTTACAGAGGAGTAAGAATGCGGAGTTGGGGCAAATGGGTATCCGAAATTCGTGAACCGAGAAAAAAATCTCGCATTTGGCTTGGAACTTTCGCCACTCCAGAAATGGCAGCCAGAGCTCATGATGTTGCAGCTTTAAGCATTAAAGGCGACTCCGCCGTGCTGAATTTTCCTGAACTTGCAGAGCTTTTACCTCGCCCATTGTCGCTTCTGCCACGCGATATTCAATCTGCAGCCACTAAAGCTGCTTCAATGATAAAGTTTGATTCTTCATCATCACAGTCACAATCACCGTCACAACCACCGTCGTCATCAGCTGACGTGTCAGCGGAATCAGAGGAGCTGGGGGAGATTGTGGAGCTACCAAACATAGAAGGGAGTGGCTTTGAAGTGATCTCAATTGACTTGTTTGACGGGTGGGTGTATCCTCCAGAAGAATTTTCCAGCGAATTTTCAGAGCAAATATTCGGAGCAGAGTGCCTGATTCCAAGCAACTTTGAAGCTTGTTCTTCAGTTTGGGACTAATTTAATTCTGCAAAATTGGTGTTTAGCAGCTATAATTAATTTAGTTTGTTTATAATTTTCTACTTTAATTAATTGCTGACCGCCGGACTTCAATTATTGTATCATAACACAAAATTTTATGCAAATATACACCATAGCTATTAGTACATCTAATACTCAAAAAAAGACAAAGTAGTTCCACTTGGGTCATCACTTTTCTCCTTAAATTCTGCATTTTTTTCTTTTTTTTTTTTGTCCTTCTTTGATTCAATCTTTAGCACATGAATATTCTTGTTTTGTTAATGTAAGTAATTAATCAAAACCCCTACTAAATTATTTTATTTATTTTTATATTATAAAGTTTGGAATTTGGATTCTGAAGAATAGAACAAACTGAAGGAAAGTACTGTTTTGGAAGTTGAAAAGCATATGACATATACATATGAACAAAAAAATATGTGCCGTTGCCAGGTTTTTGGAAATTCAGAGACTTTCATGAGAATGTAGACAACATGTTCGACAAATTGCAGAAGACAGAGAGAGAGATCCCTTTTATTTTACTTTTTATTTTACTTTAAATTAGCTGAATTTCTCTTGTTTGATTTTTATTTTTTATAATTTTTTTTTTTTTTTTAGATATTTCCTCAGAAAAGGCTAAAAAAAACCTGCAATTTTTTCTTACCTAACGGAGTGCAGTTTATGCCAAGAAGATTCAAACAAGTCCAGAAAGAGAGAAAATATCTAAAGATAATAATAAGAAAAAAGGGTTTTGGCTTTTAATCATTTCAACCACAGACCACTAACTAACTTTCAAATTTGATTACTTTGAAAGTAAATTAAAATAAAATAAAATTCATATTTTCTATAACTACTAGTTTTTAAATTTTAATTACCACTAATTTTTTTTTTTAATTAATCAGTAAAAACTAAATGTAAGCTTGATATATAATCGTTTTACCTTTAGTTTTAGAAAGCTAACGCTAACATCTCTAAATAAAGGTTTTATCAACGATGAAAGTAATATTTTGAAGAAACGTATGATAGTTTTGATCAAACGATTGACTAATTTCACATTAATATGAACGATCAACCTTTTTGTTAAAAATTTCAAGTTGTTCGACAAAAAATACTAATTATTTATTCAAGATATTTTTTATTTTTTTAATTTCTACAACTATTATTTATTCCAGAAAGAGAGACAATAACAAGAAAAAATGGCGGCTTTTAATCTTTTCAACCACTTACTTACGGTCAAATTTGATTACTTTGAAGGTAAATTAAAATAAAATAAAATTCATATTTTCTACAACTACTAGTTTTTAAATTTTAATTACTACTAAATTATTTTTTCTTAATTAATTAGTAAAAACTAAATGTAAGCTTGATATACAAACGTTTTACCTTTAGTTTTAGAAAACTAACGCTAACATCTCTAAATAAAGGTTTTATCAATGGTGAAAGTAATATTTTGAAGAAACGTATGACAGTTTTGATAAAACGACCGACTAATTTCACATTAATCTGAACGATCAACCCTTTTGTTAAAATTTCCAAATTGCTCAACAAAAAATATTAATTATTTATTCAAAATATTTTTTAATTTTTTTTTAATTTCTACAACTATTATTTATTCCAAAAAGTGAGACAATAATAAGAAAAAAGGGCGACTTTTAATATTTTCAACCACTTACTTACAGTCAAATTTGATTACTTTGAAAATAAATTAAAATAAAATAAAATTCATATTTTCTACAACTACTAGTTTTTAAATTTTAATTACTACTAATGTTTTTTTAATTAATCAGTAAAAACTAAATGTAAGCTTGATATATAAACATTTTACCTTTAGTTTTAGAAAACTAACGCTAACATCTCTAAATAAATGTTCTATCAACGGTGAAAGTAATATTTTGAAGAAACGTATGATAGTTTTGATCAAACGACTAACTAATTTCACATTAATCTGAACGATCAACCCTTTTGTTAAAAATTCCAAATTGTTCGACAAAAAATATTAATTGTTTATTCAAAATATTTTTTATTTTTTTAATTTCTACAATTATTTTTTATTGTAGACACGGAGACAATAGTAAGAAAAAATGGCGGCTTTTAATCTTTTCAACCTAGTAAGAAAAAATGGTGGCTTTTAATCTTTTCAACCACTTACTTATAGTCAAATTTGATTACTTTGAAAGTAAATTAAAATAAAATAAAATTCTTATTTTCTACAACTACTAGTTTTTAAATTTTGATGACTACTTAATTGTTTTTTTAATTAATCAGTAAAAACTAAATGTAAGTTTGATATATAAACGTTTTACCTTTAGTCTTAGTAAACTAATGCTAACATCTCTAAATAAAGGGTTTATCAATGGTGAAATAATATTTTGAAGAAAAGTATGAAGGTTTTGATCATACGAGTAATTAATTTCACATTAATAATACCTGAACAATCAACTGTTTTGTTAAAAATTCCAAATTGTTTGACAAAAAATTTTAATTGTTTATCCAAAATATTTTTTATTTTTTTAATTTCTACAACTATTATTTATTACAGAAAGAGAGACAATAATAAGAAAAAATGGCAGCTTTTAATCTTTTCAACCACTTACTAACAGTCAAATTTGATTACTTTGAAAATAAATTAAGATAAAATAAAATTCATATTTTCTACAACTACTAGTTTTTAAATTTTAATTACTACTAATTTTTTTTTTCTTTTTTATTGATAAGTAAAAACTAAATGTAAGCTTAATATATAAACGTTTTACCTTTAGTTTTAAAAAACTAACGCTAACATCTCTAAATAAAGGTTTTATCAACGGTGAAAGTAATATTTTGAAGAAACATATGACGGTTTTGATCAAATGATCGACTAATTTCACATTAATAATACCTAAACGATCAACCGTTTTGTTAAAAATTCCAAATTGTTCAACAAAAAATATTAATTGTTTATTCAAAATATCTTTTTTTTTTTTTTAATTTCTGCAACTACTATTTATTCTAGAAAGAGAGACAATAATAAGAAAAAAGGGTTTCTGGGTTTTAATTTTTTCAACCACTTACTAACTTTCAAATTTGATTACTTTGAAAGTAAAATATAATAAAATAAAATACATATTTTCTACAACTACTATTTTTAAAATTTAATTTCTATTAATTTTTTTAATATTATTAATCAGTTAAAAACTAAAATGTATGCTTAATATATAGAGGGTGCAAAAACTTTCACCTTAGTTTTAGAAAACTCAACTAACATCTCTAAATAAGGTTTTGCAAATGATCGACTAATTTTATATTAAAATGTTAAACGATCAACCGTTTAGTTTAAAATTCCAATATTTGATAAAAAATATTAATTATTATTCAAAATATCTTTTATTTCTTAAACTATTACATTTAACTAATAATAACGATACTAGTGCGTGGTATAAACTTTATATATTAAAGTCAAAGATTGAAAAATTGTAAATGACTTAGAATATTATTTCTATGTATGCGCATGATCATAATCTAAAAAAAACTATTAAAATAATTCTGTAGTTGCAAAATTAAAATTATAAGTCAATGTTTCCCGAAGTTAATAACTTTGAGATCTAGAATAATCAAACACTATAAAGATGAAATGCCTAATTTAATTAACATTAGAGCTCATTTCTTCTTCCCAAATCCCACTTATCTTTTCTCCAATCATATACAAATGGAATCTAGGAAAATCGAAGAGAAAAATAAATAAATATGTTATTTATTTTATGTTAAATGTAAAGATAGAATAAATATTAAAAAAAATATATAGGTCATAATTATTTAATTTGTGAATGTTTTGCATGAATCACATGAACATCCTTTACCTATCATAGAAATTGTGAGTACGCTGATATCAATTGTAATAAGTAATTATTGATTAGGTTCGTATATATTCGTTTTCGAGTTTCAAACAGGCATACTCGCTCAAAACATGTTAATTAAGTCAGAGTTCTAACAACAAGATTTCGTAGTTGATAACTTTCAACAAATAACAACAAGTTAGAATAATTTTACAAAGCGTTTACTTTGTAATAGTTTTAACTAGTGCACTCAAATTCCATGTGAAACAAGGCAAACTAGTTAGAATTAAAACATTATATACCCACCTGGTAGCTCAGGTGGTAAGAGCGCTGGGATGTGTAATTAAGACACACGATCTAAGTTCGAATCTTCTAACTTCTAGGATTTAAACAAGTGATATGTCATTATAAAGATTAGTTGATAAGTCACAAACTGGTGTGAATGCCCTGTTTAAAAAAAAAATAAATAAATAACGAGAAAAACTATAAATTAAAGCACACACCACAATGAGCCAAAGTTTCTTGCTCCCATGTCAATGTCAAGAACCATAGCCCTATGTTTTTGGGTTTACTTTTTGGAGACATAGAGACATTATATTATAATTCAATTATGAAAATGACTTGCCTTCTTTGCCTGTTTGAATATGACATTTTCCTGTATGTAATAGTACATTCACTATGCTACCAATAACGTAACATTATGGACTCATCGTGATCGTTGGATCAATACTATGTTATATTAACTTAATCTAACAATTTCATTGATTTAATAATATAACAACGTTATCGAATCATTCTTTGTAACACTTGCCATTATTAAACAATTCTATATAGTTTGCATTTATTCAAGTTGCAAATTTGATATTACAAAAAATGTTGGTGTTTGCAGACTTTTTGACGAACAGTTTGTACGACCTGTCACACTATTGTCGGGATCTAACAGTCAAGCTCGCCCCATGTGTATCCCACAGCAGATAACTTCATCAACAAGATTATCAGGTGCTCAGACTAAAGCATGAGAAGGTCTGACTTAGATTTGGGTTACAAGAGATTATGCGTGTAATCCACCCGGTAAAATCACTCTCAACCACTGTCAAATGTGTGTGTATAAAGGGAGAAACAATCTCCGTTTTGGGAATCGATTACTCACAGAAGCATAGAAAACCACTTAGAAAGAGGGTTTTAATCTCGTTTACATGTTTTATTTGTAATCACTCTATGTGTAAAACAATATAAAAGCGATAATATATAGTGGACTTAGGTTTGATTCTAACTCGTTAAACCACTTTAAAAACCTTCTTTGTTCTTCTCTTGTGGATATTTTAACATTCTAAGTAGGTATCTACAATCACGCACACATCCTACCTAATCTATCATAGTTGATTGGGTATCTCCGGTTGTTGCAAGTTTTCATAACAACAGTTGGTAAATTTTTTTTCTAAAAATTTAATTTATTTACACAACAAAATTTTACCATATAGTCATTGTTTATCAAAAAAAAAAAAAAAAAAAAAAAAAAAAAAAAAAAAAAAAAAAAAAAAAAAAAAAAAAACCCCTTAGTCCATTTAAATAATTGAAGTTTTAAATTACTAGTTTTTTATTTTAATTGGGCAACCTTGATCTTGAATTGACTAATATGCAATTAGTTCATCAGAATTCAGTGGCTATAATTAAACTAAATTAAATTACACTTGGGATAACAATGATATATTTAAACTCAATTAGCTGTGATTCAAATTTATTAATCAATAATATTAACACCTAACAAAATTGTCACCCAATGGAAAGACATAGCTTATAGTAATATACAAAAGTGAAGTTGTTTTTATTAATTAAATTAAAGCAAGTAACCTTGGATATCAATAACTTATGTCTTTTAACGTTAGGGTTTTCACATTGATATAATTAGATCAAAATCAAGCAAGTTAATCAATTTGTATATGTCCATGTCACATAACCAAAAGTAATTAATCAATTAATAAGATCATCTATTTTTTTTTTTCTATCGAGGTGTTCGGGCTAACTTACGCGTATCTCAATTAATCTTCAAGGATCATTGAACTAATCCCTAGGGCCCATTGAACATCCTACAAACCCAAATTTTTTTTTATAACCAAGGTGTTCGATCCAGCTTGCGTACACCTCAACTAATCCTCAAGGTCTATTGAACACCCTACAAGCTTAATGTTCCAAGGTAAACCACAAATGTGGTAGATGACCTCAAGTTAGTTTGAATCCAAGAAGTCAATGACGGAAACAAATCTTCTCGGCCACCAAGCCAACATCTTGGGGTTTAAGATCATCTATCTATTAAATAAAAATGAGTATGCATATAGTTTGCTATAAAGAAAGGGGAAACATAGTAAGAATAATCGTGAAAAACGACATGCCGTTCCCACCAAGTTGGATTGAAAATATTTTAATTGGTGTTGGTGGGCAATTAGATCTCTTTCTTTACATTTACAAGTTAAGTTGTTTTTTTATTTAAATAATTAAAGAGCTCAATTTATATTATAATATTAGCTATATTATATTGAGGTTGGAGAACCGTTCTTCGAAGCCCATATATATATTTGTCCTATTGCTCTTCAAAGAGCCCGTTTTTGGTCCATATTTCAATTTTTAGTCTAGCCCAAATGAAAAATGGCTGCCACTGAAGATTGGACAGTGACTCAACTTGGGCCATGTGGACGGGTGTATCATGCAGAATGATTAAAATAGAACTACCGTTCGATCTTCTTTTGATGGGGAGTAAAAATAGCTTCCCATATAATACACAATATATTTTCATTGTATAAATTTTTTTTTTTTTATTTGTCAGCTTATTTTATAGAAATTTGATAAACGGGCTTAGATATGACTTAAGTCCAAAAACTAGCTCAAAAGAAGAGGAAGTCTAACCCAACCACATATATATCTCATAACAATCCCCAAATTGCACCAAACCACATATATACACTATGAAAACCCCTAAATTGGGAATGTGAAACAATCAAAACAAGAGCGATACCAACCCTATCACATATCTACATTATAACAGCCCCTAAATTATAAATTCGGAATGTGGAACCATCCAAACAAGAGTGGCTTTGATACCATAATAAATGAGCTGGGGTAGAACTCAAACCCAAAAGCTAACTTAAAAGAAAAGAGAACCCAATCACATATATATACCGTGAGTCCATAACAACACACTAAATTGACGATATAGTACAAATACAACTTAACGATATCAATTGTAAATATGAAGGAAAAGGTGGAAGAATGTTGTTAAACCTTTTCACCTAAGTATGTACTTGTAACTTACAAATCATACATTAACAAAATTATACAAATTTGTTTGGTCAGATTATAATCCAATCCACATTGTAGCTCACCCAATATGCTATATCATCCTACTCATGCCTTTAAATTAAACCAAATCAACCCATTAATTTTAATTAATACATAAGTTTGACCCCATTAAACGATCAACCGTTTAGTTTAAAAATTCCAATTATTTGATAAAAAAATATTAATTATTTATTCAAAATATATTTTTATTTCTTAAACTATTACATTTAACTAATAATAACGATACTAGTGGGTGGTATAAACTTTATATATTAAAGTCAAAGATTGAAAAATTGTAAATGACTTAGAATATTATTTTCTATGTATGCGCATGATTCATACATCTAAAAAAAACTATTAAAAATAATTCTGTAGTTGCAAAATTAAAATTATAAGTCAATGTTTCCAGAAATTAATACTTTGAGATCTAGAATTAATCAAACACTATTAAAGATGAAATGCCTAATTTAATTAACATTAGAGCTCATTTCTTCTTCCCAAATCCCACTTATCTTTTCTCCAATCATATACAAATGGAATCTAGGAAAATCGAAGAAAATAAATAAATAAATGTTATTTATTTTATGTTAAAATGTAAAGATAGAATAAATATTAAAAAAAAATATATAGGTCACAATTATTTAATTTTGTGAATGTTTTGCATGTATCACATGAACAACCTTTACCTAACATAGTCAAATTGTGAGTCACGCTGATATCAATTGTAACAAGTAATTATTTGATTAGATTCGTATATATTCGTTTTCGAGCTTCAAACAGACATATTCACTGAAAACATGTTAATTCATTCAAGATTCTAACAGGAAGATTTCTGTACTTGATAACTTTCAACAATGAATAACAAAACAAGTTAGAAATAATTTTACAAAGCGTTTACTTTGTAATAGTTTTAAATAGTGCACTCAAAATTCCATGTGAAACAAGGCAAACTAGTTAGAATTAAAACATTATATACCCACCCTCGGGTAGCTCAGGTGGTAATGAGCGCTGGGATGTGTAATTAAGACACACGATCTCAAGTTCGAATCTTTCTAACTTCTAGGATTTAAACAAGTGATCATGTCATTTATAAAGATTAGTTGAATTACGTCACAAACTGGTGTGAATGCCCTGTTTAAAAAATAAAATAAATAAATAACGAGAAAAACTATAAATTCAGTAAAAGCACAACCACAAATGAGCCAAAGTTTCTTGCTCCCATGTCAATGTCAAGAACCATAGCCCTATGTTTTTGGGTTTACTTTTTTGGAGACATAGAGACATTATTATATAATTCAATTATGAAAATGACCCTTGCCTTTTCCTTTGCCTGTTTGAATATGACATTTTCCTGTATGTAATAGTACATTCACTATGCTACCAATAACGGTAACATTATGGACTCATCGTAATCGTTGGATCAATACTATGTTATATTAACTTCTTAATCTAACAATTTCATTGATTTAATAATAATAACATTATCGAATCAATTTCTTGTAACACTTGCCATTATTAAACAATTCTATAATAGTTGCACAGTCTTATTCAAGTTGCAAATTTGATATTACAAAAAATGTTGGTGTTCTGCAGACTTTTTGACGAACAGATTTGTACGACCTGTCTATACACTATTGTCGGGATCTAACAGTCAAGCTCGCCCCATGTGTTATCCCCACAGCAGATAACTTCATCAACAAGATTATCAGGTGCTCAGACTAAAGCATGAGAAGGTCTGACTTAGATTTGGGTTACAAGAGATTATGCGTGTAATCCACCAGGTAAAAATCACTCTCAACCACTGTCAAATGGTGTGTATAAAAGGGAGAAACAATCTCCGTTTTGGGAATCGATTACTCACACAAGCATAGAAAACCACTTAGAAAGAGGGTTTTAATCTCGTTTTTACATGTTTTATTTGTAATCACTCTATGTGTAAAACAAATATAAAAGCGATAATATATCAGTGGACTTAGGCTTGATTCTAACTTGTTGAACCACTTTAAAAACCTTCTTTGTTCTTCCCTTGTGGATATTTTAATTCATTCTAAGCTAGTTATCTATAATCACACACACATCCTACTTAGTCCTATTACGGTCGATTGGATATCTCCGGTTGTTACGAGTTTAACAGTTGGTAAATTTTTTTTTTCTAAAAATTTAATTCATGTACACCAACAAAATTTTACCATATAGTCATTGTTCATTAAAAAAAAAAAAAAATAATAATAATAATAATAAAAACTTGAGTCCGTTTAAATAATTGTAGTTTAAATTACTAGTCTTTTATTTTAATTGGGCAACCTTGATCTTGAATTGACTAATATGCAACTAGTTCATCAGAATTCAGTGGCTATAATTAAACTAAATTAAATTACACTTGGGATAACAATAATATATTTAAACTCAATTAGCTGTAATTCAAATTTATTAATCAATAATATTAACACCTAACAAAATTGTCACCCAATGGAAAGACATAGCTTATAGTAATATACAAAAGTGAAGTTGTTTTTATTAATTAAATTAAAGCAATAACTTTTGTCTTTTAACGTTAGGGTTTTCACATTGATATAATTAGATCAAAATCAAGCAAGTTAATCAATTTGTATGTCCACGTCACATAACCAAAAATAATTAATCAATTAATAAGATCCTCTATTTATTTTTTTTTTCCTATCGAGGCGTTCGGGCTAACTTGCGCGTATCTCAATTAATCTTCGAAGATCATTGAACTAATCCTTGGGCCCATTGAACATCCTACAAACCCAATTTTTTTTATAACCAAGGTGTTTGATTTAGCTTGTGTACATCTTAACTAATCCCCAAGGTCTATTGAACACCCTACAAGCTCAATGTTCCAAGGTAAGCTATAAATGTGATAGGTGGCCTTAAGTTGGTTTGAACCCAAGAAATCAATGATGAGAATAAATCTTCTCGGCCACCAAGCTAACATCTTGGGGTTTAAGATCATCTATCTATTAAATAAAAATGAGTATGTATATAGTTTGCTATAAAGAAAGGGGAAACATAGTAAGAATAGACCTGAAAAACGACATGCCGTTCCCACCAAGTTGGATTGAAAGTATTTTAATTGGTGTTGGTGGGCAATTAGATCTCTTTCTCTACATTTCCAAGTTAAGTTGTTTTTTTATTTAAATAATTGAAGAGCATTATATTGAGGTTGGAGAACCCTTTGTTCAGAGCCCATATGTATATTTGTCCTATTGCTCTTCAAAGAGCCCGTTTTTGGTCCATATTTCAATTTTTAGTCCAGCCCAAATGAAAAATGGCTGCCAGTGAAGACTGGACAGTGACTCAACTTGGGCCATGTGGACGGGTATATCATGCAGAATATGATTAAAATAGAACTACCGTTTGATCTTTTTTGATGGGGAGTAAAAATAGCTTCCCATATAATACACAATATATTTTCATTGTATAATTTTTTTTTTATTTGTCAGCTTATTTTATAGAAATTTGATAAACGGGCTTAAATATGACTTAAGCCCAAAAACTAGCTCAAAAGAAAAGGAAGTCTAATCCAATCACTTATATATCTCATAACAATCCTTAAATTGCACCAAACTACGTATATACACAATCAAAACAAGAGTGGTACCAACCCTACCATATATCTACATTATAACAACCTCTAAATTCTAAATTGGGAATGTGGAACCATCCAAACAAGAGCGGCTCTGATACCATGATAAATGAGTTGGGGTAGAACTCAAACCCAAAAACTAACTTAAAAGAGAAGAGAACTCAATCATATATATATATACCTTGAGTCCATAACAACACATTAAATTGACGATATAAGACAAATACAATTTAACGATATCAATTGTAAATATGAAGGAAAAAGGTGGAAGAATGTTGTTAAACTTTTTTCACCTAACTATGTAATACACAATATATTTGATCTTTTTTGATGGGGAGTAAAAATAGCTTCCCATATAATACACAATATATTTTCATTGTATAATTTTTTTATTTTTATTTTTATTTATCAGCTTATTTTATAGAAATTTGATAAACAGGCTTAGATACGGTTTAAGCCCAAAAACTAGCTCAAAAGAAGAGGAAGTCTAGCCCAACAACATATAGATCCCATAACAATCCCTAAATTGCACCAAATCACATATATACATAATAAAAACCCCTAAATTGGCGATGTGAAACAATCAAAACAAGAGTGGTGTCAACCTTACCACATATCTAAATCATAACAGCCTCTAAATTCTAAATAGGGAATGTGGAACCATCCAAACAAGAGCGACTCTGATACCATGATAAATGAGCTGGGGTAGAACTCAAACCCAAAAACTAACTTAAAAGAGAAAACAACTCAATCACATATATAAACCGTGAGCCCATAACAACACAGTAAATTGACAATATAAAACAAATATAACTTAACGATATCAATTGTAAATATGAAGGAAAAGGTGGAAGAATGTTGTTAAACTTTTTCACCTAACTATGTACTTGTAACTTATAAATCATACATTAACAAAATTATACAAATTTGTTTGGTCAGATTATAATCCAATCCACATTCCTGAAAAAAAATAAAAATAAAAATATAAGATAAGAGTATCATTGTAGCTCACCCAATATGCTATATCATCCTACTCATGCCTTTAAATTAACCAAATCAACTAGTCAAAACCATCCATTAATTTTAATTAATACATAAGTTTGACCCCAAAATTAATTTCAAATACTTACAAGAACAAGACAATAAATATATATAAATGAAGATGGCTCTTGAAATGGAGTAGAAAAAAAGGAAACTAATTTTGTTAGTGAGTTTGTTGACCTAATGATAATGTTGTTATATATTGTTAAATTTGATGACTACAACTTTGTGTAATGGTCACATAATAAAACCAAAGCTGCCCAAATATTTATTTTATTTAAGGAGGCTATATTTTTAAGATTTTTAGAATGTCAAAACTAGTTGCCTAATCTAGCATGGTGGTTGGTCAATACATACCCATATTAGATTAACCATTTTATATTTGGTGGGTATTAAAAATAATAAAAATCCAATGCGTATTTTGAGGATAGATTTCTTCGAAATGTTGTGTATTAAGATTTTTCGTATAATTCACTTGGCCTGTCGTCATATAGTAAGATTATCTAGAGATCTTGTGTATGAGTCTCTTCAGTAGTCATTTATCACATTTGTAACTTATCTGACTCATTGAATTTATAAGATGTTTAATAGATCTCGATAATTTATTAAGATGTGCACAAACTGGTTTAAATATCTCAATTACCAAAAAAATAATTTTTTTTTTAAATATAATCTATAATTCATGCAATTCATATGAAGTTATTATATGTTAATAAAATAATTTAAATGGCAATTAATAAAATCAAACAATCTTTTGATGATAGAGTAGGAAATTTAGGGGAGTGGTTTTGTTTTGTGATAAGATAAACATCATGAAATTATCACCTACTTACTTCATTTCCTTCAAAATTGGCTCATCTTCTTTACATTCTTGTTGACCATTAAATACCCATTTATTTATTTAAAATTTATAATTAATAATCCTCAAATTTAGATTATTTATATATACACTCAAGGTGAAATTGGTTTAAAAATATTCTATATTAATTAATTCTATAAAGAATTTTCTTTTTGAGTTCTATAAAGAATTATTTTAATATGATTTTGTATCAATTTTATACTATATTTTAACTTAAAAAAAATTAAAAAAAATCACTTATTTTAAAAAACTCATCTAAGATTGACTCGAAGGGAAAAACATATTATTATCTTTATAATAAATACAATTTCTTAGAAAAATCCAAAAAGAGAGAAAACGGCAGCGTTTTATGAGCTTCCCTCCTGGTATATAAAGCAGAAAACAAACCCAACACACAAAACCTTCAAAACATAACTGAAACTACTTCTGAAAACCGAAATTAACGTTGGTTTGGTTTAATCGCATTACACTACTTTACTTTACCAAGTTTCTGAATTTCCCAATCACGACTTCATGGACCCCGAAACGCATCGTGTCAGTCTTGACGAGTCGTATCGGCCTCTCCCTTCTCTCTACTTGGCTTTTCTCTCAATCTGGTTCTTCTCTGCTTGTTCTTGGACCATTAATACCTATAAAAACCGCCATTTTCAGGTCATTTTCGTTTGTTTCGTTGATAAAGTTATCAATTTTGTGAAATTTTGAGTGATTTTATTAGTTGGGTTGGTTTTGTTTACTCTTTTCAGTTTTTCAATTGTTGGCTTCTGGGTTTGTTAATGTTGATGTGAGTTTAAAAATGGGTTCTTTTTGGTTTTGAGTTTTTGTAGTTGTTATGGACTTGTATTATGATTGGATGCTTTGGTTGATTTTTTTTCGTTTGTTAATGAGTTATTGTGCTTATTGTGATTGTTTTGAATTGTGTTAGAGCAGACGAATAACTTACAGTGGACGCTGGCCTCTGTTCCGTTGATTAAAGCATTGCAGCTTACTCTATCTTTCCTCTTCTGGTAAGTTTTTAAATTCTTTAGCTTTTGTGTGAAGGCGTTTTTGTAAATTTTTTGAAATATTTTCGTGAACTCTGTTCTTTTCATTGCTGCATTATGGATTGTGTTTTTAGTCAGCCGTGATCAAATATGGTAGCAGGAGAGGAGAGCTTATTTATTTCTGAACTGAAAATAGTATATTTGGGATACAATTTTTGAGTTTTATTATCAAGTTGTGGAATGCTGATTGCTATAATAAGATGTGTAGATAGGTATTATATATCTTACGGGCATACCATAACTATAAACAAATGGAGGAATTCGCATATTTTAGACACCTATCGAATTATATGACTACAATTTTTCAGTTTTGTTATCAAGTTGTGGAATACTGATTGCCATTATAAGATATGTAGATAGCTATTACATATCTTACAGGCATACTATAATTATAAACAGATGGAGGAATTTGCATATTTTAGACACTTATCGAATTATATGACTACCATTTGTATGGCTCTGGTTATATTGCCTTTGTCAATCTTAAAAGTATTCATCGTTGAAGTCTTTGAGCAACATCCTTGCAGGTATTCGTGTTTTCATCTTCAGACTTGCTCTCTGTGGATGTCCTTTGGCGTGTATATAACAGGAGTGCTATTTCAGACAGCTTCTTTTGTGTCCTTCTTGCTAATATCTCATGGATACTGCATCATGTGTGAGCGTCTTTCAGTAAATGAGCGCCGTACTACAGCTGCACTTGGGTGTGTCTTTTACTTGACTCTGGTTGGGTATAGAGCTTCTGTACCTTATTTCACTGTGAGTTTCTAGATTGGTGAATTTGTTGTGCTGTTGAAGTGGCAGAAACTGGTACTTTTTGCTGATTTTATGTTATCATCAAAACATTGCACTGATCTTTTAATCTGCTATTATGCAGGTCCTGCTGCTGCTTAATTATATAGTTTCATTTTACATGATTTTCCACCATATTTCTCAAAATCTGTCAGTATTACGAGAACAATTAGCTTTTATAGAGGACGAAGATATTCAAGCAATGCACGATGCTGTATATACAAAGTACATCATGTTTAAGTATGTGTGACACAATGAAATTTTTAACTCTATGTATATTTATGATCTCTGAATGTGCCAGTTTCAAATGAAAGAAAGAAAAAAAAAAAGTTTTGATGAATTTGAACTTGATGTGCTTGCTTTCTCTGGATTTGTTCAGGAAATTTCAGGGAGCTATGCAGATAGTAGCCATGGCAGAAATTGTGGTATGAATATGCTTTTGTTTCGACCTTCATTTAAACTTATGTGTGTAACTTCATTATATAGGACATAAATTTTGAGATAGTTAATTATTTTAATTTCAGATATACCTTAATGTGGATGACTCTTCAGAAAATTACTGGCTTCGCTTGTTAATTCGAGAATGGGCACAGTTCTGCATCTTTCTGTACATTGGGTATGTTAGATAATCAACTGCACAAGTGCTTTTTCTAAAAAATATTTTAATTTTCAATAGCATAAGGATTTATTTATCATGAACTGATTCAGATTAAAGTAAATAATTATTTTTACCTCTGATTTTCTATTCATCCATTTCTGTTCAGTAACCTTTTTTTTATCTGTTCTTCTCTCACAGGTGGACTTTTAGATCACAAGACTTGGCACCACGTTTCTCTGTTATGCCAACTACAAAGTCTAAAGGGGAGACAATGGTTCCTCCCATTTATAGCATTGTAAGTTAATTTGTTTCTAGAATTTTAGCCTGACATATTAATTCCCTCTATGGATATAAATCCTTTGATCTTATATTATATAGCATAAACAAGTATGCAAGGCATTAGAGCCTCTGGTAGGATTGCCTTCGAATATCAGAACTGCAAACAGAGCCCATAACTGTGTACCTTTCAAGGAAAATTTTTCAGATATTATTTCCTACTATTTATAATACTGAGCATTTAATTGCAGGAAATGGATGCAGCAACATTCAAAGATTTTAGTCGTCATGAATGGCATATTGGTGTTGTAAGTGCTACTAAACCTTTTATCAGTCTTAAGGTTTTGTGTACTATTTTTCAGTTTAATATATTTGTATAATCCTCCTCTACATTAAATTGCCAGCCTACATACACAGATTGATTTAGTGTCTTAATAAAATTGTATTTACCTAAGGTATCAGCTAAGGTACTGGGTTGATAAACATCACCCACTGTTATAATCATTGATGTGTTACATTGCTTAACCTAGTGGTTCTCAAGAGTCAATAACATTACCGATTCAGTAACGTACTAGAACCCATTTACAATTTTTCTAAACGTTACTTTGGCTAGCATGTGATTGTTTTGTGTTCATTATATTTGCTAGCATGTGTACTTACATGTTTTAATGTTGATGTAGCCAACTTCTTATGGTGATGAAAGCTCAAACGATTCAGTATTAGTAGTAATTCAGCATCCAAATGCATTTCGGATGAAGTCAGCCTCTGCACATCCTCAGAGCCTACATCTAGTCTAACTTCTTATACTTCAGATCCCCATTCGGATTCATGTTCATAGAAGAGTTATGCAAGTAAAGCAATTGACAGAATAGGTTGCTGCAATTTGGTTACCTACATCCATTCTTGGTGTAAGACAGGTCCAACGGGCAATCTTATATCCATTTGAAAGCCATACAATAGAGAAATCTGTAACTAAATGCAACAGATGGTAAAGGTTCATTCACTTCAATTAGAGCCTGGAGCCCATCTACATATGTATTCAATATTGTCAATCAATCAAAAACTGTATATTCTTTCCTTATGTGGGTTGATCTCATTATATACCCTTGTCTAATTTTTGGCAAAGATCAAGTATCTACCCTTCCATGAATCAGATTTTTTAGAAGGCCAAATAGATAGTAAAAAGTACCGAGGGCCTGTTCTTTGGTGGTTATTATGTTTGTTTCTGCTGGTTTTTTGAGGTTTTGTTGCTTGGCAAAAGATACGGAGTTTATTCATGTGAGAAGTCCAATACAACTAAGAAGAATATTTTCACCTACTCACTGCATTTACAAATCAATTGCTTATTGTTTGCCCAGGACATTGATTGGTGACAAATCGGCAATGAAAAGAGATGATGAATTATTTCTGTTTATATAAGTAAGGAGCAAATTTGTCATTACAATGAGATAAATATATTTGAGAGATAGCAAATATGTTAGTATATTAGCTTTAACAGAAGAATATTTGTTGTTGTTACATTCTTGTACACAAGAAAGAGGCTTGATGTCTAAAATTTTGATAATTTTTTTTTTTTTTTTTTTGGGGGGGGGGGGGGGGGGGGGGGGGGGGGGCGGGATTGGGGATTAGTTTGAGGGTATTTGAACTAATTTCGAGTCTATAAACACTCTACAAATCCAAAGGATTAAGTAAGCCACAATGTCATTGTGGCAGGTACCCAAGTTTGAACTAGAAACTCAAGGAAATGAGCAAACCTCCTTGATCGTCAGGTCAATCCTTTAGGTTTAAATTTTGATAATTTCTTATAGTCTAACAACCGGTCATCACTTAATAGTCCAATTAGTTGAATATTGGTGCTTGATATGTCCCAACCTCTTTTCTTCCCCACATTCAAGCAAGCATCAGAGGGTTCTCATCAAACCATTGTTTTAAAATTTGAACAGCTGGTTGGATCGGGACCCAACAACTTTTCCAGTCTGGTTTAGTTTTTAGGGATGTTTTGTAATATTTCAAATTTATAGGGACTAATTACAATTTTAGGGGTGTTTTGGAGATATGTCAAAAGTTTAGGGATTAAGGTAATTTTTGGGGGTATTTTAAAATAAATAAAAAATTTTAAGGATTAATTTGAAAACTTTAGGGGTATTTTTGTAATATACTAAAATTTAAGGATTAATTTTATTTTTTTAAAATAAAATTACTGTTGACATCACCAGTCCAACTGGTTTAACCATCGACTCGTGACCTGTCACCTTACGAGTCTCACAGATCAGGTTTTAAAACAATGCATCAAACAACAATGGTGCCTAAGTGGTAAGACATTTCTTTCTCTTCTAGCATAGTACTACTCTCTTCCAGACTAGCTAAAGGAGAAGAAAATAACTTAGCGTGAGGTGACTTTTCGCGGAGAAAAGGGTACATAAGAAGCTTGATTTGATTTCTTGATCTTGAAGTCCATGTCATACATCACCTTTGGCATTGATTCTTAGAGAAATCCATGGCATGGTAATTTATTTTAAATTATTCTTAATGTCTACTTCAAGACATGGAAAGTGTAGACAACGGAACAAGTTCCCAAATAATGTCTTATTCTTGACTCTCTACTTGTGTTTATTTAACGTTACAACAATCCTAGGATAAAAGTCTTGTTTAATGAATTTAATTCAGATTTATTTTTATTTTTATTTTTATTCTCATTAGTAAAATACGTGATGAACAGGTGAAAATACTCCCAATACAAGCGTTTTAACCCCGTTCTAATTATTACAAAAATTAACTATGATATCGTCATGACACTAATTAATAAAGATTGGCTCACAATTCAATCTCACAAACTCTCTCTCACAATCATGACGTGACAACTCTCAATTTGTTAGTTTGCAATTAATCAAACTAAAAAATTCATCAAAAACCAATTGCGAAGCATTACATCAGGGTTATAAAAAAAAGTTTGTAAAATTGGGTCGTAAGTATAGTATTGGCAGACGGTAATAGTACTAGTCAAATGTTCATTGTTTTTGTTTGTAGAAGCTGCTTTCTAAATACACTACCAAACAGGGTTTTAAAACCTGACCAGGGAAGTGACCTGATTAGGTCACTGAGTTGGTCGGTCAAACCGGTTCAACTGCTGAGTCGAACTGTGATGTCATCATACTGATGTAAGTGCGATCACATCATTCTGACATCAACATGACATATAAAAAAATAAAAAAATAATCAAAAAGTGGTTCAACCGTTGGGTTGAACCAGTTGGACCGGCCGTTCATAACAAAAAATCCGATCCAACCACGTTTTAAACTGGGTCATTTAAAAATTTTGGTTTTTTAGTCAAACCGACCCAACTCGATCACCGATTCTCGGTTGGGCCAGTCAAGCTGGGCCGGGTTTTAAAACCATGCTACCAAATATTTTTTCAGAGACAACAGACAAGAACAATACTATGTAGTCTATTTGGTAATTGTTTATTCAAATGTCTACTTAGTCTGACTTTGTTTAGCGAAATATGACTAAAGAGCAAATTTGTTACCATAGAGGGAGATAAATGAAGTGATTTGGAGATAGAGAATAATATGTTACTCAATATTAGCAGTACTTTATTATGATACAAAAACAATGCGGCATTGGTGGCAACAAGACGACCAGTCTTTACACAATTAGTCTAGTCAGTTGAATGTTGGTGCATGATGCATAGAGACATCTTTTCTCTCCGAATATTCAAAAAAACCCCGGGTTGGTTATGAAAACATTGATTTAAGCAACTGCAGGATCACTTCAAACAAATTTTTGCAGTGCCAACGAGCTTCTCGTTTGGCAGCCAGGGCCCTGGAACGATTAACTTTCAGCATCACTGTAGCTTCCCAACCAGACTTGTCCAACAAATTTCTGGTAGTTCTGACTGAGATGTTTGTATCGCAGTTGAGAGCCTGGACTGATCGGTTTCATTGTGAGCATACCTTCCCAACACAAATTGCTGTTTATCCATTTAAACTATCTGAAGTAAGGCCACACCCAAGAAAAACTCCGTTCCGTATCAGGTACAGAATCTTAAAACATCACAGGTATTAACAGAACAAGGAGAGAAGCTTTCCAACAAAAGCTGCTAATAAATCGACACTAAATTAGAGAAAGCCAAGAACTTGGAAGGTAATACGTTTACAAGTCTTAAAACATGAGTAGACAAGGAATTACAAGTTCTAAAACACTTGTTAATTCGGTTGAATTGAAGCATTTCACTCCAAGTCCTAAAACACTTAGATTGTGGAATGCAATGGAGGAAATTCGGCCTAAGCAAGTTCTAAAGAGGGAGAGAGTCTAAACATTTTGGCCCAAACCATTCCAGGCCAAAGCTCAACAAGGGAATCTCAAACCCACCAAGAAAGAAGCCTAAGTGTTGAAGTGGTCCAATCCGGCCCAAGTCTCATTCCAAAGAGGAAAATTCACATGAACCCTTATTGGATTCATTAGCATGATTCTCAAGGCCCAACTCTTACACCCTTATTAGTAGACTTAATTAAACTCATTAATCAAGTTTTGATATAATAAAGTAAACTTATTTCAACTAATGGGGTGGTTAAAGACATAGATGCTAGAATTAGGGAATCATGTCTCTTTTGCATTAAATAGGCATAACCTTGTTTTTTAAATGAATGACTTGTAATATTAGTTTAATTTATTTCATTTTAATGTATTTATCAATTACTTGTTTACCCTTGTATTTGAGAGAACTATTTCATTAAAGGCAACTATTTCATNATACTATGTAGTCTATTTGGTAATTGTTTATTCAAATGTCTACTTAGTCTGACTTTGTTTAGCGAAATATGACTAAAGAGCAAATTTGTTACCATAGAGGGAGATAAATGAAGTGATTTGGAGATAGAGAATAATATGTTACTCAATATTAGCAGTACTTTATTATGATACAAAAACAATGCGGCATTGGTGGCAACAAGACGACCAGTCGTTCCACAATTAGTCTAGTCAGTTGAATGTTGGTGCATGATGCATAGAGACATCTTTTCTCTCCGAATATTCAAAAAAACCCCAGGTTGGTTATGAAAACATTGATTTAAGCAACTGAGGGATCACTTCAAACAAATTTTTGCAGTGCCAACGAGCTTCTCGTTTGGCAGCCAGGGCCCTGGAACGATTAACTTTCAGCATCAGCCTAGCTTCCCAACCAAACTTGTCCAACAAATTTCTGGTAGTTCTGACTGAGATGTTTGTATCGCAGTTGAGAGCCTGGACTGATCGGTTTCATTTTCAGCATACCTTCCCAACACAAATTGCTGTTTATCCATTTAAACTATCTGAAGTAAGGGCAAACCCAAGAAAAACTCCGTTCCGTATCAGGTACAGAATCTATCAGTCAAGATGATGAAAATGATGGTATAAACAATAAGATGTTCAAAAAATTATAATGAGCAGCCTTGTTTAGGGTGAAAATGTAAGCATGAGGGAAGCTCACCAAAGCAAATGTCAAACTAGCAGTTCTGTTTATCAACCACCGTACTCCTCTCCAGTCCCTTTCTGATGCAATTCTTCTGCAAAAGAACTGTTTGATCCGGTCAATTTATCTGATGGTATCATCCACAGTTGCTAAGTAACAAAGTACCAACATTAGAGTAAAAACTTTTCACTAAGGCATGAAATATAGTATTTGGACAGGAACTGAAAAAAAAAAAAAAAAAAAAAAAAAACCTTGAATGATGCCCAAGTTGTAGACATTCCTTTCTCTTCTAGCATGACACACTTCTGAAGATGATGTCTGATGCTTCATTTAAACTTGCTAAAAGAGAACAAAAATAAAATAAAATTAGCATGAGGTACCTTCTCCCCAAAGAAAAGGAGACTTATTTCACGAACCGCAAATGATACATCACCTTTGACATTGATTCTTAGAGAAATTAATGACATGTTAAACTTGACTGACTGCAACAAAACAAACATCAATGAGCCATCACATGTATTAACAGAACAAGGAGAGAAGCTTTCCAACAAAAGCTGCTAATAAATCGACACTAAATTAGAGAAAGCCAAGAACTTGGAAGGTGATACGTTTACAAGTCTTAAAACATGAGTAGACAAGGAATTACAAATTCTAAAACACTTGTTAATTCAGTTGAATTGAAGCATTTCACTCCAAGTCCTAAAACACTTAGATTGTGGAATGCAATGGAGGAAATTCGGCCCAAGCAAGTTCTAAAGGGGGAGAGAGTCTAAACATTTTGGCCCAAATCATTACAGGCCAAAGCTCAACAAGGGAAGCTCAAACCCACCAAAAAAGAAGCCGAAGTGTTGAAGTGGTCCAATCCGGTCTAAGTCTCATTCGAAAGAGGAAAATTCACATGAACTCTTATTGGATCCATTAGCATGATTCTCAAGGCCCAAACTCTTACACCCTTATTAGTCTCTTACACCCTTATTAGTAGACTTAATTAAGCTCATTAATCAAGTTTGGATATAATAAAGTAAACTTATTTCAACTAATGGGGTGGTTAAAGATATAGATGCTAGAATTAGGGAATCATGTCTCTTTTGCATTAAATATGCATAACCTTGCTTTTTGAATAAATGACTTGTAATATTAGTTTAATTTATTTCATTTTAATGTATTTATCAATTACTTGTTTACCCTTGTATTTGAGAGAACTATTTCATTAAAGGCAACTATTTTATTGTAACATTTAATTTATGAAATTGGTTTTATCCATTTGAGAGAACTTTTGTGTTCTTGAGTGTGCATTCTTTATCCAACTTTTGGTAAGGGGATTTGGTGGTGAATCAATTTAAGTTGGTAGAGTAATCCTTTAGGTTTGAAGTGTTTTTACTTGTCTTAGTCCGAAAATTGCAAGTAAGTGATTTGAGCTCTAATCTTTGTGTTGGCCAAATTTTACTTGATTTTTGGTATGTGTTGTGTTGTATTGGTTGGAAATGGATCAGAAAGTACCCTGCATTAATTAACTGCTTTTCAATAACAAAAATGAAGATAAAACAGAAAGTAGGAAGCGCATTTAAACTGATAAACAAAATAAAAACTGTTGATAAAATGACAAATTCAAATTACTTACTCCATGATTCTCAAATCAACATCAGACATGAATAATCAGGTACAAGATCACTGGGGGTGGATTATTCTTTCGTATCAAAATTGAATCTTGGATTAAACTTTCCAGAAAACAGAACACATGAAATCAAATCCGAAAAAATTATATCATTGCTTGTGAGTCTATGACATTTGCAGCTCCTTGCATATAATTCCAATCAATTTTGATGTTGGGCCAGTCTTCTCCAATTTCCTCTAAACTAGGTGGTGGATGAAAGCCCTCAAGAACTAAGTCATCATCCTCATTAATCCTCTCCCATTCTCCGTCATTATCAAAGTCCAAAACACAAACCCAGAAGTTCTATTTCTGCGTTACTTGTATACTCTTCCCATTTGTAAGATTTCTCAACGCTCATTAGCGAAGCAGCCCTTGAAGAAGATTGTTTCAAATCTTTCAAAAATAGAAGATTGAAGGGTGATGTAACGGCAATGTAAACAGCAGCGCTTAAGTACCGTTAGTAAACAATGACGGCGTCGCTCAGTTAGTAATCGGTGACGCTAATAGCATTAGTTAAAGGTAACGACAATGTTCCGTTAGTTGACAATAAGGGTAATTCCGTTACATCACGTTGACAGCTAGCATCCATTAGTTGGCGATGACAGTCGTTAGTTAACGGTTATGGCTAT
The DNA here is from genome assembly GCF_008641045.1 of Pistacia vera. Classification (NCBI taxonomy): domain Eukaryota; kingdom Viridiplantae; phylum Streptophyta; class Magnoliopsida; order Sapindales; family Anacardiaceae; genus Pistacia; species Pistacia vera. The sequence continues at coordinate 154,415 of NW_022195999.1, forward strand.
GATTCGTTAGTTAACAGTAACGGCCACGATCGGTTAGTTAACAATGACGGTTATGATCCGTTAGTGACGGTGATGGCTATGATTTGTTAGTTACACTATCGTTCGCCTACCGTCAATTAACTATGTTTGTGAAGTTTCGTTTATAAAACGATAACAGTGATGGGATGTGTTTGCTTATCGCTAATTACTTGACTAATTCTGTTCCTCCCCGATAATATAGAAGTTTGGTTAATGATATATTTATCAACATTTTGTATCTCGAGGGAATCATAACAGGCATTATACAATTGAAATTTTTTCTTCCCAAAAACCATAAATAAAGGATGTGAAAATATATTAATATAAGCTCAACTACAACAAGCGTATGTCAGAACCACACTACTACTAAATTTTCTCAAAGAAATTCATGGCATGTCAAAGGGAAATATCAAAATGCAGAAGCTCTTTAAAAGAAGCCATTTACAGGTATTAAGTTGACAGTTTTTCAAGTCTGATCTGAAGAAATGTATACTTGTAACTGAAGAAAATTTTCCCATCAGTTAATTGTTTGAATTTATTGAAAAAGAAAAAAATGTCCAAACAGGATGAAACAGAGAACTAAAAGAAGAAAATCATACACAAGAGTAACAGAAGTGAAATCCGACTTCGTTTTTACTCCTGTGGTTGGTTGCATAACTATCTCCTCTGGCTCTGTTCCTTTCAGCAAAACACTTCAACCAGCATAAATTACTCAGAATGAAATCATCGAGCAGTTCAACATCATGGTCAATATTTCTGCATATCTCCTGCAATTAAACTCTGTCAAAGACAGGTTCAAAGAATCAAAAATTTTTGCTTATTCCAAACAATAAACATGATATAGGACTTCTAAAATTAGAGGATGAGGAGAAATTACCTTTGTGGGTTGATGGTAATTGCAGCCTTTTGAGATCTCGACGAAGGGGGCCTCCTTGCAGATAGAAATAAGTAAATTTGATGTTGGGAATGTGCGAGATCTTTGGCCAGTCCTCTCCTGTTCCCTTTCTGTAACGTTCTTCCAAAAGAGAACTTTGAAAAAACTGCAAATGTTCTAGTTTTGTCGCCCCCTGGAGAAGGCCGTCAGGCAGTGCATTTAATTTTCCACAGCGATTGATTGACAAGGAAACAAGACATGGCATGATTGTATTCCCGTAATCCCACTCTTCCCATTCGTAAATCTCCCAGAATTCAAGAACTTTCAACTTGGGGAAATGAATAACTGATGAAGATGACGATTCGCCGTCACTGTCTTTCCCCCACACCACTTTTTTCACACTCATCCTTCCATGAATCTTCAGTGATTCAAGAGATGACAATTTTCCCAATGGAGACAAATGCATACAGTTTGTGCAACTGTAGAGACGCAATTCCCTCAGCCTGGTTAATGACATCACCCAATTGGGGTGAAAAGTGCTGCCTCTGTACATTTCCATCTCTAATTTCTCCAAATTCGGATGCGGTTGCAAGGCCTCAAGAAGAAGCAATTCATCATCTTCCTTTTTCCTCTCTCCTTCTCCATCTTTATCGAATCTCAGCTTCAAATAGAAGAGGCTTTTCTTATTGTTGAGAACTTGTATACTCTTAACCTCACTCACATTTCCTAGCCCTCTTATTTCAAGCTTCCCTTGTAAATGTTTCAAAGCTTTCAAACATTCAAGAGTACTACATGCTTTACTATCATCACCACCACGGCCCCTACTTTCGAAGAATTCACTCAATGTTCGGAGACGAGTTAATTTCTCAATTGCCTTCGGCATGTAACTTAATGATATTGTTCCAAGATTAATCAAATGCCGCAAGTTTATTAACTTCCCTATCCCTTGAGGCAATTCTTTAAGCTCTCCACACCAAGAAATATCTAAAGTTTGCAGATTGTATAACTCACACAAAGTTTCCGAAAGTTTTTCTACTCTCTGACCAGACAAATTCAGATATTTCAAATGTATCACCTTCTTTATCTCTTTTGGAATGGCTGTAATCAAATTCTCTCGTATATATCCTGCACTTATATCTAATGCCCTCAAACATGTCAATTCACCAAATAAATTTGGTAGAACATCATTAGGCAACAAATACGGAGAACCTTCACAACCAATTAAGAGACTCCGCAAACTTTTGACGCTACTAATGGAGATGGGAAATGTAGCCCCATTGTTAAGCGTTAACATTGAATGCCGAGCTTTCTCATTGGAAGTGTTTATAACTAGCTCTTCGGTGCCCCCATTGAATTCTACAGTAAAATATTCATTCTTACTAAGAAATTGAGCAAAGTCATGAACTATATCATGCATCTTACAGCTTATGATATTCCCATCTTCGTCTTTTTCAAACTCTTGGAAGAAAGATCGTGATGCTAAGTGATCAAAATACTCTTGGCCTATTGTCTCCATCTCTGTATCATTTTCTAAACCAAGATAACCTTGAGCCATCCATAATTTAATCAAACGATGTTTATCTATTTTGTGATCTTTTGGAAAGATAGCACAGTATGAAAAACACCGTCTTATCATAGATGGCAAATCATTATAACTCAACAACAAAGGGGATAAAAGACCTTTCTCAATCTCCTCTAGTTTCCACATTTCACTATCTAAAATACGTTGCCACTCGTCTCTAGTTCTTTTAAATCGTAAGAGACTCCCGATAGTTTTTGCAGCAAGAGGCAAGCCCTTGCACTTTGCAACAATATCCCTTCCAATTTCTTCTAATTTTTCATACTCCTCACGGGGCCTACCAAAAAATGCTAATCGTCTAAACAACAACCAACATTGTTCCTCAGATAATTCCTTAATAGTAATAAGGTCAATTGATCCCATGATAGATGCAACTGTATCTTTTCGTGTGGTAATCAAAATTTTACTACCATAGGAACCATTCTTTAAACAATGATAAAATGGTTCCCATTTGTTGTAATCTTCTGACCACACATCATCCAAAACAAGAAGAAATTTCTTACCAATAATAGATTGACGAAGACATTGCATAAGAGACTCCAATTCAACTAAATTATCAGTTGGACATTTAAGACCTTCAATTATTGCTTTGGCAATCCTAAACTCATCAAAAGGATCCGATACACACACCCATACTCTTGTTTCAAAATTGTTTATGACCTTATCACTATTATAAGCAAGTTGAGCAAGAGTTGTTTTCCCAATTCCTCCCATCCCTACAAGTGAGATGAGATGGAGGCTTTTTTGCTCTTCATTGCTCTCACTTAACAACTTACTTACTAAAGAATTATTCTCATAATCTCGCCCGTATATTTCAGACACATCAACCAAAGACGTACTTTGAATTCACTCCGATCTTTCTATACTCTTCATTTCCTTAAAACTGTATGTATCTTTTTCTTGGGCAATAGCATCTAGATTTTCATTTAATTCTTTTATCTTGTGTGCTATATCACGACGTAAAACGACTTGTTTGATACCAAAGCAAGGACAAAGGAAGAAGGAACGTACCTTCTGCTTAGGAACAAGAGAATTTTGAAGATCTCCCTCCACTTGCAGTTTCGTGATTTCAGTATTCCACTCATCCAACACATCTTCCATGTCGTAGGATGTGTCTTTGAGCTGATCTAACCAACGTTTCACAGGTTTCTCCTTCACTTGCCTCTCCTCTGCATCAAGTAGCACAGCTTGAATGGCTTCAAGATTTCTCCGAAGTTTTTTCACTTCCTTTTTGACATCCCCAACCAGCCTCACCTCTTCTTCAATCTTTTGAGCAGCGATTTTAACCAGCTGCTCCAAGGCAAGATTAACAATAGCATCAGCCATACTCAGAGATTGTAAACAAAACTGAATGAGTTACAAAGGAGGAAAAATTGGAATATTTGTTTTATGAACATGCTACTGCTCATACACTACATGAAGCTCTGTGTTAGGTAATGCTTTGCTCCACATGCCAACTACTCTTCACAGTGTGTGAAAGCACAGCAAAGAGTTATTAATTATTTTACTAGCTATGAAATCATGCAGAGACATGTTAGTTGAAATTACTTGCCAACAAAACTTCTTCTATCTCTTCCGGTGAACAAGTTGGCATATAATTAAACATTGTTCTAGGATAGCTACCCAAAAACAATTAAAATAAAATAATTGTTTAATTTATTCTGATGACAACCATGAAATGGCTAATTAACCAATAAAAGTTGAGGCAGGTAACTCATCAAAGAGTTATTTACGGGAAAACGAAAGGGTTTTTAATATAAATAACTCGGGGCCCATAATAGTTAACCAAAATTTCAACGCCTATATCTATATAACCACCAAATGCCTTTTTTCCGAAATTATCCTCATATATAAGCAAAATTTTCTCCACCGTTCTCCCATTAAAAAAAAAAAGGTTTGAAGTTGATTTTGATTTTCGACTTTTCACTCTTTTATTGCATTAATCACAGTATATATTGATTAAAATGAGTATTTTGATTGCACTTTGATTGATTTTTGGGCAATTTTAGTGGTGAGAACAAAGTTAATCACGACACTTTGAAGAATGTTGTTGGAGTTTTAGTTAAGGTTTTTGGATTTTAAATTTCTAGGGTTTTCAAGTTAATGTGATTATTGTTGGGGAAGTTATTGTTTTTATGGATGTTGTGAGTGTTAGTGGTATAAGTGTAGCTGTGTTTGATGTGAATAGAAGTGTATTGATTTTGTTTGGGTCGGATTTGAGAAATTCCAGCCGATTCGACACTTAGTGTTATATGTCCCGTTGGCAGGGAAAAATGCATCAACTAAGAAATTTCTTATAAAGTTTCCTAGTTGGCATACTTTTTTACATCAATTGGTTTAAAGTACAAATTTTGTCTTTCTCTATTGACATAATTTTCTACACTATTAGCATAAAACATTTAGTTCATTGACGTATTTTTTAGTCAGTGGGCGTATTAAATTAGGCCAACCAAGAAAGAGTGAATAACAAGACACAATCATTTTAAGTTAACAAATCTAAATGCGAGGGTGAAATGTGAGCATGAGAGAAGCTCACCAAGCAAATGTACCGGACAATTCAGCACTTTGTTTCATCAACCGTATTTACTTTTTGGTTTCAAATGCCTTAATGAATTTTTGCCATTGACTGATTTCATAATTGGTCCTTCCTCTCCGCTGATCAGTGGCAGTGACATAATTTCGTATTAGCTACCAAGATTAGAAAATTAGATTTGCATATTAAAAAAATAGAAATAAATTGACAAGACATAACCAACAACCAGTCCGATATCTGGCACAGGAGAAACATCCGGTTCCTTTTTTTCGGATACAATTCTTCGGGAAGAAAACTGTTTTATGGTCGATTTATTTGGCGGTCTTATCCACAATTGCTAAGTTACAAAGACACAACATTAGCCCAAAACATTTCACCAAGACAAGAAATATTGTATTTGGGTTGCCACTGAGAAAAAAAAAAAAAAAACTTACACTTCAACGGTGTCTAAATGGTAGACATTCCTTTGTCTTCTAGCATATCACACTCTTCTGTATATTAAAACTGATGCTTGATAACTAGCGAAAAGAGAACACAATAACATAACAAGAGGTGCCTTTTTTGTGGAGGAAAGGGAATGTAGAAGAAGCTTGATTCTGTGAAGCTCATTTCATGCATAACTTTTTAGATTGAATCTTTAGAGAAACTCATGGCATGTTAAACTTATTTCGTCAGTACAACGAAACCAAAATACTAAAATCAAGTTTCTTGAATGGAAAAATAGCTTTAAAATTCCTAACTAGTAGGAAGACAATCAAAAGATTTCACAGAGCAGATAAAGAAGCTCCCCAATAATGCTGCATAGTGGATCCAACACTAATTAAGAGAAAGCAATAACAGATGCTTAACATTTCAAAATTACTCCAAGTTCTTGGAAAAGAACTCTGCTCTGAACTGCTTTCCAATCAAATATTGACAAACTTCCGAATGATCTAAGAATCCTGAAAAAGATAAAAACAGAGAGAACATGTCATTTTAACATTCTTTAAAATCATACAAAAATATGGATAAAAAAATTAAATAGGATTTTTAGGGAAAATTACCAGGTTCATGAAGTAACGTCACGGAAACAAAAGGTTTGGCTGCACCTAGCACAGTAATGAAACTGGATCATGAGGCACCAAACTATCATGGCAACGTTACTGGAGCATGAGTTACCAACATGTTACCGTTGTGTTACAACATCACAGTAATGTTACTAGAGCATGAGTTACCTGTAAAAGCACAACAGTAATGTTATTTAACATACTGTTGTGTTAAACCATAACAGTAACGTTACTGGAACATGAGGTCCTGTAACATTACAGGAGCATGAGTTACCAACAACGTTCCGGTTGTGCTGCAATATCACAATAATCTTATTGAAGCATGAGTTACCTGTAATAGCACAATAGTAACTTTATTGGAAAATGGGGTATCGGTAACGTACCGTTCTAGTGAACCATCACAACAACGTTGCTGGAGCATGAGATATTGGTAAGGTTGCCATTGCGTTAAACCATCCATAACAATAACGTTGCTAGAGCATGGGATACTGGTAAGGTTACCGTTGTATTAAACCATCCATAACGGTAACGTTGCTAGAGCATGAGGTACTGGTAAGGTTACCGTTGTGTTAAACGATAATGGTAACATTATTGGAACATGAGGTATTGGTAATATTATCGTTATGGTGAACCATCTTGGTAACTTTACTGGAACATGAGGTATCAGTAACGTTACCGTTATGGTGAACCATCTTGGTAACTTTACTGGAACAAGAGGTACCGGTAACGTTACCGTTGTGGTGAACTATCATGGCAACTTTACTAGAGCATGAGTTACCTTTGTGTTGCAACATCACAGTAATGTTACAGGAGCATAAGTTACCTGTAACAGCACAATAGTAACATTACTGGAAAATGAGGTACCAATAAAGTTACAGTCTTGGTGAACCATCACGGCAGCGTTACTGGAGCATGAGGTACTAGTAATGTACTGGAACGGTAACAAAAGCTACAAAAATCACTGGATGCTTGGAAAGAAAAGAGATGGATATACTTGAAATTAAAAGAGGGTTATTACCTTTGTCAGATTGAATCTTGGCCCAAAAAGATCAATCAATGGATTCAATGCATCAATTTCGAAGTTACGACATTCTTCTCCTATTTCATGTAAATAAGGTGTTGGATGAAAGACTTCAAATACTAATTCATCATATTCATACTCATCATTTTCCCTTTTGCATTTTTATCGAAGTCTAAACACAAACCTTAGAGCTTCTTGTTCTTCAATGCTTCAATACTCTTCACATTTCTCAAAGTCGAAGCTTGCCCATGAAGATCGATCAATCATTGAAGATTGGAAGGGTGAAGTAACGGCAAATTTACCTTTACTTACTAGGACCCTGATCTACCGTTATGAAACGGCAGCATTGAAGTACCGCTATTAAACGGTAATGTTGAAGCGCCGTTAGTATACAGTGACAACGATTTACCTTTTAAACATGAAAGTAACGTACCATTAGTTGACAGTGATGTGAAGATAACCTTTATTTAACATTGACGTTAAATCAACTAACGACTTTTTTTAACTGACATTTGATAAGTTGCATAATTTGAGTGTTTTTAGTTTTAATGTTAGTTTAGTTAATTTCTCATTTGTTTAATTTGATTTAGTATTAGTTTTTATTAAGCTTGAGATTTGAATGGTCAGCTATTGATTTGGATAATTTTTGTGTATTTTCAGGCTTTGATTGAGTAGATTGGAGCATTGGAATGAAATTGAAACTAAAAGCTTGAAGAAATTGAGACTATTTGACATTTTTTAAGGTCATAACTAGGCCTTGGTAATTCACCATGACCATGGTGGTGGAACAAAGATAAAACAAAGAGACCATAAAGCACCACAGCCTAGGCTATGGTGACTTAAATTTGGCCACGGCCAAGGCTATGGCAGAAACTATTAAGAAATTTCTGTTAGAATTTCTTTCATTTTTCACTTAGAACTCTTTTAGTATTTAAGTATAATTGAGATTAGTTGTCAAGGAATGAATTTTGCATATTTAATTTGGAGAGGAGAAGACGCATTCTTGGGGCTTGAAGACTAAAGATCAAATTTAAGAGTTTGATTTTTGTTTATTTTCAAGTCTGAATATGTTTCTTTCTTCTCTATTTATTTCTTTGTTCTTAGGATGGAGTAAATCTCTTTTGTTAGAGGAGGATGAAACCCTAATTATGTTTTAAACAATTTTTATTCTTAATACCAGATTTATGGTTATAAATTTGTGCAAGAGTTTAGGTTTAATGCTTTATGAATGTTGGATTGATTCAATTACCTTGATGATGTTTCGAATAGAGAAGTTGGGGTTTATTGCTTAATTCATATTTATAATTGTTTTATTGGAATAACATTACACAACGTATTAAAACTAGAAGTAATCGAACAAAGATTCTAGGATTAATTTGTGGTCTACCTAATTCATAACCGAATAAGGTGAATTAGTCGTAAGGGATTGATGATTTTATGCTTCTTAATTTCAGAGTAGCCGAATAGGGATTTGTATTAAGTTGAATATTATGCTTAAATAAGGATAATTGACCTTAGAAGAATCCTACCAATTCATAGCACAACCGAGTATTAAGAGTAGTTGTCAAGGATAGTTAGGGGGAAATGGGGAAATTTGTGCCTTAACTTCATTAATACTGTAAGGTTCTTCACATTATTTATTTGTTTAATTTAGTTATTTTTAATCCGTTAGTTTTACACTCTAAAATTTTGTCTTCTCAAATAACGTGTAAATAGTTTTAGGTAATTACAAATAATTGTTTTGATCTATGTGGGACGATACTCAAACTTATCATTTTATTACTTGAACAAGACTAGTGCACTTGCTTGGGTTGATTTAGTCGCATCAACGTTCGCTATCGATGACGTTAAGATGCTGTTATTTAACGTCAACATCAAATAACCGTTAGCAACTGTGACTTTCGGAAACCGTTAGTTAACATGAATTTATAATGCCTTTAGTAATGGTGACTTTACAATACTGTTTGTTAACGGTCACCGTTACATAATGTGACTTTGACTTAATTGTGAAGTTTTCTTCTTTAATGGTAACATTGACGAAGATGTGTTTACTTATTTGGTTTCCTAATTTTGTCTCTTCTAACCCATTATAGAACTTTATAGGATAACAATTTTCTTAATATTTTGCATCTCAAGTGAATGATAACACTCATTATATGACTGTATTTTGTTAAGTTTTTCAAAATAAGAAAAACATAAAGAAAAGATGTGGAGGTGCAGACAAGTTGGCTCGGACATCCTCTGTAAAAAAAAAAAAAAAAAAAAAGTGAAAATTTATTAATATAATCTCAGCAAGCAACCAAAACATATCCACAGAGTAAAAAAAATGAAACATGTTTCCGAGACACTGACACACAGGAAGAATATAGAAAATATTTCATGATAAGTAGGAAGCACATTTAATCATAAATTACTCCAAATGAAATCATTGATGGTTCGAAATCATGGCCAAAGTTCCTGTCTATCTCTGCAATTAAAAACAGCCAAAATTGTTGCTTACTCCAAACAATAATATGAATGGGCAAGTTTTGTCCTGTTCTCGACCAAAGTTGCTGCTCATCCATTTAGGCCAATCAAAGGAAGCGAACACAATCCTTTCTGCTGATCAATTCTTCAGGAAGAAAAACTGTTTGATGGTGGATTTGTTTGGCGGTGTCATATACTGTTGCTAAGAAACAAAGACAACATTGGAGCAAAACTACTCTCCCTAAGTAAATGTCTGGGGGTTTAATCCACAGCTTTGAAGTAAACAAAAACACAACTCTAAAGTAAATATAATTTCTGCTCTTTTGGTTGCTTGCATAACTATCTATCGGTACTCTTCCATACCGCAAAACATTTCAATTAAAAAAAGAAAATTAGCTTTCGTGCTGAAAATGAGTAAAGAAACTGTGTCTTCATGAGAAAAAAAAATCACTTAATATTCAAACCAGATAATTGGTTTAAGAAAAACTAATCATATTAGTAACTATGATTCCAACGTTCAAGAACTACTTGCCTTGTTTCAAATTTCCACCTATTGTGCAATCGTCGCGGCTCAAACAAAACTTAGTTCTGCACTTAAAAATGGTGTTGAAATGGCAAATATTTCTTTTTTTTTCTTTTTTTGGCAACCGGGGTGTTCAGCCCAGTTTGCTCGTACCTTAACCAATCCTCAGGATCCACTGAACATTTTACAAGCTCAAAGGATCTGATAAGTTACAATGTTATTGTGGTAGGTCCATTGAACATCGTACAAGTCAAAAGGATCAAGTAAACCACAATAATTATTATTATGAGTAACACTACACTCACTAACACTTTTCACTAACGCCATGTGTCAGTTTACAATTCATCAGTTCACATGGGTCCTGCCTGTCCAATAATGGATCCCACCTAATCAAGCCAATCATAAACTTACACATGGGGTTAGTGAAAGGAGTTAGTGAGAGAGGTTAGTGAGGTTAGTATTATTGTATTATTATATATGCGATACATATCCAACGATAGGATTCGATATGGGTCACCAACGATACGTATCAAAGAGTGTATCCTAAACCTTTTGATACGTTGATATATATCCTACGATACGATACGTATTGGTTCGTATCCTTAAAAATATCGATACAAATCGATATGACTTTATTAATTTATGCCTTAAAAAATTTGGGCCGGATCCGGGCCACACAACTCAGTTCACTAAAACCCACCCAAATTTACCCATTTTGCATGGAGAAGTGAAGAGGAAGATATGTTGCCCATTTTGCATGATAATAATAACACAAGTGGAGATATAAATATTAATATTGATCTTGGAAATGATATGAATAGTTGAGAGGAAATGATATAGATTTCTAATTTTGTGATTAATTTTGATTATCTAATATCATAATTTAAAGCTAATAATATCACAAAATTCGTTAATTAATCTTGGAGATGATATTAATTTTTATTATTTTTTAAAAAGATGTATCCTATGATACGATACGATACACGATTCAAAAAATTAGGTTTTTGATACACGATACGATACACAATTTGACAACCATGGTGGTAGGTCCGTTGACCATCATACCAACCTGAAGGACTAAGTAAGCCACAATGTTATTGTGGTAGGCGACCTTAAGGTTTAAACCCAAGAACTCAAGGAAGGAAGCAAACCTCCTTAATCACCAGGTCAACCCCTTGGGGTTGCAGGTATTTCTTTTTCTTCCTGCATAATACAGTTTAAATTAGCTAAAAGAGAATAAAATAACTAAGCATGAGGTATCTTTTAGTGGAGCAAATGAAACTTGGTTCTCCGAAGCTTGTGTCATACACAACCTTTTGATTGTTATTGCTTCCTAGAAAATTTCATGGCATCCTAAACTTGCTTCTGCGTATCAAAACAATCCTCTATGAGCCATCAGAGTTTCTTGTAGAAAAAACAGTAAAGCTCCCAGGCAAAAGCTGCATTAATAAATACCAAAATAAGAGAGCAAATCTCAAATACTTGACACATTTCAAAGTTCACAAATGTTTTTTGTTGGATTATTCAATTTTGTAGATTGTTATATGGTTATATGATGTATAGTTAGTGTAGATATATGATGTACTGTTGTTAGTATAACGCAAAAAGAGTAGTAGTAGTTAGTGTTTGTGAGTTAGTTAATTGAACTATAGTTAACTAATTAACTATAGTTAACAGAATGTAATAAAAGACTTTGTACTGTTCACAATATAGTTAGTCAAGCTGAATAATTAGCTTTACTCTTCGTAAATATCTTTCCCCTGTTTCTTGAATGTTCTTCTCTGATGTAAATTGAATATGGTATTAGAGCTTCTATCAAGTTGCGGGATTGTTATTTTTTGCCCAGAATTTAGCTAGCACTGAAGATTATTTGATTTTGATTTGATAAGTGTTCAAAGATTCAGGTCAGTTCTCTGTAAATCAATTGAGGAATTTGACAATTGATCAAGAATTGTTCAAAGATTCAAGTCAGTTCTCTGTAAATCGATTGAGGAATTCGACAATTGGTCAAGATTAAATCAGCTCTCTATAAATCGATTGAAGAAGTGATTTAAAGCAAGTGAAATGGCAACAAATTCAAGTTCGCCTCTCTACATCCATCCTTCAGATACTCCTGGTTCCATTTTGATCTCTGAGCAACTCACTAGAATAGAGAACTATGGAATTTGGAGTAGAGCTATGACCGTGTCCTTAAGAGCAAAGAATAAGCTAGGGTTTGTGGATGGTTCTTGTTAGAAATCAAGTTTTAATCAATCATTACATGCGCAATGGAAGTGATGTAACTCTATGGTGTTAGCATGGATCTTTAACATAGTCTCTAAGGATATATTCAATAGCATCATATATTCGAGCAGCGCACACCAAGTGTGGCAGGATCTACAAGAACAATATAACAAAGTTAATGGAACGAGAGTTTTGGGATATACAGAGAAATTGTGAATTTGGTGCAAGGAACCAACTCGGTTGTAGTGTATTACAATAAACTCGAAACCCTATGGGATGAATTGAGTTCATTGGTTAGTCTCCCAGCATTAGACAGTGAATCTGTCAGAGCTTACTTAGCTCATTTGAATCAGTAGAAGCTACTGCAGATTTTGATTGGGCTTAATGATTCATACACTCTAGTAAGAAGTCAAATTTTTCTAATGGCTCCTCTACCCTCGGTGAAACAGGCATACTCAATAGTTAGCCAAGATGAGAGTCAAAAGGTTCTTACTGGTTTCAATCATAGCACAGAAGTGACTACAACTTTATATTCTCAGGGGAGTGAGAAGAGTCAAAACCAGAACACAAAATATAAAGGAAAAAAATCTTATATTGAGTGTGATTATTTCATGCTCCAGGACATAAGAGGGAAAATTGCTATGAGCTACATGGATATCCAACGGATTACCATTTCACCAAGGGAAAAAAGGCTAAGGCTAATCAAGCTCAATCTGCCTAAGAATCAATTCCATAGACACAAATCGTGAATCTAGAGTCTAGAGCTAATCTTGGAAATATGTTGACATTGGAACAATATGCACAATTGTTGCAATTGTTGGGCAAAGAGAATGTCTCAACTCCATTTGCCAATTTAGCAGATAACACTATTTCTCTATACTCCAGTTTTAATAATGCGGATTGGATACTAGATTCAGGGGCCACGGATCATATGACCCATAATTTCCAGAGTTTTGAATGTACTGTTGGTAGCAAACCATCCATAGTAAACTATATAAGTCTTCCCAATAGTACAAAGACTCCCATTAAACATGTAGGTTCTGTGAGATTGCAGGAAAACTTGTGTCTTGATAAGGTTAAGGTTTTGTTCTTGCCAGATTTTAAATACAATCTACTGTCAGTGTCAAAATTGACTTCTTCTTGTCAATGTTCTGTTACATTCTATCCTGATTTCTGTGTTATTCAAGATCTATGGAGTGGCAAACTGAAAGGGATTGGTAAGCAATGCCAAGGGTTATCCCATTTTGTTCCTAGTTCACAAATAAAATTGTTTAGTTCTATTTTAGAAAAAAGGGAAGTTATGTGTAAGCATTCTTCTAGTTTAGGACCTGAAACAAATGTTAGTAAACAATCGAATTTACCTATTGCTTCTTTAATAAAGTCCATTGCATTACATATTAAGGATACCGCTCCTTGGCACAAAAGATTATGACATGTACCATTTTCAGTCCTTAAAATAATAAATAATACTTTACCTGAACATCATGATTTCCATTGTGATGTTTGTCCATTAGCTAAACAGACTAGGCTGCCTTTTGCATTAAGTGAGAAAAATTCCTTACATGTTTTCGAATTATTGCATTTAGACATTTGGGGGCCTTATATGATACCTACACAAGGAAATGCTAGATTTTTCTTTACTATAGTAGATGATTTCTCTAGGATTACTTAGCTATTTCTGATGCAATTCAAGTAAGATGTTTTCCAAACATTGAAAGACTTTATTCATATGATTAGAAATCAATTTAACCAAACACCTAAATGTATAAGGACTGATAATGGGTTGAAGTTCTTTAATCATCAATGTCATGAGCTGCTTGCTAGTTTAGGTATCATTCACCAAAGCACATGTGTATATCTCCACAATAGAATGGAGTGGTAGAGAGAAAGCATGGGCACATACTAAACATAGTTAGAGCTTTTAAATTCCAGTATGGCATCCCAAATTACTTATGGGGTTATGCTATCAAGGCTGCAGTATACATCATCAATAGGTTACCTATAAGAGTCTTAGATGGTCTTTCACCATATGAAAAATTCTATGGGATTAAACCTGGAATAAACCATTTAAGGGTTTTTGGCTGCTTGTCATATGCTACTAATTTAGTTCTCCATGATAAGTTCACTCCGAGATCCACACCTTGTGTTTTCCTTGGTTATTCTCCTACAAAAAAGAGTTACATCTTATTTGATTTGCACACTATTTGCATTAATAGAGATGTAGTCTTTCGTGAACAAATTTTCCCTTTCATATGGCATCCTTCTAACAAGCCTATTTTCTTAGATTCTTTTATGGCACAAGATTCTGATATTTCTGATACAATTTTACATTCTTGTCCTAAAAATACAAGTCTCCTGCAAGACACAGAACCAACAGATTCTTTGCCTCCAACTCATACTAATGCTTTACCTTCACAAACTGATTCTGTCCTTAATTCATTTGTTCAACCTAGAAGATTCAGTAGGACAACTAGAGACCACCTATTTGGACGACAAATTTTGTCTGTCTAACTTTGCCTCAGATCAATTTGACTATTGTCATTCCTTATCCCATACACAACTATATATCCTATAAACACTTGTCCCCTACTTATAAAAAAATGCCTATCCAGTATTTCAGTTCTTACAGAGCCTACTTCCTTCACCCAAGCATCCAAAGATCTCGATTGGATTGCTACAATGCAATAGGAAATTCAAGCCTTGGAAAGAAATGAAACTTGGTCCTTAGCTCCCTTGCCGTCTACCAAAGTACCAACCGGTTGTCAATGGGTATATAAATTGAAATATAAGGTAGATGGCACCCTAGAAAGGTACAAGGCAAGGTTAGTTGCTATTGGAGGTAGAACTGAACATGCTTCTAACGACACAGTAGCAGCCAAGGGAACAAGAGTGCCCAGTCAAAATAGAGAAGATTGCAACTGATATTTCGGAATAAGAATGCCCAGTCAAAACAGAGAAGATTACAACTGGTATTTCTGGCCAACAACTTTGTTACGTTTGTGATAGTGTTTTTTATTTTTGAATAGCTTATGTATAGGAGAAAGTTATGGAGAGTTTGTGTATAAATATTAGACATTGTCCACACTGAAATATATCTGAAAAACTCTTATCCATCTATCTCTCATCCAGTTAACTTTTTACATGGTATCAGAGCCCAAAACGACTCATGTCTAAACCAATCCTCTTCAAGATGTCTGCCTCCCCAAATTCCTTCACTTCTAATGTTGCCGAAACCAACCTTCCCATCTTCAACCTATCTTCCTCCATCAACCCCACCAAACTCACACGTCTTAATTACCCCACGTGGAAAGCCACCATGTTACCTTACCTCAAAGGCCAGAGAGTCTACGGATGCATCGATGGCACCGTTCAGCAACCTGCAAAAACCATCACTGCCTCTGATGGCTCTACCACTCCCAACCCCTCATATGATATTTGGGAAACCTAGGATAACCTTATTCTTCACTGCATAAATTCTTCTCTTTTTGATGAAGTACTTGCCCAGGTTGCTCACTGCAGCTCCTCCATTGCAGTTTGGAAGGCCCTCGACTCTGCTTTTGCATCCCAGTCTCGTGCTAAAGCCGTACATGTTCGCACTCAACTCTTTACCCTTCGGAAAGGTAATCAATTTGCAACTGATTACTTCATGACTATCAAACGTCTCATGGACGAATTGGCCATTGCTTGCTTGCTGGGCTCGGTCTTGAATATGACTCTCTTGTTTCCATGGTTTCTCATTGAGATAATTCTCTCAGATTGGAAAAACTTTATTCAATGCTCCTAACATGTGAAGCTCGCATCGAGCATAATAATTAAATGTTATCTTTGCCCATGGCTTTGGCTAATGTTGCCACCTAACAGCAAAACTTTACAGGAAGACGAGGTCGTGGCACCTTCTTAGAGGCAGGGGGCGTAATCCATCCTATGGCAATCGTGGAGGTGGCAACGGCAACACCAGTATGTGGTTTCAACTGTGTGAGAAACCTGGCCATACGGCTTCCCGCTGTTGGAAGCGCTTTGATCCAAATTTCCAAATCCCCCCACCTTGCCCAACTCTTGAAGCACACCTTGCCTCCAACCAATCTCAGTAGCACTCGACTGAACAAGAATGGCATCTCGACACTGGTGCGACGCACCATCTGACCAACAACATGAGTAATCTGAATATCCGAAGTGATGATTTTGCTGTCACTGATCAGATTCAAATTGGTGATGGTACAAGTTTGAAAATAACTCATATTGGAACTGCATCTTCATCTAACTCATCTTCGTCTTTTATTCTTGACAAAATTCTTGTTGTATCACAAATTACCAAAAATCTGCTTTTAGCGACACAACAGCAGCCAAGGGAACAAAGGTGCCTAGTCAAAACTGAGAAGATTGCAACTGATATTTCGGAACAAGAATGGCCAATCAAAACAGAGAAGATTACAACTGATATTTCTGGCCAACAACTTTGTTACGTTTGTGATAGTGTTTTTGATTTTTGAATAGCTTATGTATAGGAGAAAGTTATGGAGAGTTTGTGTATAAATATTATACACTGTACACACTGAAATATATCTGAAAAACTCTTATCCATCTATCTCTCATCCAGTTAACTTTTTACAGTTGCCAAGGGATTTACACAAAAAGCTGGGATTGACTATGAAGAGACTTTTTCTCCTGTGGTAAAAATAGTTACTGTTAGGCTTGTTTTGGCCATTGCTTCTATGAAAAATTGGCCACTTTATCACATGGATGTTGATAATGCAGTTCTTCAAGGAGACTTGCAAGAGGAAATATACATGCATTTACCTCAAGGGTTTCCTAAACAACATGATACTACTTTGGTTTGTAAGCTACACAAGTCTTTGTATGGCTTAAAGTAAGCCTCTAGAGCTTGGAATGCCAAGCTTACTATTGCCCTAATGCAAGGAGGGTTCCAGCAATCACCATTAGATCATTCCTTCTTCTTTCAAAAGGTTAATGGTCATATTGTCATTTTACTCATTTATGTTGATGACTTAGTTCTTACCGGTAGTGATTCTTCCCTTATTCAAGCTACTAAAGATCTACTGCATTCCTATTTTAAGTTGAAGGATTTGGGAGGACTCAGATACTTTTTAGGATTTGAGGTTGCAAGATCTTCCAAGGGAATTAGTCTTTGCCAAAGGAAATATGCTTTGGAGTTAGTTGTTGAGTCAGGGTTGGCTGCTGCCAAACCTTCTTTGGTTCCCCTTGATCCTAATCTGAAATTTACTATTGCAGAATATGATGAGCATTTTCCTAGTCAACAAAATTCTATCTCGCCAGATCCATCCAAATATCAAAAACTCATTGGAAGTTGCTTTACTTATGTTTGACTTGACCTAACCTTAGTTTTTCTGTGAATCTTCTTAGTCAATTTATGCATCAGCCTAAGGAATCTCACCTTTAAGCTGCTTTAAAGGTTGTGATGTATGTTAAAAACTCTCTTGGAATGGGTTTAATTTTTTCCTGCCTATGGTTCACTTCAGTTCTAGGCCTTTTGTGATTCGGATTGGGCTTCGTGTCTTATGACGCGCAAGCCTATTACTGGCTTCTGTATTTTTTTGGGAGGATCTTTATTGTCATGGAAATAAAAAAGGCAGGCTACTATTTCTCGATCCTCTTCAGAAGCAGAATATCACGCTATGGCCACAACTGTTTGTGAAATTGTTTGCTTGACTCAGCTCTTGAAGGACTTATCTCTTCCCATTCATCTATCAATTTCACTTTGCTGTGATAATCAGTTAGCAATTCATATTGCTTCCAATCAAATATTTCATGAGCATACAAAACATATTGATATTGACTGTCACATTGTGCGTACCAAGATCAAGGAAGGGTTGATTGTTCCTTCTCATGTTCCTACTCATGACTAGCCAGCGGATCTGTTTACTAAAGCTCTTTTTGGTCTTGTCCATCACTGTTTACTGTCTAAGTTGGGTGTGATTGACATACATCACCCACCAACTTGAGAGGGGTGGTTGGATTATTCAATTTTGTAGATTGTTATATGGTTATATGATGTATAGTTAGTGTAGATAACGCACGAGGAGTAGTAGTAGTTAGTGCTTGTGAGTTAGTTAATTGAACTATAGTTAACTAATTAACTATAGTTAACAGAGAATGTACTGTTCACAATACAGTTAGTCAAGCTGAATAATTAGTTTACTCTTCGTAAAAATCTTTCCCCTGTTTCTGGAATGTTCTTCTCGGATGTAAATCGAATATTTTTCCATGGTCTAAAACTCTGTTCCCACCATTACAAAACTGTCAAACCTCCAAATGACCTCCTCTCCTGAAAAATATTGATAAAACACAGCTTAGGACGAAAGCAAAATCGGACCTCACACAAGTATAAATACTAGCATCAACTCAAACATGATAAGTAACGAAATACTAGCATCAAATAAAGGAGTAGGAATTATTTACCTATCAGTGGATGGTAATTGCAGCCTTTTGAGAATTCAAAGAATTGGGCCTCCTTGCACATATTCACCATGTCCTTCCTCCAACCAAACTTGCTGCTCATCTATTTAGGCCAATCAAAGTAGCCAAGCTGAATCTAAACTCTGTTCTGTAGCGGGTACAATATGTTCAAAATTATAGTTAGCAGTCCAGTTTAGGAAAACAGATATATGTAAATGAAAAGGTAAAGATATAAGCATGAGGAAAGCTAACCAAACAAAACCAGACACTCTTTCACTTGTTTCATCAACAATATTTACATTTTGTTTGAAGAGCTTGAGTGAACGTTCTGCCAATGACTGACATTATAAGTTGGTCCTGGATCCATCGCTATGTCTTAAGTTGATTGCTGTTGGTCAGTGACAGAAACAAAATTTGGTATAGCCACAATGAATAGTGAATTAGTTTTGCATAACTAACCAGTTTGATAATAAACACAGATTCCCTCTCCCAGCCTCTTTCTGAGATTTTTATTTTCTTTTGGAAGAAAACTGTTTGATGGCCTATTTCATCCACGGACCACAGTTGCTAAGTAACAAAGACACAACATCAGAAGTACTGTGCGCAAAAGCATTGCAATAAAACTAAAAAAGAAAGAAAATTAGAATTAAACCTATTCAAGTTATATTCTATGATACTTTGATATTACAGAAGTATTCTAGATAACATATATGGTGTTGATAATTCATAATCCAATATTGTGGTATACAGGTATCTGCTCAAAGAGTTTGAGAACTTTGTTCACTACTTACACCAATCTTCTTCACTTTTGTCATCTCTCTATTGCTGTTCAGGACACTACTGGACGCATGTCATATAACATTCATAATTGGACTTGAAGAGGACTGCTTTAAACCACAAACGCCAATTCCCAAAAATTGTTTGTTTGATCGACTGGATGTCTTATTGCAATTTATGCTGTGGTTTGGTGGGTAAGACTGAATCTATAGTCTTCCACATTATCCATGTTGAAATGTTAATGGTCTTGATGTTTTTGTGCTGAATCATTGTACATATTGTGGATTCCATAATCTTCACACGGTGAAAGTCTCTAACAATATACTTTCCAGGTGCGGTATCACCATTATTGAACATCTTCATGACAACATTGGTACAAGAAAAGTTCTCACCATCTTAGTATTAGATTTGAAACAGTTGTTATCGTTTATAATACATAATACACAAAATTTGTCATTGAGACACCTCTGAAGGTGAAACTTTTTTATATTTCCATTCATGTCCTTTCCATTCAGGCAGTTGCTGGATGACAACCTGCAGCAAATATGAAAAACCTTCATCCAATTTCCGTACAATAGCAGTAATTGAAAACCATGACAAAGTGGAAGAAGAAAGATTACAGACCAGCCCTGTAGATTCAGGGGTTCCAACAGTGGTTTGGCAAGCCAATCTCCAATTTTTTGGTTGCTGCATAGAACCCACTGTACACCAAGCATGACTACCTCTTTGAAACAATATTTTTCACCTCATCACCAATTAATTAGATTATGAAATATTTCCTTAAATTATTCTTACCCTCTTAGCTTTCCTCTCTTTGTCAGTTCGAGGGTCGCAGCTCCTTTCCTTGAATAACCTTCCAACAGATCAAATTCATCAGATCAGATAATAAATCTTAACCCGCTAACAACAATTTTAGAGCCTGGAAATGGCCAAAAGCAAATCAGTAAAATTAAGTGCATAAAAGCTTCAGAACAGAAAATTCACTCAACCATACAAGTAGCACAGGTTCCTCCTCCACAATTCAGCAGAGGTCTAGCCTGGGAAAAAAGCACATAAATGTAGCTATTCATGTAATTTCAATGAAACAATGAACAAAACATATTTACATTAATAAGAGACAGAAACTTACATATGGTCCATACAATCAATATACCATCCAGCATATATTCTAAGTTTCTGCCCTCCACATGCTGTTCTAAAATGCATGTCTGGAGTCCATCCGGGAGTAACACTGACTAAAACAATCCGACAACGTGCCATTAAATTGCTAATAATTCTTTTACTACACATACAATCAGTACATATACAAATCATGTAAACTACATGAACAAATGCAAAATTGACTACGGAGGGTTCTTCTTAGCATTTGACTGGGAGTCATTATCCGGATGGTTGCAGTGGCTCTGATATTGCCTCTAGAGAAGCTGAAATGTCTAGAGTATTTGAGGCCTTTGCAAGTGTTGGAAGTGTAGTGGAATGAAAGGCACAGAACGAGAAGGCAATCTGAAAGAATTAGTTGAAGACTTCCCATTTGTGATATTGAAGACGAAAATGTCCGCTATAAGAACTTTAAATTATTAGGATAGTTTAGTAGCTGCTGGATATTTGCATGGGTGGTGGTGGCTTTTATTTATCTTATCTGAAATGTAGCGCGGCTACGGTTTATCTGGGTTGGATTTCAGGCCCAAAAAGGGCAAATCAGGGCTGGATTTCGGCCCATGAAATATGAAATGGACGCTAGACGGAGGGCTTGAACCTGAGAACTTGTGGTTAACAGCCACACGCTCTAACCCATTGAGCTACTCCAGCACTGAGGTGCCGAAACTCCATTATTTTCTCACTATTTATATTAGTAAGCTTAATTAATTAGGGTTTATGATTTTATCAATTAGTTTAAAAAATCTCAATTATAAGATAATTTCTACATTATTTGTGAAAGGTTTTGTTACAATATAGTGTTCTCTAATTTAAGGATCTTAATCTAGTATGGTCCAAGTTTGAGCTTTTACAATTCTTAAATCAATTTTGATAATCATCTTAAACATTAACTAACTTTCAAAACCAAATTCCCATGCTCAAATACACATAGTTAGCTCTCATTTTTTGGTGGGTGATAAACTCTTAACCATTGGGATTAGTTATACCTAAGAGGTTTTGTATTCAAATCGCAAAAGATGTACCTATCATATTTTATGCAATTACCTTGGTGATTGGACTTGTAGGATTGTCGTGGCTCTAAGAATTTGGTAGAACTAATGTGGGTTGGATATCTGAATAACTAAAAAAAAAAAATACCACACTAGTTCTATGGCATTTCATTTACTCGTTTACAAGAGCCATTATTTATGTTATCAATTTCTTAAATCAACTGTCTTAATCATACAACTAACATTATATATATAAAACCATCATTAGGTCTGATGGTAAAAGAGCAAAGGGGTCCACTATCGGTTTTTGAGTTTGAGTTATCTAAAATACTAATAGGGATCCTCACTGAGGGGATTTATCTGATCGTTTACTTTAGGACCCTGTAGATTAATAAAGTACGCATAAACTGACCCGAACACTTACTCATGAAAAACAAAAACATTATTATGTAAACTACGTATTCAACCTAATATGATATACTCTTTGATTAAGATATCATTTATTTATAATATTATGACTGTAATGAATTTAAAATTACCATCACACAAATATATTAAAATATATATATATATATATATATAAATAATAATTAATTAATATTAATAACACAAAATAGAAACATATAAAATACAAAGAAAGGAAACCAATGGCAATCAATATTTTCTCTTTCTCCATTTCCCCCCTCCTTAAACCCTCAACGCAAACACCCTTCATTCTTCAAATGCCTTATATAACTCCGAACTCGCGCTCCTTCTCTTCTTCTCCTTCAGACTTCCCTCTCTTCTCTCCAACCCCGCCACACCCCGCCACTCCCTCTTCACCGTCCTCCTACTCCGGCAGACGATACCGTTCCACCTCTGCCCGCAACGAAACCTCAATCTTCAAAAAAGAAACAAGAGCACAAACGAAAGAGGAGTTGTCCAATGGAAGAGAGTAAGAATGAACCCCTTTTGGGTTTAACAAAAGAAGGGCTGGGGAAAAGATGGTTCTGATAAGCCTAAGAAGAATCCTCAGCTTAAAGTTCGTAGACTAAACCCTACTAATAATATTTTGTATGTACAGGTATGGATGTTAGTTTGTATTTTGTGTTTTTGGAACTGGGTTTAGTTTGGTTTTTGAGTTTAACGTGTGTGGTTCAAGTTTGTATTGAAGTTCGTATTTTTTATTTTTGTTCTTGGTTTTGGGGCTTTTAGTGAATTCCTGGTTCTGGTTCTTGTGGTTTGTTTGGTTATGGATTTTATGTACTTCATCATGTTAGTTTTTGTATTTATGGGGGTTATTGGAAAAGGAGGTGAATTTAAGTTGTTTTTGGTTTGGCTTTAGTGGGGGTGTCAATTGTGTTTCGCTGGATGGGTTCAGATTATTGAGTTATTATAGGAATAAAATTAATTGTCTTATCGGTTTGTGATATGGTTTTGTTTTTTTCTTTAATTATAGATTTTGGGAACTGGAATGGATACTCAGGACATGTCGTTCAGTCTTGCTCTTCTTCGACAAGCAAAGATTTATTTTTAATGCTGGAGAGGTGAAATTTGTTGCTGAATTTATTAATGGAATTCTAGTAATCTCTTATTTAGATAATGTGTCTTCAACGAGGAAGTTATTTGAAACATGGTCTATAACTGTTATATGTCTATAAGATTGCACGTATGAAGACCATTTTAGTGATTCTTCTAATATGAAACCTATCAATTATGTTACTTATGCACTATTCTATTACAGGGGTTGCAACGATTCTGTACAGAGCATAAGATTAAATTATCAAAGGTAGGAAAAATCTGTAAACAAACTTTTTGTTTCCCCTTTCTTCCATTTTAATATATATTTCCAAGTTTGTCACCTTCCGTCTTTGAAAATTGTCTAGTGCAAGAGTTATTGATATGATGAATCTTTTTTCAGATAGATCACATTTTTCTTTCTCGTGGTTGCTCAGAGACGGCAGGTGGACTTCAGGTTAGTATCTTGATAGAGAAATTATGATGTATCCATTTCTTTTTGGTAGCATAAAAATTATTATTACAACAGCTGGGTAATGTTTTTAAGCATTACTATTATGAACAAGTATTAGGACTGCTCATGCAAAGAGATGATTGGCTGAGTTTTTACTTTACCTCACAGGTCTTCTTTGATTTGGCCAGTATTGGAGATGAAGGACTGTCTGTGAGTATCAGGCTGACTTCAGTTATAACTGCCTTTCTTGGATACTTTTAACTAAGAGTTTTATTTGCTTGGTGGTTACTCACCATTATCTAAAATTTTCGTTTGTTTGCTTAAAGGTCAATGTATGGGGTCCTTCAGACCTCAAGTTTTAGTTGATGCAATGAAGTCTTTCATTACCTGCTGCTATGGTTCACACACGGAGCTTTGGGACATCTCCATCCTCTGATGCTACTCTAACTGATTTAACAAGTTATCTGACCCATTGTTCTTGTTGATAATGAGGTTGTTAAAATATCGGCCTTTCTTCTAAAACCAAATTGCTCCGAAGGATCAGCAGTAAAGCCTGGTGAGATGTCTGTGTATATGTTTGTGAATTGCTGAACTCATGGGAAAATTTGATCCAAAAAAGGCTGGGCTCTGGTTTGAAAACCTGGGCCAAAATTTAGTGAACTGCAATCTGGGAAGTCTGTGAAGTCGGATAGCTCAGACATCATGGTGGGTTTCAAAGCAATTAATGAGGGGAAAACTATGTTGCTCTAATTTAGTTTTGGTGAACTGAAATTAGTTGCTAAATATATTTTTACCATTGTTTTCATATTTTTAGGTTCATCCAAGTGATGTAATGGGCCCATCTGTTCCTGGTCCCATTGTACTCTCGTTGATTGCCCAACAGAAGCCCATGTACTGGAGTTGTTGTCTGTGGAATCTCTCAGTAGTTACTTTGCAGATTGCTCACAAGAATGTGCCAAGACTGTGAGATCATTCATTTAACTCCTACTTCTGTCGCAGCCACTCCCAATTACCTGAAATGGATGAAGAGATTTGGTTCTGCCCAACATATTATGGCTGGACATGAAATGTGGTTGATTTCTTGACATTGTTCCTTCTTTGAAAGCAGTACTGGTGTGCCTCCTTGATTGCTGATTCCTCCTGGGTATTCATGATGTTTGTAGGAAGAATGTGGAGATTCCCATTCTGAAATCCAGTGCAAAAATAGCATCACGACTAATTACCTGTGCCCACAATTATTTCAGCTTCAGGTTTTTGGTCTCTTCAGCACCTTAATAATTCCACTATGGACTCTAGTGCTAGCAGGTTTGTTCTAATGCCATAAGACGATATTTGGATTGTTAGAAGTTGATATTACCATTTGAAATATTTGGGGGGCAACTGAGTTGTTGATTCTACTTCATTTTACTAGGGTCCTGATTCATGCCTTCTGAAAGCATTTCTGCTGAAAACTCCTTAAGGTATGATCAAATTTTCTTTGGTTTATTTTAGACATCATTGATAGGGGTTAATCCTCTTTAACACCATGCTTCCATGCTTTCTTTACTTAATGTAGTGGTTTTTTATTTAGATGAAACTTTCTCTTGATTTTCTGACCGAAAGTAATTTCATCAATTCCTTGATCGACCAAGAAGGAAATCAGCTTTCTTAGGCATTTAATTTAAGTGTAATCAATATCGTGCATCATGTCTAGTTTAATGAGAGGCGTTATTATTTGTTATCTCAAATCTGTGTTGAACTACATCACTGCATTCTTTTTTTTGGGTAAATATATCACTGCATTGTTTTTGCAATCTACAATCGACATATTATAGAAATAGTATCAAGGTTTTCTGCTTCTTTCTTAAGAAATTGGAAAGAAAAAACCTTAGTTTGGACCATAACTCTTTGTTTCTTTTTGCTTTAAAGTATCTGGGCCATTCTCTTTTGTTCTGCTACTTGGCATGATATAATGTTCTTTCTGGATTTAATGATATTTAGTTTTCTTTTTAGACCAATCCTATTCCCTTAATAAATTGGCCTTTTGTCTTGTTGTTGAACAGTTCACTCTAGTCTGCCTCATCTATTGGATTTGATGAACAAATATCCGAGTCTGGTGGCTCCCTTCAATAATGGAGAGTTACTTTCTGAGATTCCGGAGATTGTCGATGCTGCACAACATGTCAGCCAATTCTGGCAAGAGCATACAGGAACAAAAGAGGCGATATCTCCTGTGCAGGAAAACGAACTAATGATTGAGGAGCCATGGTGGATGAATAGACTTCCTAGTTGTTGGGAAATGAAGGAAGGATGACCTGGAGATTGTTCTTCTGGGGACTGGTTCATCCCAGCCTTCTAAATACCGGAATGTTAGTTCTATCTATATTAATCTTTTTTCTAAGGAAGCTTGCTCTTAGATTGTGGGGAAGGAACCCTGGGACAGCTGAAAAGAAGGTAACGACTAAGAAATTTTTGCTACAGGTTTGCCATGTTTTCCTGGTATTTTATTCTTTTGGGGTGACAAAGCTTATTGGTGTTGCATGACTGCTTGAGTACAGATATGGTGTAGAGGGTGCTGACAATGCTGTGAGGAATCTAGGTGTATTTGGATTTCTCATATTCATGCTGATCACCATGCTGGTTTGGCAAGAATTCTTGCTCTACGACGTGATCTGTTGAAAGGAGTGTCTCATGAACCGTTGCTTGTCGTAGGCCCAGCACAACTAAAGAGATTTTAGATGCATATCAAAGACTTGAAGATCTAGACATGCATCCTTAATTGTAGGTACACTACAGAAGCTTCATGGAATGATTTTGAGTGCAATGTGAATCAAATAAGGATCCCTCAACTCAAGGAAGTTCGATAATAATGAGAATTTGAACCATAAAAATGTGGTCCATACTGAATCAAATCTGTTTGCTAAAGGAAGCTGTATGCAAAGTTTTTGGAAGGACCAGGAAGTCCAGTTGATTACAGCACTGCTTTTCCATTGTAAAGAGCTGAAGAAAGTGCTCAGTGAAGCAGGGCTGGAGACCTTGGTTAGTTTTCCTGTTGTGCACTGTCCCCAGGCATTTGGTATTGTTTTGAAGGCAGCAGAAAGATAAATAGTGTGGGAAAATTAATCCTGGTGGAAGATTGTATATCAGGTGACACCAGGCCTTGCCAGGAGTTAATTGAAGCATCCTGTGGAGCGCAGTATTACATGAGGCAAGCTATCTAGTTAATTTTGAGTTTTTAATTGTTAATGCACTGGTGCCATATTTTTTTTTTCACACTGCTGTTAATAATCGATGATTCTGTTACGATGTTGACTGTTACTTGATATGGACTTGCGCCTGCTAATCAAAATCCCAGGGCTTCATAAGAAACTTAGAAATGAACTTAGCTATGAGATTCTTATAAAACCAAAGACACATCAAAATGCTTCTGTGTAGAAGATTTAGGGTCAGGTGATGAATATTCAGCTTGAGTGGGTTACTTTCCTTAGAAATGACTGCTGATTGATTAAGTTCTGTTTATTATATTGCAGGCAACCTTTGAGGATGGTATGGTGGAGGAAGCAGTGGCAAAAAACCACAGCACAACAAGAAGCCATCGAAGTCGGTTCAGGTGCTATCGGATTGTTCTCACACACTTCAGCCAAAGATACCCTAAGATTCGTGGTTGATGAAGACACCCCGATAAAACGTGCATAGCTTTTGATTTGAGAGTATTAACCTAGTGGATTTGCCTGTGCTCCAAGTTTTCCCTATTTTAAATTGCTTTTTAAAGATGAGGTGCCAATTGATGAGTCAGATGATGTTATGATGCTGTAGGTGTAGCTTCTTAATAAAATAATTGATTGATTATAGTTATTTTTTATGATTCCGTTCTATCTACGATACTTGTTTTCAGGACCCTTATAAATTCATTGTAATATACAATGCTCTGGACAAGTGTATCTGTCGGCCACTGAAAGTTTTAGAATAGCACCGTTGGTATGAATGATATTAAAATGTAAGTCGCGATCAGTGGATGTACTGCGAATTGGAAAAATAGGTGAGTACCTAACGTGGCCCAACCTTTAGAATAGGAGCTCTCGACTGTTGGTCGAGTCAATCAAACCTTATGTGAGAAAATTAGTTCAATAATGACACCAACCTTTGAAGCTTTAGGGTTTATGATATGACAAAACTATAGGCTGTAAACCACCAAAATTCTTAGTGACATATTCCTATCCAAGGTTTAGTGAAGTGGCAAGTTTTCACCGTTTTATAAAATCTAGATTTTTACCCTTAAATTATCATAAGTCAAAATAGTATTTTTGACTTCTATACAGTTGCAAAACTGTTTGATTACACGCCATTAATCACCGTCACCATCAGCCATCACCACCACCACCTTTCAACACATCACGACCGAAACCTCAAAGTCACCACCACCCATCCACCACCAAACAACCGCCACAAACACCAAATCACTCACAAATTCAGCACAAACCCCCCAAAAACCATCACCAAATCATTCACAAATTCAGCCACAAACCCATCCAAACCCACCACAGACTCAGCTGCAAACCTATCCAAAAACAACCACAAACCAAGCCAAAAACCACCATAAACTGAGCCCAAACTTACTGAAAGCCCAGATTGGAAATGTGGGATTGTACCTGGGAGAGAGAAATGAAACTGAAATTGTTGAGAGAAGAAGAGGAAAAAAGGGCAATCCAAATCTGGTCACAGAGTGATAGCCTTACGGCAGCCAAATCCAACCGCCTCGGAGCCTATTCTGACAAGGGAGGAGAGGAAGAAGAAAGAGAGTAGGAGGAAGAAAAGAAGAAAGAGAGAAGAAAAGAGGAGAGAAGAAGAAGAGGAAGATGGGTAGAGAAAAAGAAGAGGCGGCAGTGGTAGGGTGGTTTTAGGTGGTTAACTGAATATGGGAGATAAAGCAGGGAGAGAGAGGGGTGCAACGGCTGGTGGTTTGAAATGGGTGGGTTCAATTACCACTTTACCCTATAGGCTTTAACTGTCATCAGAAATAATTTTATGTTAATTCAAGGATAGGAATTTGGAATATTCAAGGATAGGAATTTAGAATTTATAAAACAAGTTGGAAACTTGCCATTTAGCTAAACCTTGGGTGGGAACTGTTTCCCGTTTGCATGATTGCAACATCTTCTTCCACTGTTCCACATTAACATCATAATCTTATAAGCATTGGCAAGTGAAACTTCATGTACCAAATCGTAACCATACAAAGAGATTATGAGGTCTTTGCGGGCACAGACAATCCGTCAATGGAGGCATATCATATCAGAGTGGGTGAGTATATACATGCCTGATGCTGCCAATTAACTGATTAAGGCAGTATCATGTCAAGTTGCGTCAATGAAGGCCTGTCAATGGATACAGGAAAGCATACTTGTGTTTATGTGGGAGTAAAACCAAAAATTAAAAGAGGGATGTATTCTGAACTCTTCTTTTATCTTTATGTCTTCTCATAATTTTCTTTTATCAGTATTAGCGAGCGGTTGTATATACACTCTGCTCAGGATAAGCATACTTTGTACTTATGTGGGAGTAAAACCAAGGAAAAGAGAGATGAAAACACTCTAAGCATTCATTGCAATGGAATGGAACGCAATCAGTGAACAAATTCGAAAACAATCAAAGAGCTAACAGCAAAGAAACTCACTGTAAGAGCTGTTACAATGCAAGAGAGTAAAAAAGAGTCCTCTTTAGGTTCAACAAAAGAAGGTTTGAGGGAAAAAGTTGTATTGATATGCCAAATAAGAATCCTCAGCATGAAGTTCCCAAGCTTAACCCCATAGTACTGTTTCATATGTCCAGGTAATGAAATTTTTGTGCTGTGTGTTTTGGCTTCGTGGGGTTTGTTCAGTGTGTTTTTATGAAGGGTTTGATTTTGTTCTGAGTTTAACGTTCTGGTTGAAGATTTGAGTTTAAAGTTCCTAATTTTGTTTGTAACTTGGGTTTTACATCTGGCTTGGTTGTTACAGCTAGTTTATTATGGATTTTGGGAACTGGGTTTAAGTTAGTTTTCTGAGTTTATCTGGAA
This sequence comes from Pistacia vera, assembly GCF_008641045.1. Taxonomy (NCBI): domain Eukaryota; kingdom Viridiplantae; phylum Streptophyta; class Magnoliopsida; order Sapindales; family Anacardiaceae; genus Pistacia; species Pistacia vera. Next base: position 184,042 of record NW_022195999.1, read on the forward strand.
AAGAATGTCAATTTATAGTTTATGGGATTTTGTTCCATGGTGGTTTTGTGAGGTGGGTTTGGGTTCTTAAACTTCTATAAAACTAAAGTTTTCTTATTGGTTTGTAATTAAGTGTTGATTTTTTTTTTTTTTTAAATTACAGATTCTGGGGACTGGAATGGATACTCAGGACACTTCGCCTTCAGTCCTGCTCTTCGTTGAAGAGCAAAGATTTATTTTTAATGCTGGAGAGGTAAAATTTTCTACTCTACTATGGAGTTCTGGTCATCTCTTATTTGGATAATGTTGACTTGTCACTTCCAAGGTCTCTGTTCAGGAATAGGGATGGGCGCGGGTTGGGTCGGGGCCGGGGACCCCATGCCCCATCCTTGTTACCCCCTCCCATGCTGTCCCTAGCCCGTCCCTATGGGTGGGGATTTTTCTCATAACCATCCCCGGCCCGTGGGTACAAAATCTCTCCCATCCCCGTCCTGGCCTGGCCCGATGAACAAGGCTTTGCAGGGAATTTCTCCCTGTAGGGATTTTTGCCCCATATAAATCAAAACTTTCCGTAACAATAATATTTAATTAATTTAATTGTGAAAAACTAGCACGTTGATAGGTATTATATTTGACTATTTAATTTCAGTAGTTAATTAATTAAAAATGCATAATTTAAGGTAAGAAAGTATAAAGTCTAACAATTTCTTGTAAAATTTAAATTAAGATTAAAAAAGCAATACATAATTATTACCATAAACTGAATTAATTGTTATTAAGTTAGTAACACATTTTCTATATAGTATTAAATAGAGGAATTCAGATTCTACATTCTAATGTTTTATGTTGCTGAGGCATTACCGCATTGTAATGTTCTACTGAAATAGTCTCATCTCCTAAAAGTCATAAAATAAATACTTGAAAGAAAATTTCGTTGAAAATTGATATGAATAATTGAATATAGTGAATAATAACAATTTCTTGGCAAAAACTGGAACATGCTAATAGATTTTAAAGCAATAAAATATGAACATCATTCAGGTTGCATTGTAATAATACATCCTTTCAGGCTGCATTGTAATAATATAAACATCCTTTAAGCTGCATTTTAAATTTATTTTTGGGTTATGTCCCATGTATTATTATTTTGTGAAATTCACAAAGTAATAATACATATATTTAATTATTAGACTCTCTTATTTAAATTATTTTTCTATAAATTTAATACAAACATTAGAAAATATTATAAAAGTAAATATCATAAATTTAAATACATTACTTAAAATCATGATTTAAACTTTAACTTTATATACAATATCGTAAAGGAACAAAAAANATGGCAATCAATATCTTTCTCTTTCTCACCATTTCCCCCCTCCTTAAACCCTCAACGCAAACACCCTCTTCATTCTTCAAATGCCTTATATAACTCCGAACCTGCGCCTCCTTTTCTCTTCTTCTCCTTTCAGACTCTCCCTTCCTCTTCTCTCCAACCCCGCCACACCCCGCCACTCCCTCTTCACCGTCCTCTCCTACTCCGGCAGACGATACCGTTCCACCTCTGCCCCGCAACGAAACCTCAATCTTCAAAAAAGAAACAAGAGCACAAACGAAAGAGGAGTTGTTCCAATGGAAGAGAGTAAGAATGAACCCTCTTTTGGGTTTAACAAAAGAAGGGCTGAGGGAAAAGATGGTTCTGATAAGCCTAAGAAGAATCCTCAGCTTAAAGTTCGTAGACTAAACCCTACTAATACTATTTCGTATGTACAGGTAATGGATGTTTAGTTTGTTTATTTTGTGTTTTTTTGAACTGGGTTAGTTTGGTTTTTGCGTTTAACGTGTGTGGTTAAAGGTTGTGTTGAAGTTGTTCTTTTTTTTTCTTTTTTTTTTTTTTGGTTCTTGGCTTTTGTGGCTTTTAGTGAATTTCCTGGTTTCTGGTTCTTGTGGTTTGTTTGGTTATGGATTTTATGTACTTCATTCATGTTAGTTTTTGTATTTATTGGGCGTTATTGGAAAAGGAGGTGAATTTATAGTTGTTTTTGGCCTTTTGGCTTTAGTGGGGTTGTTCAATTGTGGTTTCGCTGGATGGGTTCAGATTATTGAGTTATTATCAGGAATAAAATTTAAGTTGTCTTATCGGTTTGTGATATGGTTTTGATTTTTTTCTTTTCTTTAATTATAGATTTTGGGAACTGGAATGGATACTCAGGACACTTCGCCTTCAGTCTTGCTCTTCTTCGACAAGCAAAGATTTATTTTTAATGCTGGAGAGGTGAAATTTGTTGCTGAATTTATTAATGGAATTCTAGTAATCTCTTATTTAGATAATGTGTCTTCAACGAGGAAGTTATTTTGAAACAATGGTCTATAACTGTTATATGTCTATAAGATTGCCACGTATATGAAGACCATTTTATGTGATTCTTCTAAATATGAATACCTATCAATTAATTGTTACTTAATGCACTACTTCTATTACAGGGATTGCAACGATTCTGTACAGAGCATAAGATTAAATTATCAAAGGTAGGAAAAATCTGTAAACAAACTTTTTGTTTCCCCTTTCTTCCCATTTTAATATATATTTCCAAGTTTGTTCACCTTCAATTTTTGAAAATTGTCTAGTGCAATTGATATGATGAATCTTTTTTCAGATAGATCACATTTTTCTTTCTCGTGTTTGCTCAGAGACGGCAGGTGGACTTCCAGGTTAGTATCTTGATAGAGAAATTATGATGTATCCATTTCTTTTTGGTAGCATAAACTTATTATTACAATAGCTGGGTAATGTTTTTAAGCATTACTATTATGAACAAGTATTAGGACTGCTCATGCAAAGAGATGATTGGCTGAGTTTTTACTTTACCTCACAGGTCTTCTTTTGACTTTGGCCAGTATTGGAGATGAAGGACTGTCTGTGAGTATCAGGCTGACTTCATGTATAACTGCCTTTCTTCTGGATACTTTTAACTAAGAGTTTTATTTGCTTGGTGGTTACTCACCATTATCTAAAATTTTCGTTTGTTTGCTTAAAGGTCAATGTATGGGGTCCTTCAGACCTCAAGTTTTTAGTTGATGCAATGAAGTCTTTCATTCCACATGCTGCTATGGTTCACACACGGAGCTTTGGGACATCTCCATCCTCTGATGCTACTCTAACTGATTTAACAAAGTTAACTGACCCCATTGTTCTTGTTGATAATGAGGTTGTTAAAATATCAGCCTTTCTTCTAAAAACAAATTGCTCCGAAGGATCAGCAGTAAAGCCTGGTGAGATGTCTGTGATATATGTTTGTGAATTGCCTGAACTCATGGGAAAATTTGATCCAAAAAAGGCTGTGGCTCTCTTAGGTCCGGATCCATCGCAATGTCTTAAGTCGATTGCTGTTGGTCAGTGGCAGAAACAAAATTTGGCATAGCCACAATGATAGTGAATTAGTTTGCATAAACTAACCAGTTTGATAATAAACACATAGACTCCCTCTCCAGTCTCTTTCTGAGATTTTTTTTTTTCTTTGGAAGAAAACTGTTTGATGGCCTATTTCATCCACGGACCACAGTTGCTAAGTAACAAGACACAACATCAGAAGTATTGTGCGCAAAAGCATTACAATAAAACTAAAAAAGAAAGAAAATTAGAATTAAACCTATTCAAGTTATATTCTCTGATACTTTGATATACAGAAGTATTCTAGGTAACATATATGGTGTTGATAATTCATAATCCAATATTGTGGTATAAGGTATCTGCTCAAAGAGTTTGAGAACTTTGTTCACTGCTTACACAATCTTCTTCACTTTTGTCATCTCTCTATGCTGTTCAGGACACTACTGGATGCATGTCATATAACATTCATAAATGGGCTTGAAGAGGACTGCTTTAAACCACAAACGCCATCCCAAAAATTGTTTGTTTGATCGACTGGATGTCTTATTGCAATTTATGCTGTGGTTTGGTGGGTAAGACTGAATCTATAGTCTTCCACATTATCCATGTTGAAATGTTAATGGTCTTGATGTTTTTGTGCTGAATCATTGTACATATTGTGGATTCCATAATCTTCACACGGTGAAATCTCTAACAATATATTCCAGGTGCGGTATCACCATATTGAACATCTTCATGACAACATTGGTACAAGAAAATTCTCACCCATCTTAGTATTAGATTTGAAACAGTTGTTAGTTATTAATACATAATACACAAAATTTGTCATTGAGACACCTTGAAGGTGAAACTTTTTTAATTTCCATTCTGTCCTTCCATTCAGGCAGTTGCTGGATGACAACCTGCAGCAATATGAAAAACCTTCATCCAATTTCCGTACAATAGCAGTAATTGAAAACCATGACAAAGTGGAAGAAGAAAGATTACGACACGCCCTGTAGATTCAGGGGTTCCAACAGTGGTTTGGAAGCCAATCTCCATTTTTTGGTTGCTGCATAGAACCCATGAAACACAGCATACTACCTCTTTGAAACAATTATTTTCACCTCATACCAATATATTAGATTATGAAATATTTCCTTAAAATTATTCTTACCCTCTTCAGCTTTCCTTCTCTTTGTCAGTTCGAGGGCTTGCAGCTCCTTTCCTTGAATAACCTTCAACAGTCAAAGATTCCATCAGATCAGATATATAAATCTTTACCCCTGCTAACAACAATTTTAGAGCCCTGGAAATGGCCAAAAGCAAATCATCAGTAAATCAAGTGCATAAAGCTTCAGAACAGTAAAATTCACCTCAACCATACAAGTAGCACAGGTTCCTCCTCCTCCACAATCAGCAGAGGTCTAGCCTGGGAAAACGCACAATAATGTAGCTATATCATGTAAATTTCGATGAAACAATGAAAAAACATATTACATTAATAAGAGACAGAAAACTACATTAGGTCCATACAATTCAATATTACCATCGCATATATTCCTAAGTTTCTGCCCTCCACATGCTGTTCTAAAATGCTATGGAGTTCCATCCGGGAGTAACACGACTAAAACAATCCGACGACGTGCCATTAAATTGCTAATATTTTTTACTACACATACAATTCAGTACATAATACAAACATGTAAACTACATGAACAAATGCAAAATTGACTACTGGAGGTTCTCTTTAGCATTTGACTGGGAGTCATTATCAGGATGGTTGCAGTGGCTCTGATATTGCCTCTAGAGAAGCTGAAATGTCTAGAGTATTAGGCCTTTGCAAGTGTGGAAGTGTAGTGGAAGTTGAAAGGCACAGAACGAGAAGGCAATCTGAAGAATTAGTTGAAGACTTCCCATTTGTGATTATTTGAAGACGAAAATGTCGCTATAGAAATTAAATTATTAGGATAGTTTTAGTAGCTGCTGGATTTGCATGAGTGGTGGGGCTTTTATTTTATACTTCTGAAATGTAGCGCGGCTACGGTTTATCCTGGGTGGATTTCAGGCCCAAAAAGGGCAAATCATGGCGGGATTTCGGCCCATGAAATATGAATATGGACGCTAGACGGAGGGCTTGAACTGAGACCTGTGGTTAATAGCCACACGCCAACCCACTGAGCTACTCCAGCACCTTGAGGTGCCGAAACTCCATTATTTTCTCATATTTAATTAGTAAAGCTAATTAATTAGGGTTTATGATTTTATCCATAATTAGTTTAAAAAATCTCAATTATAAGATACTTTTCTACATTTATTTGTGAAAGGTTTGTTACAATATAGTGTTCTCTATATTAAAGGATCTAATCTAGTATAGTCCAAGTTTGAGCTTTTACAATATTAAATCAATTTTGATAACATCTTAAACATTAATCTAACTTTCAAAACCAAATTACCGATGCTCAAATACACATTAGTTAACCTCTTTTTGGTCGTATGATAAATTCTTTAGCCATGAGATTAGTTATACCTAAGAGGTTTTATGTAAAATCCCAAGAGATTACCTATCACATTATGCAATTATCTGTGATTTTGAATTGTAGTATTCCGTGGCCCTAAGAATTTATAGACTCCATGTGGGTTGGAAACTGAATTAAACTAAAAAAAAATACCACACTAGTTCTATGGCATTTCATTTACTCATTTACAAGGCCATCATTGTTATCAATTTCTTAAATCAAACTTGTCTTAATCATACAACTAACATTATATATTAAAACCATCATTAGGTGATAGTGGAAAAGAGAAAGGGTCCACTATCGGTTTTGAGTTTGAGTATCTAAAAACTAATAGGATCTTATGAGGGAGATTTATCTGGTCGTTCACTTTAGGATCGTGGATCAATTAAAGTGTATAAACTGACATGACACTCACTCACGAAGAAAAAAAAAAAAAAATTATATATGTAAACTAATATTCAACCAATAGATATTACTCTTTATTAAGACATCATTATTTTATAATATTAGACTGTAAATGAATTTAAAATTAACCTACACACACAAACTGTACACACACACACACACCACACACACACAATTATATCAACCAAAACATATCCACAGAGTAAAAAAAATGAAACATGTTTCCGAGACACTGACACACAGGAAGAATATAGAAAATATTTCATGATAAGTAGGAAGCACATTTAATCATAAATTACTCCAAATGAAATCATTGATGGTTCGAAATCATGGCCAAAGTTCCTGTCTATCTCTGCAATTAAAAACAACCAAAATTGTTGCTTATTCCAAACAATAATATGAATGGCCAAGTTTTGTCCTGTTCTCGACCAAAGTTGCTGCTCATCCATTTAGGCCAATCAAAGGAAGCGAACTCAATCCTTTCTGCTGATCAATTCTTCAGGAAGAAAAACTGTTTGATGGTGGATTTGTTTGGCGGTGTCATATACTGTTGCTAAGAAACAAAGACAACATTGGAGCAAAACTACTCTCCCTAAGTAAATGTCTGGGGGTTTAATCCACAGCTTTGAAGTAAACAAAAACACAACTCTAAAGTAAATATAATTTCTGCTCTTTTGGTTGCTTGCATAACTATCTATCAGTACTCTTCCATACCGCAAAACATTTCAATTAAAGAAAGAAAATTAGCTTTCTTGCTGAAAATGAGTAAAGAAACTGTGTCTTCATGAGAAAAAAAAATCACTTAATATTCAAACCAGATAATTGGTTTAAGAAAAACTAATCATATTAGCAACTATGATTCCAACGTTCAAGAACTACTTGCCTTGTTTCAAATTTCCACCTATTGTGCAATCATCGCGGCTCAAACAAAACTTAGTTCTACACTTAAAAAATGGTGTTGAAATGGCAAATATTTTTTTTTTCTTTTTTTTGGTAACCGAGGTGTCCAGCCCAGCTTGTGTGTACCTCAACTAATCCTCGGAATCTACTTAACACTCTATATGATAAGCCACAATGTTATTGTGATAGGTCTATTGAACATCCTACAAACCAAAAGGACCAAGTAAACCATAATGTTATTGTGATAGACAATTATCTTACGATATGCGATACATATCCGACGATACAATTCGATATGGGTCGCTAACGATACGTCTCAAAGAGTGTATCCTAAACATTTTGATACGTTGATATGTATCCTACGATACGATACGTATTGGTTCATATCCTTAAAAATATTGATATAAATTAATACGTCTTTATTAATTTGGGTCAAAGGTAAAAAAAAAAAAAAAAAAAAGACAAATTTTGGGTCGAATTCGGGCCACACAGCTCAATTCACTAAAACCCACCCAAATATATCCATTTTGCATGGAGAAATAAAGAGGAAGATCTGTTGCCCATTTTGTATGATAATAATAACACAAGTGGAGATATAAATATTAATATTGATCTTGGAAATGATATGAATGGTTGAGAGGAAATAATATAGATTCTTAATTTTGTGATTAATTTTGATTATCTAATATCATAATTTAAAGACAATAATATCACAAAATTCATTAATTAATCTTGGGGATGATATTAATTTTTATTATTTTATTTTATTTTTTAAAAAAAGGCATCCTACGATACAATATAATACGATACACGATTCAAAAAATTAAGTTTTTGATATACGATACAATACACAATTTGACAACCATCTATTGAACATTATACAAGCCCAAATGACCAAGTAAACCACAATGTTATTGGGTAGGTGGTCCTAAGATTTAAACCAAAAAACTCAAGGGAGGAAACAAACCTTCTTAATCACTAAGTCAACCCCTTGGGGTTGTAGGGATTTCTTTTTCTTCCTGCGTAAGACAGTTTAAATTAGCTATAAGAGAAAAAAATAACTAAGCATGAGGTATCTTTTAGTGGAGCAAATGAAACTTGGTTCTCCCAAGCTTGTGTCATACACAACCTTTTGATTGTTATTGCTTCCCAGAAAATTTCATGGCATCCTCAACTTGCTTCTGCGTATCAAAACAAACCTCTATGAGCCATCGGAGTTTCTTGCAGAACAAACAGCAAAGCTCCCAGGCAAAAGCTGCATTAATAAATACCACAATAAGAGAAAGCAAATCTCAAATACTTGACACATTTTAAAGTTCACAAATGTTTTTCAATGGTCTAAAACTCTGTTCCCACCATTACAAAACTGTCAAGCTTCCAAATGACCTCCTCTCCTGAAAAGTATTGATAAAACACAGCTTAGGACGAAAGCAAAATCGGACCTCACACAAGTATAAATACTAGCATCAGCTGAAACATGATAAGTAACGAAATACTAACATCAAATAAAGGACTGCTGCTCATCCATTTAGGCCAATAAAAGTAGCCAAGCTGAAGCTAAACTCTGTTCTGTAGCAGGTGCAATATGTTCAAAATTATAGTTAGCAGTCCAGTTTGGGAAAACAGATATACGTAAATGAAAAGGTAAAGATATAAGCATGAGGAAAGCTAACCAAACAAAAACAGACACTCTTTCACTTGTTTCATCAACAATATTTACATTTTGTTTGAAGAGCTTGAATGAACGTTCTCCCAATGACTGATATTATAAGTTGGTCCTGGATCCATCGCAATGTCTTAAGTCGATTGCTGTTGGTCAGTGGCAGAAACAAAATTTGGTATAGCCACAATGAATAGTGAATTAGTTTTGCATAACTAACCAGTTTGATAATAAACACAGATTCCCTCTCCCAGCCTCTTTCTGAGATTTTTATTTTCTTTTGGAAGAAAACTGTTTGATGGCCTATTTCATCCACGGACCACAGTTGCTAAGTAACAAAGACACAACATCAGAAGTATTGTGCGCAAAAGCATTACAATAAAACTAAAAAAGAAAGAAAATTAGAATTAAACCTATTCAAGTTATATTCTCTGATACTTTGATATTACAGAAGTATTCTAGGTAACATATATGGTGTTGATAATTCATAATCCAATATTGTGGTATAATGGTATCTGCTCAAAGAGTTTGAGAACTTTGTTCACTGCTTACACCAATCTTCTTCACTTTTGTCATCTCTCTATTGCTGTTCAGGACACTACTGGATGCATGTCATATAACATTCATAAATGGACTTGAAGAGGACTGCTTTAAACCACAAACGCCAATTCCCAAAAATTGTTTGTTTGATCGACTGGATGTCTTATTGCAATTTATGCTGTGGTTTGGTGGGTAAGACTGAATCTATAGTCTTCCACATTATCCATGTTGAAATGTTAATGGTCTTGATGTTTTTGTGCTGAATCATTGTACATATTGTGGATTCCATAATCTTCACACGGTGAAAGTCTCTAACAATATACTTTCCAGGTGCGGTATCACCATTATTGAACATCTTCATGACAACATTGGTACAAGAAAAGTTCTCACCATCTTAGTATTAGATTTGAAACAGTTGTTATCGTTTATAATACATAATACACAAAATTTGTCATTGAGACACCTCTGAAGGTGAAACTTTTTTATATTTCCATTCATGTCCTTTCCATTCAGGCAGTTGCTGGATGACAACCTGCAGCAAATATGAAAAACCTTCATCCAATTTCCGTACAATAGCAGTAATTGAAAACCATGACAAAGTGGAAGAAGAAAGATTACAGACCAGCCCTGTAGATTCAGGGGTTCCAACAGTGGTTTGGCAAGCCAATCTCCAATTTTTTGGTTGCTGCATAGAACCCATGAACACCAGCATTACTACCTCTTTGAAACAATTATTTTCACCTCATTACCAATTATATTAGATTATGAAATATTTCCTTAAAATTATTCTTACCCTCTTCAGCTTTTCCTTCTCTTTGTCAGTTCGAGGGCTTAGCAGCTCCTTTCCTTGAATAACCTTCCAACAGATCAAAGATTCATCAGATCAGATAATATAAATCTTAACCCCTGCTAACAACAATTTTAGAGCCCTGGAAATGGCCAAAAGCAAATCATCAGTAAAAATCAAGTGCATAAAAGCTTCAGAACAGTAAAATTCACCTCAACCATACAAGTAGCACAGGTTCCTCCTCCTCCACAATTCAGCAGAGGTCTAGCCTGGGAAAACAAGCACATAAATGTAGCTATATCATGTAAATTTCAATGAAAACAATGAAGAAAACATATTTACATTAATAAGAGACAGAAACTTACATATGGTCCATACAATTCAATATTACCATCCAGCATTATATTCCTAAGTTTCTGCCCTCCACATGCTGTTCTAAAATGCATATCTGGAGTTCCATCCGGGAGTAACACTGACTAAAACAATCCGACAACGTGCCATTAAATTGCTAATAATTCTTTTACTACACATACAATTCAGTACATAATACAAATCATGTAAACTTACATGAACAAATGCAAAATTGACTACTGGAGGTTCTTCTTTAGCATTTGACTGGGAGTCATTATCAGGAATGGTTGCAGTGGCTCTGATATTGCCTCTAGAGAAGCTGAAATGTCTAGAGTATTTAAGGCCTTTGCAAGTGTTGGAAGTGTAGTGGAAGTTGAAAGGCACAGAACGAGAAGGCAATCTGAAAGAATTAAGTTGAAGACTTCCCATTTGTGATTATTTGAAGACGAAAATGTCCGCTATAAGAACTTTAAATTATTAGGATAGTTTTAGTAGCTGCTGGATATTTGCATGAGTGGTGGCGGCTTTTATTTATCTTATCTGAAATGTAGCGCGGCTACGGTTTATCCTGGGTTGGATTTCAGGCCCAAAAAGGGCAAATCATGGGCTGGATTTCGGCCCATGAAAATATGAATATGGACGCTAGACGGAGGGCTTGAACCTGAGACCTTGTGGTTAACAGCCACACGCTCTAACCCATTGAGCTACTCCAGCACCTTGAGGTGCCGAAACTCCATTATTTTCTCATATTTTATATTAGTAAAGCTTAATTAATTAGGGTTTATGATTTTATCCATAATTAGTTTAAAAAATCTCAATTATAAGATACTTTTCTACATTTATTTGTGAAAGGTTTTGTTACAATATAGTGTTCTCTATATTAAAGGATCTTAATCTAGTATAGTCCAAGTTTGAGCTTTTACAATTATTAAATCAATTTTGATAATCATCTTAAACATTAATCTAACTTTCAAAACCAAATTACCGATGCTCAAATACCACATTAGTTAACCTCTCATTTTTTGGTCGTATGATAAATTCTTTAGCCATTGAGATTAGTTATACCTAAGAGGTTTTATGTATAAATCCCAAGAGATTTACCTATCACATTTTATGCAATTATCTTGATCGATTGAACTTGTAGGATATTCCGTGGCCCTAAGAATTTAATAGACTCCAATGTGGGTTGGATAACTGAATATAACTATAAAAAAAATACCACACTAGTTCTATGGCATTTGTCATTTACTCATTTACAAGAGCCATCATTTATGTTATCAATTTCTTAAATCAAACTTGTCTTAATCATACAACTAACATTATATATATAAAACCATCATTAGGTGATTAGATGGTAAAAGAGTAAAGAGGTCCACTATCGGTTCTTGAGTTTGAGTCATCTAAAACACTAATAGAGATCTTTATTGAGGAGATTTATCTGGTCGTTCACTTTAGGATCTTGTGGATCAATTAAAGTGTGTATAAACTGACATGACACCTCACTCACGGAAGAAAAAAAAAAAAAACATTATATATGTAAACTACATATTCAACCTAATATGATATTACTCTTTTATTAAGACATCATTTATTTATATAATATTAAGACTGTAAATGAATTTAAAATTAACCTATCACACACAAACTGTACACACACACACACACACACACACACAATATATATATTTAAAATTAATTAATAACATATAATATACAAAGAAAGGAAACCCAATAGCAATCAATATCTTTCTCTTTCTCACCATTTCCCCCCTCCTTAAACCCTCAACACAAACACCCTCTTCATTCTTCAAATGCCTTATATAACTCCGAACCTCCGCCTCCTTTTCTCTTCTTCTCCTCTCAGACTCTCTCTTCCTCTTCTCTCCAACCCCGCTACACCCCGCCACTCCCTCTTCNTTTGGTTATATCAGTGCACGATGTAGTCCTTTGACCTGAGACATTGTAGTCAGATCCGATATGGATGTGTATGGTTCATACGGTGTATAAGTACGAGACTAATCATGTTTCATACAATAAAGCTTATTTGGTCATGCGTTGTTCATATGCAGAAACGAACGATGGTCAAGAGGGGATCCATTGACTCGGAAATATAGGATCGGGAGTACTGCTGACTCCATCCGGATTCGAGTTCCTAGATGAACATGGATAAATGTTAGAAAACAGAATCTCTGGCCAGAGTCTATTATTAATCATACAAAAGCAAGTTTGTGATGACGAGTTCCGGACATATTGATCGATGATTCAGTAGAAGATCAAGTTTAGGATTTTGACGTTCCATGAATCCATACTCGATTAGGATATCTCAATGGAGGGACTTTACCTGCATGGTACGTATGATCTGAAATGGGTTCGATGAAGTATTTCTTCATCGTGGTTTAGGGACTATGGCACATTGCTAGATGTTTACCATAGTCGTTGGGCCTCCGGACAGATTTTCGGATTCATCCAGAACCGGCTCAAGGCTAATCCACGGTGGACCTACATGGTCACACCAATAGCCTTGAGAAGTTAGAGAAGGATGAGAGAGAGAAATGATTATCTGAAGAGGGCTAGCACCTTCCGAGGGTAATAATGGGATTTCTATAGTAATAGTTACATAGAAAACTATTTGTGACATTTTCAGGGTTAAAATGATCAAGCAATAATTAATTATATTTAATTATTAAATCTTAAAGTGTTAAGATTAAATCTCAAAGTGTTAAGATTAATGAGATGAACAAAAACAACATTTTAATAGTTAAAGGGTAAAAGGGTAAATTTATGGGTTGTTAATGTAAACTAAACAGCCCTTGAATAATATTGATTATTCAAAGGGTAACATAATAAATTCGTGGGGTCCCTTTATACAATAAGATTTTATTGTGCTTGGAAATGAAAAATAAATAATTACAAAATTGCCCAAGTATATATAAATGCAAAAGGTTGCATTTTTATTCATAACACACATTGTTCACTCAAAGCAAAACTAAAACTCTCTCTAAAAGCCACGACCACTCTCTAAACCTGTCAAGGTGGTGTTAAAGTGTGGAGGTCTCATCTTTTTGGGGCTAATCTTCATCAATCTAAAGCAAAGGAGAATGTATAATCTCATTTCCATGCTTTGTTTAAAAACCGGTTTTTGAATCCATGCTTTCATGCTTTTATTCTCCATCTCCACCACTCTTCATGCATGCTGATTCTTACACCATCCACCACCAAACAACCACCACAACCCACCACCAAATCACTCATAAATTCAGCCACAAACCCCCCAAAAACCATCACCAAATCATTCACAAATTCAGCCACAAACCCATCCAAAACCCACCACAGACTCAGCTGCAAACCTATCCAAAAACAACCACAAACCGAGCCACAAAACCACCACAAACTCAGCCACAAACTTACCTGAAAGCCCCGATTGGAAACGTGGGATTGTACCTGGGAGAGAGAAATGAAACTGAAATTTTGTTGAGAGAAGAAGAAGGAAAAAGGGCAATCCAAATCTGGTCACAGAGTGATAGCCTTATAGCGGCCAAATCCAACCGCCGTAAAACCAAAGGAAAAGAGAGATGAAAACACTCTACACATTCATTGCAATGGAATGGAATGCAATCAGTGAACAAATTCGAAAACAATCAAAGAGCTAACAGCAAAGAAATTCACTGTCAGAGCTGTTACAATGCAAGAGAGTAAAAATGAGTCCTCTTTTAGGTTCAACAAAAGAAGGTTTGAGGGAAAAAGTTGTATTGATATGCCAAATAAGAATCCTCAGCATAAAGTTCCCAAGCTTAACCCAACTACTACTGTTTCATATGTCCAGGTAATGAAATTTTTTGTGCTGTGTGTTTTTGGCTTTGTGGGGTTTGTTCAGTTGTGTTTCTATGAACTGGGTTTGATTTTCTTTTTGAGTTTAACGTTTTTGGTTGAAGATTTGAGTTTAAAGTTCCTAATTTTGTTTGTAACTTTGGTTTAGTACATTCTGGCTTTTGGTTGTTACAGCTAGTTTATTATGGATTTTTCGGAATTGGGTTTAAGCTAGTTTTTTGAGTTTATCTGGAAAAGGAGGTCAATTTATAGTTTATGGGATTTTGTTCAATTGTGGTTTTATGAGGTGGGTTTGGGTTCTTAAATTTTTATAAAACTAAAGTTCTGGAAAAGGCCAGATCTGGCCGTCCTAGATCCACCGTGGATTTGGTCAAAAAAGGCCATATCAATGCACGACCAGCAAGATCCAATCGGTCATGCACTGATACGGTGACTCCGGCCACCCTTCGACGGTGGTGGCCTTCTGTCCGTATTTAATGAGTGGGTTGGAGGTGTTTTTGTTAACTTTGAATATTTTATTATAGGGGTGTTTAGTAAATAAACAAACATAGGGGATATTTTTGTTAATTTTCAAATTCTACATCCTAATACCCACTCAATTTAACTTGTTTCAAAATATTATTCTAAAAACTATTAGAATAATGAACCAAACCACCGTAAATTTTTATAAAACTAAAGTTTTCTTATTGGTTTGTAATTTAAGTGTTGATTTTTTTATTTTATTTTAAATTACAGATTCTGGGGACTGGAATGGATACTCAGGACACTTCGCCTTCAGTCCTACTCTTCGTTGACGAGCAAAGATTTATTTTTAATGCTGGAGAGGTAAAATTTTCTACTCAACTATGGAGTTCCTGTCATCTTTTATTTGGATAATGTTGACTTGTCACTTCCAAGGTCCCTGTTCCGAAAGTTATTTTGAAGAGTGAATGACAATTTTCCAATCCAATGTTTGCCACAATTACATTTTCACACCCATAAACTTAGAGAAAAACAATTTCCCACCCATCGTCAATCTCCGTCGATGGAATATGTTACCTGACAGGGGGTAAAGTTACGAAAAGGCTATAATACCCTTTATTATTTGACTTCATAATTTTTAACAAGATTAAATTACAATTTCCACCCAAACTTTATTTAATGTAATTTTCACCCCTAGTGTGGTTTATATTAATTTTAACAAGGTTAAATTACAATTTCCACCCAAACTTTATTTAATGTAATTTTCACCCCTAACACCCATCAAGTGTGGTACTTAAACCCAGGGACTCTTCCACCTATCAGGCCAATCTTTTGGGCTGGGTTCTATTTGGGCTTGAGTTCTAACAGTAGCTGCTCTGTTTTTCCATGGTCATGAGTTCGTGCTCTGTTTTTCATTTGTCATGATCCTTTTATTTGTTCAAGCGTGATGCAAGAGGCTTGTATGAATAGCTTGAGAATATTTCTATAATTGTTAGTTTTAAATTTGTGCTTGCTACCCCTTTACACAGGTTGATAGCCTATGATTGCCTGGGTTTTGGTTTTCTACTCTGAACAAACTTGTTGTTTGTACTTCTTTTAAGATAAACTGCTTGTTTGTACTTTAAAGGTCAGCTTTCATTTTCTCACTTACACTAATAGAGATGCAAAGCTTAGAAAGGTCATGAAAAGGGTGTTGATATGATCCAGAATGGACATGCTTAGTGATCCAGGGATTAAGAGGACTCAGTTGTGGGCTTAAGCGCACCTGCTGCTACTTGGAAGCAGGGGTGGTGTTTTGTCCATAGCCTCTATCTTAACATTAAAGAACTTGTTGATGCTCATTTTAAGCACCAACGAATTCTCACGTGCGTAACGTTGATTGGCTGTTAAATACACGTGAAAATGGAATATATAGAGCGAAAATAAATGCAAATGGAGTTTTTTAAGTGGTTCGGATGCTAAGGTAGCATGTCCTACGTCCACTGATTTATATTGATATTAGTGTGGGTCAAGTCGCAACTGCGGACTGACTTACAAAAGAGTTGGAAAAGTAAAATGTCTTTACAGGAGAGAGAGATTTTTCTCTCTGTATGAAAATGGCCGAATCCCCTTAATGAAGGGGTCTTCTTCATTTTATATCAAACTGAAACGTGTAATCATCATTAAATCCATGGTTTGGNTTATATAATTTCATAAAATATATATAATCTTAATGAAATATTGTTTTGTAGTTTTATAAATATTTAATTGACAGATATTATTATAATTTTTAAAAAATAATATATATACTTTCAATTTTTTTTAGAAACATATGTACTTTAAAAGTGAAACCTCTATTGTAATTATAGAAATTGAAGATAGGGGTTTAAATGGTTAATTTTCAAGTTAGTGAGATAATTATTATGTGTTTGTAATTTAGGACCGTAAGTAATATTGACCGTATAATAGATCAATAATGCTACGGACACCGGAATTTTTGCACCAAAATATTGTACCGGCCTACGTGTAACACGCCTCTGATTTTTTTAACAATTTTTTTCGAGTGAACAGCCGTCCATCAAATTTGGACGGCCGTTCACTAACATGGACGCCCGTCCATATTATATGGACGTGGGTCCATATACCAGGGACGAGCGTCCCCATTTAATGGACGCCCGTCCATAAGTAAAATAAAATAAATTTTTTTTATAAAAATTAGGGACGGTCGTTCATCCGTTATGGACGGCCGTCCCTTAATTTTGGACGGGCGTCCACAAATAAGGGACGCCCATCCAAACCAAAATATGAAAAAAAAAAAAAATTAGGGACGATCGTCCATAAATTTTGGACAGCTGTCCCTTACGTTTGGGACGGGCATCCATTCCGAACAGGGACGGGCATCCATTCCTATTGGACGCCCGTCCATAATTTAAAAAAAAAAAACACCTTCTTCGCTCTTTTCTTCTTCTTCTTCTTCGCTCCACTCCATCCCTGTAACACCTCAAATCCATTTTGCAGCAATCCTAATCCTCCCACTGAATTACAGCATAAACAAAACAAAAATAACCTTTAATCAGAATCAGAAGAAATAATATCCCAAAATTAAATAATGAAGTTAGAAGCAAACCATCCTTAGGATTCGTTCCATTGGTAAGTTCCCCACTAAGAGTATAAACTTTCATTGCATTAATGAGAGGAGGAAGAGTGGAGTCATCATCAGCCTGGAGGGAAATTTGGTTGCTAGCGGAAGCAATTCTCAAAATGGGATTATTTTGTTTTGTACTCAGATTAGAGAAGGAGAATACATTTTCTTGTATGGAGGAGATGATCTAGAATGGATACGTAAATTCACAAACGCAGCACGCACAGTTGCAACTGCTGCACGCATCCCTTTGGAGATGGTGTATGTGGGGAAGAGCACCAAGAGGGAACAAGTGCGACGAATCATGGCAAGCATCCAAATTGAAAAGCTAAGTCAGGCGTGGCCAGACCTCACCATGGTATGGTTCTTCTGGACACGTCTCGAGAGCATGCTATTCTCCAAGACTCAACTGGGCAGAGCTGATGACCACGACCCCATGATGCAAGAAATCAAGAAACTGCTAAGCTATGACAAAGACGGCGGATGGGTTGTGCTAAGCAAAGGTTCCCAGGTAGTAGTGAAGAAGAAGAAGAAGAAAAGAGCGAAGGTGTTTTTTTTTTTTTTTTTAAAGTATGGACGGGCGTCCATTAGGAATGGACGCTCGTCCAAACTTAAGGGACAGCCGTCCAAAATTTATGGACGGCCATCCCTAATTTTTTATTTTATTTTCATATTTTGGTTTGGACGGGTGTCCCTTATTTGCGGACGCCCGTCCAAAATTAAGGGATGGCCGTCCATAACGGATGAACGGCCGTCCCTAGTTTTTATAAAAAAAAATTATTTCATTTTACTTATGGACGGGCGTCCATTAAATGTGGATGCCTGTCCCTAGTATATGGACCCCCGTCCATATAATATGGACGGACGTCCATGTGAGTGAACGACCGTCCAAATTTGATGGACGGCCGTTCACTCGAAAAAAATTGTTAAAAACATAAGAGGCGTGATACACGTAAGCCAGTATAATATTTCGGTGTAAAAATCCCGATGTCCGTAGCATTATTGATAATAGATATGATCCGAGGATGCCCATTTTGCTGTTAAAACTAACGTCTAAATTTAACGATGGTGGGAAAATGGTTTTTTCAAAGTTTATGGGTGGGCAATTACGGTAAACTTTGGGTGGGAAAATGTCGTGCTCTCTTGTTTTGAACAGTGGTATATAACTGTTATGTCTATAAAATTGACAGGGAGATGAGATGAAGATCATTGTTTGTGATTCTTCTAACTATGAACACCTATCAATTTTCTGTTACTTAATGCACTACTTCTATTGCAGGGATTGCAACGATTCTGTACCGGGCATAAGATTATATTACCAAACGTAGGAATATCCGTAAACATTCATTTTCTTTCCCTTTCTTCCTATGTCAATACATATTTCCAAAGTTTGTTCTTCAGTTTTTGAATATTGTTTAATGCAATAGTGACTGATAATATTGTGGATCATTCTTCAGGTAGATCACATATTTCTTTCTCGTGTCTGCTCCGAGACAGCAGGGGGACTTCCAGGTTAGTGTCTTGATAGAGAAACCATGATGTATTCATAATTTTTTTTCTTTTTTCTGCATAAACTTTTTTTTTTTTTATTGCTGAGTAATGTTTTTAAGCATTAGTATCATGAACAAATATTAGGACTGCTCATACAAAGAGAGGGTTGCTGAATTCTTATTTTACCTCACAGGTCTTCTTTTCACTTTGGCCGATTTTGGAGGGCTGTCTGTGAGTAACAACTTGACCTCATGTATTTTATTTGTTTAAAAGGTCAATATTTCAAATAGTCAATTTTAACTAAGATTTTGATTTGCTTGGTGGTAACTCATCATCATCTAAAATTTTCATTTGTTTGCATAAAGGTAAATGTATGGGGTCCTTCAGACCTCAAGTATTTAGTTGATGCAATGAAGTCTTTCATTCGACGTGATGCTATGGTTCACGCACGGAGCTTTGGGACATCTCCATCCTCTGATGCTACTCTAACTGATTTAACAAAGTTAACCGACCCCCTTGTTCTTGTCAATAATGAGGTTGTTAAAATATCAGCCATTCTCCTAAAACCAAATTTCTCTGGAGGATCAGCAGTAAAGCCTGGAGAGTTGTCTGTTATATATGTTTGTGAATTGCCTGAACTCATGGGAAAATTTGATCCTGACAAAGCTAGGGCTCTAGGCTTGAGTTCTGGGCCAAAATACGATGATCTGAAATCTGGGAAGTCAGTGCAGTCAGATTGTGGCACCATGGTGAATTTCAAAGTTAAATAATGAAAGGGAAAATTATGTTGCTCTAATAAACTTTTGGTGTATCTGAAATATGCCACTTGATTTATGTTTTAAACCATTGTTTCATTTCATTTGTTTTAGGTTCATCCAAGTGATGTAATGGGCCCGTCTGTTCCTGGTCCCATTGTGCTACTCGTCGACTGCCCAACAGAAGCCCACGTATTGGAGTTGTTGTCTGTGGAATCTCTCAGTAGTTACTATGCAGATTGCTCATCAAAATGTGCCAAGACTGTGAATTGTATCATTCATTTAAGTCCTACTTCTGTCACAGGCACCCCTAATTACCAGATATGCATGAAGAGGTTTGGTTCAGCCCAACATATTATGGCTGGACATGAAATGTGAGTCCTTTTTCTTGACATTGTTTCTTCTATAAAAGCGATACTGGTGCCTGCCCTTTTCTGATTGATTATTCCTCCTGACTATTCATGCTGTTTGTAGGAAGAATGCAGAGGTTCCAATTCTAAAATCCAATGCAAGATTATCAGCACGACTTAATTATCTGTGTCCACAATTATTTCCAGCTGCAGAGTTCTGCTCTCTTCAGCATCTTAATAATTCCGCACCAGATTATAGTGCTAGCGAGGTTTTCTCTAACGTCATTAAACAGTATTTTCGATAGTTAGAAGTTGCTAGTTACAGTTTTAAATATTTGGGGTAACTGAGTGGTTTTCCCTTTTTTTTTTTCCTTATATTTTATTTTATACATATATTAGGGTCCTGTTGCAAGGCTTTCTGAAAGTGTTTCTGCTAAAAATCTACTGAAGGTATGAAATGTTTTTTATTTAGTTTAGCTGAGAAATTCAGTGACTGAGTTTTAATCCCTCTTAACACTATGCTTTCATACTTGATTTAGTGCTTTGTTTTATTAAGAGGAAACCTGAACAGTGTTTCATACTTGATCAGTTCACTCTGCTTCCTCATGCTCATCTTGGACTTGATAGAACAGAGATCCCATGTCTGGTGGCTCTCTCAGAATTAATGGATGAGTTACATTCGGAAATTCCAGAGATTGTAGATGCTGCGCAACATGTCAGCCAGATCTGGCAAGAGCCTCCAGAAACAAAAGAGGTGATATCTCATGTGCATGAAAATGAAGTGGATGAGAATAGACTTCCTAGTTGTTTGGAGAATGTAAGGAAAGATGACCTAGAGATTGTTCTTCTGGGGACTGGTTCAGCCCGTCCTTGTGAATACCGGAATGTTAGTTCTATCTATATTAATCTTTTTTCCAAAGGAAGCTTGCTCTTAGATTGTGGGGAAGGAACCCTGGGACAACTGAAAAGAAGGTAGCAACTATCCGCCACAAGGTTTCCATCCTTTTCCTACTATTTTATTCTTTTAAAGTGACAAAGCTTATTGTTGTGGCTTGTCTGCCTGAGTACAGATACGGTATAGAGGGTGCTGACAGTGCTGTGAGGAATCTAAGGTGCATTTGGATTTCTCATATTCATGCTGATCACCAGGCTGGTTTGGCAAGAATACTTGCTCTACGACATGACTTGTTGAAAGGTGTGTCTCATGAACCATTGCTAGTTGTAGGCCCAGCACAACTTAAGGAATTTCTGGATGCATATCAAAGACTTGAAGATTTAGATATGCAGTTCATTAACTGTAGATACACTACAGAATCTTCATGGATTGATTTTGAGCACAATATTGAATTGCATAAGGATCCTTTGGCTCAGGGAAGTACTAATAATAATGAGGATTTGAACCATAAAAATGCGCTCCATTCTGAGTTGAATCTGTCTGATAACTCTACCGCTTTTCCATCGCTAGAGAGCCTAAAGAAAGTGCTTCACGAAGCAGGGTTGGAGACCTTGATTAGTATTCCTGTTGTGCACTGTCAAGAGGCATTTGGTATTGTTTTGAAGGCATCTGAAAGAATTAATGGTGCCGGAAAAGTGATACCCGGGTGGAAGATTGTATATTCAGGTGATACCAGGCCCTGCGCGACGCTAGCAGAAGCATCCTGTGGAGCGACAGTCCTTATACACGAGGCAAGTTATAAATCCAATTTCAAGCTTTCAATTGGTGATGCAATATTTGCTACATTGAAATGTTTCAACATCGTTGTTATACAATCGATGAACTTTTAAACTCGATATAGATTCAGGGTCCTAGCTATGACTATTCAGCTTCTGAGTGAGGTTACTTTCTGGTGATTGTGCTGTGGTTATCATGTTGCAGGCAACCTATGAGGATGGCCAGGTGGAGGATGCTGTAGCTAAAAAACACAGCACAACAAAGGAAGCCATTGAAGTCGGGTCAGGTGCTTATCGGATTGTTCTCACACACTTACGCCAAAGACATCCAAAGATTCCTGCAGTTGATGATGCAGCTATGCATAAAACATGCATAGCCTTTGATTTGATGAGTATCAATCTAGCAGATTTGCCTGTGCTCCCTAAAGTTCTTCCATACCTTAAATTGCTTTGTAAAGATGAGTCAGATGGTGTTTCTTAAATTGCTTTGTAAAGATGAGTCAGATGATGTTATTGATGCTATAACTGCATCTTCTATCCTGTAAAGTGGTCAGGTAAAAACTCTAATGGCCACCCTTTTTAGCAACTGATAAAGGATTCAAACTCAAGATCTTTTAAGAAATACATTAAAAAATCTTTATTAAACCACTCGACCACCCGAGGTTGGTTGTATAAAGTTTTCTCTCTTTTACTCGACTCTGGTTTATAAATAAATAAAAGTTATAAGATGTCTGTTTTGCGTAATCTGTAAATTGTTTTTATTTTTAAAAGAGACGATATAATACCTGATTGACGGAGGTTAAATGTTGTAACAACACATCCAATAACATCGCTGACACTGTTAATAAAGAGTAATACTATACCTACAACTTCTTCTAAAAAAACTTTATTTAACAATCCTAATATAGTAATTCACAATTAATCAGCCACAATATATCAGGTATAACCTATTACAAACTGACCAATTATGAGCTGTCAGGTCAAGATTATAAAAGAAAATTTATGAGAAGAGATTGTAGGTATTGCACTACTCTTACATAATTATGCAAACAATCTACCCAAAGGTTATATTCTATAGTGCCCGCGAGAGGATGGCATTACGCTGCAACAAACCAAAAAAGTTGGATTGATTATAGTGACTGCTTAATTTCTTCCCTTCAAAGTAGTTCTATGATTCCCTTTTACCGTACTTGTTTAAAAGACCCTTTCAAAGTCATTTGATATATAGGTGTAATCCCACCTCCCACCACTAAGTAAGAATAGGAGCACTCATGCTTGCCAAACCAAGCAAGGGGGCTCTAGAGTCAAAAGCCAATCAAACCCCATTACAGAAAAATGAGTTCAACAAATGCCACCCACTTTTGAAGCTTTAGAATTTCCATGAAAATGGCAAACCAGCCAAAGACTGTAAACATTCCAAAAGCTTTGTGGTTGTGAAAGATGAATGACAATGCATTATTAGTCAGTTTACAATAACAAGACACATTTCATCAGGATACAAAATGTTAAGACAAAGTAAACAACAGTATATCGATTTTTATTGACTATTCTGTCCTGTCCCAGATTCATTTATCACAAGATTAGCATTACTTCTGTTTATGTGGGAAACAAACCAAAAAAGAAGGAAAAAAAAAAAAAAAGGAAAAGAGGGGAGAAAACACTCTACAGATTCATTACATTGGAATGGCATGAAATCAGTGTACAAATTCAAAAACAAACTATAAAAGAGCTCACTGCACATAAATGTCTCATTCTTCTTCCAACTCAAATACAAACAATAAAATAAGCTAATTCTACTCTGTGCTCTTTCAGCCATACCTCCCTCCATTATTGCAAAAAAATGTAGAACCATCTTTGGTGTATGATAAACAACTTGCTTTTGATCTACTTGCCTCATATAAATAAGCCTTTTCAGTGACAATTTGGCCCAAAATTTAAGAAATAGATCACGAACTGAAGCAAGATGGTCCTACATGATAGACACGATGCACAACATTATCATGGATTATCATATCACTTCCGAAAACAACTTAAAGAGGTCAATTAAGCAAGATTCATTTTCTCCAGAAAATGCATCAAAAAGAAAATATGCAATGAGAAAACAGTAAATTTCAATTACAGAGTGATTGTTGTAAACTTGCTACACATATCAAATTTACAAAATAAACCTGATAAATAATATTAGGCAATGACAGATAAAAGATGTCCATTTCGCTTTACAACTCTGTGCCTATAAGATGTTTATATAAAATCATTAAAACTCTGGGCTACTAAGATGTTTATATATGATGAAGTTGGTGATAACCTGCTGGAAATGGAACAAAATTTGGCTGAAGGTTCAAACAATATTTTGGCAGCAACAATTCTGTTTTGGTTGGGTTGCTGTAGTTGTTGCAGCAGACATTTGGCACAGTCAAGTTGTTTTTGGTTTGACATGTTTAGTTGAGACTAAGACATGTTTTGGTATATGTATTTGTTTAAATTCAAATGTACTATTTTTTAATCCACTGCAGTAGGCTGCTTTAGGTAAAACAGTGGAGTTGCTTTGTATATATGTTTGTTGTTCAGTGAATGTAATACATAGAAAACTTTCAGCTTTTGCCGTCCCTTTCTTTTACAAAACACTCTCTCTTTACTCTCATCATCTCTCCAACTGAACCAACAATTGGTATCAGAGCTCTACTGATCTTAAGGGCCTAATAAACTCAACTCTTCTCACTCATTTTCTCAGCCTCTGTTATGGAAAAACCTCCTGTCAAACTCCACATAGTCTGATTCAATGGCACAGCACACAACCTCCCTTACTTTTCCAACCTTCAACGGTGATCAATACCACATATGGGCTATCAAAATGTAGAACCATCTTTGGTGTATGATAAACAACTTGCTTTTGATCTACTTGCCTCAGTGACAATTTGGCCCAAAATTTAAGAAACTGTCTTTGGATCACAAACTGAAGCAAGATGGTCCCACATGATAGACACGATGCACAACATTATCATGGATTATCATATCACTTCCGAAAACAACTTAAAGAGGTCAATTAATCAAGATTCATTTTCTCCAGAAAATGCACGAAAAAGAAAATATGCAATGAGAAAACAGTAAATTTCAAATACAGAGTGATTGTTTTAAACTTGCAACACATATCAAATTTACAAAATAAACCCGACAAATAATATTAGGCAATGACGGATAAGATGTCAAATTTCGCTTTACAACTCTGTGCCTATAAGAAGTTTATATGATCATTAAAACTCTGGGCCACTAAGATGTTTATATAAATTCATTCCAATTTCAAAAATGTACTAAAGCACCTTTATATTACTATAACTTAAGAGTTATTTAAGTAATAACTCTCAAACTATACAACTGTAAACTTAACACCTTGAAACAAGATATAAAAAAAAACTAAAAAATAAAGATCAACGGCCAGAATAAACTTACAGAGATAAAATCGAATGCTCTGGTTTCCTCTTTCTTCGAATGATCATTGGACTAGGAGTTGGAGCTGCAAAATTCGGTTGGAATATATCCGGAAGCGGTGAAGGATAGCCTCCGTTAGTTCCCATCACATTACTGCCACTAGCATTTGAGCGTTCAGGTTACCAAGCTGTTGAAAGTTAGACGTTGTAGCAAGGAACTCTTGCTGAGCAAATAAACTCCCCATGGCACCATAATTATTTGGCTGAGAAGCAATAGCTGGATTGAAACATCATGCCAGGAGGAATGTTATATGGCATAGCACACAGGGAAACGCTGATTTGCACTCATCCCGCTGTTTGGGCACCAAGTAGGTTGCTATATGCATTGCCAGAGGTCGATTGCTAGATTTGTGTGCTCGATCTGAGAAGATGTTCAGATGGTGCCAAGATGAAGCTCCTTTCTGATCCGAATTTGACAGTTTCCTTAATGGACAAGCCCGCCATTAAGTCATTAACATCATTTTTCTGATTTTCTTGCTTGACAGAACTTCAGAGTTTGAGCCAAGATATACAATAGTTCAGGCCCTCTTATCGGCTATGCCAAGATTTTCATTAACACCTGGCTTATCATCAACAGTCATCCCAGAAAAGAGATCCTCTGCATTCTCTCGACCCTCATTGGTGTGAAACGAGACATCTGCAAACGGGTCATCATCATTATTCGTTCACTGGTGCTCGCACCAGCAATGAACCGTCTACAAAGAGATCATCAATTAGAGGGGCTGGAGATGTCAGATTTGCAATGCCTTGATCACTGGGATTCTTTGTAGAATTATCTGTTCCATTGTAATCATCTGAATAAACCTGTGTCTATAGTAAGGCATCTGAACAGCAGCAGGGGTCTCAGCCTTCACTGACATATCTGAACCACCCACCAAACCTCCTGCTGGCTCTCCACACAAGGAAGGCTACAACACCTGTTACATGCACAAATTGCGACAATTAAATGGAATACAGACAACTAACTTGTGTGACAATCAACATGCAGCATAATAAACAACAGATATCTGACGATTAGTACAAAAGGAAAATCAAAGTAGCCTGTGAGAGAGATGTTCAGATAAGCAACACCAATACTCATAGAGATGAGCACCCTTGGTTAGATGTCTGTGATATGTGTTGTGAATTGCTTAACTCATGGGAAAATTTGATCCAAAAAAGGCTGTGCTCGGCTCGAAACCTGGGCCAAAATTTGAACTGCAATGGGAAGTCTGTGAAGTTGGATAGCTCAGACTCATGGTGGGTTTCGAAGCTAATAATGAGGGGGAAACTATGTTGCTCTAATTTACTTTTGGTGTAACTGAAATTAGTTGCTAATATATTTATTGTTTATTTTCAGTTCATCCAAGTGAGTAATGGGCCCATCTGTTCCTGGTCCCATTGTACTCCTCGTTGATTGCCAACAGAACCGTCTGTGGAATCTCTCAGTAGTTACTCTGCAGATTGCTCACAAGAATGTGCCAAGACTGTGAATTTTATCATTCATTTAACTCCTACTTCTGTCACAGCACTCCAAACCTGAAATGGATGAAGAGATTTGGTTCAGCTTAACTATTATTGACCTGTGTATTCATGATGTTTGTAGGAAGAATGTGGAGATTCCAATTCTGAAATCCAGTGCAAGAATAGCCTCACGACTTAATTACCTGTGCCCACAATATTTCAGCTTAGGTTTTTGGTCTCTTCAGCACCTTAATAATTCCACAACAAAATCTAGTGCTAGCAGGTTTGTTCTAATGCCATAAGACGATATTTGGATTGTAGAAGTTGATATTTCCCATTTGAAATATTTGGGGGAACTGAGTTTTTGATTTTGCTTCATTTTACTAGGGTCCTGATTCAATGTCATTCTGCAAACAAGAAATTTTCTTTGGTTTGTCTAGAAATTCTTGATAGAGGGGTAATCCCTCTTAACACTATGCTTCCATGCTTTCTTTTCTAATGTAGTGGTTGTTTATTTAGATGAAACTTTTTTTGTATTTTTCTGAAGAAGTAATTTCACCAATTCCTTGAATCAATCAAAAGAAGAAATCAGCGTTTTCTTGACATTTAATTTAAGTGTAATCAATAGTGTGCATCATGTCCGTTTGATGAGAGGCGTTATTATTTGTTATCTCGTAAATTCTGTGTTGAAGCTACATCACTGCATTCTTTGCAATCTACATTTAATTTCTGACTCAGCGATATATTATAGAGATAGTATCAAGGTTTTCTGCCCTTTCTTAAGAAATTGGAGAAGAAAAACCTTAGTTTGGACCATAACTCTTGTTTCATTTTTGCTTTAAAGTATTTGGGCCATTCTTCTTTTGTATGTCACCTGGCATGATATAATGTTCTTTCTGGATTAATGATATTTAGTTTTTCTTTCTAGACCAATCCCTATTCCCTTAATAAATTTGGCCTTTTATCTTGTTGTTGAACAGTTCACTCTGCGTCCTCATGCTCATCTTGGATTTGATAGAACAAATATCTCGAGTCTGGTGGCTCCCTCCCAAATAATGGATGGTTACTTTCTGAGATTCCGGAGATTGTCGATGCTGCACAACATGTCAGCCAATTCGGCAAGAGCATACAGGAACAAAAGAGGCGATACTCCTGTGCAGGAAAACAAACAATGATCGAGGAGCCATGGTTGGATGAGAATGACTTCCTAGTTGTTTGGAAAATGTAAGGAAGGATGCCTGGAGATTGTTTCTTCTGGGGGACTGTTCATCCACCTCTAAATACCAGAACGTTGTTAGTCTATATAATTATTTTTTCTAAAGAAGCTTGCTCTTAGATTTGGGGAAGGAACCCTGGGACAGCTGAAAAGAAGGTAACAACTAAGAAATTTTTGCTACAAGGTTTGCCATTGTTTTCCTGGTATTTTATTCTTTTGAGGTGACAAGACTTATTGGTGTTGCATGACTGCTTGAGTACAGATATGGTGTAGAGGGTGCTGACAATGCTGTGAGGAATCTAAGGTGTATTGGATTGTCATATTCAGCTGATCACCATGCTGGTTTGGCAAGAATTCTTGCTCTACGACGTGATCTGTTGAAACTTGAAAGGAGTGTCTCATGAACCATTGCTTGTTGTAGGCCCAGCACAACCAAAGAGATTTTTAGATGCATATCAAAGACTTGAAGATCTAGAATGCAGTTCCTTAACTGTAGGTACACTAGAAGCTTCATGGAATGATTTTGAGTGCAATGGGTGAATCAAAAAGGATCCCTCAACTCAAGGAAGTTCTGATAATAATGAGAATTTGAACCATAAAAATGTGGGTCCATACTGAATCAAATCTGTTTGCTAAAGGAAGCCGTATGCAAAGTTTTTGGAAGAGACCAGGAAGTCCAGTTGATTACAGCACTGCTTTCCATTGCTAAGAGCCTGAAGAAAGTGCTCAGTGAAGCAGGGCTGGAGACCTTGGTTAGTTTTCCTGTTGGTGCACTGTCCCCAGGTATTTGGTATTGTTTTGAAGGCAGCAGAAAGATTAAATAGTGTGGGAAAATAATACCTGGGTGGCAGATTATATATTCAGGTGACACCAGCCTTACCAGGAGTAATTGAAGCATCCTGTGGAGCGACAGTTCTATACATGAGGCAAGCTATCTAGTTAATTTTGACTTTTTAATTGTTAATGCAGTGTTGCCATAATTTTTATTTTTCAACACTGCTGTTATATAATCGATGATTCTGTTAAGATGTTGAATGTACTTGATATGGACTTGGGCATGCTAATCAAAATCCCAAGGGCTTCATAAAGAATTAGAAATGAACTTAGCTATGAAATTCTCTTATTAAACCAAGACACATCATAACGCTTTTCGTGTAGAAGATTTAGGGTCCTAGGTGTGTGATATCAGCTTGAGTGGGTTACTATCCTTGGAAATGACTGCTGATTGTGTTCTGTTTATCATATTGCAGGCAACCTTTGAGGATGGTATGGTGGAGGAAGCTTGGCAAAAACCACAGCACAACAAAAGAAGCCATTGAAGTCGTTCAGGTGCTTATCGGATTGTTCTCACACCTTCAGCCAAAGATACCCTAAGATTCCTGTGGTTGATGAGGCACACACGCATAAAACGTGCATAGATTTTGATTTGATGAGTATTAACCTAGTAGATTTACCTGTGCTCCCTAAAGTTCTTCCCTACTTTAAATGCTTTTTAAAGAGAGATACCAAGTTGTGAGTCAGATGATGTTATTGACACTGTACGTGCGTTCTTGATAAACAATATTGAGTGATTATAGTGATTTTATGATTCCCTAAACTATACTTGTTTCTAGGACCCTTATAAATTCATTTTAATATGCAATGCTCCTTGAGCCAATTATACTCATGTGAGAAAATTGGTTCAATAATGACACCCACCTTTGAAGCTTTAGATTTATTTAAATGACAAAAACGGAAGGCTGTAACCACCAAAACCTGTGTTGTTGGAAGATATGCAGTTAATAGCGATGGTAATGTATGATTATCTGTTTGCAACATCTTTGTTCCACTTAAGATCGTAAGCTTGACATGTGATTGCAACATCATTTACCAAATTGCTTTTTAAAGATGAGATGCCAATTGATGAGTCAGATGATGTTATTGGGGCTGTTGTATGTAATCAATTAATTTCTGAATTATATGATGGGAACAGCCATGTCAGGGAAAATGTAGTCCGACCACTGAGAAGAGGAGCAGTGAGTGAAAATTAGAAGTTAGTTTGACAATGACACACTTCTGATGCTTTAGAGTTATGAAAAGAGGAAACAACTTTTTTCCTACTCAAATAATGGCTTAATGACATTTTTTCATCCATAGACTTTTAAATACTATTTTTTTATCCAAATTTATATTCCGTTTTCGATTCCAATATCGTTACAATCCAAACCATCATCATTCTTTCTTTGATCATCACTTACTAAAATCCCTCAAACCTTACTCTCGTCGACCCCATCAATCGTCAACAATCGAGCAATTAGGGTTTGTGTAACCACCTTTTCCAAGTCAAATTCGATCAATTTCAACCACTCAAATCCAACATTCCATCACAATGTTTGCACAATTACATTTTCTCACCCAAAACTTAGAGGAAAACAATTTCACCCATCGTCAATCTCCGCCATGGATATGTTACCTAATAGGGGTAAAGTCACGAAAAGACTATAATACCTTTATTATTTGACTTCATAATTTTAACAAGGTTGAATCAGAATTTTCCACGCAAACTTTATTTAATTAATTTTCACACCTAGTTTGGTTATTAATTTTAGGGTTAAAAATTTAAAATAAAAGAAATGAAAATAAAAAAATTAACAAACTGAATCGCACCCAGTGGGAGTGGCCACATAGTTGTTGAGGGTGACGATGGCTACCATTTCTAATATGTGTCTAGCGCACACATCGACATCGTTGGGTAGATCCTTGGTTGAGTACCTAACCATTGAACGGGAGGCTTAGCTAAAGCGTCCTCGTTACAATGGTTATATAGGACTGCTCATACAAAGAGAGGGTAGCTGAATTTTCTTACTCAGGTCTTCTTTTCACTTTGGCCGATTTTGGAGGACTGTCTGTGAGTAACAACTTGACCTCATGTATTTATTTGTTTAAAAGGTCAATATTTCAAATAGTCAATTTTAACTAAGATTTGATTTGCTTGGTGGTAACTCACCATCATCTAAAATGTTCATTTGTTTGCATAAAGGTAAATGTATGGGTCCTTCAGACCTCAAGTATTTAGTTGATGCAATGAAGTCTTCATTCGACGTGATGCTATGGTCACGCAGGAGCTTGGGACATCTTAAATCAGTTAGAGTAGCATCAGAGGATGGAGATGAGATATCACCTCTTTCCTTACATCTCCATCTCTGATTTACTCTTAACCGATTTAACAAAGTTAACGCCCCCTTGTTCTTGTCAATAATGAGGTTGCTAAAATATCAGCCATTCTCCTAAAACCAAATTTCTCTGGAGGATCAGCAGTAAAGCTTGGAGAGTTGTCTGTTATATATGTTTGTGAATTGTGAATAAGGGAAAAATTGATCCTGACAAAGCTAGGGCTCTAGCTTGAGTTCTGGGCCAAATACGATGATCTAAATCTGGGAAGTCAGTGCAGTCAGATTGTGGCACCATGGGGAGTTTCAAAGTTAAATAATGAAAGGGAAAATTATGTTGCTCTAATAAACTTTAGGTGTATCTGAAATATGCACTTGATGTATGTTTTAAACCATTGTTTCATTTCATTGTTTTAGGTTCATCCAAAGATGTAATGGGCCTCTCTGTTCCTGGTCCCATTGTACTACTCGTCGACTGCCCAACCGAAGCCCACGATTGGAGTTGTTGTCTGTGGAATCTCTTAGTAGTTACTATGCAGATTGTCATCAAAAGTGCCAAGACTGTGAATTTGATCATTCATTTAAGTCCTACTTCTGTCACAGGCACCCCTAATTACCAGATATGCATGAAGAGGTTTGTTCAGCCCAACATATTATGGCTGGACATGAAATGTGAGTCCTTTTTCTTGACATTGTTTCTTCTATAAAAGCGATACTGGTGCCTGCCTTTTCTGATTGATTATTCTCCGACTATTCATGCTGTTTGTAGGAAGAATGAGAGGTTCCAATTCTAAAATCCAATGCAAGATTATCAGCATGACTTATTATCTGTGTCCACAATTATTTCCAGCTACAGAGTTCTGCTCTCTTCAGCATCTTAATAATTCCGACCAGTTAGTGTCTAGCGAGGTTTTCCTAACGTATTAGATAGTATTTTCGATAGTTAGAAGTTGTTAGTTACAGTTTTAAATGTTTGGGTAACTGAGTGGTTTTTCTTTTTTTTTCCTATATTTTATTTATACATATATTAGGGTCCTGTTGCAAGGCTTCTGAAAGTGTTCTGCTGAAAATCTACTGAAGGTATGAAATATTTTTATTTAGTTTAGCTGAGAAATTCAGTGACTCAGTTTTATCCCTCTTACACTATGCTTTCATATCTGATTTAGTGCTTTGTTTTATTAAGAGGAAACCTGAACAGTGTTTCATACTTGATCAGTTCACTCTGCTCCTCGCTCATCTGGACTGAAGAACAGAGATCCCAAGTCTGGTGGCTCTTCAGAATAATGGATGAATTACATTCGGAAATTCCAGAGATTGTAGATGCTGCGCAACAGTCAGCCAGATCTGGCAAGTGCCTCCAGAAACAAAATAGGTGATATCTCATGTGCATGAAAATGAAGTGGATGAGAATAGACTTCGTAGTTGTTTGGAAAATGTAAGGAAAGATGACCTGGAGATTGTTCTCTCGGACTGGTTCAGCCGGCCTTATGATACGGAATGTTAGTTATC
This sequence comes from Pistacia vera, assembly GCF_008641045.1. Classification (NCBI taxonomy): domain Eukaryota; kingdom Viridiplantae; phylum Streptophyta; class Magnoliopsida; order Sapindales; family Anacardiaceae; genus Pistacia; species Pistacia vera. Next base: position 216,529 of record NW_022195999.1, read on the forward strand.
TATATTAATCTTTTTTTCCAAAGGAAGCTTGCTCTTAGATTGTGGAGAAGGAACCCTGGGACAACTGAGGAAGAAGGTAACAACTTCGAAACTTTTACTACACATCTGCTACAAGGTTTTCCTCCTTTTCCTATTATTTATTCTTTTGAAGTGAAAAAAGTTATTGTTGTGGCTTGTCTGCTGAGTACAGATACGGTATAGAGGGTGCTGAAGTGCTGTGAGGAGTCTAAGGTGCATTGGATTTCTCATATTCATGCTGATCACCAGGCTGGTTTGGCAAGAAACTTGCTCTACGACTTGACTTGTTGAAAGGTGTGTCTCATGAACCATTGCTGGTGTAGGCCCAGCACAACTTAAGGGAAGTTTCTGGATGCATATCAAAGACTTGAAGATTTAGATATGCAGTTCATTAACTGTAGATACACTACAGAATCTTCATGGATTGATTTTAAGCACAATATTGAATTGCATAAGGATCCTTTGGCTCAGGGAAGTACTAATAATAATGAGGATTTGAACCATAAAAATGCGCTCCATTCTGAGTTGAATCTGTCTGATAACTCTACCGCTTTTCCATCGCTAGAGAGCCTAAAGAAAGTGCTTCACGAAGCAGGGTTGGAGACCTTGATTAGTATTCCTGTTGTGCACTGTCAAGAGGCATTTGGTATTGTTTTGAAGGCATCAGAAAGAATCAATGGTGTCGGAAAAGTGATACCCAGGTGGAAGATTGTATATTCAGGTGATACCAGGCCCTGCCCGGCGCTAGCAGAAGCATCCTGTGGAGCGACAGTCCTTATACACGAGGCAAGTTATAAATCCAATTTCAAGCTTTCAATTGGTGATGCAATATTTGCTACATTGGAATGTTTCAACATCGTTGTTATACAATTGATGAACTTTTAAACTCGATATAGATTCAGGGTCCTAGCTATGACTATTCAGCTTCTGAGTGAGGTTACTTGCTGGTGATTGTGGTGTGTTTATCATGTTGCAGGCAACCTATGAAGATGGCCAGGCGGAGGATGTTGTAGCTCAAAAACACAGCACAACAAAGGAAGCCATTGAAGTCTGGTCAGGTGCTTATCGGATTGTTCTCACACACTTACGGCAAAGACATCCAAAGATTCCTGCAGTTGATGATGCAGCTATGCATAAAACATGCATACCCTTTGATTTGATGAGTATCAATCTAGCAGATTTGCCTTCGCTCCCTAAAGTTCTTCCATACCTTAAATTGCTTTGTAAATATGAGTAAGATGATGTTATTGATGCTATAACTGTATCTTCTAACTAGAGATGGGTGTTTGCCTCGGCCCCGCGGGGATTCGGACCGACCTGGCCTGAATGGGACGGGGAATCCCCGAAGAATTCGGCGATTGGGCCGGGGATGATCCTTAGAAAAATCCCCGCACCCGGGGACGGGCCGGGGGAGGGGACAGTGCAATCCCCGGCCCAACCCGTCCCCGTGAAGGCCCGCCCCTGGTGAGATGTCTGTTATATATGTTTGTGAATTGCCTGAACTCATGGGAAAATTTGATCCAAAAAAGGCTGTGGCTCTCAGCTTGAAACCTGGGCCAAAATTTAGTGAACTGCAATCTGGGAAGTCTGTGAAGTCGGATAGCTAAGACATCATGGTGGGTTTCAAAGCTAATTAATGAGGGGAAAACTATGTTGCTCTAATTTAGTTTTGGTGTAACTGAAATTAGTTGCTAAATATATATTTTACCATTGTTTATTTTCATATTTTTAGGTTCATCCAAGTGATGTAATGGGCCCATCTGTTCCTGGTCCCATTGTACTCCTCGTTGATTGCCCAACAGAAGCCCATGTACTGGAGTTGTTGTCTGTGGAATCTCTCAGTAGTTACTCTGCAGATTGCTCACAAGAATGTGCCAAGACTGTGAATTTTATCATTCATTTAACTCCTACTTCTGTCACAGCCACTCCCAATTACCTGAAATGGATGAAGAGATTTGGTTCAGCAAAACATATTATGGCTGGACATGAAATGTGAGTTGCTTTCTTGACATTGTTCCTTCTTTGAAAGCAGTACTGGTGCCTGCTCCCTCTATATTGCTGATTCCTCCTGGGTATTCATGATGTTTGTAGGAAGAATGTGGAGATTCCAATTCTGAAATCCAGTGCAAGAATAGCATCACGACTTAATTACCTGTGCCCACAATTATTTCCAGCTTAAGGTTTTTGGTCTCTTCAGCACCTTAATAATTCCACAACAAAATCTAGTGCTAGCAAGGTTTGTTCTAATGCCATAAGACGATATTTTGGATTGTTAGAAGTTGATATTTACCATTTGAAATATTTGGGGGGCAACTGAGTTTTTAATTTTGCTTCATTTTACTAGGGTCCTGATTCAATGCCTTCTGAAAGTATTTCTGCTGAAAATCTCCTTAAGGTATGAACAAATTTTCTTTGGTTTGTCTTAGAAATTCATTGATAGAGGGTTAATCCCTCTTAACACTATGCTTCCATGCTTTCTTTTCTTAATGTAGTGGTTTGTTTATTTAGATGAAACTTTTTCTTGATTTTTCTGACAGAAAGTAATTTCATCAATGCCTTGAATCAATCAAAGAAGGAAATCAGCTTTTTCTTTGGCATTTTAATTTAAGTGTAATCAATAGTGTGCATCATGTCTAGTTTGATGAGAGGTGTTATTATTTGTTATCTCGTAAATACTGTGTTGAAGCTACATCACTGCATTCTTTTTGCAATCTACATTTAACTTCTGACTCAGCGACATATTATAGAAATAGTATCAAGGTTTTCTGTCCACTTTCTTAAGAAATTGGAAAGAAAAAAACCTTAGTTTGGACCATAACTCTCTGTTTCATTTTTGCTTTAAAGTATTCTGGGCCATTCTTCTTTTGTTCTGCTACATGGCATGATATAATGTTCTTTCTGGAATTTAATGATATGTAGTTTTTCTTTTTAAACCAACCCCCTATTCCCTTAATAAAATTGGCCTTTTTGTCTTGTTGTTGAACAGTTCACTCTGCGTCCTCATGCTCAACTTGGATTTGATAGAACAAATATCCCGAGTCTGGTGGCTCCCTCTCAAATAATGGATGATTTACTTTCTGAGATTCCAGAGATTGTCGATGCTGCACAACATGTCAGCCAATTCTGGCAAGAGCATACAGGGACAAAAGAGGCAATATCTCCTGTGCAGGAAAACGAACTGATGATTGAGGAGCCATGGTTGGATGAGAATAGACTTCCTAGTTGTTTGGAAAATGTAAGGAAGGATGACCTGGAGATTGTTCTTCTGGGGACTGGTTCATCCCAGCCTTTTAAATACCGGAACGTTAGTTCTATCTATATTAATCTTTTTTCTAAAGGAAGCTTGCTCTTAGATTGTGGGGAAGGAACCCTGGGACAGCTGAAAAGAAGGTAACAACTAAGAAATTTTTGCTACAAGGTTTGCCATTGTTTTCCTGGTATTTTATTCTTTTGAGGTGACAAAGCTTATTGTGTTGCATGACTGCTTGAGTACAGATATGGTGTAGAGGTTGCTGACAATGCTGTGAGGAATTTGAGTTGTATTTGGATTTGTCATATTCATGCTGATCACCATGCCGGTTTGGCAAGAATTCTTGCTCTAAGACGTGATCTGTTGAAAGGAGTGTCTCATGAATCATTGCTTGTTGTAGGCCCAGCACAACCAAAGAGATTTTTAAATGCATATCAAAGACTTGAAGATCTAGATATGCAATTCCTTAACTGTAGGTACACTACAGAAGCTTCATGGAATGATTTTGAATGCAATGGTGAATCAAATAAGGATCCCTCAACTCAAGGAAGTACTGATAATAATGAGAATTTGAACCATAAAAATGTGATCCATACTGAATTAAATCTGTTTGCTAAAGGAAGCTGTATGCAAAGTTTTTGGAAGAGACCAGGAAGTCCAGTTGATAGCAGCACTGCTTTTCCATTGCTGAAGAGCCTGAAGAAAGTGCTCGGTGAAGCAGTGCTGGAGACGTTGGTTAGTTTTCCTGTTGTGCACTGCCTCCAGGCATTTGGTATTGTTTTGAAGGCAGCAGAAAGATTATCTAGTGTGGGAAACTTAATACCTGGGTGGAAGATAGTATATTCAGGCGACACCAGGCCTTGCCAGGAGTTAATTTAAGCATCCTGTGGAGCGACAGATCTTATACATGAGGCAAGTTATATAGTTAATTTTGAGTTTTCAATTGTTAATGGAATGTTGCCAATTTAATTTTTCCAACACTGCTGTTATATAATCCATGATTCTGGTACAATGTTTAAGTATAGCAGTTGACTATTACTTGATATCGGACTTGGCCACGCTAGTCAAATATCCCAAGGGCTTCATAAAGAATTTAGAAATGAACTTAGCCATGAGGTTCTCTTATTAAATCAAAGGCACATCATAATGCTTTTCTGTGTAGAAGATTTAGGGTCCTAGGTGATGAATATCCAGCTTGAGTGGGTTACTATCCTTGGAAATGACTGCTGATTGTGTTCTGTTTATCATATTGCAGGCAACCTTTGAGGATGGTATGGTGGAGGAAGCTTTGGCAAAAAACCACAGCACAACAAAAGAAGCCATTGAAGTCGGTTCAGGTGCTTATCGGATTGTTCTCACACACTTCAGCCAAAGATACCCTAAGATTCCTGTGGTTGATGAGGCACACACGCATAAAACGTGCATAGATTTTGATTTGATGAGTATTAACCTAGTAGATTTACCTGTGCTCCCTAAAGTTCTTCCCTACTTTAAATTGCTTTTTAAAGATGAGATACCAATTGATGAGTCAGATGATGTTATTGACACTGTACGTGTAGCTTCTTGATAAACAATAATTGAGTGATTATAGTGATTTTTTATGATTCCCTAATACTATACTTGTTTTCTAGGACCCTTATAAATTCATTTTAATATGCAATGCTCCTTGAGCCAAATTATACCTCATGTGAGAAAATTGGTTCAATAATGACACCCACCTTTGAAGCTTTAGATTTTATTAAAATGACAAAAAACGGAAGGCTGTAACCCACCAAAACCTGTGTCTGTTGGAAAGAATATGCAGTTAATAGCGATGGTAATGTATGATTATTCTGTTTGCAACATCTTTGTTCCACATTAAGATCGTAAGCTTTGACATGTGAATTGCAACATCATTTACCAAATTGCTTTTTAAAGATGAGATGCCAATTGATGAGTCAGATGATGTTATTGGGGCTGTTGTATGTAATCAATTAATTTCCTGAATTATATGATGGGAACAGCCATGTCCAGGGAAAATGTAGTCCGACCACTGAGAAGAGGAGCAGTTGAGTGAAAATTAGAAGTTAGTTTGACAATGACACACACTTCTGATGCTTTAGAGTTATGAAAAGAGGAAACAACTTTTTTCCTACTCAAATAATGGCTTAATGACATTTTTTCATCCATAGACTTTTAAAATACTATTTTTTTATCCAAATTTATATTCCGTTTTCGATTCCAATATCGTTACAATCCCAAACCATCATCATTCTTTTCTTTGATCATCACTTACTAAAATCCCTCAAACCTTACTCTCGTCGACCCCATCAATCGTCAACAATCGAGCAATTAGGGTTTGTGTAACCACCTTTTCCAAGTCAAATTCCGATCAATTTCAACCACTCAAATCCAACATTCCATCACCCAATGTTTGCCACAATTACATTTTCTCACCCATAAACTTAGAGGAAAACAATTTCCCACCCATCGTCAATCTCCGTCCATGGAATATGTTACCTAATAGGGGTAAAGTCACGAAAAGACTATAATACCTTTATTATTTGACTTCATAATTTTTAACAAGGTTGAATCAGAATTTTCCACGCAAACTTTATTTAATATAATTTTCACACCTAGTTTGGTTTATTTAATTTTAGGGTTAATAAATTTAAAATAAAAGAAATGAAAAATAAAAAAATTAACAAACTGAATCGCACCCAGTGGGAGTGGCCACATAGTTGTTGAGGGTGACGATGGCTACCATTTCTAATAGTGTGTCTAGCGACACCATCGACATCGTTGGGTAGATCCTTGGTTGATGTACCTAACCATTGTAACGAGGAGGCTTAGCATAAGCGTCCTCGTTACAATGGTTATATTAGGACTGCTCATACAAAGAGAGGGTAGCTGAATTCTTACTTCACCTCAGGTCTTCTTTTCACTTTGGCCGATTTTGGAGGACTGTCTGTGAGTAACAACTTGACCTCATGTATTTTATTTGTTTAAAAGGTCAATATTTCAAATAGTCAATTTTAACTAAGATTTTGATTTGCTTGGTGGTAACTCACCATCATCTAAAATGTTCATTTGTTTGCATAAAGGTAAATGTATGGGGTCCTTCAGACCTCAAGTATTTAGTTGATGCAATGAAGTCTTTCATTCGACGTGATGCTATGGTTCACGCAAGGAGCTTTGGGACATCTTAAATCAGTTAGAGTAGCATCAGAGGATGGAGATGAGATATCACCTCTTTCCTTACATTCTCCATCCTCTGATGTTACTCTTAACCGATTTAACAAAGTTAACCGCCCCCTTGTTCTTGTCAATAATGAGGTTGCTAAAATATCAGCCATTCTCCTAAAACCAAATTTCTCTGGAGGATCAGCAGTAAAGCTTGGAGAGTTGTCTGTTATATATGTTTGTGAATTGCCTGAACTAATGGGAAAAATTGATCCTGACAAAGCTAGGGCTCTAGGCTTGAGTTCTGGGCCAAAATACGATGATCTGAAATCTGGGAAGTCAGTGCAGTCAGATTGTGGCACCATGGGGAGTTTCAAAGTTAAATAATGAAAGGGAAAATTATGTTGCTCTAATAAACTTTAGGTGTATCTGAAATATGTCACTTGATGTATGTTTTAAACCATTGTTTCATTTCATTTGTTTTAGGTTCATCCAAATGATGTAATGGGCCTCTCTGTTCCTGGTCCCATTGTACTACTCGTCGACTGCCCAACAGAAGCCCACGTATTGGAGTTGTTGTCTGTGGAATCTCTTAGTAGTTACTATGCAGATTGCTCATCAAAATGTGCCAAGACTGTGAATTGTATCATTCATTTAAGTCCTACTTCTGTCACAGGCACCCCTAATTACCAGATATGCATGAAGAGGTTTGGTTCAGCCCAACATATTATGGCTGGACATGAAATGTGAGTCCTTTTTCTTGACATTGTTTCTTCTATAAAAGCGATACTGGTGCCTGCCCTTTTCTGATTGATTATTCCTCCTGACTATTCATGCTGTTTGTAGGAAGAATGCAGAGGTTCCAATTCTAAAATCCAATGCAAGATTATCAGCATGACTTAATTATCTGTGTCCACAATTATTTCCAGCTACAGAGTTCTGCTCTCTTCAGCATCTTAATAATTCCGCACCAGATTATAGTGCTAGCGAGGTTTTCTCTAACGTCATTAGATAGTATTTTCGATAGTTAGAAGTTGTTAGTTACAGTTTTAAATGTTTGGGGTAACTGAGTGGTTTTCCCTTTTTTTTTCCTTATATTTTATTTTATACATATATTAGGGTCCTGTTGCAAGGCTTTCTGAAAGTGTTTCTGCTAAAAATCTACTGAAGGTATGAAATATTTTTTATTTAGTTTAGCTGAGAAATTCAGTGACTCAGTTTTAATCCCTCTTAACACTATGCTTTCATACTTGATTTAGTGCTTTGTTTTATTAAGAGGAAACCTGAACAGTGTTTCATACTTGATCAGTTCACTCTGCTTCCTCATGCTCATCTTGGACTTGATAGAACAGAGATCCCAAGTCTGGTGGCTCTCTCAGAATTAATGGATGAATTACATTCGGAAATTCCAGAGATTGTAGATGCTGCGCAACATGTCAGCCAGATCTGGCAAGTGCCTCCAGAAACAAAATAGGTGATATCTCATGTGCATGAAAATGAAGTGGATGAGAATAGACTTCGTAGTTGTTTGGAAAATGTAAGGAAAGATGACCTGGAGATTGTTCTTCTCGGGACTGGTTCAGCCCGGCCTTATGAATACCGGAATGTTAGTTCTATCTATATTAATCTTTTTTCCAAAGGAAGCTTGCTCTTAGATTGTGGAGAAGGAACCCTGGGACAACTGAGAAGAAGGTAACAACTTCGAAACTTTTACTACACATCTGCTACAAGGTTTTCCATCCTTTTCCTATTATTTTATTCTTTTGAAGTGACAAAAGCTTATTGTTGTGGCTTGTCTGCCTGAGTACAGATACGGTATAGAGGGTGCTGACAGTGCTGTGAGGAATCTAAGGTGCATTTGGATTTCTCATATTCATGCTGATCACCAGGCTGGTTTGGCAAGAATACTTGCTCTACGACTTGACTTGTTGAAAGGTGTGTCTCATGAACCATTGCTGGTTGTAGGCCCAGCACAACTTAAGGAATTTCTGGATGCATATCAAAGACTTGAAGATTGCCCGTACTCGAATAAATAATATAGGGTATGATCCTTAAGACTGATCCGGTTTTTTGGACTCGTACCCACCCGACCCTTTTGTAAATGGGTAGTCTGGTTACACCCACGGGTGCCCACGAGTACCCGTTTAAATTAAAAATAATAATAATAAATGCCAAATCCCTACTCTTAACATAATCACATTACAAACTCAACTCCATCTTTTCCACCGTCGCCGCTTCAGCACTTCCTCAGTCTCAATCTAAGAATATCACACATACATTCACATACAACATTTCTCATACAACATTATGTGGCAAATGTGATTGAATGAAAGTTAATTTTAACTTTAAATTAGCCAATCATATATTGCCACATAATGTTGATGGAAAATGTTGTATGAAAATGATGTATGTGTAGTATTATCCTCAATCTAAATAGAAAACCACTCTTTCAATCATCAACCTTTCAAATGGCTTGCACGAAACAGACACTCAAACAACAAGGAAGTCCATCAAGGCAAGGCGCTACTTAAGCAACTAGCGAAGGACCTCGAATGTTAGCTTCGGGATGGAAGGAGTGAAGAAGCCGCACGTTTTAGGCTAGGAACTGTGGTTTGAGAGAAATCAGAAAGTACAGAGAGCATAGAGCTTTTGTATGGGGTCTGAAGTTTTTGTTGTGGCTGGATAAAGTGATAGCATAGAAATTGCCTCTTTGGTCCTTGTTAGTTGTGTAGATTTTTTTGATTAGGTTTTTAAGGGCAATGGAGTTGTCTAGCTGTGCATATGTTGGTTTATGCTGGCCGTTTATAGGGTCTTGGTGCTTATTTTTTGTTTTTGCTGCAGTCTAAGGATTTTTTCTTCTCCTTTGTTGCTTGTACTAGGCTCCATGGATTGTTGATGAATATCTATTGATTGGTCTAAAAAATGGGTTTTGTTGTAGGATTAATTTGTGTTGCTTTATTTGAAAATGATTTGTTTGCTTGAATTGTTTTTGTTGAAAAATGGGCGGCTTTAATCATGTTGATTTGAATTCATTTAGATTTAGAAATTTAGGCTTCGTGTTACGCTATTGGGAATCCTTCCCATAAAGTTAAACAGTAAAATGTCATTATTCTCAAAATATTTCTATATTTTTAAATTTCTTTAAACCCCCCTAAATTTGTTAATTTAACTAAACACTCCCAATATGTTTTAGAATTACAAAAACACTCCAACCACCCTCCACGATGTGGCCGACTGTTCATATTAATGGTGGGTTTGAGGGTGTTTTGTTAACTTTTAATATTTTATTATAGGAGTGGTTTAGTAAATAAATAAACATAAAGGGTATTTTTTAGTTTTCAAATCTTACATCTAATACTCGCCCAATTAACTTTTTTCAAAATATATTCTAAAAACTATGAATAATGACCAAACGGAGCCTTAGTTTTATTGAGTTTGGATTTACTTATTCATACTTGGAAGATGAATTGAACAGAGAAACTTTTGTTTTCAACCAAGAACGAAAAGAGTGAATTTAATTGAATTTGGAGTAGATGATTTGGAGATGTAACTAAAAAATATTAAAACTGCATAAACTATGGGGTGTAATTGCAAGAATTAGAACCTAGAATGAATAGTGCGGGCACCCCGGGTCAACTCTTACTCGCTAAGGTAGGTACGAATCCAAAATATTGGACCCATTTAAATCGACCTGTTTCAACCTGTCCGAGAGACCCGACCTATACCCGGCCCACCTGCCCGTTTTGCCAGGTCTACTTATCACTTCCAAGGTCCCTTTTAGGAAGTTAACAAGGTAAAATTACGAAAAACTATAATCCCTTTATTATTTGACTTCATAATTTTTACAAGGTTGAATCACAATTTTCCACCCAAACTTTATTTAATTCCCCTAGTTTGGTTTATATATTTTAGGGTTAATAATTTAAAATAAAAGAAATGAAAAATAAAAAAATTAACAAACTGAATTGCACCCGATGATGCCACATAGGTCGCGGGTGAGGATGGCACCATTTCTGTGTGTCTAGCGACACCACTCGACATCGTTGGGTGGATCCTTGGTATCTCTACCTAACCATTGTAACTATTAGGGCCAAAAAATGTCCTTGGTCCAATAGGGAACACTTCTGACAAAAGAAACCTAGGCCCAGTCCTGATGCTACCCAAGCTAGAATTCCCCAGATGAGGCCCATTCGTATTGAACGTTTGTGTACCACTGGACCCGAGCCTCCTGATCCCAACACACCTTCGGGCTTATGGTCAAATTCGAAGCCCACAGTCACCTACGATCACACCATACTGGAACTCTTATAAGGCATCCATTATTGTCCTAATTCCTCCAATGTTACTCCGAGTCATGCTCGCCCCCTTTCACGCCAGGATAAGGGGACCAAAGAATACATCCTAGAGAACGATTACTACGAGGACTCCCAATCCCACCAGATTGGAACCCTACAGTCACTATTTAACAGAGACCAGCCCTCTCACAGGCAGATTACATTACATCTTCAGACCTCGAAGTTCCCTTTGGAGAACTTCGCTTACAGTCGTAGTCACAGTCCCCGACTAACTTCTGGTAACCTTCTACTCCCTAGCCCTCACTAAATTAGCCTCTCTCAGCTTGCTAACTTGATGTCGGAGTGCCTACGACAAACACCACCCCGGTATTTTCCGTCGCTTCACGTTTGTTTCCTTACTTGTGGCAGTACAGCAGATCGCTAGTGGCCTCAACCTCACGGATTAATCCCTCCTTCTGTATAGTTAGATTTTTACGTCTATATTAATGAGGAGGCTTAGCATAGGTTTAGTTGGAAGATAGCCAAATCTTTTCAGCTTTTTTTTGGCAAACAATGATAGCTACAAAATCCTCATATTGTGGTTGATGATCGGTTACTATCCAATGGTGCCAGCGATGTTTCAAACACGCATCAGGGACTTGCCGCCAAATTTAATTTTTTTTGTTTCCAAATTTTTTTAATTTATTATTATTATTTTCAAATATATTAATAATTATATTTTTCTTAATAATTATTTATATTAACTATTATTTACATTTAACCAAAAAAAAAATTCGGTTTTTTAATTTTTTTTTTCAAATTTCATAATTTTTATTTTAGGGATTCTCTCTTTTTACTTTTTTTTTTTGGAAATTTATATATAATTTCATAAATAATATAATCTTAATGAAATATTGTTTTGTAGTTTTATAAATATTTAATTGACAGATATTATTATAATTTTTAAAAATAATATATATTACTTTCAAATTTTTTTAGAAACACACATAGTTTAAAAGTGAAACCTCCATTGTAATTATAGAAATTGAGATAGGGGTTTAAGTGCTTAGTTTTCAAGTTAGTGAAGTATATTCTTGTTTGTAATTTAGGAACGTAAGCATATTAACCCTATCTAGATATATCCGACAAGAATGTCTATTTTTCTGTTAAACTAACGTCTAAATTTAACGATGGTGGAAAAATGTTTTTTCAAAGTTTCGGTGGCAAGTCATCGGTAAACTTTGGTGGGAAAATGTCATTCTCTCTTATTTTGACAGTGGTATTAACTGTTACGTCTATAAAATTGCCAGGGAGATGAGATGAAGATCATGTTTGTGATTCTTCTAAATATGAACACCTATCAATTTTCTGTTACTAATGCACTACTTCTATTGCAGGGATTGCAACGATTCTGTACAGAGCATAAGATATATTACCAAACGTAGGAATATCCGAAACATTCATTTCTTTCCCTTTCTCCTATGTCAATACATATTTCCAAAGTTTGTCTTCAGTTTTTGATATTGTTTAATGCAATAGTGACTGATAATATTGTGGATCTTTCTTCAGGTAGTCCACATATTTCTTTCTCGTGTCTGCTCCGAGACAGCAGGGGGACTTCCAGGTTAGTGTCTGATAGAGAAACCATGATGTATTCATAATTTTTTCTTTTTTCTGCATAAACTTTTTTTTTTACTATTGCTGAGTAATGTTTTTAAGCATTATATCATGAACAAATACTATTAATTGGTGATGCAATATTGCTAAATTGAAACATTTCAACATCGTTGTTATAAAATAGATGATTACTAAACTTCATATAGATTTAAGGTCCTAGGTGATGAATATTCAGCTGCTGATTGTGGTCGTGTTTATAGTGTTGCAGGCAACCTTTGAGGGTGGCACGGTGAAGCCAAGGAAGCTGAAGCGAAAAGCCACAGCACAGCAAAAGAAGCCATTGAAGTTGGGTCAGGTGCTTGTCGTATACACACCCAAAGATTCATGTAGTTGATGAGGCACACACGCAAAAAACACGCATAGCTTTTGAATTTGGTGAGTATTGACCTGACCCACTAGATTTGCGTGTTCTCCATTTAAAGTTCTACTTTAAATTGCTTTTTAAAGATGAGATGCCAATTGATGAGTCAGATGCTGCTATTGGGGCTGTAGTATGTAATCAATTAATTTCCTGAATTATATATTCTGATGTGATAGAAACAGCCATGTGCAGTCTGGCCACTGAAAAGAGTAGCAGGTGAGTGAAAGTTTGACAACGACACCCACTTCTGATGCTTTAGAGTTACGAAAAGAGTAAACAACATTTTCCCACTGGCTTAATGGTTTAATGGCATTTTCTCACCCCTAAACTTTTAAAATATTATTTTATTATCTAAATTTATATTCTGTTTTTTATTCCGGCATTGTTACAACCTCAAATTATCACCATTATTTTCTTCGATCATCACTCACTAAAATCCCTCAAACCCTACTTTCGCGACCCACCAATCGCAAACAATCGAGCAATTAGGGTTTGCGCAGCCACCCCTTCTAAGTCAAATTCTGATTAATTCCAACCACCCAAATCCAACCTTCTACTACCAAAAGACTCATTGATCTCCTCTCTTCAAAAGCCACAACAGTCTAAACTGTGTTTACACTCTGTTCGCTATTGGAATATAAATTTGGATAGTAAAATGATATTTTAAAAGTTTGTGGGTGAAAAAGTGTCGTCAAACCATTATTTGGGTGGGAAAAAGTCCTTTAACTCTTATGAAAATGATAAGAAAGGCTGTAACCAACCAAAATTTTTGTCATGTGAAAGAATTTCCAATTAAAAGCGATGGCAATTGCATGATTAGTCTGTTTTCAACATCTTTAATTTCTTCCACATAAAAATCGTAAGCATTTACAAGTGAAACTTCATTTTACCAAATCTCAATAATATAACGAGGATATGAGAAATTTTTCGCAGGCACATACAATCCGTTAGATGGAGGCATTTCATATCAGAGTGAGTCAATGAAGGCAAGTCAATGGAGGCATATCATATCAGAGTGGGTCAATGAAGGCGAGTCAATGGATATGGAGGCATATCATATCAGAGTGAGTGAGTATACACATGCCTGATGGCCGTCAATTAAGGCAGTGTCAGTCAAGTTGCGTCAATTGAGGCTCTCACATAAATACAGTATGCTTATCCTGATATCAATTGACACCTGTCAATTGATATCAGGATAAGCATACTTGTGTTTATGTGAGAGTAAAACCAAAAATGAAAAGAGGGGTGAATTCTGAACCTCTTATCCTTTATCTTTATGTCTTCCCGTAATTATCTTCTATCAGGATTAGCGAGCTGGTTGTATATACACTCTACTCAGGATAAGCATACTTGTGTTTCCAAAAGAAGATAGAGATGAAAACACTCTGCATATTCATTGCAATGGAATGCAATGCAATCAGTGAACAAATTCGAAAACAATCAAAGAGCTAACAGCAAAGAAATTCACTGTAAGAGCTGTTACAATGCAAGAGAGTAAAAATGAGTCCTCTTTTAGGTTCAACAAAAGAAGGTCTGAGGGAAAAAGTTGTATTGATATGCCAAATAAGAATCCTCAGCATAAAGTTCCCAAGCTTAACCCAACTAGTACTGTTTCATATGTCCAGGTAATGAAATTTTTTGTGCTGTGTGTTTTTGGCTTTGTGGGGTTTGTTCAGTTGTGTTTTTATGAACTCGGTTTGATTTTGTTTTTGAGTTTAACGTTTCTGGTTGAAGATTTGAGTTCAAAGTTCCTAATTTTGTTTGTAACTTTGGTTTGGTACATTCTGGCTTTTGGTTGTTACAGCCAGTTTATTATGGATTTGGGGAACTGGGTTTAAGTTAGTTTTTTGAGTTTATCTGGAAAAGGTCAATTTATAGTTTATGGGATCTTATTCAATTGTGATTTTGTGAGGTGGGTTAGGGTTCTTAAATTTTTATGAAACTGAAGTTTTCTTATTCGTTTGTAATTTAAGTGTTGATTTTTTTTTTTTTTTTTTTTTTTAAATTACAGATTCTGGGTACTGGAATGGATACTCAGGACACTTCGCCTTCAGTCCTGCTCTTCGTTGACGAGCAAAGATTTATTTTTAATGCTGGAGAGGTAAAATTTTCTACTCAACTGTGGAGTACTAGTCATCTCTTATTTGGATAACGTTGACTTGTCACTAGACCTGACAAAACGGGTCTTTATCCATGGGTCGGCCCGTACTCGAATAAATAATATAGGGTATGAATCCTTAAGACTGATCCAGTTTTTTGGATTCGTACCGAGCCTGACCCTTTTTGTAAATGGGTAGTCTGGTTACACCCACGGGTGCCCACGAGTACCCGTTTGAAATTAAAAAAATAATAATAATAAATGCCAAATCCCTAACTCTTAACATAATCACATTACAAACTCAACTCCATCTTTTCCACCGTCGCCGCTTCAGCACTTCCTCAGTCTCAATCTAAGAATAATACTACACATACATCATTCACATACAACATTTCTCATACAACATTATGTGGCAAGATGTGATTGAATGAAAGTTTAATTTTAACTTTAAATTAGCCAATCATATATTGCCACATAATGTTGTATGGAAAATGTTGTATGAAAATGATGTATGTGTAGTATTACTCCTCAATCTAAATAGAAAACCACTCTTTCAATCATCAACCTTTCAAATGGCTTGCACGAAACAGACACTCAAACAACAAGGAAGTCCATCAGAGGCAAGGCGCTACTTAAGCAACTAGCCAAGGACTACTCGAAAGTTAGCTTCGGCGAAGGAAGGAGTGAAGAAGCCGCACCGTTTTAGGCTAGGAACTGTGGGTTTGAGAGAAATCAGAAAGTACCAGAAGAGCATAGAGCTTTTGTATGGGGTCTGAAAGTTTTTGTTGTGCTGGATAAAGTGGATAGCAGCAGAAATTGCCTCTTTGGGTCCTTGTTAGGTTGTGTAGATTTTTGTTGATTAGGTTTTTAAGGGCAATGGAGTTGTCTAGCTGTGCATATGTTGGTTTATGCTGGCCGTTTATAGGGTCTGTGTGCCTTATTGCTTTTTGTTTTTGCTGCAGTCTAAGGATCTTTTTCTTCTCCTTTTGATTGCTTAGCTACTAGGCTCCATGGATGGTTTGATGAATGGATCTATTGATTTGGTCTAAAAAATGGGTTTTGTTGTAGGATTAATTTGTGTTGCTTTATTTGAAAATGAGTTGTTTGCTTTGAATTGTTTTTTGTTGAAAAAATGGGCTGCTTTAATCATGTTGATTTGAATTCATTTAGATTTGAGAAATTTAGGCTTCGTTGTTACGCTATTGGGAATCCTTTCCCATAAAGTTAAACAGTAAAATGTCATTATTCTCAAAATATTATTCTATATTTTTAAATTTCTTTTAAACCCCCCTAAATTTGTTAATTTAACTAAACACTCCCAAATATTGTTTTAGAAATTACAAAAACACTCCAACCACCCTCCGACGATGGTGGCCGACTGTTCATATTTAATGGGTGGGTTGAGGGTGTTTTTGTTAACTTTTAATATTTTATTATAGGAGTGTTTAGTAAATAAATAAACATAAAGGGTATTTTTGTTAGTTTTCAAATCTTACATCGTAATACTCGCCCAATTTAACTTTTTTCAAAATATTATTCTAAAAACTATTAGAATAATGAACCAAACGGAGCCTTAGTTTTATTGAGTTTGGATTTACTTTATTCATACTTGGAAGATGAAAATTGAACGAGAGAAACTTTGTTTTCAACCAAGAACGAAAAGGAGTGAATTTAATTGAATTTGGAGTAGATGATTATGGAGGTGTAACTATAAAATATTAAAACTGCATAAACTATGGGGGTGTAATTGCAAGAATTAGAAACTAGAATGAATAGTGCGGGCACCCGCGGGTCAACTCGTACTCGCATAAGGTAGGGTACGAATCCAAAATATTGGACCCATTTAAATCGACCTGTTTCAAGCCTGTCCGTAGAGACCCGACCTATACCCGGCCCACCTGCCCGTTTTGCCAGGTCTACTTATCACTTCCAAGGTCCCTGTTCAGGAAGTTAACAAGGGTAAAATTACGAAAAGACTATAATACCCTTTATTATTTGACTTCATAATTTTTAACAAGGTTGAATCACAATTTTCCACCCAAACTTTATTTAATGCCCCTAGTTTGGTTTATATTAATTTTAGGGTTAATAAATTTAAAATAAAAGAAATGAAAAATAAAAAATTAACAAACTGAATTGCACCCGGTGGGAGTGGCCACATAGTCGCTGAGGGTGAGGATGGCTACCATTTCTAATAGTGTGTCTAGCGACACCATCGACATCGTTGGGTGGATCCTTGGTTGATCTACCTAACCATTGTAACTATTAGGGCCAAAAAATGTCCTTGGTCCAAATAGAGGAACACTTCTGACAAAGAAGAAAGCCTAGGCCCAGTCCTGATGCTACCCAAGCTAGAATTCCCCAGATGAGGCCCATTCGGTATGAAGTACAGTTGGTATGTACCATCTGGACCCGAGCCTCCTGATCCCAACACACCTTCTGGGCTTATGGTCAAATTCGAAGCCCACAGTCACCTACGGATCACACTCATACTGGAACTCTTATAAGGCAATCCATTATTGTCCTAATTCCTCCAAGGTCTGTATCCGAGTCATGCTCGGGCCCCCTTTCACGCCAGGATAAGGGGACCAAAAGATACATCCCTAGGAGGAACGATTACTACGAGGACTCCCAATCCCACCAGGATTGGGAAACCATACAGTCACTATTTAAACAGAGACCAGCCCTCTCACAAGGCAGATTACATTACATCTTCAGACCTCGAAGTTCCCTTTGGAGAACTTCGCATTACAGTCGTAGTCACAGTCCCCGACTAGACTTCTGGTAACCTTTCTACTCCCTAGCCCTCACTAAATTAGCCTCTCTCAGTCTTGCTAACTTGAGTGTCGGAGTGCCTACGACAAACACCACCCCGGTATTTTCCGTCGCTTCACGTTTGTTTCCTTACGTGTGCAAGTACAGCAGATCGCTAGTGGCCTCAACCTCACGGGATTAATCCCTCCTTCTGTATAGGTAGATTTTTACGTCTATAGTAATGAGGAGGCTTAGCATAGGTGTTTAGTTGGAGAAGATTAGCCAAATCTTTTCAGCTTTTTTTGGCAAAACAATGATAGCTACAAAATCCTCATTATTGTGGTTGGATAGATCGGTTACTATCCAATGGTGCCAGCGATGTTATCAAACACGCATCAGGGACTTGCCGCCAAATTTAATTTTTTTTGTTTTCCAAATTTTTATTTAATTTATTATTATTATTTTCAAATATATTAATAATTTATATTTTCTTAATAATTATATTTATATTTAACTAATTATTTACATTTAACCAAAAAAAAAAATTCGGTTTTTAATTTTTTTTTTCAAATTTTCATAATTTTTTTATTTTAGGGATTCTCTTCTTTTTTACATTTTTTTTTTTGGAAATTATATTATATAATTTCATAAAATATATATAATCTTAATGAAATATTGTTTTGTAGTTTTATAAATATTTAATTGACAGATATTATTATAATTTTTAAAAATAATATATGTACTTTCAAATTTTTTTAGAAACACACATAGTTTAAAAGTGAAACCTCCATTGTAATTATAGAAATTGAAGATAGGGGTTTAAGTGCTTAGTTTTCAAGTTAGTGAAGATAATTATTNTCTTTGCAACTTTTTTTGGCAAAACAAGTATCAGGGACTTGCCGCCAAATTTAAATTTTTTTATTTTCCGAATTTTTATTTAATTTATTATTATTATTTTCAAATATATTAATAATTTATATTTTCTTAATAATTATATTTATATTTAACTAATTATTTACATTTAATAAAAAAAAATTCAGTTTTTAATTTTTTTTCAAATTTTCATAATTTTTTTATTTTCGGAATTCTCTTCTTTTTTAATTTTTTCATTTTTGGAAATTATATTTTTTATACAATTTCATAAAATATATAAAATCTTAATGAAATATTGTTTTCTAGTTTTATAAATATTTAATTGACAGATATTATTATAGTTTTTAAAAATAATATATATACTTTCAATTCTTTTTAGAAACATATGCACTTTAAAAGTGAAACCTCCATTGTAATTATAGAAATTGAAGAGAGGGGTTTAAATGGTTAATTTTCAAGTTAGTGAGATAATTATTATGTGTTTGTAATTTAGGAACGTAAGTAATATTAACCGTATAATAGATATGATCCGAGAATGCCTATTTTACTGTTAAAACTAACGTCTAAATTTAACGATGGTGGGAAAATGGTTTTTTCAAAGTTTATGGGCGGGCAAAGTACTTACGATAAACTTCGGGTGGGAAAATGTCATGCCCTCTTATTTTGAACAGTGGCATATAACTGTTCTGTCTATAAAATTTTCTGTTACTTAATGCACTACTTCTATTGCAGGGATTGCAACGATTCTCTACCGAGCATAAGATTATATTACCAAACGTAGGAATATCCGTAAACTTTCATTTTCTTTCTCTTTCTTCCTATATCAATACATATTTCCAAAGTTTGTTCTTCAGTTTTTGAATATTGTTTGATGCAATAGTGACTGATAATATTGCGGATCTTTCTTCAGGTAGATCACATATTTCTTTCTCGTGTCTGCTCCGAGACAGCAGGGGGACTTCCAGGTTAGTGTCTTGATGGAGAAACCAAGATGTATTCATAATTTTTTTCTTTTTTCTGCATAAACTTTTTTTTTTTACTATTGCTGAGTAATGTTTATAAGCATTAGTATCATGAGCAAATACTAGGACTGCTCATACAAAGAGAGGGTTGCTGAATTCTTATTTTACCTCACAGGTCTTCTTTTCACTTTGGCCGATTTTGGAGGGCTGTCTGTGAGTAACAACTTGACCTCATGTATTTTAACTAAGATTTTGATTTGCTTGGTGGTTACTCACCATCATCTAAAATTTTCATTTGTTTGCATAAAGGTAAATGTATGGGGTCCTTCAGACCTCAAGTATTTAGTTGATGCAATGAAGTCTTTCATTCGACGTGATGCTATGGTTCACGCAAGGAGCTTTGGGACATCTCCATCCTCTGATGCTACTCTAACTGATTTAACAAAGTTAACCGACCCCCTTGTTCTTGTCAATAATGAGGTTGTTAAAATATCAGCCATTCTCCTAAAACCAAATTTCTCCGGAGGATCAGCAGTAAAGCCCGGGGAGTTGTCTGTTATATATGTTTGTGAATTGCCTGAACTCATGGGAAAATTTGATCCTGACAAAGCTATGGCTCTAGGCTTGAGTTCTGGGCCAAAATACGATGACCTGAAATCTGGGAAGTCAGTGCAGTCAGATTGTGGCACCATGGTGAGTTTCAAAGTTAAATAATGAAAGGGAAAATCATGTTGCTCTAATAAACTTTTGCTGTATCTGAAATATGTCACTTCATGTATGTTTTAAAACATTGTTTCATTTCATTTGTTTTAGATTCATCCAAGTGATGTAATGGGCCCGTCTGTTCCTGGTCCCATTGTACTACTGGTTGACTGCCCAACAGAAGCCCACGTATTGGAGTTGTTGTCTGTGGAATCTCTCAGTAGTTACTATGCAGATTGCTCAACAAAATGTGCCAAGACTGTGAATTGTATCATTCATTTAAGTCCTACTTCTGTCACAGGCACCCCTAATTACCAGATATGCATGAAGAGGTTTGGTTCAGCCCAACATATTATGGCTGGACATGAAATGTGAGTCCTTTTTCTTGACATTGTTTCTTCTATAAAAGCGATACTGGTGCCTGCCCTTTTCTGATTGATTATTCCTCCTGACTATTCATGCTGTTTGTAGGAAGAATGCAGAGGTTCCAATTCTAAAATCCAATGCAAGATTATCCTCCGAACTTATTATCTGTGTCCACATTATTCCACTGCAGAGTTTTTCTGGTTCGCTGCAGCATCTTAATATCCCGCACCAGATTGTATAGTGCTGCGATTTTCCTCTAACGTCATTAAACAGTATTTTCGATAGTTAGAAGTTGCTAGGTACGTTTTAAATAGTTGGGGGAACTTAGTGGTTTTCCCTTTTTTTTTTTGCCTTATATTTTATTTTATAATATATTAAGGGTCCCGGTTCAAGGCGTTCTGAAATTGTGTCTTTCTGGCTAAAAATCTACTGAAGGGTATAACTGTTTTTTAGTTAGTGTAGCTGAGAAATTCAGTGCCTGAGTTTAACCCTCTTACACTAAAGCCCTTTTCATACTTGATTTAGTGCTTTGTTTTATTAAGAGGAGAACCTGAACAGTGTTTCATACGGATTCAGTTCACTCTGCTCCTCATGCTCCTCTGGCCTTGATCAACGAGATCCCAAGTCTGTGGCTCTCTAAAAATTAATGATGAATTTTACATTCGAAATTCCAGAGATTGTAGATGCTTGCGCAACATGTCAGCCAGATCTGGAAAGTGCCTCCCGAAACAAACGAGGTGATATCTCATTGCTGAAAATGAAAGTGGATGGAATCGGAGTTCCAGTTGTTATGGAAAATGTAGGAAAGCGACCTGGAGATGGTTCTTTCTCGGGACTGGTCAGCCCGGCCTTCTGAATAACCGGATGTAGTTCTATCTATATTAATCTTTTTTTCCCAAAGGAACTTGCTCTTAGATTGTGGAAATGAACCCTGGGCCAAAACTGAGAAGAAGGTACAACTTCGAAACTGTTACGACATGTTCCAACCTCTGCTAGCAAGGTTTTCTATCCTCTTCCTAGTATGTTATCTTTGACTGACAAAACTTATTGTTGTGCTTGTCTGCCTGAGTACAGATACGTATGGAGGGTGCTGACAGTGCTGTGGGAATCTAAGCTGCATTTGGATTTCGCATTTCATGCTGATCACCATGCTGGTTTGGCAAGAATACGTTCTCTACGACATGACTTGTGAAAGGTGTTCCTCCTGACATTGTGTTGTAGCCCAGCACAACTTAAGGCATTTCTGGATGCATATCAAAGAAGTGAAGATTAGATATGCAGTTCATTACTGCGATACACGAACAGAAATCTTCATGGTTGCTTTTAAGCACAACATTGAATTGCGATAAGGATCCTTTGTCTCGGGAAGTAGAATAATAATGTGATTTGAACAGAAAAATGCCTCTCATTTCTGAGTTGAATCTGTCTGATCAATCAACCGCTTTTCCATTGCTAGCGAGCCTAAAGAAGTGCTCCACGAAGCAGGGTTTGATACCTTGATTAGTATTCCTGTTGTGCACTTCAAAGCAGTTGGTAATTGGTTTTGAAGGCATCAGAAAGAATCAATGGTGTCGGAAAGTGACAAACCCGGGGTGGAGGATTGTAGTTCAGTGATACCAGGCCCGGCCCGCGCTAGCCAAAGCATCCTGTGGAGCCGACAGTCCTTATACACGAGTCAAGTTTAATCCAATGTCAAGCTTTCAAATTGCTCGTGATACAATATTTGCTACATTGAAAGTTTCACATCGTGTTATACATTGAATAACTGGGTTTTAAACTCGAAATAATTCAGGTCCTAGCTATGACTTATTCAGCTTCTAAGTGAGGTTACTTGCTGGTGATTGTGGTGTGTTTTGATGTTTGCAGGCAACCTATGAGGATGGCCAGGTGTATGATTCTGTAGCTAAAACCGACAGCACACAAAGGAAGCCATTGAAGTCGGGGTCAGTGCTTATCGGATTGTTCTCACAACACTTACCGCAACGCATCCAAAGATTCCTGCAGTTTATGATGCATTATGCATAAAAACATGCATAGCCTTTGATTTGTGAGTATCAATCTAGCAGATTTGCCTGTGCTCCTAAAGTGCTTCCTACCTTAATTGCTTTGTAAGATGAGTAATATGATGTTATTGCTCATAACTGTATCTCTAACTAGAGAGGGTGTTTTGCCTCGGCCCCACGGGGATTCGACTGACCGTCCTGAATAGGGTGGGAATCCCCGAAAAATTCGACGATATGGCCGGGGGATGATCCTTAGAAATCCCGCACGCCAGGGACGAGCGGGGTAGGGATAGTGCAATCCCGGCCCAAGCCCGTCCCCGTGAAAGCCCCGCCCCTGGTGAGATGTCCTGTGATATTGTTTGTGTTAATTGGCTGAACTCATGGGAAATTTGATCCAAAAAAGGCTGTGGCCTCTCGGCTTTGAAACCTGGTCCCAAATTCAGTGAACTGCAATCTGGAGTCTGTGAAGCGGCATAGCGCAGACATGGTGGTGGTTTTCAAAGCTACTTAATGGGGGAGACACTATGTTTGCCTCATTGATTTGGTGTGTAACTGAAATTAGTTCTAACATTATATTTTAACCATTGTTTATTGTGCATTTTTGGTTCCATCCAGTGTGTAATGCGGCCCCTCTTGTCCTGGTCCCATTGTACCTCCTCGTTATTGCCCACAAAAGCCCTGGAGCTGGGTTTTGTTCTTGTGGAACTCTCAGTAGTTACTTTTGCAGATTGCTCACAAGAATTCCAAGACGTGATTTGTATCATTCATTTAACTCCTACTCTTCTGTCGCAGCCCCTCCCCATTACCTGAAATGGAGAAAGGATTGGTTCAGCCCACACATATTATTGGGGCTGAACATGAAATTGAGTTTTCTTACTTGAACATTGTTGGCCTTCTTTGAAGCAGTACCTGGTGCCTGCTCCTTTGATTGCTGATTCCTCCGGGTATTTCATGGATGTTTTGTTAGGAAGAATGTGGATTCCCATTCTGAAATCCAAGTGCAAAGACTCACGACTAATTACTTGCCCACAATATTGCCAGCTTCAGTTTTGTCGTCTTCACACCTTAATTATTCTCACAAAGATCTAGTGCTAGCAAGGTTTGTTCTAATGCATAAGCGCATATTTGGATTGTTAGAAGTTTGATATTTACCCTTTGAAATATTTGGGGGGCGCACATGAGTTTGTGATTTTTCTTCTCAGTTTTAACTAGGGCCTGATTCAATGCCTTCGGAAAGCTACTTTCTGCTGAAATCTCCTATAGGTATGACCAATTTTCTTTGCTTTATTGCTTAGAACATTCATTGATAAGGGTTTATCCCTCTTAACACATTCTTCCATGCTTCTTTCCTCTAATGCTTCACGTTGGTTTTTTTATTAGATGAACTTTCTCTTGAGTTTTTCCTGACATAGAAGTACTTTCATCATGCCTTGGATCATCAAAAGGAAATCAGCTTTTTCTTAGCGTATTAATTCAGTGTAATCAATACATGTGCATCATGTCTTGATGTATGTATGGTGGGGGGGGGGGGGGTTTTATTATTTGTTCGTCCTCTAAATCTGTGTTTGAGCTACATCCGCACTTCTTTTTTTGGTAATATTCTCCATTTCAACTCTGACCAGCGACATATTATAGAAATAGTATCAAGGTTTTCCTGTCCCACTTCTCTTAGAAATTGAAGAAAAAAACCTTAATTGGGACCCATACCTCTTTGTTTCCATTTTTGCTTTAAAGTATTCTGGGCCTTCTTCTTTTTTTGTTTTTTCTGCTAACATGCTGATAATAATGTTCTATTCTGGATTTAATGATATTTAGTGTTTTCTTTTTAACCAACCCCCATCCTTAATAAATTTGGCCTTTTTTGTCTTTGTTGTTTGCCACGTTTCACTCTGCTGTCCTCATGCTCAATTGTATTTGGGGGGGGGATAGGAACATATCCCGAGTCTGGTGTCTCCCTCCCTCAAATAATGGTGATTACTTTCTGAATTCCATGCGATTTGTGCCGAAATGCTGCACAAACATGTCAGCCAATTCTTTCGGCAAGAGCATACAGGTAACAAAGCGGGCAGATATCTCCTGTGCACGAAAACGATGAATGTATTGTAGGACCATGGTTGGATGAGATAACTCCTATTGTTTGGAAAATGTTATAAGGAGATCCTGGAGATTGTTCTTCTGGTAGACTGGTTCATCCCAGCCTTCTAATACCGGAATTGTTCGTTTCTATAGGTTATCGTTTTTTCTAAGGACTTGCCTAGATTGTGGGTAAGTAACCCTGTGAGCGCTGAAAAAGGTACCAACTAGAAATTTTTGGCTACAAGTTTTGCCATTGTTTCCTGGTATTTATGTCTTTGCGAGGTGACAAAGCTTATTGGTGTTGCATGACTGCTTGATTACGATATGGTGGTAGAGGTTGCGCATCTGTGAGAATTTAAGTGTTTTGGTTTCTCATATTCTATGCTGATGCACCTCCGTTTGGGCAAGAATTCT
This sequence comes from Pistacia vera, assembly GCF_008641045.1. Classification (NCBI taxonomy): domain Eukaryota; kingdom Viridiplantae; phylum Streptophyta; class Magnoliopsida; order Sapindales; family Anacardiaceae; genus Pistacia; species Pistacia vera. The sequence goes on from NW_022195999.1 coordinate 241,519, forward strand.
TGCTCTAGGACGGATCTGTTGAAGAGTGTCCTCATGCACTTCTTCTTGTCGGCCCAGCCCCCAAGACGATTGTTTACGATGCATAGCCAAGACTTAAGATCTAAATGCATTCCTTAACTTGTGTACACTACAGAACTTCATGGAATTATTTTGAATGCATGGTGAATCAAAAAAGATCCCGTCAACCTCAAGGAATTTTCTGATGAATATGTATGAATTTGAACATAAAAATGATTCCATACTGAATCAATCTGTTTGCTAAAGGAAATCTGTGCAAATTTTTGGAAGATGACCAGGAATCCAGTTGATAGTACAGGCACTGCTTTTCCATTGTAGGCCTGAAGAACAGTGCTTCATTGAGCAGGCTTGGAGACTTTGTTATTTTCCCTGTTGTGCACTGTCCTTCCCCAGGCATTTGGTATTGTTTGGAAGGCAGCCGATAAAGATTAGAGTGGGAAACTTCTTTACCAAATCGTAACCATACAACGAGAAATGGGAAAGGCTTGCAGGCCAGACAATCCGTCAATGGGCGAAACACATATAAATTAACTGATATACATTCCTATGCCCAGTCATTAGGCAGTGTCAAGTCAAGCCTGCGGTCAATGGAGCCTGTAATATCATATTATCGGTCCTGGTGTATATACACTCTAGTTCAGATAGCATCACTTGGTGCCAGAGGCCGTAATATCAAAGAGAAGTCGTCAAAAAACTTGTTTTTGGCTTTTGTTCAGAGTCGGTTTCTTCTGTGAGGTGGGTCCTGGTTCTTGATTTTGTTACCTCGAAGTAAAACTAAAGTTTTATTAATTGTTTGTGTATTTAGGTGTTATTTCTTTTTTTTCTTTTTTTAAATTACAGCTTTGGGGACTGAATGGAAAACTCGAACTTCGCCTTCAGTCCTGTTCTTTATTGACGAAGCAAATATTTTATGTTAATATGCTGGAGATTAACTAAATTGTACTAAACGCATTTATGGAGTTTCTGGTCAAGCTTTATTTAGAATGAGTTTAACTTACACGGTCCCCTCGCTCAGACGTTATTTTGAACTATTAGAGGATGAATCATCACAGCCCCTACGTGCAACGAAGAGAATGATGGCATGGTTATCTGAATTCTGTCACTGTTTTTTTTTTTTTTGTTATTTGTCGCTCTGTATGAGCTGCACATAAGGGTAGTTTTGTCCATTGTATGGTGGATAAGTTAGTTAGCATATTCTTTGGTTATTGGTATATATTTGTATCATTGGCATCATCATGATATACAGCAGGAAGTTTCTCTCTGCACTTCCGTCTTTCCTCGGTTTCGTTTCTTTTGTTTTCATGAACAGTATTTTAGTAGAATCTACTGCTTTTTCAATTGCTAGAGCGCCTGTAAGAAAGTGATGAGTGAAGCCTTTCCGTTAAGCGACAGTTCTTATACACGATCACTTTATAAAACTAACTTCAAGCTATATTGGTGATGCAATATGGCTACGATTGAAACATTTCACTCGTGTTATAAAATAGATATTACTAAACTTTCATATAGATTTAAGGTCCTAATGTGATAATATTCAGCTGCTGATTGTTGTCGTGTTTATAGTGTTGCAGGCAACCTTTGTATGGTGGCAACGGTGAACCGAGGAAGCTGAACGAAAAGCCACAGCACAGAAAAGAAAGCCATTGAGTTGGGTCGGCCTGTCGTCTACAAAAAGAAAAAAGAAAAAAAAAAACACCCAAGGATTCCTGTAGTTTTGTGAGCCCACACACACGCAAAAAACACGCATAGCTGTTGAATTGTGAGTATTGAACCTGACCTACTAGATTTGCGTGGTTCTCCATTTAAGTTCTACGTTAAATTGCTTTTTTACAGCTAATGCCAATATGAGTCATATGCTGCTATTGGGTCTGTAGTGTGTCATCAATTAATTTCCTGACTTATATTTTCGGATGTGATAGAAACAGCCATGTCCAGTCTGCCACCGAGAAGAGCGAGCAATAAACTTTTAAAATTTTATTTTTATTATCTAAATTTATATTTTTGTTTTCGATTCCGTATTAATATAATTTCAAACCATCATCATTATTTTCTTCGATCATCACTCGTTAAAATCTCTCAAACCCTACTTCCGGACCCACCCATCGTAGACAATCGAACAATTATGGGTTTTGTTACACCACCATTCTCACTTAATTGATTTTAATTCTATCAGTCCCAAATTCAACATGCTACTATCAAAAACGTCATTTATCTCCTCTCGATTCACAAAAGCCCATAACATCTGACCGTGTTTACTCGCTGTCGAAATATAAATTTGGATAATAAAATGGTATTTTAAAAATTTGTGAGTGAAAAAGTTGTCACCACCATTATCTGTGTTTTAAAAAGTCCGTTTAAAACTCTTATGAAAATGATAATAAAGGCTGTACCACCAAAATTTTTGTCATTGAAGAATTCATTAAAAGCGATGGCAATTTGCTATTATCTGTTTTCAACATCTTTAATTTTCTTCCACATCACAATCGTAAGCCTTTACAGTGAACTTCATTTTACCAAATCTCCATATAAAACAGACAGAGAAAGTTTTCGCAGGCACATACACATCCGTTTAGATGGAGGCAGTTTCATATCCGAGTGAGTCATCCAGGCAATCATGGACATATCATAATCAAGTGGGTCAAATGAATCGAGTCAATGGATTATGGCGGCATATCTCGAGTTGATGGTATCTACATGCCTGATGGTCCGTTAATTAAGAGGCATATCATATCAGAGTGAGTGAGGATATAGCAGGCCTGATGTCCGTACAATAAGGTCAGTGTCAGTCAAGTTTTGCTCTTGATGCTCTCACATAACCACACTATGCTTTCCTGTATCAATTGACAGTGTCCAATGATTCAGGAGAAGCATACTTGTTTATGTGAGAGCCGCAATTGACGCAACGTGACTGACCTGCCTTAATTACGGCCATCAGGCCTGTCAATTGATATTAGAATAATCGCTACTTGTGTTTATGTGAGAGTAAAACCAAAAATGAAAAAGAGGGGTGAATCTTGAACCTCCTTATCCTTTATCTTTATGTCTTTTCCCTAATTAGCTTCTATCAGGATTAACGATTTTGGGTGTATAGACACGCTTCTCATGAGAGCATACTTGTGGTTTCCAAAAGAGATATAGATGAAAACCCTCTGCATATTCATTGCAATGAATGCATGCAATCAGTGACCAAATTCGAAAACATCCAAAGAGCTAACAGCAAACAAATTCACTGTAAGAAGCTGTTTCCAATGCAAGAGAGTAAAAAGATCCTCTTTTATGTTCACAACAAAAGAAGGTCGAGGGAAAAGTTATTATATGCCAAATAAGAATCCGCAGCATAAAGTGCCCAAGCTTAACCCAACTAGTACTGTTTCATATGGTCCAGTATGAAATTTTTGTGCTGTGGTGTTTTTGTCCTTGTGGGGTTTGTTCTTGTGTTTTTATGAACTCGTTTGATTTTGTTTTTGGTTTAACGTTTTCTGGTTGAAGAGTTGAGGTTCAAAGTTTCCTAATTTTGTTTGTAACTTTGGTTTAGGACTTCTGCTTTTGTTGTTATAGCTAGTTTTTATGGATTTGGGGAACTGGGTTAAAGTTAGTTTTTTGAGTTTTCTGAAAGAGGTCACTTTATGTTTATGGATTCTATTCAAGTGTGATTTTTTGATGTGGTTCGGGTTCTTAATTTTTATGGAACTGAAGTTTTCTTATTTGTTTTTATTTAAGTGTCTGAATTTTTTTTTTTTTTTTTTTAAGATACAGCTCCTGGGTACTGGAATGGATACTCATGCACACTTCTCCTTCAGTCCTGCCTTCGTTTACGAGCAAATTTTATTTTCATGTTGGAGAGGTAAAATTTCTACTCAACTATGAGTACTGTTCTCTCTATTTTGGATAACGTTGACTTGTCCACTAGACCTGACAAACGGTTCCCTACCCCGGGCGGCGGCCAGTACTGGGCGAGTAAAAATAATAAGGGTATGAATCCTTAAGATTGGATCCATTTTTTGGATTCGTCCCGAGCCTGACCCTTTTTGTAAATGGGTAGTCTGGTAACGACCCACGGGTGCCCGGGTACCTATTTGAAATTAAAAAAATAATAATAATACTGCCACATCCCTCACTCTAACATAATCACCTTACAAACTCAACTCCCGTTTTCCCCCCGTCACCGTCGCTTCACACTTCCTCTGCTCATCCTAACTAGAAACCATCTTTCAAATCATCAACCTTCAAAGGCTTGCTAAATAGACACTCAAACAACAAGGCAGTCCCTGATGCAATGCGCTACTTAAAACTAGCCAAGGCTACTCGAAATTCCTTCGGTGAGGAGTATGAAGAACCGCAGTCGTTTTAGGCTATGACTTTAGGTTTGAGAGAAATCAGAAAGTACTAGAAGAGGCATAGAGCTTTTGATTGGGGTCTGCAAGTTTTTGTTGTGCTGGATTAAAGTGGATAGCGCAGAAATTGCCTCTTTGGTCCTTGTTATGTTGTGTAATTTTTGTTGAGTAGGGTTTTTATGGGCAATGGAGTTTCCCCTAGTCTGTGCATATGTTGTTTATGCTGGCCGTTTTATATGTTCTGTGTCCTTTTTGTTTTGGCTGCATCTAAGATTTTTTCTTCTCCTTTTTGATTGCTTAGCTGCTAGCTCCAGTGATGGTTTGACAATGGATCTATTGTGGGAAAATTTGGTCTGAAAAATGGTTTTTTTGTTTTGTAGGATTTAATTTGTGTGCTTTATTTGAAAAGGGGTTGTTTGCTTTGTATTATTTTTTGGTTGCAAATTTGGGCTGCTTTATCATGTTTTGATTTGAGTCATTTACATATGCGAAATTTAGGCTTCCCTTGTAAAAAGAAAACCCCCGCTATTCGGAATCCTTCCCCATAAAAGTTAAATATTAAAAGGTCAGTATTTTCAAATGTTATTCTATTTTTAATTGTTTTTAGAACCACCATAAATTTGTTATTTAATAACACCCAATATTTTTTTTAAATTGAAAAACACACTCCGTCACCCTTCGGCTGTGATGGCCGGCTGTTCTATTTAATGGGTCGGGTTGATGTGTTTTTGTTAACTTTTAATATTTTAGTTATAGGGTTTTAACAAACTAAACAACATAGAGGTAGTTGTTATTTGTTTTTCCAATCTTACATCGTAATACCCGCCCAATTTTACTTTTTTTTCAAATATTTTTCTACCAAAACTATCAGAAATAATGAACCTAACTGAGCCTTATTTTATTGGTTTGGATTTACTTTTATTCATACTTGGAAGATGAAAATTGAACGATAGAACTTTTGTTTTTCACCAAACCGAAAAGGAGTGATTTAATTGAAGTTTGGAGTAGTATGATTATGGGAGTCGTAACTATAAAATATTAAACTTGCATCAAACTATGAGGGTGTCATTGCAAAGATTAACAACTATAATGATAGTGCGGACCCCTCGGTCCCCCTATACTCGCATTGGGTAAGGTACGAGTCCAAAATATTGGACCTGTTTAAAATCGCCTCGTTTCGGGCCTGTACCCGATAGACCCAACCTGTACCCAGCCCCCGCCCGATTTGCAGGTCTACTTTATCACTTCCAAGGACTTCCCTGATTAGAAGTTAACAAGGTAAAATTACAGAAAGACTATAATACCTTTATTCTTGGACTTCATAATTTTTAACAGGTTGCAATCACATTTTCCACCCAATACGTTTATCTTAATGCCCCTAATTTTGGTTTCATAATTTTAGATGGTTTAAAATAAATTAAAATAAAAGTAAATGAAAATAAAAAATTAACAACTGAATTGCACACCGGGGAAGTGCCACATGATCGCTGAGGGTGAGGATGCTACCATTTTCTAATAATGTGTCTGAAGCGCACCTCGGCAATCGTTAGGGTTGGATCCTTGGTTGATCTACCTAACCATTGTAAGTAGGGCCCAAATAAAAAAATGTCATTGGTCAAAGAGGAACACTTCTGACAAAGAAGGAAAGCCTAGGCCAGTCCGAGCAGCCCAAGCAGAATCCTCCATGATGAGGCCTGTCGGTATGAAGTCATTGTCATGTACACTGGACCCCGAGCCTCCTGATCCCAACAACTCTCTGGTTATGGTCAAATTGGGAGCCCTACGTCACCTACGATCAAACTCAGACTGGAACTCTTAGAAGCAATCCACTTTGTCCTAATTCCCTCCAGATGTCGCTGTATCCGAGTCATGCTCGGGCCCCCTTGGTCACTCCAGAAAGGGGACCAAAGATTACTCCCTAAGGTATACCTATTACACGAGACTCCATCCCACAGATTGGAAACCATACAGTCACTATTTAACCAGAGACCATCACCTCTACACAAGGCATTACATTACATTACCTACCGAAGTTCTCCTTTGGAGAACTTCGCATTACAGCTGCGTAGTGCACGTCCCCGATAGACTTGCTGTTAACCTCTCTACTCCCAGCCCTCACTAATAGCTCTCTCACGTCCTTGCTACTTGAGTGTCGGAGTGCTACGCAAACACCACCCGTAATTTTCCGGTCGCTTCATGTTGTTTTTCCTTACGTGTGTGAAGTCAGCAGATCCGCTAGTGCATCACCTCCGGATCGTTCCATCCTTCTCGTATAGGTTATTTTTACGTCTAAGAACGGTAGCTTAGCATAGGGTTTCGTTGGAGAAGTTTAGCCAAATTCCTTTTCAGCTTTTTTTTTAGGCAAACGAGATAGCTACAAAATCCCATATATTGGTTGTTGATAGTCGTTTCTATCCAATGGTGCCAGCGATTTATCAAACACGCATCATGGTACTTTCGCCCAATTTAATTTTTTTGTTTTCCAATTTTTATTTATTTATGTCTTATTATTCAATATATTAATATTTTATATTTTTCTTACTAATTATTTTATTTTACCTATTATTATCATTTAACCAAAAAAAAAAAAATTCGTTGTGTTTATTTATTTTTTTTTTCAAATTTTCATAAATTTTTTATTTTAGGGATTTCTCTATCTTTTTACATTTTTTTTTTTAGGATTAATTTATATAGATTCAAATAATATACTACTTAAAAGAAATATGTTTTGAGTTTTATAAATATTTATTGACAGATATTATTATAAGTTGTAAAATAATATTATCCTTTCAAATTTTTTTAGAAACACAACATAGTTTAAAAAGTGAAACCTCCATTGTAATATAGAAATTGAAGATTTGGGTTTAGTGCTTAGTTTTTCAAGTGAGTGAAGATAATTATCTTTGTTTGTAATTTAGAACGTCAGCAATATTACCCTAAACTAGATTGATCCGACTAAATGTCTATTTTTGGTTAAAACTAATCGTCTAACAAATTTACATGGTGTGAAGAAATGGTTTTTTTTTTTCAAAGTTGTCGGTGGGCAAAGTCTTCGGGTAAACTTTGGGTGGGAAAATGGCATTCTCGTCTTATTTTAACAGTGGTAATATACTGTTTATCTTCTAAAACTGCCGGGAGATAGATGATAAGATCAATGTGTTTGTGATGCTTCATACATATGAACACCTATCAATTTTCTGTTACTTTAATGCAACTACTTCTTATTGCAGGGATTGCAACGTATTCTGTACCGAGCACTAAGATTATTTACCAACGTAGGAATTCCGAACAACATTCATTTTCTTTCCCTTGTAATCCCTATCTCTAATACATATTTCCAAGTTTGTCTTCTTTTGAGTTGAATATTGTTGTATTGATAGTGACTGATAATATTGGTGATCTTTCTCGGTATATCACATAATTTTCTTTCTCGTGGTCTGCTCCGAGACATGCAGGGGTACTCCAGTGTGATGTCCTTGATGAGGAAACCAATGAAAATGTATCAGAATTTTTTTTCTTTTTCTCTGCAAAACTTTTTTTTTTTTTTACTATGCGATTAATGTTTTAGCATTATATCATGACAAAGTATTGACTGTCTCATACAAAGAGAGGTTGCTGATTTCTTATTTTAAACCTCACAGTCTCTTTTCACTTTGGCCGAGTTTTAGGAGGGTCTGTCTGTGGTACAACCATGCACCTCATGTATTTTATTGTTTAAAAGGTCAAATTTAAATATTAGGGTCCTGTTGCAAGGCTTTCGAAAGTGTTCTGCAAAAATCTACTGAAGGTATGAATATTTTTATTTAGTTTAGATGAGAAATTCAGTGACTCAGTTTCCTCTTAACACTATGCTTTCATACTGATTTAGTGCTTTTTTTATTAAGAGGAAACCTGAACAGTGTTTCATACTTGATCAGTTCCTCTTCTCCTCATGCTCACTTGGACTTGATAGAACAGAGATCCCAAGTCTGGGGTGCCTCTCAGAATTAATGGATAATACATCGGAAATTCCAGAGATTGTAGATCGTGCGCAACATGTCAGCCAGATCTGGAAGAGCCTCCAGAACAAGAGGAATGGAGAAATGAGTGATAGAAAGCTTCCTAGTTGTTTGAGAATGTAAGGAAAGATGACCTAGAGATTGTTCTTCTGGGGACTGGTTGCCCGTCCTTATGAATACCGGAATGTTAGTTCTATCTATATAATCTTTTTTCCAAAGGAAGCTTGCTCTTGATTGTGGAGAAGGAACCCTGGGACAACTGAGAAGAAGGTAACAACTTCGAAACTTTTACTACATGTTACATCTGCTACAAGGTTTCCATCCTTTTCCGTTATTTTATTCTTTTGAAGTGACAAAAGCTTATTGTTGTGGCTTGTCTGCCTGAGTACAGATACGGTATAGAGGTGCTGACAGTGCTGTGAGGAATCTAAGGTGCATTTGGATTTCTCATATTCAGCTGCTCACCAGGCTGGCTTTGGCAAGAATACTTGCTCTACGACATGACTTGTTAAAGGTGTGTCTCATGAACCATTGCTCGTTGTAGGCCCAGCACAACTTAAGGATTTTCTGGATGCATATCAAAGACTTGAAGATTTAGATATCAGTTCATTAACTGTAGATACACTACAATCTTCATGGATTGATTTTAAGCACAATTTGAATTGCATAGGATCCTTTGGCTCAGGGAAGTACTAATAATAATGGATTTGAACCATAAAAATGCGCTCCATTCTGAGTTGAATCTGTCTGATAACTCTAGCGCTTTTTCCATTGCTAGAGAGCCTAAAGAAAGTGCTCCACGAAGCAGGGTTGGAGACCTTGATTAGTATTCCTGTGTGCACTATCAAGAGGCATTTGGTATTGTTTTGAAGGCATCAGAAAGAAATCAATGGTGCCGGAAAAGTGATACCCGGTGGAAGATTGTATATTCAGGTGATACCAGGCCCTGCCCGCGCTAGCAGAAGCATCCTGTGGAGCGACAGTCCTTATACACGAGGCAAGTTATAAATCCAATTTCAAGCTTTCAATTGGTGATGCAATATTTGCTACATTGAAATGTTTCAACATCGTTGTATACAATCGATGAACTTTTAAACTCGAATAGATTCAGGGTCCTAGCTATGACTTTTCAGCTTCTGAGTGAGGTTACTTTCGTGATTGTGGTGTGTTTTCATGTTGCAGGCAACCTATGAGGATGGCCAGGTGGAGGATGCTGTAGCTAAAAAACACAGCACAACAAAGGAAGCCATTGAAGTCGGGTCAGGTGCTTATCGGATTGTTCTCACCACTTACGCCAAAGACATCCAAAGATTCCTGCAGTTGATGATGCAGCATGCATAAAACATGCATAGCCTTTGATTTGATGAGTATCAATCTAGCAGATTTGCCTGTGCTCCTAAGTTCTTCCATACCTTAAATTGCTTTGTAAAGATGAGTCAGATGGTGTTACTAAATTGCTTTGTAAAGAGGTCAGATGATGTTATTGATGCTATAACTGCATCTTCTATCCTGTAAAGTGGTCAGGTAAAAACTCTAAGGCCACCTTTTTAGCAACGATAAAGATTCAAACTCAAGATCTTTTAGAAATACATTCAAAAAATCTCTATTAACCACTCGACCACCCGAGGTGGTTGTATAAGTTTTCTCTCTTTTACTCGACTCTGGTTTATAAATAAATAAAAGTTATAAGATGTTTTTTTGCTAATCTGTAAATTGTTTTTTTTTAGAAGAGACGATATAATACTGATTGACGGAGGTTAAATGTTGTAACAACACATCCAGTAACATCGCTGACACTATTAAATAAAGAGTAATACTAACCACAACTTCTTCGAAAAACTTTTTCACAACCCTAATATGGTAATTCACAATTAATAGCCACATAATATCAGGTATAACCTATTACATATAATTATGAGCTGTCACATCAGATTATAAAAAAAATTTTGAAAAAGATTGTAGGTGTTGCCTACTCTTAAATAAATTTGCTAACAATCTACCCAAAGGTTATATTCTATAGTGCCCGCGAGAGGATGGCATTACGCTGCAACAAACCAAAAAAGTTGATGATTTAGTGACTGCTTAATTTCTTCCTTCAAAGTAGTTCTATGATTCCCTTTTACCGTACTTGTTTAAAACCCTTTCAAAGTCATTTTGAATTTGATATAGGTGTAATCCCACACATAAGTAAGAATAGGAGCGCCATGCTTGCCAAACCAAGCAAAGGGGCTCTAGAGTCAAAGCAATCAAACCCCATTACAGAAAAATGAGTTCAACAAATGCACCCCACTTTTGAAGCTTTAGAATTCTATGAAAATGGCGAAACCAACCAAAGACTGTAACATTCCAAAAGCTTTGTGTTTGTGAAAGATGAATGACAATGCATTATTAGTCATTTACAATAAGTTAAGATACAAATGTTAGACAAGTAAACAACGTATATGATTTTTATTGACTATTCTGTCCGTCCAGATTCATTTATCACAAGATTAGCATTACTTCTGTTTATGTGGGAAACAAACCAAAAGAAAAAAAAAAAAAAAAAAAAAAAAGGAAAAGAGGGGAAAACACTCTACAGATTCATTACAATGGAATGCATGAAATCAGTGACAAATTCAAAAACAAACTATAAAAGAGCTAACTGCACAGAAATGTCTCATTCTTCTTCCAACTCAAATACAAACAATAAAATAGCTAATTCTACTCGTGCTCTTTCAGCCATACCTCCCTCCATTATTGCAAAAAAAGTAGAAACTCTTTGGTGTATGATAAACAACTTGCTTTTGATCTACTTGCCTCGTAGTAGACAATTTGCCCAAATTTAAAGAACTCTTTGGATCACGACTGAAGCAAGATGGTCCCATGATGACACGATCACAACATTATCATGGATTTCATATCCTTCCGAAAACAACTTAAAAGAGTCAATTCAAGATTCATTTTCTCCAGAAAAGCATAAAAAGAAAATATGCAATGAGAAAAAGTAAATTTCAAATACAGAGTGATTGTTTGAATTAAGAGCAATGACAGATAAAAGATGTCCAAATTTGCTTTACAACTCTGTGCCTATAAGATGTTTATATAAATCTTAAAACTCTGGGCCACAATGTTTATATAAATTCATTCCAATTTCAAAAAGTACTAAAGCACCATTATATTACTATAACTTTAAGAGTTTATAGTAATAACTCTCAAACTATACAATGTAAACTTAACATCTAAAAGATTAATATAAAAACTAAAAAATAAAAATCAACTGCCAGAATAAACTTACAGAGATAAATCGAATGCTCTGGTTTCCTCTTTCTGAACTGTCATTGGACTAGGAGTTGGAGCTGCAAAATTCGGTTGGAATATATCGAAGCGGTGAAGGATAGCCTCCTTAGTTCCCATCACATTACTGCCACCAGCATTTGAGCGTTCAGGTTACCAAGCTGTTGAAAGTTGACTTGTAGCAAGGAACTGTGCTGAGCAAATAAACTCCCCATGGCACCATAATTTATTGGTGAGAAGCAATAGCTGGATTGAACATCATGCAGGAGGAATGTTATATGGCATAGCACCAAAGGGAAAGCGCTGATTGCACTCATCCCAGCTGTTTGGACCAAGTAGGTTGCTAAATGATTGCCAGAGGTCTGATTGCTAGATTGCTTCGGATCTGAAAAGATATGTTCAGATGGTGCCACAGATGAAGCTCCTTTCGATCCGAATTACAGGTTTTCCTAATGGACAAGCCAGCCATTAAGTCATTAACATCATTTTTCTGATTTTCTTGCTTTGACAGAACTTCAGAGTTTAGCCAAAGATATCAAATAGTTCAGGCCCTTTTATCGGCTATGCCAAGATTTTCATTAAACACCTGGCTTATCATCAACAGTCATCCCAAAAAGATCCTCTGCATTCTCTCGACCCTCATTGGTGTGAAACGAGACATCTGCAAACGGGTCATCATCATTATTTTGTTCCTGGTGCTCGCACCAGCACCTGAACTGTCTCCAAAGAGATCATCAATTAGAGGGGCGGAGATGTCAGATTTGCAATGCCTTGATCACTGGGATTCTTTGTAGAATTATCTGTTCCATTGTAATCATCTGAATACCTGTTCTATTAAGTCAGGCATCTGAACAGCAGCAGGGGTCTCAGCCTTCACTGACCTATCTGAACCACCCCACAACCTCCTGCTGGCTCTCCACCAGAAGGCTCAACACGTTCAGCAAAGGCCAATTAATGTTAACTATGTCACACACACCATGAAGTTACAGAAAATTCACATAATGATAACACTATTGGGGTAGCATAACAAAAATAACCAGAATTCTCCTCTCCCAGTATAATTAGACAACTTAACATGTGTTGCAGCATAATAAAAAACTGCTGGTCTGGAGACTTGAATATATAATTACTGTTAACACCACGTGCATACATTACACCTAGATTACAAGGAAATCATTATAAAACATCCTAAAGTGTGACAGAATGTAGATGAGGATTTATCTAAGACACCAATACTCATTAGATGACGACCCTGGTTAGATGTCTGTGATATGGTTTGTGAATTGCCTGAACTCATGGGAAATCTGATCCAAAAAGAGGTGTGGCTCTCGGCTCGAACCTGGCGCCAAATTTAGTGAACTGCATCTGGGAAGCTCTGTGAAGCGGTATGCTCAGACATCAGGGTGGGGTTGCGAAGACTCTTAATGAGTGGGGAACTAATGTTGACTCTAATTTACTTTGGTGTAACTGAAATTAGTTGCGAATAATATTTGTTTTTTAACCATTGTTTGTTTCTTATTTTTAGGTTCATCCATGATGTATATGGGCCAATCTGTTCCGGTCCCATTGTCTCCCTCGTTGTATTGCCCAACAGAAGCCATGTACTGGAGTGTTGTCTGGGATCTCCACTAGTTACTTGCAGATTGTCACAAAATGTGCCAAAACTGTGAATTTTATGCATTACATTTAACTCCTATCTGCGGTCACAGCCACTCCCATTCCTAAATGATGAGAAGATTTGGTTCAGCCCAAGCATATATGGCTGGAACATGAATTGAGTTGCGTTCGTTGACATTGTTCTCTTTGAAAGCAGACTGGTGCCTGCTGCCCTCTATATTGCTGATTCCTCCTGGGTATTCATGACATGTTTGTAGGAGAATGTTGGAGATTCCATGTCTGAAATCCAGTGCAAGAATAGCATCACGACTAATTACCTGTGCCCACAATTTATTCCAGCTTTAGGTTTTGGTTCTCCTTCAGCACTTAATATTCCACAAAAAATCTAGTGCTGCAAGGTTCGTTCTGTTCTAATGCCATAAGACGATATTTTGGATTGTTATGAAGTTGATATTTACCATCTTGAAAATTTGGGGGCAACTTGAGTGTTTGATTTTGCTCATTTACAGGGCCTGAGTTCACTGCGTCGAGGTAGTTTGCTGGGGCTGAGGAAATCTCTTAATGTAATGAACAAATTGTGCTTGTGGGGGGTTGGTTCTTAGAAAGTCACTGATAGTAGGGTTAATCCTATTAACACTATGCTTCCTGCGTTTCTTTGCTTTTCTTAATGTATGGTTGTTTATTTGTAGATGGAAACGTTTTCTTGATTTTGTCATGACAGACAGAAAGTAATTTCCAATCCTTGAATGCATCAAAAAGGAAAATCAAGCTTTTCTTTTGGGCATTTAATTTACGGTTGTATCAATAGTGTCAATCATTCTAGTTTGACGAGAGGCGTTATGATTTGTTATCTCGTACCTATGTCTTGAAGCTACATCACTGCATTCTTTTTGTGCAATCTAATTTACTTCTGACTCAGCGACATATTAGTAGAAAGGTATCAAGGTTTTCTGCCCACTTGTCTTAAGAAATTGGAAAGAAAAAACCTTAGTTTGGACATAACTCTCATGTTCATTTGCTTTAAAGTATTCAGGGTCATTCTTCTTTGTGTTATCTACCTGGCAGATATAAGGTTCTTTCTGGATTTAAGATATTTAGTTGTTTCTTTAGACCAATCCCCTATTCCTTAATAAAGTTTGCTTATCTTTTGTTTGAGACAGTTCACTATGCGCCCTACGATGCTTCTCTGGTTTGATTAGACAAATATCTCGAGTCTGGTGGCCTCCTCCTCAAATAATGGATGAGTCCTTTTGAGATTCCGAAGATTGTAGAAGCTGCACAACATGTCAGTCCATGCTGGCAAGAGCATACAGGAACCAAAGAGCGCGATATTCCTGGCAGGAAAACGAACTAATGATCGAGAGCCATGGTTGGATGAAATAGACTTCCTATGGTTGGAACATGTAAGAGAGGAGACCTGTAGATTTGTTCTTCTGGATGGGGACTGGTTCATCCCACTCTCTAAATACCGGGAACGTCGTTCTATCTATATTAATATTTTTCTAGGAGGAAGCTTGCTCTTAGATTTTGGGGGAAGGAACCCCTGGGACAGCGAAAAAGAAGGTACACTAAGACAAGTTTGTGCCTACAAGTTTGCCATGGTTTCGTGGATTTTATTTCTTTTGAGGTGACAAAGCTTATGGTGTTGGCATGACTGCTTGGCGTACAGATATGGTGAGAGGGGGGGTGCGGTACAAGGCTGTGAGGAATCTAAGAGTGTTTTGGATTTCTCATATTCATGGATTCAACATCGGTTTGGCAAGAATTCTTTCTCTACGCCGTGATTGGTTGAAGGAGTGTCTCATGACCATTGGCTTGTTGTAGGCCGCCACACAAAGAGATTTTAGATGCATATCAAAGACTTGAAGATATCAATATGCAGTTCGTCTAACTGCAGGTACCTACAGAAGCTTCATGGAATAATTTGAGTGCCAAGTGTGATCAAAACAAGGATCTCATCCACTTCAAGGAAGTTTGATAATATGAGAAGTTGAACCAAAAATGTGGTCCCCATACTGAATCCAAATCTGTTTTGTTAAAGGAAAGCCGTATGAAAGTTTTTGGAAGACAGGCAGTCCAGTTGATACAGCACTGCTTTTCCAGTTTAAAGAGCCTGAAGAACAGTGCTCAGTGAAGCAGGCTGGACCGACACTTGGTTAGTTTTCCTGGTGTGCACTGTCCCCAGCATTTGGTATTGTTTGAAGGCCAGCAGAAAGTAGTAATAGTGTGGAAAATTAATGCTGGGGTGCAAGATTGTATATTCAGGTGACACCAGGCCTGACAGAGTTTAATGAGCCTACTGTGGGAGCGACATTCTTATACAATTCATTGTGTATATACAATTGCCCTGGACAATGTGTATCTGTCACCACGAAAGTTGCTTTAAGACTAGCAAACAAACCGTTTGGTAGAATGATATTAAAATGGTAAGGTCACGATGTTGATGTACCTGCGGAATTGGAAAAATAGTGTAGTACCTAAACGTGCCCACCTTTACAATAGGAGCTCGTCGTACTGTTGAGTCGAGTCAATCAAAACCTATGTTAAAATTAGTTAATAAGACCCAACTTTTGACGCTTTAGGTTATGAATATGACAAAACTAAGGCTTCACTCACCAAAATTCTTTATGACTATTCCTACCCAGGTTTAGTGAAGTTGCAAGTTTCCCGGTTTTGTGAAATTATAGATTCCCACCCTTAAATTAGCATAAGTCAAATAGTATTTTTTGACTTCTATACAGTTGCAAAACACCGTTGTACTATACTGTATCTGACGTTTTGATTACACGTCACGTCAATCACTGTCAACCATCTAGCCATCACCACCATCCACCTTTTCAACACCATCAACGACGAACCTCGAAGAGAAACACCACCCATCTGTTATTGTAATTAGTGATGACCCGAGTATAACCATTCTTGGTTGTCGGTTCCTAGAGCATTTGGTCTTGTATCTAGTATATCATAAATAATAAAAAACAGAGTTCTTCAATTTATATATATTAAATTGCTTCCTTTTATTCAGTCATGCATTGAAAATAAGTATGTATAAAATGGTTACAGATGATGTCATTAATCGGTAAATGAATATCCAAAAGGGTTCCACTCACGGAAGCAATATAATTTGGGCCACACTATATTGCAACAGTAGTCATCTCATGCTTTCGAAAGATATCATGATTGATATAAGTACGGATGACGATGATAGTCGTGTCACTGGGGTATTGGTAGGATTAACAGGTTGGTGAACTGTTTTCGAACGTGACCGAAACTAACAAACATTACTTGGAAAAACATGGTAGCATGATTTATCGTTTGGTTATATTATGCAGTCGATGTTCCTTGACCTAGAACATTGTAGTCGTATCCGACTATGGATGCGTAAGGTTCATACGGTGTAAGATACGAGACAATAAGTGTTTCATACAATAAAGCTATTGGTGCATATGTTGTTGGTCTATGCGAAAAGAACGAGGTCAAGAGGGGATCCACTTTTGGTGAATCGAAAATATAAGGATTGGGATACACAGTTGACTCCATTGCGGATTCGCGTTCCTAGACGGAACTCGATAAATTCGAAAACCATAATCTCTGACAGATTCTATTATTAGTCCTACAAAGCAGTTGTGATGACGAGTTTCAGACATTTGATCGATATTCGGTAAAAGATCGAGTTTAGGATTGACTTCCATGAATCGTTGGCCCTCGCTCAGATATCTCAATGAGATTTAATTTGCATGTAACGTATTATCATGAAATGGTCGATAAGTATTCTTCCTCTTGTTTAGGGGACTATATTGGGGGCACATTGCTAGATGTTTACCATAGGTCGTTGGGTTGGGCCTCCGGACAGTTTTGCACATTCATCCATAACCGGCTCACGCTTAATCACCACTTTGTACCTACTATGGTCATACCGCATACGCCTTTGAGAAGTTTAGAGAAGATGAGAGAGAGAAATGATTTCGAAGAGGGCTAGCACACCTCCGATGGTAATCCTGATTTTCATAGTAATCGTTTCATAGAAACTACTTTGTGACTTTTTAAGGTTAAAATGTCAGCAATCTTACTTATTTTTATTATTATATCTAAAGTGTTAAGATTAATGAGATGAACAAAAATAACCTTTTAATATTTAAAGGGTAAAAGGGTACATTTATGTACTTATTAAACTAATTAGTTTACATGGCCTGAATAATATTGATTATTCAACGCAGCATAAGAAATTCTGGGATCCTTTATAACATAAGATTTTATTGGGCTTTAATGAAAATAAAAATTACAAATTGTCCCAGTATATATAAATGCAAAAGATTCATTTTTTGTTTATAACACACATTGTTCACCCAAACACAACTAAAACTCTCTCTAAAAGCCACGACCACTCGCTAAACCAACCTGTCAGGGGGTTAAAGTGTGAGGTCTCATCTTTTTATTTGGGGCTACTCTTCATCAATCCCAAACAAAGGAGAAGGTTATAATCGCATTTTCGGCTTTGTTTAAAACCGGTTTTGAATCCATGCTTTCATGCTTTCATTTCTCCACTCACCACTCGTCATGCAATGCTGATCTTACAATGGTATAGAGCTAAAATCTCCTTGCATGGTCGGATTTATAGCTAAAATGACATTTTTCATGTGTTCATATGTTTCATCAAACTTGGTTGAGTTTGCATGTTAGTATATGGTTCAAATGATGTTTTTCATAGTAATCTTTACATGCATGCTCGGCCATACGGATATCAGAGGTAGATGTTCAGAAACATTTTCTTCTCATTCTCATATGTTTTTGATGAGGTAATGCTTATAATGAGCATGCCTTTGTAAGGGGGGGTGGATGAGTTGTTTGATTTAATAAGCATGTTTGACATGTGTGATTCTCGCCATCTCTTTTTTTTGGGAAAACAAGATTTTTTCTTCTTCCTCTAATATTTTTGGGTATTTTATAATAGATTTAAAAGCATGTTTGGATGATGTTATGGCATGAGAATGTGTTGAGAACTACATGCATGCATATATGTCATTTTCAGGGCCATGACTGTTTTTGCCAAAGATATTTTTTCCTTCATTTAGATGAATGATGTTTTAGAAATGTTTCCATGATGATCATTTAAAAAATGTTCATGCATGATTCTTCCATTACTTTTTATTATATGGTTTTAATACCCTTTGACATGCTAACTGTGGTATCTTTAATTGATAAAGTATATTTTTGGCCTGAAGTGTATGCACATGTTTCAAGTGTTTAGTGGTGGGAATTGATGTTAGTACAACTTATGTCCTTCTTTCATTCATATGATGAATTGTGATCTTATGGTTGTATGATGGTGGTACGTTTTAATGTAGGATGTTTACAATTTGAGTAAATTATCTATAAGCATCATTGCATGACAGAATTATTATATTTTTGAAATGTAAAATTTAGTTTTGGAAATCGGTTTCAAAATTGGATGATACAAATGACATATTGCTTTGAGAAACCATGTGTCTAAAAGTATTTACTTTAGTTAAAGTAACTCGTGTCAGGAATGATTACTCTTTTGAGTCATATATCCCATTTACTATGTCATGCATGACTTTTGTGAAAAGTATTGAAATGTGATAATAGTTAATAATATATAATTCTTTGGGTGAATATAAAAAAGTGTTTGTGTACTGATTCCTAGTAAATGTGTAATTGTTTGTATGACCCAAGTTATAATTAAATTACCACATGCATATAATATAATAATCTACGAATATATAGATATATATAATACTTTAAATAATTGTTTATTATATTGGTATGACTGTTTAATATTTATTTATGTGATGAATGCATTTAGATTAGAGGGTTGATCATTGGCGCCCTTTGTTGTCAAAATATTCAAAATTTTGTAATATTCTTTTAATAAATTGGCTTGTTAAGTAAATTTTAGTTATTTATTTTATGGGCTGCCGTGCCTAAGATCTAATTTGTATTGCCTCGGCTGACGGGAACCGAAGGCACCGTGATGACAATCCAATGAAGATATATTATAGGGTAAATAGTTTGCCTTAGGATGTATTTTCGAAAAAGCAATGGTCAACCACATGCGTTAATTTATGCATATATGTTGATATGTTCTGAATGGTTAATTAAAATGGCATACTAAAAATGATTAACTAAGGGTTAAACCTTAATCTCCCCAATTTAAAATTATTAAATCCAAGTCTCCACACATTGGTGGATAACAAATTCTTTGATAAAAATTTTAATATCCCACGATTGCCATTATGTGAGGGATCATAATCTTTATATCATAGAAGTAAGCTGATCTTGTTCTTGGATGGATATTTTTACCTTGACAGATTCTTTTATGGTGATGACATGATGAAAAATGCCATCCTAAGAAAGCACAATGGTTGCGGATTTACTTAGCCTAGGTACCAAGAATGCCTATTATTAGGTGAGGTATCCGAAGCTAGGACAAGGAATATGATCAAACCTTATATAGTGGAAAAAAGGAAAGAGGTCCTCTTATTAAACTTAATTAACCAATAATCTATTATTTGAGGTTAATTGAATTTGATAAAATGATTCCCCACTAAAGAAATTTTTAATCCAACGAAAGTTTCCGGATCCTATTAAGGGAGTGTAGGACTCGAATAAAATAGTGGGAGCTAATTTGTTTGCTACAAGGTTTAAAAAATTACAAGACACTAATAAAATTACTTTTCTTTGCAGTTTCACATCTTTGTGATAAATATTCGAAAAATGGCCCAACAAAAGTGTTCTCCTAAGGGTATGGATAATACATGTTTATCGAACCCACCTAAAAGATTAGCTAAGAATCTTAGCAATTGTTTTCTAGATTTTGAAAGAATTGCCTATGTCTTGGAAGCACCTCTTCCACCTTTGATATTGATCGAATGCTCACAAGCTGATCTTGATGCCCTCTGAAAAGTGGAGAGAGGATAGCCAGAGGGCTAAAATTACGATGCTGTCCGCCATGAATAGAGAACTTCAAACTAAACATGAAGAGGTTTCAATGCTATGATATCCTCAAGCCTAAAAGAGTTGTATAGAGCAAAATCGAGTTGGTTAGTATGAATTGTGGTGCGATCCTCTTTAGCATAAGTGAGGAAGGGGTACCTCCAGATAATCATACTCTTAAAGACATGGATTAGATTCGACTAGATGGTAACTGATGGTCATGCCAGACCGCCTCAAGTGAATTTGGATTTACAATCCTGTCCTCCAAGTTATAAACCTTTTATAATTAACTACAATCTCAATAGGATGAGAGAAACCTCTTCTGAATTGCTAAATTAGCTTAAAGAATTTCATAGTGTGAAAGGGAAAGGACATGAGGATGTCTTTGCCGGCCTCTACTAGCAGGCCATAAAAGGCCCAAGTGCTACCAAGAAAGGTCCCAAAAGTTAACCCAAGAATAAGAGCTTCAAGAATCCAAACTTCGAAGGCAGAGGAAGGCAATGCAAAGGGAACATGTTTCCACGATGGAGAATATGGACACTGGAAGAGGAACTTTCCTCATACCTAAACAGTCTGAAGAAAGGCAAAAGAAAGCATGTACGAACCATGTCTTATGATTACTATGAATTTAAGTGTTACGTCATGATAGCATTCCTGGATATTAGATTCCAGAAGCAAACATCTCTGTTTTGTATGTCTTTACAGTTAACTTCATAATTTTTTCGCGGTGACAAAGCGGATCCTTTTGAGGATGCAAATGGTGCACGAGTTTTCAAGCCGAGGCCATGGGGACGTTGCCCACTAAGACTACCTTTCAGGACATGTTTTGATTTGTTTTAAAGTATTGTACTTTGAAAAGGCCACTAGAACAATCATTTTCTATTTCTGCTTTGTGTAAAGCTAGGTTATTATGTACTATTTAATGAAATGAATGTTCATCATTTTGGAAATGTTTTTATTGGTAAACGTGAATCCACATGGTTTGTATGTCTATATTGAATGACTATGCTTCAATCATACCCTTTCTAATAAAGAACTCGATCTGAATCAATCCTAAAATTCTATGCCTCATAGATTGGGTCATATCGAGAGAGAAGATTAGTACAACTTGGAGAAAGTGTGATCCTGACCCTCATGCTTTCTGAACCCTCTCCAACCTATTGAATCTAAAGATAGATGCAGGGAGATCCAGCATATCATACTATAACCAAGTAGATAGTCTATTTTAAAAAAATAACTTTCATCAAATTGGAGAATAGTAAGGTAGACATGTTACCTTAAGTCCTTAGCCACCTGGAGACTCTTAATTTCAAGAGAATTAAGCAAAAAAGTATCCACACCAGGGAAGAGAAAGTTGGCCAGAGAGCGATTTAGGGTTCTTAGAGATTTTTTGTCTCTACACACAAACATTGATAGATCAGTTTCTTTATATAGGAATCCTTGTCAACAATTTCAAATTGTTTTGGACTTCTTAAACAATTCCACAATTGTTATGAAGTTTTAAACTTCTTTAAATGATAACATTGGATAACATTTAATCAAATAACATTTAACGATCTTAATGTTTGTTACATACCTTTAAACCCTAATTTTTTTACAATCACAAACCCTTTGTAAATCCAATGTATATAAGAGAAATGTTTAATAAAATCACTTTATTACCCTGGTAGGTGCTAGCCAACCTGGTCTAATCAACTTCTCTTTTGACTATTTCCCCATTCTCCTTCGTTTTTTATGTGTGATCTCTTATGGGGTTCACTGTGGCCTAGGCCGGTGGGCCCAATATCAACAGTCTATTTTCGATATTTTTTGTCATACTCTTTATGACAAAACGAAAGCACTGATTATGATATCAGCTAGCACTGCCATAACCCCTCAGTCACAATACATAACTCCAACAAACCTTTTACAATCATACACGTTGTATAATCAAATCCTTCCGTTATCTAATCCCATTAAGAATGTTATTCATGGTATTTCAAAATCTTATCGACTTTTAATTTATGCATAGGAACGGTCCACTTGAAACAACATTTCATGTAACATTTTATCCCCGGCCGAGATTTCCTTTTTCCAATGTATCTGACATTGTCTAGGAACGTGCTATCATCTATACCTAAGTAACGGATCCGCTTGACTATCACTTGTCCTCAACACATAAACAACCTGTGGGCCAACTTGGCTTTTACACATGGCATGATAGCCTTATGTTAGTACACCAAGCGTTATTGCAGAATCCAACCTGATATCTTAGGTCTAAGGATTAATAATACCGTAGTACGCTCTTATGATAAATCCATTGACTACATTTTAAATTTCCATGTGATCACATAAATGGCCATATTCGTAACAGTTTCACTAACCGCGTATTCCATGCTAATGCCCTAGTGATATAACTTTTATAATCACCCCCCACCAATTACCATCCCATGAATTCTAACGGAGGCATTCAGCATTGCTACTATGGTCCTATTTTGCCCAATTATATTACCTATGTAGGGAATCCTTTTGATGATTTTTGATCTTCTAAAGATTGTATCCATCCGGACATTTCACATTTATACATATAGTAATGAAGCAATAAACCACGTGTAAAATAGCACACTTTCTTCTATTGATAAGATAAAATTATATACACTATATCATTCACTCTAATATCAAACAAATGCCTCGGACCGATACCACGATTGGTTCCATGGCATACACTAACAGAATCAGTCCCAGGAAGATGACAGTCTCCTTACGAGAAAGAGAATCGAGCTAAAGAACTATTAACGCATACATACAGATGTATGTGGACCATTCAGTACTTTAAGCCAGGGGAGGATTTGAATACTTCATTACTTTTACAGATGAACTCATGTCACATATGGGTATTTTGTATTTATGAATACAAATCTTAATCCTTTGAAAAATCAAAGAATTCAAGAATGAGTAGAAAATCAAACCTGGAAAAAGTATTAAATACTACGATCAGATCGTGTGGGTGAATACTTGAGTACAAGTTTCAAGAGTTTTTCCTTAAAGAAACTGGGTCATCTCACATTAGAAATGCGTGCTTCCCTCGAGAATGATTCTGGGAGGAAGGCGGTGTTGAAGAGTATTTAACTCAAGTTAAGAGTTCGAAGAGCCAAGAACCGAGATTGCTGAAGAGTGGAACGTCCACTTACGACCCTCGTTCATCATGATACTATGGTTCCAGTACAATTCTTCTAGAATATCAAACCTCCAGAGAGATAGGGGTTTCCTACCATGAGCTATTTTTGAATCTTTCTTACTTAGTGGGAGTAGATGAGCATGGGATGATCCTAGAAGCTACGACGAAGCATACGGATAGATTTCATGAAAATGGCTGGAAGCGTAGATTCTGAGATAGAATCAATGCATGCAGTCAGTAGGGTCGCTTGTTGGATCCACCGGAGGGAATAGTTCCTATAGTGTGGAAATGGGTCTCAAGAGAAAAGTTGACAAGGATGGGGAGGTAGAACCTCAAAAGCTCGACTGGTCAAAGGTTATTCTTAAAACAAGGAGTGGATGATAGGAAACCTTCTCTCGCCCTTAGCTATTATTAAATCCATCCGTATAAAATGCAGCCATCGAGCATACCATGATTCTGAATTTGGCAATGGATGTAAAAAGCTTTCCTCAATGGGTTTTTTGAGGACAACCCTACTGAACAACCGATAGGTTTTTGTATCCTCTGCTGAAAGCATAAGTGTGCAAATTGCATCATCCATTTCGGGGATTGAAGCAAGCTTCAGAGGCTGGAACATTCGATTGACGACAGAATCAATCGTTTGGTTTTTTGTCAAATCCGACTGAGCCCTGTGTATACAACTGGGTTAAAGACTGTCATGCATCACATTTCTCATATTATATGTGATGACATATTTTGTGGAAAAATGATATAGCATATGACGAGGTTTAAGCCTTGGTTGTCCAAACCCTTCTAGATGAAGACTTGGAGAAGGACCTATGCCTTTTTTGGATTTCGTGTCTATAGAGATAGAACGAAAAGGTTAATTGGATTATACCAGACATTGTCATAGAAAAATGCTAATAAGATTTACATGGAGAACTCTAGAGAGGTCTCTTGCCCCCTCCTCACGGTCCTTTATCTTTCTAAGGAATGGGGCCAAAGACCGATGAAGAGCGGCAGCGGATGCGTAATGTGCCTTATTCGTCTGTCGTACGTAGCTTAATGTACTCAATGCTATGTACAAGACCTGATTAGCTTATGATGTAAGGTTACGAGCAATATCAGGCCAAACCAGGGTATAAACAGGGTCGGTTGTAAAATCATCCTTACGTACTTGAGAAGAACTAAGGATCTATTCTGATTATGGATGTTCAGAGGTAAACATTCAAAGATCACTCAGATTCTGCTTCAATCAGATCTTGATGCTATCAAGTCTACTCGGGTACTTTTTATATGTAAAGAGGTGCTGTTAGTTGGAAAAGTTCCAAACAGATAACTACAGCTGACTCCACTACAGAAGCTGAATACATTGCTTCTTCGGAAGCAGCGAAGAGGCTGTTTGGAGACTGCGAAAGTTCGTATTGAACTTGGTGTGGTTCCGAACTTGCTACGCCGATAACCATGTTTTGTGGATAAGACTTGAGCTATTGCACATGCAAGAACCAAAGGCACACCAAAAATCCAACACATTCTGCGTAAGTACACCATTTTGAGAGAATTCGTTGGAGCTGGAGAGATTTTGATTCTGAAGACCTCCTTCCGTAGAACTGTAGCGATCCCCTGACAAGGCGATGACACTGAAGCAATTGGCCCATCATCTTGAGAAGATTGGTATAGATACAACACGAATGGCTTTAGTGCAAGTGGGAGTTTGTTAGTGTATATTCGTGTAATGCCCTAGAAAGCATTCGGTTGTCGGTTTTTCAGAACATTTTGTCTTGTATCTATATATATCATATAATAGACGAAAGAGTTATCTTCAATTCATATATGTAAATTGCTTCCTTTATTCAGTCATTCATTTAAAATAAAGTATGTATATGCCTTGTTCCAGATGATCATTTAATCGTAAAGTGAATTTCCAAAAGGTTCCCTATGGAAGCAATATAATTTGGGCAATTATTTGCACAGTAGCATATCGATGCTTTCAAAAGATATCATGAGTTATATAGTACGGATGACATGATAGTTCATGTCACTGGGGCATTGTATGGATTTACGTGGTGAATGTTTTTCGAACGTGCCCGAATACGCAAATCACTTGGTAAAAGCATGTAGTCCAATGATTTCTCTTTGGTTATATCATGCCGCTGTAGTCCTTGACCTGAGACTTGGAGTCAGATCCGATATGGATGTTGTTGGTTTCAATACGGTATAAGTACGACTAATCATGTTTCATACAATAAAGCCTTATTGTCATGCGTTGTTCATAGGCAGAAACGAACGATGGTCAAGAGTGGATCCATTGACTCGTAAAATAATATCGGGAGTACTGCTGACTCCATCCGGTTCGAGTTCCTAGATGAACTGGATAAATGTTAGAAAAAGAATCTCTGGCCAGAGTCTATTATTAATCATAACAAAAGCCCGTTTTGTGATGAACGAGTTCCGGACAATATTTGATCGATGATTCAGTGAGAAGATCAGTTTGAGGATTGGGACGTTCCATGAATCCGTGCTCGATCAGGATATTCAATGGAGGGCCTTTACCTCATGTACGTATGATCTTGAAATGTGTTCGATGAAGTATGTTATTCCTCGTGTTTAAGGACTATGGCCATTGCTAGATTTTACCATAGTCGTTTGCCTCCGGACAGCTTTTCGGATTCATCCAGAACCGTCTCATGGCTATCCACGTGTACCTACATGTCACCCCAATATCCCTTGATAAATGAGAAGGATTAAGAGAGAGAAATGATTATCTGAAGAGGGCTAGCACCTTCCGAGGGTATAAGGGGATTTCTATAGTAATAGTTACATAGAAACACTTTTGTGTACCTTTTCAGGGTGTAAAATGATCAAGCAATAATTAATTATATTTAATATTAAATCTTCAGTGTTAAGATAAACTCTCAAAGTGTTTAAATTAATGCGATTAACAAAAACAACATTTTAATAGTTTAAAGGGTACAGGGTAAATTTATGGGTGTTTCATTAACGAAACAGCCCTTGAATAATATTGATTATTCCAGGGTACATACTAACTTCGTGGGGTCCCTTTATACAATAAGATGTATTGTGTGCTTGGAAATGAAACATAATAATTACAAATTTGGCCCAAGTATATATAAATGCAAAGGTTGCATTTTTTATTCAGAACACACCATTTGTTCACTCAAAGCAAACTAAAACTCTCTTAAAAGCCACGCCACTCTCTAAACCGCCTGTCAATTGTGTGTTAAAGTGTGGAGGTCTCCTTTTTGGGCTAATCCTTCATCATCTAAAGCAAAGGAGAATGTATAATCCCATTCCATGCTTTGTTTAAAACCGGTTTTTGAATCCATGCTTTCAATGCGTTTATTCTCCATCTCCACCATCTTCATGCATGCTGATTCTTACAACATCCACACACCAACAACCACCACAACCCACCACCAAATCACTCATAAGTCAGCCACAAACCCCCCAAAACCATCACAAATCATTCACAAATCATCCACAAACCCATTCAAACCCCACCACAGACTCAAGCTGCAAACCATCCAAAACAACCACAAACCGAGCCACAAAACCACCACAAACTCAGCCACAACTTACCTGAAAGCCCCGATTGGAAACTGTGGATTGTACCGTGGAGAGAGAAATGGAAACTGAAATTTGTTGAGAGAAGAGAAGGAAAAAGGCAAATCCCATCTGTCACAGAGTGATAGCTTTATAGCGGCCAAATCCACACCGCCGTAAAACCAAAGGAAAAGAGAGAATTAAACACTCTACACATTCATTGCAATGGAATGGATTGCATCAGGGAACCAATCGAAACAATCAAGAGCTAACAGCAAAGACATTCACTGTCAAGCTGTTCCAATGCAAGAAGAGAGTAAAAATGAGTCCCTTTAGTTCAACAAAGAATTTTGAGGGAAAAAGTTGTATTGATAGGCCAAATAAGAATCCTCAGCATAAATTCCCAGCTTTAACCCAACTACTACTGTTTTCATATGTCCAGTTAATGAAATTTTTTTGTGCTGTGTGTGTTTTGCTTTGTGGGTTTGTTTCCGTTGTGTTTTCTATTAACTGGTTTGATTTTCGTTTGAGTTTAAAACGTTTATTGGTTGAAGATTGGAGTTTAAAGTTCCACCTAAAAATCTCCCACCACTTGTCTTGTAACTTTGGTTTAGTATCCTTCTGCTTTTGGTTGTTACAGCTGGTTATTATGGATTTTTCGGATTTGGTTTAAGCTAGTTTTTTGCGTTATCTGAAAGGAGGTCAATTTATAGTTTTATGGGATTTGGTGTCAATTGTGTTTTATGAGGGTGGTTTGGGGTTTCGGTTAAATTTTTATAAAACTAAATTCTGGAAAAGGCCAGATCTGGCCGTCCTAGATCCCCGTGGATTTGGTCAAAAAGGCCATATCACTGTCACTGAGCCACAAGATCCAATCGGGCATAGTGGGGCACTGATCCGGTGACTCCGGCCACCCTCGACGGGGTGGCCTCCTGTCCGTAATTTTAATGATGGGTTGGATGTGTTTTTTGTTACTTGAATATTTTTATTATAATGGGTGTTTAGTTAATAAACAAACTAGGGATATTTTTGTTAATTTTCAAATTCTACATCCTAATACCCACTCAATTTAACTTGTTTCAAATATATTCAAAAAACTATTAGAATAATGACCAACCACCTAAATTTTTTATAAAACTAACGTTTTTCTTATGTTTTTGTACTTCTTGTTGGTTTTTTTATTTTATTTTAAATTACACTTCTGGGGACTGGAATGGATACTCAGGACACTTTCGCCTTCAGTCCACTCTTCGTTGACGAGCAAAGATTTATTTTTAATGCTGGAGAAGTAAATTTTTACTCAACTATGGAGTTTCCTGTCATCTTTATTTGGATAAGTTTGACTTTTGCACTTCAAGGTTCCCTGTTCCTAAAGTTTTTGAAGAGTGATGACAATTTTCGCAATCCATGTTTTGCCACAATTACATTTTTCACACCCATAAACTTAGAGAAAACAATTTCCACTCCATCGTCAATCTCTCTCCGTCGATGAATATGTTACCTGCAACAGGGGGTAAAGTTACTAAAAGCTATAATACCCTTAATTATTTTGACTTCATAATTTTTTAACAAGATTAAATTAACCAGTTGGGCCAACCCAAACTTTATTTATGTAATTTGCACCCCTAGTGTGGTTTATATTAAGTTTAACCAGTAAATTCAATTTCCACCCAAACTTTATTAATGAAGTTTCACCGCCCTACCCCCATAAGTGTGGTCTTAAACCCAGGGACTCTTCCACCTATTCAGCCAATCTTTGGCTGGGTTTGTCTATTTGGGCTTGAGTTCTAACAGTAGTGCTCTGGTTTTTTTCCATGTCATGGTTCGTGCTGGCTTTTTTCATTTGTCATGATCCTTTATTGTTCAAAGCGTGTGCAAGAGGCTTGTATGAGAGCTTGAGAAATTTTCTATAATTGTTAGTTTTAAATTTGTGCCTTGCGACCCCCTTTACACAACAGGTTGAGAGCCGATGATTGCCTGGTTGTGGTTTTCTACTCCTGAACAAACTTGTTGTTTGTACTTTCTTTTAAGATAACGCTTGTTTTTGTACGTTTAAGGTCAGCTTTCATTTTCTCACTTACACATAGGAATGCAAAGCTTAGAAAGGTCAGAAAAGGGTGTTGATATGATCCAGAATGGACATTCTTAGTGATCCAGGGATTAGAGGCCTCAGTTACTGGGCTTACGCGCACCTGCTGCTCTTGAAGCAGGGTGGTGGTTTTGTCATACCCTATCTTAACATAAAGAACTTGTTGATGCTCATTTTGTAAGCACCACGAATCTCACGTGCGTAACGGTGATTGGCTGTTAAATACCCGTGAAAATGGAATATATCGAGCTAAAAATAAATGCAAATGGGAGTTTTTTGAAGTGGTTCGGATGCTAGGTCGCAATGCCTACGTCCACTGATTTCTATTATATTAGTGCGGTCGTCGCAACTGCGGACTGATTACAAAAGATTGTGGAAAAGTAACATGTCTTACAGGAAGAGAGATTTTTCTCTCTGTATGAAAAATGGCCGAATCCCCTTACTGAAGGGGTCTTCTTCTTTTATATCAACTGAAACGTGTACATCCTTAAAATCCATGTTTTGTGTATTGTCCAGGACATACTAATCCGGCGTTTCGTCCCATTTTCTTTTCCCAAGCTGACATCGCACGACTTATTACAGGGAAATGGATGCTTGTGAGCTCCATATCATTTGGCAGGTCTGACGTGTGTGTTGCTCTACGTAGCAGGTCCCCGTTCACGGGACTTTCCTACGTCAGCCCTTTATTTTCCTTCCCGGGCATAACAAAGCCCCCTAGTTTTTTTAAGGTCCGGGATCGGACCTTGGAAACTAAGCACATTAGAGTTTTGGTCGCTCCGACTGACGGGATAGCTCGACACAGAAAAAAAAAAAAAAACAACCTTCCCCCCCCCCGCCCCCCCTTTTTTTTTTTGGCCAACAGATCTCGCGCATTTTCCTTGCCAGAGCGACCCTGACAATTCTTCACCATAGCGACTTGATCTGACGGACGCTCCTCTCTGTACCTTAGAGATTCATGAACCTTTGTTTTTACGCTGTCAGGCGCTCTGCAATGCGTGTAAAGCGTTTGTCAGGCACATTAAATGCATCGCGTGCTTGAGCTGACGCCTTTTGACAGCAATTTAGTTGCCGTCAGCGCGTTCGAAACGACGACCATTTATCACGTCTGTAATGCACTTTAGCGCAGTTAATGCTGGGAGAGAGTGGGGGTTTCGTTTCAGTCCAGGGGTGTAACGTCGATTCGCAAAACGGTGCATTTTTCTGGTGAGGTCACCGAAATTTCTTTCCTTCGATGACAACCTTTACAAACCAGAACAATTTTCTTCCAAATCGGCGCTTTTCTCAGGCAACTGAACACGAGTTTCGGCCTCAGCTTTGCATCCTAGAGAGTAAGGTTCTTCTTTTCCCCCTTTTTTTTTTTTTGCACTGGTTTGGTTGGATACATGGCGTTGGGTCTCCCGCGTTTCAACCGGAGACCGACGCCGGCCTTGGGTTCGAGCCGTGGTTGGGGCGGCTTGAGTCACTTGTATATTTTAAGAATGTCCCCTGCCACACGCGGGACGACACGAAGGCCCTAATGACCGTGTCCTGTCGATTTTCAGACTAAAGGAACCGTCAACATCCGACCCGGGAGACCAGCTCGTCTCGCGGGAAGTTTTCCAAGGACGCAGCCCTCGATGTCTAGCTCGTTCTCACCTCCGTGATATAATAGAATAAAGATGGCATTTTGATATTCGCCGCGGAGTTGTTCTCGACGACACCTAGACCGTCACGGCGCCCCGGCCGATGGCCCTTGCGCGATCTCTGAGAGATCTTCAAGGTTGGATGTATGGATTCCCTTCCATCCTTTCATCATGTCTGATCCTGGATCATTTCGGGATCGCACCAATGCAGTTGACGCCAAACCGTATGCCATCGCTGTCCGCGAGTTCAGCGGCGTGCTGCGAGAGCGGCTTGGGAGAGCCAACTGCGGTGAGCTCTGTGTCGCCGACTACCCTTAAGAGAGTAGTGGACAAGGACTCGTACTATTTTGTCTCGGTGACTACCATTTGCCGGGATACACAGCTAATCCCAGCAATGCGGAGCCTACGAGACCAGTTCTTCGTTTTCCTTTACAATTGCTACTTCCGTTTTCAAATCCAAGGAGGTTTTCTCTCGCTGGGTTTCATTATCTATCGCCTAATCCATAATAACTACCTGCTTTATTTTTGCAGTTATAAGAACGACCGAGCAGCGCTACTTTCGCTTGAACCAGACAGGCTTTTTATCCTTCGGGTACTGGAGCCGAGATAGTCGCTGGTGCGCGAGGAAGCTTGTGACAACCGGAACATGCGGAAGTAAACAACGGTTTTTTGTCAGCGACAAGGCGTCTATAACCCCCAGAAGGTGAGTATCTCCGTTCCTATTTCTGGTCCGTGAATAAGTTTTGCTTTACTACGAACTAAATGCAGAAACGAGCCCCAAAGGAGTCCGGACAAGCCCGCCGAGCACCATTTCGTCTTTCCCGTCGAGGAGTGAGAGGGCGGCTGAAGCTGCTCGTCTTGGTCCCGCATAGCCGTTGCGAACAGTCCCGCTTCCCAGCCCCGTCCTGTTCAAGGAGCAACCAAGACGGAACAGGCCGCTTCAGGCGCCACTTGCTCTCGTCAGCGGAAGGCTCGCCTAGAGTCGAAGGAAGAGTAAAGCATATTCAGGCCCGAGGAGTCGGGACCTGATCTGAGGAGAGCTCTGAGTCGCGCCAGGGATCCCGGAGGTCGTGCAAGGAGCCCGTGAGCGAAGCAGGTGCTAGCGACAATGCAAGGACGCACCTTTCTAGACTTCGTTGGGAGTCTGCCCGAGTACCTCGCCGATCGTTTATGGCCCTGACTCGGATTGCGAGCTATCGGAGGTCGGACGACGAAGTTTGGCAGACACGGGCGAGACCTGATGGCCACGGTCGTTCTAGCATCTGAGCAAGGTACACTAGCCGTACTTGAAAATTTCAATCTGATTTTCTTTCTCTAACTCGTACGTTTCGCTCGCAGGGATTGCGTGCGATGAGTATGTCCATGGAGAAGATGCGGTCTGGGGGACGCAAAGGGGACAAGCGCCTGAAGAGGAGGTTGCGAAGCTAAAGCAGAGTTTGGAGTCTGCCGAAGCTGAAGAACACAAGCCTTCGACGCGCGAACATGTATCGAACTGAGGAACCAAAAGGACGCCGCTTTAACTATGGGGATTTTCAAAAGACAGAGCTCGACCCGGACGTGCGGAGAGATTAAGGAGCTCAAGGACACCGCCCGCTCTCCAAGGAGGTCGAAAAAGGACCCAGGAGATGGCTGGCAACCTTCGACGGGCTCAGAGAGCTGAAAAGACAAGGGGCACTCCGAACAGAAGCTAGCTCTTGAGGCCGAGCACTTCAGGAGAGTGGACGGGAGAGAGTCGTTCTTGACTGTAGAAATGCAGCAATCAGTCTGAGGAAGGTGGGAGAACCGAAGGCGCGACTGGGCGTCGGGTCCATCTACAACCCTGCGAGCAAGGAACCCTGCTTTGGACTTCTCCCGACATCCCGAGGTTTGCGCAGGCGACCTTGCGGATCATGGCCGAGGAGGACGACCAGCGCTGCCGCGGCCGCCCGGGACCCGACCAGCAGGTGGCTATGGCTCGAAGGATCTTCACGACCACCTATAGCGTTAGAGTCGTTCCATTGTACTGAGTCTTGACTTTTTGTACTAATGAAGACCATGTTTTCTTACAATTTGCATTCGTTTCTCATAATATGCACCATGACCAATTGTGCTTACATGACGATAATAAACATATAAAGTTTACATGCGAACAGAACACATGCGACACTGTTTTAAGCGAACCAGGACGTATACTTTTAAAAAGAATATACAAAAATTGAGAAGCTGGCGTTCAGAATTACTGATATATGGCCGGAGGTGTCGGCCATTCTAAAGCTCGGGGTACCTTGGAGCACGTTCAAATCTTTTGAGATGGTGAGGTCCCCGGTCTGATCACTTTGTCTACCGAACGGACCTTCCCCAGGTTAGGCCTAGTACCCCCGCTTGGCTCTCTGGTCCCCGAGGAGAACTCCTTAGCACTAGGTCTACCGACTGGAATCTCTTCGCCGGACCTTTGATTCGAGCACCTTTTTTGCTCGCTGCTGGGGATAGGATGCTACCTTAAGCGAAGCCTTGCTGCGTGCTCTTCAATTAAATCCAAACTGCTTCTCAGAAGTGCTTCGTTGTGGTCCTGATGTACAGTTCCCTCCTCGAGAGTAAACCCGGTCCCGACCTATACAGGTATCATCGCTTCGCCGCCATAGAGCCAGAGAAATGGGGGTTTCTGAGGTGGAGGTCCTTGGAGTTGTTCCTGTCGCACATAAGACTTCGGGGAGACGTGCCATCCCAATTTTCCCTTGGCTGCCCCGAGCTGGCCTTCAGAGTGTGCTTGATGGTTTATTGACTGCTAACTTGGCCAATTGTTGCAGCTGGCGACTTGAGGCAAATTTTTATGGATGCCGAGCTCGTCGCGAACTGCTTGAAATCCTCATTTCGAATTGCTTTCCCTTATCTGAGATAAGGGTGTGAGGAATCCGTACGGCACACTATGGTCTTGAAAACGAAGTCTCTTAATCCTGGTGCGTGACTGCGCGCTAGTGGCTCGCTTCGACCCATTTTGTAAAAATAGTCACCGCGACCATGCGTACGTGGACCCTCCCTTTTCCAACTGGCATGGGGTCCGAATAAGGTCGACCCCCACAGGAAAATGGCCAGGCTAGACTAGTAATCACTTGTGAGATGGTGCTCGTGAAAATGTTCGCGAAACCGCTGGCCATTTGCGACTTCTGACAAAGTTGGCGCATTCTTCTGGATCGGGGCCATAATATCACTACGAACAAATCTTGTTCACGAAGATCGAGCTGCTTTTTAATGGGTACCGCAGAGTCCCTCAAGAATTTCCCTAATTGGATGTATCTGCTGATCTACTGTACACATCGGAGGAGAGGGGCACTGAAATCCTCCCTGTACATCGATCCCGTGATGTGAAAACGAGCAGACCTTACTCGCAGGACCCTTGCCTGCCCTTGTCGACTAGGCCAAGGTTCCATCTGAGTAACTTGTACAATGGGGTCATCCAGGCAATCTGGCTGAACCCATCGGCAACTTTCGGTCCGAGCTGATGTGGTCCAGCATCGACAAACGAAAAGGAATGCTATCAGGAGCCTCTGAATCTATGACGAGGCTATCTTGCCAAGGCTCCGCATATAGAATTGCTTCCCTGGGGATCTGGTGATTTCAAAGTTGTTTAAACGAACTCAGATAGAATTTACTGCTTTCATGCGGGACTATGTTCTCTTCTTGTAGCTGGTATTCCCTCTAGAATATGGTTGGAACGACCAGCATAGAGTCGCTATAAATACTGATCGCGGTTGCACCATTTCTTGGCGCGTCGCAACCCCGACGAGCAGAGCTTCGTATCGACTCATGTTGGTCGCCCTATACCCGAACGGGAGAATACCATGAATTCGAAACCCCCTCGGGGATTCACCAGGAAGAAGACCCGTACGGCTCTTTTCCTGTTTGCATGACCCGTCGACGTAGGGTGTTCCATTGTCGATAGTGTCCTACTAGTTTCTTCGTTCTGCCCGACTTCGCTAGATGTTGCTCCTTGGGATAGGAAACATTCCGACGATGAAGTCTGCAACAGCCCTGCCCTTATGATGGTCGACCTGGGGTATACTTACGGTCATAATGGCTCAGCTCCATGGGCACATATTGAGCAGTTTACCTGAGGCCTCTGGTTTCCTGGAGGGAACCCTCCTGATGGGGTATGTTGTCATTACATTGATCGTCAGGGCAGTGGAAATAAAGGTGTCGCCATGTTTCTGGACCGAACCAGTATGGCAAAAGCTTAGTCGCTCCATTTTCGGATAACGCCTCTCAGCATCCGATAGACGTTACTGTGCATATTATACTGGCCACTGAGCTTTTTCTCTCTGTATTAAAGCTGCATAACTGCGAACTGAGACACGACAGGTTAGATGGCAGAGTTTCCTGTGGAAGAGGTTTAGAGAGGGCGAGGTGGCTTCCCAGATGCTCTTTTATACTTTAGAATGCCTCGCTCGATTCGGAAAGCCAACGTCGATTTCTTTTAGCTTCAGAACATGAAAGCATGGTAAAGCGGGTTTTGTTAACCTTGATTGTCAGCGAATGAGTGCCGATATTGCCCCGTTAGACTCATGACTGCTGTTTTGGTCTGGTCGGACTCTCCATATCGAGCAGAGCTGATACTTTTCGGTTTTACTTCTTGCCCCGCTGATTGACATATACCCTAGAATTTTCCTGACGATACCCCGAATGAACATTTGAGAGGGTTCAGCTTCATTCTGTAGAGCCGGAGTATGTCAAACAATCTCACGAGATGCTCACTATGGTTTGAGGCGGACCTGGGATTTGACCAGTCATGTCTCCACAATAGGCCTCCATTGTCTCACATGATCTGGGTTCGGAAACATTCAGTTGACCCAAAACTCTGATAGTGGCCCGCATTTTGAGGCGACAGGGCATTACTTGTAGCTATAGCCCTCAATCCGTAATGAAGGTCGATGCTCATCATCTGGACTTATAATTGGGATTTGATGTATCCCGGAGTTAGCATCCATGAGTTACCAGTCTCGTAGTCCCGGATGTGCATACAAACGAGCTGGGTCGAATTCTTGGCAGGGGAACTTTCTTTCGGGCAAGCTTTGTTCATGCCGTGAAGTCTACGCAGGTTCGCCATTTGCCAGTTTGGCTTCTTTACCAGGACCGGCCGTTGACCTAGGTCGGGTAGAGAGCCTCGCGAAACAATCTATTTCGGAGAAGGTTCTCCACTTACTGATTTAAACACGGCGTACGCTCCGGATCCATCGCCCTTCTCTTTGGCGAACCTGTTGCTTCATGCTGTTCGTTCAGTGAATGACAAAACGTTCGTGGGCTGATCCCGACCATATCTGCATGCGACCAGGCGAACACATCAATGTTCTCCTTCAGAACTTACCAGCTCAAAGCGAGCGGGGGTTGAGACGCTTCCGATCTTTAGCATTTCGGCTCGCTCTTTTGGACAACCGAACTTCGAACAGATCCATCAACCGGGGCGTCGGAGGGATTTCCCTGATTCGCGGATCTATAGTATTCCTCCGCGGACCAGGTGTGCGCGATCCGGACTGATTGCCCATAGCTGGCGGGGCGCACACCGCGGAAGCCACATGTCCCCTTGTCGGCCATTTTGGACAGCTTTTAAGTAGCATTCGCGAGATGCGCTTTGCGACCCTTACCTCCCCTATCCGAGTGAGTGGGGAACTTTCATGCTTGAGATGATAATAGAAGTGACTGCCTGAAGGTTCTCCAACAGAGGTCGCCCTGGATCCATTGAAGGCCGTTGGGCAGTCCACGACCAAGAATCGGTAACCCTAGTCACACCTCTTGTAGTCGCCGAGCCGTGATATGAGCGGTTGTTCCGCTGGGGATCAGGGATCCCCTGTAAAACTACAGAGGCATGCGAGGCTTAGGGCTGAAGCTTTAGTTCGGCCTCGGCCAGGTTCATTCTATCCAAGCGACTTCTTGAACAGAAATGTTTCACAGCCTTCGTGTCCACAAGCATTCTGCAGACATTTATAACACCACTATCAGGGGTGTGCATCACCAGAGCGTCCTCATGTGAGTGGTGCAAGCGAGCTGCCTCCTTCTCGTAGAGGTGATTGGTCGTCCTTCCTGGCTTTCTGAGGTCGCCTGCGAGTGTCTACCTGAATTGGGTCGTGATGTGCTTCCCGAGCATTACCTGTCCTGCGCCCCTCGCGGTTTTCCACTAGTGCGGTACGCCCGAAAATTTGGTACATTGTTTACCACGCGGCGGCATCACGCGCTTTTTTCTTTCGCTCCCCTTGTTTTCTTCTTTGGGGAGTCATCAAGTATCCTGAGTGCCCCTTCTTGTAAGGCTTCGATAGCCTGCTTTAGAGCTCGGGCTTCATCAGTGTGCTGCCCGTATCCCGATGGTACACGGCAGTATTTCTTGCGGTTTCTGGCCGTAGCAGGATTTTCATGGTTCTGGCTCACCGAGCAGGCTGGCTCCTCGGATTTGTCGGGATCGCAGATACTGGCACACATTCAGCGAGTGTATTGGTACCCACGTCGCGGTCGCGATGAGGAACAGGAGCTAGGATTTTTTCGCTCGTAACGGGGCTTTTTTCCCTTTTCGCTGACCGTCCTGTACTCCTTTTGTCATCACTCGCCTGTGTCTCCCCGACCTTGACAATACTGCTGGAAGCCGTGATCGCACGCGAAAGTGTAGCCGCCAATGAATGTATCTATTCGAGAACGTTTCCGCCAGTTGTAGAATCTGGTGAGGAGAAATATCGTCCTCAGCCTGCACTGCCTTCCACAGTCGTTTGCGGCGAACTACCAGCTACTTATAGAGTCGGAGGATTCTTCTGGGGCATGAGCCCCGTGTAGTTCCCTGTGGGAAGCGGTCAACGTTAAGACTGCAGGGATCGTCCTTTCTTGCCTTATGTTTGCCGAGTAGCTCAAAGGCATTGAAAATTTCCGTTGGTCTTGGAGCTATTAATGAGGGGAAAACTATGTTGCTCTAGTTTTAGTTTGGGTACTGAAATGAGGTCTATCAAATATATATTGTATAACCATTGTTTTTTTATATTTTAGGGACTCCATTGATGTAATGGGCCCATCTGTTCCTGGTCCATTGTACTCCTCGTTGATTGCCCAACAGAAAGCCATGTAACTGGAGTGTGGTCTGTGGAATCTCTCATTAGTTATTTGCAGATGTCACAAGAATGTGCAAGACTGTGATTTATCATGCACTAACTCTACTTTGCTGTCATCAGCCACTCCAATTACCGAAATGCGATGAAGTAGATTTGTTCAGCCCAACATTTAGGCGGACATGAAATGGAGTTGCTTTCTGCATGGTTCCTTCCTTGTAAAGGCATACTGGGCCTGCTCCCTTTTAATTGCTGATTCCTCCTGGGTATCATGATGTTTGTAGGCAGAATGTGTGAGTTCCAATTCTGAATACAGTTGCAAGAAATAGCATCACGACTAATTACCGTGCCCAACAATTATTTCCACTTCAGTTTTTGGTCTCCTTCAGACCTTAATAATTCCACAACAGACGCTAGTGCTAGCAAGGTTTGTTCTAAATGCCAAAGTACGATATTTTGATTGTTTAGAAGTTGATATTTACCATTTGAAATATTTGGGGGCAACTCTGAGTTTTTAATTTTGTCTTCATTTACTAGGGTCCCTGATCCAATGCTTCTGAAAGTATTTCTGCTGAAATCTCCTTAAGGTATGCAAGTTTTCTTTGGTTTTCTTAGAAATTCATGATAGAGGTTAATCCCTCTTAACACTATGCTTCCATGCTTTCCTTTTTTATGTAGTGGTTTGTTTATGTTGGATGAAACTTTTTCTGTTTTTCTGTCAGAAAGTATTTCCAAATCAATGCCGTGAATCAATCAAAGAAGGAAATCATCTTTTTCTTGGCATTTTAATTTAAGTGAGCATAGTGGGCATCCATGTCTAGTTTGATGAAGTGTTATTATTTGTTTTCTCGTAAATACTGTGTTGAAATACACTCACTGCAATTCTTTTTGCAATCTACATTTAACTTCTTCTGACTCCGCGAATATTAAGAAATAGTATCCAAGGTTTCTGTCCACTTTCTTAAGAAATTGGAAATAAAAAACCTAGTTTGGACATACTTCTGTTTCAATAGTTTCTTTAAAGTATTCTGGGCCATCTTCTTTGTTTGCTACTGGCATGATATTAAGTTCTTTCTGAATTAATGATGTGTAGTTTTTCTTTTTAAACCAACCACCTCTATCCTTAATAAAATTGGGCCTTTGTCTGTTGTTGGAACATTCACATCTGCGTCCTCATGCTCAACTTGGATTTGATAGAAACAAATATCCGAGTCTGGGTGCTCCCTACTCAATATGGATGAGCGTCTTTCTGATATTCGGAGATTGTCGATGGCGCACAACATGTAGCACATTCTGGCAAGAGCATACAGGGACAAAAGAGCAATATCTCGCTGTGCAGGAAAAACGAACTAATATTGAGGAGCCATGGTGGATAGAATAGACGTTCCTAAGTGTTTGAAAATGTAAGTGAAGGTACCTGGGAGATTGTCTTCTGGCTTGTGTTCATCCCGCCTTCTAAATACAGGAACGTTATTTCTACGAATATAACTCGTTTTCTAAGAGAAGCTTGCTCTTTAGATTGGTGGGGAAGGAAACCCGGGACACGCTGAAAAGATGGTTAAAAACTACGAAATACTTTTGCTACAAGGTTTGCCATTGTTTTCCCTGGTATTTATTATTCTTGGAGGTGACAAAGCTTTGTGTTGCATGACTGCTTGAGTACATGATGGGTAGCTAGGTTGCTGACATGCTGTGGGCATTAAGTTTTATGGATGTCTCATATTCATGCTGATCACACTGCGGTTTGGCAAAGAATTGCTTGCTCTAAGCCGTGATCTTTGAAAGGAGTGTCTCATGAATCATTGCTTGTTGAGGCCCAGCACAACCAAAGAGATTTTTACAGCATTCACAGACTTGAAGATCTAATATGTCAATTCCTAACTGTAGGTACACTACAGCAGCTTCATGACATGATTTTTGAATGCAATGGTGAATCAAATAATGATCCTCACTCACGGAAGTGCTGATAATAATGGAATTTGAACCATAAAAATGGACCATACGAAATCAAATCTGTTTGCTAAGGAACCGTATGCAAAGTTTTTGGAAGAGCCAGAAGTTCCAGTTGATAGACGCACTTGCTTTTCCATTGGTGAAGCCTATACGAAAGTGACTCAGTGAAGCAGGGCTGGAGACCTTGGTTAGTTTCCTGTTGTTGCAACTGCCCCCACTTTGTATGTTTTGAAGGCAGCAGAAAGAATTATAGTGTGGGAAACTTCATTTACCAATCGAACCATACAACGAGAATTGGAGAAAGGCTTGGGCCAGCACAGACCAATCCGTCATGGAGAACATCATATTAAAGATATGAGTATAACATGCTGATGCCTCAGGTCAATTAAGCAGTTGTCAAGTCAAGCTGCCGTCAATGGAGGCAGTAATATAGATTAGCGAACGGTTGTGATAACACTCATTCCAGATAAGCATCATTGGTGCCCAGATGCCGGATATCAAAGAGAAAGCGTATTCTGTTTTTTGGCAGTTTTTTCAATTCTTTTCGTGAGGTGGGTCTGGGTCTTGAGGTTTTACCAAAATAAAACGAGAGTTGTTATGGGTTTTGTAATTAGGTTTGATTCTTTTTTTTTCTTTTTTTAAATACGAGATGTTTGGGGACTGGATTGAACTAGGCACTTCGCCTTCAGTCCTGTTCTTTCATTGACGAGCAAATATGTATTTTTAACGCTGGCGAGGTAAAATTGTTGTAACTTAACTTTATGGAGTTTCTGGCATCTCTTATTTGATGATGGATAACTTACAAGGTCCTCGCTAGGAAGTTGTTTGGAACTATTAGAGATGATTTCATCACACACACAGTCAACCAAGCAGAAGATAGGTCTGGGTATCTGAATCTGGTCAGCTGTTTTTTTTTTTTGTTATTGTCGCCTCGGTACAGAGCTGTACAGTAAAGGTAGTTTTTTGTCATCTATGGGATTATTTAGTTGAATATTATCGGTGTTATTGTAGTATATTGTATCATTGGAATCATTCATGAGATACACGAGGAAATTTATCTCTGACAATTTTCCGTCCTCTCTGGTTTCAGTTTTCTTTTGTTTCATAACATATTAGGTAAAATCTACTTGCTTTTTCATTGCTAGAGCGCTGAAGAAAAGTGTGAGGTGAACCTCCCGTGGACGCGACAGTTTATACAAGCAAGTATTAAACTAACTACAAGCTATTAATTGGTGTATGCAATATTGCTAATTTTGCAACATTTCAACATCGTGTTTATAAAATAGAGATACAAACTTCATATAGATTTAAGTTCCTAGATGATGAATATTCAGCTGCTGATTGTGGTCGGGTTTTTAGTGTTGCAGGTCAACCTTTGAGGGTAGGCACGGTGAAGCCGAGGAAGCTGAACGAAAAGACACAGCCAGCAAAAGAAGCCATTGGAAGTTGGTCAGTTGCTTGTCCGTTACAACCCAAGATTCATGTAGTTGGATGAGGCACACACGCAAAAAAACACGCATAGCTTTTGAATTGTGGTGAGATTGCCTGCCTACTAATTTGTCGTGGTTCCATTAAAGTTATCTTTACATTGCTTTTCTTAAAAAGATAGATGCCATTGATGAACAGATGCTGCTATTGGGCTGTAGTGTGTAATCAATTAATTTCCGAATTATTTGCATGATGTGATGAAACAGCCATGCAGTCGGCCACTGAAAAGAGTAGCAGGTGAGTGAAAGTTTGACAACGACACCCATTGATGCTTAGAGTTCGAAAAGAATAAATAATACTTTTCCACCTAAACAAACAATGATTAATGATATTTTATTATCTAAATTTATATTTTGTTTTCGATTTCCGATATTACAATAATCTCAAACATTATCATTATTTTCTTCGATCATTATTCGTAAAATCTTTCAAACCTTATTTTCGAACCACCAATCGTCGAACAATCGAATAATTAGGGTTTGTACAACTATCCTTTATGTCAATTTTGATCTCATCTAATCATCAAATTCAATCTTACTTCTAACTCCAAACAACTTATTGATCTCTTTCTTTACAAAACCAGAATAATCTGAACTGTGTTTATCCGCGTTGAAATATACTTTAGCATAATAAAATGGTATTTTAAAAATTGTGAATAACAAAGTGTGTCACCATTATTTAGGTTGAAAAGTCCCTTTTAACTCTTTGAAATGATAAGAAAGGCTGCAACCACCAAAATTTTGTCATGTAAAGATTTCCAATAAAAGCGATGGCAATTGCATGATTATCGTTGTTCAACTCTTAATTTCTTCCACATCAAAAATCGTAAAGCTTTACAGTGAAACTACATTTTACCAAATCTCAATAATATAACGGGATATGAGAAGTTTCGCAGGCACTACAATCCGTTAGAGGGAGGCATTTCATATCAGAGTGAGTCAGTGTGAAGGCAAGTCAATGAGGCATATCATATCAGGGTGGTCAATGAAGGCGAGTCAATGGATAGGGAGGCATATCATATCAGAGTGAGTGAGTATACATGCCTGATCGCGTAATTAAGGCAGTGTCAGTCAAGTTGTCGTCAATTGAGGCTCTCAATAAATACATTGCTTATCCTGATATCAATGCTATCAGATAATCATACGTGTGTTTATGTGAGAGTAAACCAAAAATAAAGAGGGGTGAATTCTGAACCTCTTATAAACTCTCACCATACATTACACCAATTTAGTAATTTTGCATCAATTGATACAAATTTTGGTGCAAAAGTACTATTCTATCAATCCACAACACCAAATATAACCAAAAAGAATATTCTTTAGAATATTCTTATTTTTTCTTTTATTGTAATAATCAATAATTAATCTATTTCACTCATTTTTTTGTATATATTAATTAAATATTGAGAATGATATTTTATAAAATAATTATTTTGAAAATTACTAATTTAATAAATTAAGCATTTATTATTAATCAAATAAACATTATAGTTTCAATTAGAAAAACAATTACATCTAATATAAAATGATTACAAAAAAAAAAAAGAGCAAGGATTTGAATCTATAACCGATCCAAGCCTACGTGAGTTTTTTTCAAATAAACGTTAAGATTATGCAAAAAAGAGCTCACAACAAGGTCAAAGATCTCAAAGTACTCTAGTTTTTTCTTTTCAAATATTTTGATAATCTACTGGATCCGAAACTAATCTACCGGAATATTAAATTTTTATTTTAATTTTGTTGTATTTTTCTTTAATTTAATGTTTTAAATTAGTGTTAATTTTATTTTGAGTTTATGTAGTTTATATATTTGCATTGAATAAAGTTCTATATTAATTTTTCATTATTTTTTAAATTATATCATTATTATAAATTTATTATTATAAATAATAATCAAATTAAATTAAATACAAATACTCAAATTTGGTGTGATTTTTGGTGTAAATTTAATATTCAAATTAATTTAACAAAATTAAAAAAACCAAATTAAAAATATATATATTTTTTTATTTGTGCTACATTGGCGCGCACTGTAGTACTGGCCCAAAATGGCGCAGTGTTTTGGCTTGGGTTGGAGATGCCCTTATCCTTATCTTTAGTCTTCCCGAAATATCTTCTAACAGGATTAACGATTTGTGTATATACACTCTTCTCAGGATAAGCATACTTGGTGTTTCAAAAGAAGATAGAGAGAAAACACTCT
Source organism: Pistacia vera (assembly GCF_008641045.1). Taxonomy (NCBI): domain Eukaryota; kingdom Viridiplantae; phylum Streptophyta; class Magnoliopsida; order Sapindales; family Anacardiaceae; genus Pistacia; species Pistacia vera. The sequence continues at coordinate 284,822 of NW_022195999.1, forward strand.
GATATTCCTTGCAATGGAATGCAATGCAATCAGTGAACAATTCGAAAACAATCAAAGAGCTAACAGCAAAGAAATTCACTGTAAGCTGTTACAATGCAAGAGAGTAAAAATGAGTCCTCTTTAGGTTCAACAAAAGAAGGTCTGAGGGAAAAATTTGTATTGATATGCCAAATAAGAATCCTCAGCATAAAGTTCCCAAGCTAACCCAACTAGTACTGTTTCATATGTCCAGGTAATGAAATTTTTTGTGCTGTGTGTTTTGGCTTTTGGGTTTGTTCATTGTGTTTTTATGAACTCGGTTTATTTTGTTTTGAGTTTAACGTTTTGGTTGAAGATTTGAGTTCAAAGTTCTAATTTTGTTTGTAACTTTGGTTTAGTACATTCTAGCTTTTGGTTGTTACAGCTAGTTTATTATGGATTTGGGGAACTGGGTTTAAGTTAGTTTTTTGAGTTTCTGGAAAAGGAGGTCAATTATAGTTTTGGGATCTTTTCAATTGTGATTTGTGAGGTGGGTTAGGTTCTTAAATTTTTATGGAACTGAAGTTTTCTTATTTTTTGTAATTTAAGTGAGTATTTTTTTTTTTTTTTTAAATTACAGATCCTAGGTACTGGAATGGATACTCAGGACACTTCGCCTTCAGTCTGCTCTTCGTTGACGAGCAAGATTTATTTTTAATGCTGAGAGGTAAAATTTTCTACTCAACTATGGAGTACTGGTATCTCTTATTTGGATAACTTTGACTTGTCACAGACCTGACAAAACGGGTCCCTACCCACGGGTCGGCCAGTACTCGAGTAAATAATAGGGTATGAATCCTTAAACTGATCCAGTTTTTTGGATTCGTACCAGCCGACCCTTTTTGTAAATGGGTAGTTGGGTACACCCACGGTGCCCATGGTACCTATTTGAAATAAAAATAATAATAATGCCAAATCCTACTCTACATATCACATTACAACAACCCATCTTTTCCACCGTCACCCCGCTTCAGCACTTCTCTGTCTCAATCTAAATAGAAAAACCACTCTTTCAATCATCAACCTTTCAAATGGCTGCACGAAACAGACTCTCAACAAGCAATTCCCATGAGGCATGCGCTACTTAAGCAACTAGCAAGGACTACTCAAAGTTAGCTTCGTGAGGGGAGGAGTGAAGAAGCCCACCGTTTTAGGCTAGAACTGTGGTTTGAGAGAATCGAAGTACGATAGAGCATAGACTGGTTTGCTATGGGGTCTTCGTGTGGAGTTTTGTGTGGCTGGATAAAGTGTAGCTCCAATTGCCTCTTTGGGTCCTTGTTAGGTGTGTAGATTTTTGTTGATAGGTTTTTAAATATGGTTGTTTGGAGTTGCTAACTGTGATATGTTTGGTTTATGCTGCCGTTTATAGGGTTTGTGTTGTTCTTGTGTTGTTTTGCTGCAACTAAGATTTTTTTCTTCTCCTTTTGTTGCTTAAGCACTAGGGCTCTCTGGGGATGGGGGTTTGACGTAATGGATCTATTGATTGGTCTGAAAAATGGTTTTTGTTTAGGATTAATTTGTGTTGCTATTTGAAAATGGTTGTTTGCTTTGATATTTTTTTGGGTGAAAATTGGGCTGCTTAATCATGGTTGATTTGAATTCTACTATTGATGAAAGGTAGGCTTCATTGTTAGTGCTGCTTGGCGGTAAGGCCTCCCATAAGTTAACATAAAAATGTCATTATTTTCAAAATATTAGCTATATTTTTAATTTTTTTTAACCCCCATAAATTTGTTAATTTAACTAAACACCTCCCAAATATTTTTTTAGAAATTCAAAAACACTCCCCACCCTCGACGTGGATGGACGGCTGTTCGTATTTTAATGTGGGTTGAGGGTGTTTTGTTAACTTTAATATTAATTATAGGGTGTTTAGAAATAAACTAAACATAAAGAGGGTATTTTTTTGTTTCCAAATCTTACATCGTAATACCCGCCCAATTTAACTTTTTTCAAATATTATTTCTAAAACTATCAGAATAATAACCAAACGGAGCCTTAGTTTTATGAGTTTGGATTTACTTTATTCATACTTGGAAGATGAATTGAACGAGAGAAACTTTGTTTTCAACCAAGAACGAAAGGATGTGAATTTATGAATTTGGAGTAGATGATATGGAGGTGTAACTATAAAATTAAAACTGCATAAACTATGGTGTAATTGCAAGAATTAGAAACTAGAATGAATAGTGCGCACCCCGGGTCACTCTATACTCGCATGGGTAGGGTACGATCCAAAATATTGGACCCATTTAAATCGACCTGTTCGGCCTGTACCGTATAGACCCGACCTTACCCGCCCACCGGCCCGTTTTGCCAGGTCTACTTATCACTTCCAAGTCCCTGTTAGGAAGTTAACAAGGGTAAAATTACGAAAAGACTATAATACCCTTTATTATTTGACTTCTATTTTTAACAAGGTTGAATCACAATTTTCCACCCAAACTTTATTAATGCCCCTAGTTTGGTTTATATTAATTTTAGGGTTAATAATTTAAAATAAAAGAAATGAAAAAAAAAATTAACAAACTGAATTGCACCGTGGAGATGGCCACATAGTCGCTGAGGGTGAGGATGGCTACCATTTCTAATAGTGTGTCTAGCGACACCATCGACAATCGGTTGGGTGGATCCTTGGTTGATCTACCTAACCATTGTAACTTGTTGGGCCAAAAATGTCTTGGCTCAAATAGAGGAACACTTCTGACAAAAGAAAGCTCTAGGCCAGTCCTGATGCTACCCAAGCTAGAATTCCCAGATGAGGCCATGCGTATGAAGTACGGTTGGTTGTACCATCTGGACCCGAGCCTCCTGATCCAACACCTTCTGGCTTATGGTCAAATTCGAGCAAGTCACCTACGGATCACACTCATACTGGAACTCTTATAACCATCATTGTCCAATTCCTCCAAGGTCGTATCCGAGTTAGCTCGACCCCCTTTCACGCAGGATTAGGGGGCCAAAGATACATCCTGGAGGAACGATTACTACGAGGACTCCAATCCCACCAGGATTGGGAAAACCATACAGTCATTATTTAACAGAGACCAGCCCTCTAACAAGGCAGATTACATTACACCTTCAGACCTCAGAGTTCCCGTTTGGAGAACTTCGCATTACAGCTCAGTCCAGTCCCCGACTAGACTTCTGGTAACCTTCTACTCCCTAGCCCTCACTAAATTAGCCTCTCTCATCTTGCTACTTGAGTGTCGGAGTGCCTACGCAAAACACCACCCCGGTATTTTCCGTCGCTTCACGTTTGTTTTCTTACGTGTGTGTGGTACAGAATCGCTAGTGGCTTCAACCTCACGATAATCCTCTCCTTCGTATAGGTAGATTTTTACGTCCATAGTAAGGAGGCTTAGCATAGGGTTTAGTTGGAGAAGATTACCAAATCTTTTCAGCTTTTTTTGGCAAAACATGATAGCTACAAAATCCTCTTATGTGTTGGATAGATCGGTTACTCCATGGTGCAGCGATGTTATCAACACGCATCAAACTTGCGCCAATTAATTTTTTTTTTTTTTCCAAATTTTTATTTATTATTATTATTATTTTCAAATATATTAATATTTATATTTTCTAAAATATTATATATATTTAACTAATATTTACATTTAACCAAAAAAAAATTCGGTTTTTTTTTTTTTTCAAATTTCATAATTTTTTATTTAGGGATTCTCTTCTTTTTACTTTTTTTTTTTTTTTGGAAATTATATTATATAATTTCATAAATATATAATCTTAATGAAATATTGTTTTGTAGTTTTATAAATATTTAATTGAAAGATATATTATAATTTTTAAAAATAATATATTATACTTAAAATTTTTTTAGAACACACATAGTTAAAAAGTGAAACCTCCATTGTAATTAAGAAATTGAAGATAGGGGTTTAAGTGCTTAGTTTTCAAGTTAGTGAAGATAATATTTTTGTTTGTAATTTAGGAACGTAAGCAATATTAACCCTATACTAGATATGATCCGCAAGAATGTCTATTTTTCTGTTTAAAACTGTCTAAATTTAACGATGGTGGAAAAATGGTTTTTTCAAAGTTTGTCCGGTGGGCAAAGTCATGGTAAACTTTGGGTGGGAAAATGTCATTCTCTCTTATTTTGAACAGTGGTATATCTACTGTTAGTCTATAAAATTGCCAGGGAGATAGATGAAGATCATGTGTTTTGTGATTCTCAAATATGAACACCTATCAATTTTCTGTTCCTTAATGCACTACTTCTATTGCAGGGATTGCACGATTCTGTACAGAGCTAAGATTATATACCAAACGTAGGAATATCCGAACATTCATTTTCTTTCCCTTTCTTCCTATGTCAATACATATTTCCAAAGTTTGTTTCTTCAGTTTTTGAATATTGTTTAATGCAATAGTGACTGATAATATTGTGGATCTTTCTTCAGGTAGATCACATATTTCTTTCTCGTTTCTGCTCCGAGACAGCAGGGGGACTTCCAGGTTAGTGTCTTGATAGAGAAACCATGATGTATTCAAATTTTTTTTCTTTTTTCTGCAATAACACTTTTTTTTACTATTGCTGAGTAATGTTTTTAAGCATTAGTATCATGAACAAATATTAGGACTGCTCATACAAAGAGAGGTTGCTGAATTCTTATTTACCTCACGGTCTTCTTTTCACTTGGCCGTTTTGGAGGGCTGTCGGTGAGTAACAACTTGACCTCATGTATTTTATTTGTTTAAAGGTCAATATTCAAATAGTCAATTTTACTAAGATTTTGATTTCTTGTGTAACTCACATCATCTAAAATTTTCATTTGTTTGCTAAGGTAAATGTATGGGGTCCTTCAGACCTCAAGTATTTTAGTTGATGCAATGAAGTCTTTCATTCGACTGATGCTATGGTTCCCACGGAGCTTGGGACATCTCCATCCTCTGATGCTGCTCTAACTGATTTAACAAAGTTAACCGACCCCCTTGTTCTTGTCAATAGAGGTTGTTAAAATATCAGCCATCTCCTAAAACCAAATTTCTCTGGAGGATCAGCAGTAAAGCCTGGAGTTTGTCTGTTATATGTTTGTGAATTGCCTGAACTCATGGGAAATTTGATCCTGACAAAGCTAGGGCTCTAGCTTGAGTTTGGGCCAAAATCGATGATCTGAAACTGTGGAAGTCAGTGCAGTCAGATTGTGGCACCATGGTTGATTTCAAAGTTAAATAATGAAGGGAAAATAGTATGTTGCTCTAAACTTTTGGTGTATCTGAAATTGCCACTTGATTTATGTTTTAAACCATTGTTTCTTATTTGTTTTAGGTTCATCCAAGTGATGTAATGGGCCCGTCTGTTCCTGGTCCCATTGTGCTACTGTCGACTGCCCAACAGAAGCCCACGTATTGGAGTTGTTGTCTGTAGAATCTCTCAGTAGTTACTATGCAGATTGCTCATCAAATGTGCCAAGACTGTGAATTGTATCATTCATTTAAGTCCTACTTCGTCACAGGCACCCTTAATTACCAGATATGCATGAAGAGTTTGGTTCAGCCCAACATATTATGGCTGGACATGAATGTGAGTCCTTTTTCTTGACATTGTTTCTTCTATAAAAGCGATACTGGTGCCTGCCCTTTTCTGATTGATTATTCCTCTGACTATTCATGCTGTTTGTAGGAAGAATGCAGAGGTTCCAATTCTAAAATCCAATGCAAGATTATCATACGACTAATTATCTTGTCCACAATTTCCAGCTGCAAGTTCTGCTCTCTTCACATCTTAATAATTTCCCACAGATTATAGTGCTAGCGAGGTTTTCTCTACGTCATTAGACAGTTTTTTTCGATAGTTAGAGTTGCTAGTTACAGTTAAATATTGGTGTAACTGAGTGGTTTTGCTTTTTTTTTTTTTTTTCCTTATATTTATTTTATACAATATTAGGGTCCTGTTGCAAGGCTTTCCGAAAGTGTTTCTGCTAAAAATCTACTGAAGGTATGAAATATTTTTATTTATTTAGATGAGAATCAGTGACTCAGTTTTAATCCTCTACACTATGCTTTCATACTTGATTTAGTGCTTTTTTTTATTAGAGGAAACCTGAACAGTGTGTCATACTTATCAGTTCACTCTACTCCTCATGCTCATCTTGGACTTGATAGAACAGAGATCCCAAGTCTGGTGGCTCTCTCAAATTAATGGACGAATTACATTCGGAAATTCCAGAGATTGAGATGCTGCGCAACATGTCAGCCAGATCTGGCAAGAGCCTCCAGCAGAATATCAAAGAGAATAGACTTCCTAGTTGTTTGGAGAATGTAAGGAAAGATACCTAGAGATTGTTCTTTGGGGACTGTTCAGCCGTCCTATGAATACCGGAATGTTAGTTCTATCTATATAATCTTTTTCCAAGGAAGCTTGCTCTTAGATTGTGGAGAAGGAACCCTGGACAACTGGAGAAGTATACAACTTCGAAACTTTTACTACATGTTTACATCTGCTACAAGGTTTTCCTCTTTTCCTATTATTTTATTCTTGAAGTGACAAAAGCTTATTGTTGTGGCTTGTCTGCCTGAGTCAGATACTTATAGAGGTGCTGACAGTGCTGTAGGAATCTAAGTGCATTTGGATTTCTCATATTCATGCTGATCACCAGGCTGGTTGGCAAGAATACTTGCTCTACGACATGACTTGTTGAAGGGTGTCTCATGAACCATTGCTCGTTGTAGGCCCAGCACAACTAAGGATTTTCTGGATGCATATCAAAGACTTGAAGATTAGATATGCAGTTCATTAACTGTAGATACACTACAGAATCTCATGGATTGATTTAACACAATATTGAGATTGCATAAGGATCCTTTGGCTCAGGGAAGTACTATAATAATGAGGATTGGAACCATAAAAATGCGCTCCATTCTGAGTTGAATCTGTCTGATAACTCTCCGCTTTTTCCATTGCTAGAGCCTAAAGAAAGTGCTCCACGAAGCGAGGGTTGGAGACCTTGATTAGTATTCCTGTTGTGCACTTCAAGAGGCATTTGGTATTGTTTTGAAGGCATCAGAAAGAATCAATGGTGCCGGAAAAGTGATACCGGGTGGAAGATGTATATTCAGGGATACCAGGCCCTGTCCGGCGCTAGCAGAAGCATCCTGTGGAGCGACAGTCCTTATACACGAGCAAGTTATAAATCCAATTTCAAGCTTTCAATTGTGATGCAATATTTGCTACATTGAAATGTTTCAACATCGTGTTATACAATCGATGAACTTTTAAACTCGATATAGATTCAGGGTCCTAGCTATGACTATTCGCTTCTGAGTGAGGTTCTTTCTGGTGATTGTGGTGTGTTTCATGTTGCAGGCAACCTATGAGGATGGCCAGGTGGAGGATCTGTAGCTAAAAAACACAGCACCACAAGGAAGCCATTGAAGTCGGGTCAGGTGCTTATCGGATTGTTCTCACACACTTACGCCAAAGACATCCAAAGATTCCTGCGTTGATGATGCAGCTATGCTAAAACATGACATCCTTTGATTTGATGAGTATCAATCTGCAGATTTGCCTTGCTCCCTAAGTTTCCATACCTTAAATTGCTTTGTAAAGATGAGTCAGATGGTGTTACGTAAATTGCTTTGTAAAGATGAGTCAGATGATGTTATGATGCTATAACTCATCTCTATCCTTATAAGTGGTCAGGTAAAAAACGCTAATGGCCACCCTTTTTAGCAACCGATAAAGGATTCAAACTCAGATCTTTTGAGAAATACTTCAAAAATCTCTATTGAACCACTCGCCACCAAGGTGGTTGATAAAGTTTTTCTCTTTTACTCGACTCTGGTTTAAAATAAATAAAAGTTATAAGATGTTTTTTGTGCTTAATCTGTAAATTGTTTTTTATTTTAGAAGAGACGATATAATACTGATTGACGGAGGTTAAATGTTGTCAACACACCTCCAGTAACATCGCTGACACTATTAAATAAAGAGTAATATACACCACAACCTCTTCTGAAATTCTTTCACAACCCTAATATGGTAATTCACAATTAATAGCCACAATATATCAGTATGACCTATTACAATAACTAATTATGACTGTCACTCAAATTGTAAAAAAAATTTGAGAAGAGGTTGTAGGTGTTGCAGTCTCTTAAATAAATCTGCTAACAATCTACCCAAAGGTTATATCTATAGTGCCCGCGAGGGATGGCATTACGCTGCAACAAACCAAAAGTGATTATTGGACTGCTATCCTTCAAAGTAGTTCTATGATTCCCTTTTACCGTACTTGTTTAAAAGACCCTTTCAAAGTCATTTTGAATTTGTATATAGGTGTAATCCCACCACTAAGTAAGAATAGGACGCTCATGCTGCCAAACCAAGCAAAGGGGCTCTAGAGTCAAAGCCAATCAAACCCATTACAGAAAAATAAGTTCAACAAATGCCACCCACTTTGAGCTTTAGAATTTCTATGAAAATGGCGAACCAACCAAGACTGTAAACATTCCAAAGCTTTGTGGTTGTGAGATGAATGACAATGCTTATTAGTCAGTTTTACAAATGTTAAGACAACGTAACAACAGTATATTGATTTTTATTGACTATTCTGTCCCCCAGATTCATTTATCACAGTTAGCATTACTTCTGTTTATGTGGAAAACAAACCAAAAATGGAAAAAAAAAAAAACAAAAAATAAAAAATAAAAAAAAGGAAAAGGAGGGGGAGAAAACACTCTACAGATTCATTACAATGAATGGCATGAATCAGTGCACAAAATCAAAAACAAACTATAAAACTAGCTAACTGCAACCAGAAATGTCTCATTCTTCTTCCAACTCAAATACAAACAATAAAATAAGCTAATTCTACTCCGTGCTCTTTCAGCCATACCTCCCTCCATTATTGCAAAAAAATGTAGAACCATCTTTGGTGTATGATAAACAACTTGCTTTTGATCTACTTGCCTCGTATAAATAAGCCTCTTCAGTAACAATTTCGCCCAAAATTTAAGAAACTCTCTTTGGATCACGAGCTGAAGCAAGATGGTCCTACATGATGGACACGATTCACAACATTATCATGGATTATCATCTCACTTCCGAAAACAACTTAAAGAGGTCAATTAAGCAAGATTCATTTTCTCCAGAAAATGCATCAAAAAGAAAATATGCAATGAGAAAACAGTAAATTTCAAATACAGAGTGATTGTTGTAAACTTGCAACACATTTCAAATTTACAAAATAAACCTGACAAATAATATTAGGTAATGACAGATAAAAGATGTCCAAATTTTGCTTTACAACTCTGTGCCTATAAGATGTTTATATAAAATCATTAAAACTCTGGGCCACCAAGATGTTTATATAAATTCATTTCCAATTTCAAAAATGTACTAAAGCACCATTATATTACTATAACTTTAAGAGTTATATAAGTAATAACTCTCAAACTATACAAATGTAAACTTAACATCAATAAAGAAGATTAATATGAAAACTAAAAAATAAAAAATCAACTGCCAGAATAAACTTACAGAGATAAAATCGAATGCTCTGGTTTCCTCTTTCTTCGAACTGTTCATTGGACTAGGAGTTGGAGCTGCAAAATTCGGTTGGAATATATCAGGAAGCGGTGAAGGATAGCCTCCATTAGTTCCCATCACATTACTGCCACCAGCATTTTGAGCGTTCAGGTTACCAAGCTGTTGAAAGTTGGACATTGTAGCAAGGAACTGTTGCTGAGCAAATAAACTCCCCATGGCACCATAATTTATTGGATGAGAAGCAATAGCTGGATTGAACATCATGGCAGGAGGAATGTTATATGGCATAGCACCAAAGGGAAGCGCTGGATTTGCACTCATCCCAGCTGTTTGGGTACCAAGTAGGTTGCTAAATGAATTGCCAGAGGTCTGATTGCTAGATTTGCTGCTCGGATCTGAAAAGATATGTTCAGATGGTGCCACAGATGAAGCTCCTTTCTGATCCGAATTCGACAGGTTTTCCTCAATGGACAAGCCAGCCATTAAGTCATTAACATCATTTTTCTGATTTTCTTGCTTTGACAGAACTTCAGAGTTTGAGCCAAAGATATCAAATAGTTCAGGCCCATTTTTATCGGCTATGCCAAGATTTTCATTAACACCTGGCTTATCATCAACAGTCATCCCAGAAAAGAGATCCTCTGCATTCTCTCGACCCTCATTGGTGTGAAACGAGACATCTGCAAACGGGTCATCATCATTATTTTGTTCACTGGTGCTCGCACCAGCACCTGAACTGTCTCCAAAGAGATCATCAATTAGAGGGGCTGGAGATGTCAGATTTGCAATGCCTTGATCACTGGGATTCTTTGTAGAATTATCTGTTCCATTGTAATCATCTGAATAACCTGTATCTATTAAGTCAGGCATCTGAACAGCAGCAGGGGTCTCAGCCTTCACTGACCTATCTGAACCACCCACCAAACCTCCTGCTGGCTCTCCACCAAGAAGGCTCAACACCTGTTCAGCAAAGGCCAATATTAATGTTAACTATGTCACACACACCATGAAGTTACAGAAAATTCTACATAATGAATACACTATTGGGGTAGCATAAAAAAAATAACCAGAATTCTCCTCATCCCAGTATAATTAGACAACTTAACATGTGTTGCAGCATAATAAAAAACTGCTGGTCTTGAGAGACTTGAATATATAATTACTGTTAACACCACGTTGCATACATTAAAGAACCTAGATTATCAAGGAAATCATTATAAAACATCCTAAAGTGTGACAGAATGTAGATGAGGATTTATCTAAGACACCAATACTCATCTGGTCCATGTAATGGTGACTAAAAAGTTGCTTTATCTAGATGACACCCTTTCCTTTCTTCTTTTATTTTCCTTATTCCAAATTAAATTGAAAGATAGATGTATTAGTATTATACAGTGCCTATCAAAAATCAGAACAACTAAAAATAAAATGTTCTAAAAGAAGTTGTATAATGGTGCTCATCATAGAAACTTGATAATTGAGTTTGGGCCTTCATATAAAACACTAAATATCTTTTATCAGCCACTCTACTTGGACCCCTCTGCCCTCTTTCCTCTAAGAGACTAATTGAAGAACCTCATAATCATTTCTAAGAGAAACCAGATTTACCTTATTAGCCTTTTCCCTAAGAGAAGTTTGAGGTGATTCTGAACATCCAATCACAGCATCTTTATTCTCACTGAAGTATGAAGCTATAATTAGAAATTTTTCATCATCCTTTCTCCTCAAAATTGACTCAAGCACACAAACAGCTTTCATTCGGACCTGAAAAAAGAGAAATATTCAGAAAGATTAAAGAATTTCCAAACTGGATCTTGATAAAAATCCAGAGAGAATGACAACAATAAACAATTGGACAAAATATCACAGAGAGATTAAATTGAATTGTGAGTCTGCGCCTGTGCTTATATATTTTACTTGAGTCGGAAGAGGCGACCAGTAGTTTATATTATAACCAACAAATCAATTAAAAGAACATGCCTGCCACAATGGAGACTGAAGCTTCAATTCAAGGGCCCGACTCAAAGCCAATGCATCCAACTTTGCAGCCTCCACAAGGAAAACCTGAATGGCATCTCGAGTTGGTTGGAGGCGTACACCACCAGATGTCACAATGGTCTCCAACATCTTCTCTTCACGAGTTTTGCTCTCAGTATAACTTGAACTGGAGTCCCCATTCAACCTATCCTCCTTCATTACTCTTGATTCCTGGTTCCAAGGTCCACTCACGTTTTTTGAAATTCCAAAACCAGCTTGACTTTCATTGTGCAATTCAACTGGATCATATTTGTCTTGATATTCATTCTCTATTGTCAATGACCTTCGAAGATTAGGACTTCTATAACTTCCATTATCATTCTTTTTCAGTGAATGGCCTTGAGTGAAATTAGTTATCCCCTGCTTGATAGATGCACTTCCAATACCTACTACCTCACTAAGAAATGATTTCTTATCTTCTGATGGCATGTCAAAGTTGGTATTCCCAAATCCTTGAATTCGTTTGTTAAGATCCTCAGCAGGCGCAGGGGCAGGCTTGTTTTCTTCAGAGAATATAGCAGATATAGTTTCATGAGCAGTATCCCGCACAGCCTTATTCAGGGCATCCCCCTTCAATGGATCCAACTGCCCCTTGTAATGAAACAACTGACGAACTGCCGCTGAATGTCTTTGCATTTCCCTCCTGAACTCCACACCAGACTTTCCCACTGCATATTTAATCAATCTCAGCGCCTGCAAAATTATTAGAGAATCATTGGTGTCTACTGCAATATCTCAGCAATATAAATAAACATAAATCTGCAATACGAGCAAATAATGAGATATAAACATGATATTCAAATCCACAAGTTCATCATTCCAAAAGGGCTCATAAAGATAGCACGAGTAATAAAAAAAATGCTAAAAAATTCACAATATCACAATATCCAAAAATAATAGTAAGTTCAATTTAATGAATGAGAACTGTGCCATAATTAAACTTAATTACTACCCTTCAGGCTCTACAAGGTTGTCCACAGGGATTCAGATTTTCACTGACAGAAAAAAAACAAACATCATAAATTGCTTCTAAAAATCAATTTTCACACCATTCCATTCCTAGGCAGCCAAGCAGAGAATAAATTCTAAATTGAATCCACAAGATTCGCCACATTTAACAAATGGAACGGAATCATTACCAAAATTTTGACAACTGAGTTAACCATCAGAAAAAAAAAAAAAAAATGCAAGCATGTTGATTAATATTACTTCCAACTCTTCAACTTGAACAATCTTAATGAATTCACAACAATAAACAATAAAACACATGCAACATACAACATGAATAATGCATGCATATCGAGTACCATCACTTCCAACACATCAACTTGAACAATCTTAATGAACTCACAACAATCAGCAACAAAAAGGTACAAAATACAACATAAAGCAATTACCTTCTGTTTAACAACGGGGCTCTTATGCTCAAGCCTCTTCAAGATAAACCCAGAGACCTCCTTAACAATACTCACATGAGCTGATCTCAAAAGCTCACAAATCTCTTCCAATTTATACACAGGCGTCACCTTGTCTTCATCAGACGTGGCACCATCGATCATCCTCGATCTCCAATACGACTCCACAGCTCTTCGACTCGAATCCATTCTCTCAATTCACCCCCAACCAAAAAAACCTAATTTCACAAACCCACTTGACCAAAAACCAATCAAGCTCAAAAAAAGCCTCAATTTCAAAACCCAAAAAGATTAATCAAATCTTGAACTCAAAATCAATGAAATCCCAATCAAACCAACAAAAACCCTCTTCTTTACCCGCCAATTCGATTTCTTTTCATGCAATCAAAGTCAATACACCAGAATTCTGACAAAATAACAGCGGGGTTTCTAGATCGATCCACAAACAGTGAATTAATTCGATTGATCAGGTGATTGAATAGCTTTACTTGCTATAATTGATTGAAACTTGAAATTAGGTCTTAGTTTGTTTGCTTAAAGAGAAAGAGGGGGGATTAAGAAAGGTGAATGTAGAGAGAAGAAGTGAATGGTGAAGACGAGAACAGACCGTTTCGAGAATCGAAGACAGGTAGCCAGGTGACTTTCTTTGCCGGGTGAGTCACCGACGTGTCGTTTGTGGCTTATGTTTGAAAGTTTGGTCGGTCCTCCCAGCGCAGGTTAACCATTCCCTTATTTAAAAATTATTTTTTTATTAAAGAAAATTGGTTACTTCTATTCTCTATTTTTGTGGTTAATGTTTAACCATAATACAATGTAATTTGTTTTGTTCAAACTATTTTCCTACTTGTAATTATTTTTTATATTATTAAAATTCATAATTAAAGTATAAAAAGGATAAATTAGTAATTTAGGACCATTTTTCTTTAAAACAACAAAATTAGGTAAGTTTTTTTTTTTTTTATATATTTCAGCTATCTAGACCTACATTGCAATCTACTTAATCCTCAAGGTCACGGAACACCCCACAAACTCAATAGACTAAAATAATTACACAAATGTAGTGAACATCTTACAAACCCAATAAATCAAGATAATTGCATAAATATAGTAAATACCTCTCCTACGATTTGAATACAAGACTCTCTCATATGACTCGAACATAAAACTCATTGGATATAACTAACCTCAGTGACTAAAGGGTTTTTATCATTCAACAATAAACATAGTTTTTTTTTTAAAAAAAAAAAATAATGGTTTATAGAAATCAAATCTGACCATGGAACAAATAAGTTTTTAACAAATATAGGTTAAAAATAAAAGAAAAATGATATCCTTACAAAGACTTATACAAAGAAGGCTACAAAGTAAAGGAAAAAACAAAGAAAAAACAGAAAAAAGAGAGGGAAATCATAAAAATTAAAGGTAGAGATTGTCTTTGTATTTGTCTTTGAAAGATTAACAAAAAGGTCAAGACGGCAAGAACATTAATCAATATGAAACTGCAGAATTTCTTTATGGAGGATAGGCTAAGCGTCTAAACTCATCCATCCACTGATCCACATACGAGGTCGCCAAATGTTCGGAAGTTTCTCATTTCAATTTTTTTCCTTCTTGTTAGATATCTCGATCTTGTCTTTTGCTTTCCAAATGGGTCCCAAACATAGTTTGAAAAGATCAAATGTTTGATAATTCCACCATACATGATTGATTTCCAAATTTTTTCTAAAAATCGAGCAGCATGACCACATCTTTATGCTTTTTAAGTGATATCTCCAACATTACATGATGATAAATTCGAAGTACTTGGAATTCATCCAATACCTCCCATCCAATTAAATAAGAAACCATTTTTTTAAACCCCGGACCCGAGGGTAACTCATTTTGTTGTTCGGGTCATGGACCGATAGATAGGACCGAGGACGTCAGCAATAATTTTATTTTTTAAAAATTAAATATTATCTCTCAAATTTTAATATATTAAAAAAATTCCCCAAAAAAGTTCAAATTAGTCCCTAAAATTTTTATTTATTTCGAAAATGCCCCAAAAAATTTACCAATTAATCCTTAAAATTTTAACATATCTCCAAAACACCCCTATAAAATTACAAATTAACCCTCATAATTTTGAAATATTATAAAACACCCCTAAGACTTGAACTGGACCGAAGAAGCTATCGAGTCTCGGTCTGATCCGATTTTTAAAACAGAGTATGAAACTACAGAAATTCCGGAGTAAGTATAGTGTCACATCTCATATCGGAAGTGCATTAGAAAAGTCTTAAGCTTATAAGGAGAGTCTCTCCACTTAATGAGCTCGTGATAGTGATATCAGAATAGACTCGATCCGTCTTTTGATATCCCGCCAAGAGCCCACACAAAAGGGCATCCACATGGACGGGTAGGTAGAGGGTCCCACTTATGACATCACAGGATTGGGTGAAAGAGAATATTACGGATCCCACATTAAAAGCTCTAAAAATCCCATATCGGGCAGGAAGGGGAGGGGCTTCTTGAGAAGCTTATAGGGTTGGCAACTATGTCTTTTGGGTTGAGGCCCAACCCATGACAATAGGCAAACCCATCCATGAAGTTAATGACAACCAACTTCAGAGTTGAATATTCTACAAAACTCATCTTATAATCTGTGAGGAGATGCCACCAACACTTTAATGCGACAAGAATCGCAACAGTCGACGTATCTATTCCTCAGTTCTTTATAAAGCCACTGTCATACAAGAAATAAGATCACAAATTACAGAAAGATTAAAAAAAAAAAAAAAAATCATGTTAACTTGAGAGCAATAATGATAAATGGACTTACCTGGCAGAATTTCATACTGCTATCATCCGTAATTAACACAGATAAAGTATCAGGATTGCAAATCCAGACTCCAGAGAAGGCCATTGAAGACAGCTTCATAATCCAATGAAGGGATATCAATAGACAGTGTCAACTTCCCCACATAACAAAGGAGTGAAGGGGAACTTTCTCTCAATTCGTCTAAATTAAATGAAATCTTAATTCAACACCCAAAAAAAAAAGGGTTAAGTTTGATAAACAGTGTGATTAAAAAAGATGAAATACTTTTAATCAATTATACATAGCATATAGACATACCTGATTTGTCATCAAAAGTAGTGGAAGACGTTCAATTTGATTGGGCACCCCAAAAAATTCCTTCAGATTAATGAGACAACGAGTATCAAGATCACCTCTTAATTCAAAGTGAACTGTCCACGGACATTGAGCATTTATTGTAGAAGTGGGAACTGTAATCTGATGATCAGGCGAAGCGGTAAATGGGAGATGATAAAGTGGTGAAACTCTTGATCTTTAAGTTTGAGATCGCCAGATTCTAATTTTTCTAATTATGGGCACCCGATTATATTTATTTTCGGCCTTTCATGCCGAGTACACCAAAGGTTTAACTCTTTTAAGACTTGGGGCAGCAATTTTTAAACTTTTGATATTAGAAACATGAATTTCCATGATCTTTGACTTTGAGAGCTTTAGAGACATAAAGGTGCTTTAAACCCAAACAATAGGAGAAGAGCAAGTGTTCAACTTCCATAACCTTCCCTTATATGAACTTTTTTTTCAAGATTTAGCTTTTTAAGA
Source organism: Pistacia vera (assembly GCF_008641045.1). NCBI lineage: Eukaryota > Viridiplantae > Streptophyta > Magnoliopsida > Sapindales > Anacardiaceae > Pistacia > Pistacia vera. The sequence goes on from NW_022195999.1 coordinate 301,422, forward strand.
GAATAGAACCTTATAGTATCAGATGGCTGCTCCAACTTACAACCAAATAGCTTTAAGTAGTCATCAACTTGGCAGAAAATATTTTTTCTTTGTCAAATACTTAAACCCAGTCCTTTCATCAACACAAGAAGACAATTCTTTAACATCAAGAAGAGTTGTCAACAGCCCAAATTTTTGCATACAAAAGTCAAGCTTGCAGCAGGGAAGTGTCAACAAAGGACATGAATTCCAACATTCGCTTACGAGACATCTCCAACATACGGTGATGAGGCATACACTTACGGGACATTTCCAACATAAGCTTCCAGGACATTGCTTGAAAATTCTTGCGAAACCTGCGGTGATGATTCACACCCATTCCAATTAAGGAACGGTAAAAATTACAGGATCGAGAATGAGTTTGGAAAGCGATTTTGTCACGCCCCCGCCCAGGTATCCCTATCCCATAGGATCCAAACGCTCCCGATGGGTCTCAAGATTCCAAGAGGGTGAATAGTTTGAAAACATTTCATAATTTATACTCCAAGGGTTTTAAAACCCGATCAATATACACCGCGAAGGTATACAATATGTATGAATGGGTAGAACCAAGATCAATCAAAATACGGGTCTAAGCTCTCACGCCTAAAAATAAATAACGTACCAGTTACCACCTCTAGTGTAGCCCTGGCCTCCTGCTGTGTCATGCCAAATAGTCAAGCCTGAGTATATGGCTGCTCTGATCCTCTCTGTCTACCCTGTTACCATGACCACTATCAGTCTCTCCTCAGTTGCCCGCTGTGGGCCCTCCCCTGGATTGGGACCTCTGCTGTCCCTAAGCACGGCTAATCTCTCCCTGGAAGCCTTGCTGAACAGTCCTCTGAAATACACTCCCACTCTATGACAAATTAGGGCACTCCCTCTTGAAATGCCCAGGCTGTCCACAGTGATAACAAACTGGGGCTATGCCCCAACACTGCCCTACATGATATCTGCTACATTTATCACACAAAAGCTGCTGGTTTCCATTAGAAATTTTATTGTCTGACTGTTGGTCACTGGATTGCCCTTGTCTTCCACGAGTCCCAAAGCCCTGGCTGCTGGATGTACCAGAGAAACTACCCTCACGCCTCTGCATACAGCTCCTTGAGCCAGCAATCCCCCAGTCTCTGTTACCACGTTTCTGTCTACGTGATTCATCTTTTTCTCTCCCCACTAGACTCCGCTCTATCCTCATGGCTGATTCAACCAATTTAACAAAATCTGAATGTAAGTGCGCAACCACTATTGTTCTGATTCTCTCTCTAAGGCCATTCTCAAACTTCCTACACCTTTCTTTTTCATTCCCAGCAATGTCCAGAGCAAACCTAGAAAGCTCCACAAAATTGTTCCTGTACTCCTCCACAGTCATGTCTCCCTGGGTCAACATCAAAAACTCTCTTTTTTTGTTTTCCCGATACAAGCTGGGCTGGTAGCGATCCAAGAACTCTTGTTTAAAATCAGTCCAGGTGGGAGGAGTGGAACAGTTGTACTTTCTCTGCGTAAACTGCCACCAATAGTCTGCTCCCTCTGTCAACAGAAACTCTACAAATTTCAGTTTCTCCTCATCAGTACAATCCGTTACTCTGAATACTTTCTCGGTGTCCCTTAGCCATTTTTCCGCTACTGTGGGATCACCTTCCCCACTGAACTTTTCTGCCCCTAGTTTTATGGCCCTTTCTATGGTATTCTGTTTCCTTGAACTCTCCTGCGCCCAACTACTAGTGACTTGAGTAAACAATCGGGCCAGTTTTCCAATAGCTCGTTCTATACCAGACTCACTATCAGGAGAATGGATCTCCTGCTCCATCTTTTGTTCCCCCTCTAACCCTTCCATATGGGGTCCTGTTGCGAGGGTCGCAGAAGCCTCCCCCTGCATCCTCTCATCCTGATCCTCCCCTTGACCCAGAGGAGTAGCTAATTCCCTCACGGTTTGTGTGCGTGGTCGGCCGCGTCGACGCATCATAATATCTATAAAAATCGAATTAACTTGTTGAGATTCAAATCGTGTTATGCATGCTCATGTAATTGCACTCAGAATCGATACAAACCTGTCATGCCCCCTCCCGCGTATCCCTATCCCATAGGATCTAGGCGCTCCCAATGAGACTCAAGATTCCGAAAGGAGGGTAAATAGTTTGAAAACATTTCATAAGAGTCCAATTATAAAAACATAATCAAGAATATTTGCAAACTGAATATTTATAATAAAAGTCTCTAAAAATCAATTATTAAACTTATTGATCATACCAGTTCTTATTTCCTTACCACAATACCCTGGCAAGTTTTAATTTCTTTCAATTTACCCCCATATAGAAAAATCAATTATTAAACTTAACAAAAGAAATGCGGGGGTATTTCAGATTCCATCTCTTCGACAAGACACTAGTTTGAGCTACCTCTTCTGGAGACAATTAGGGTATGATGTGATGAATGATAGAAGGAGGCAAGTTTGAGATTCGATCCATAACACCAATTATCTCATTTATAATCTTCAAATTTGTAACATCCATTGCCATACATTTCCATCATATTTAAGCCCCATAATGCAGTTTACAATGCCAATGCTAGTTCATAGAATAGTAAAACTAACTAAATACAGTATGAATCAAACACATCCTAACACAATAAACCCTACAAAGACAATGTAGCATAATAAGAATCAAAACCCCACACAAATGGTACAATAATAGTACATTTCGAACAAAAAGAAAAACACAACAGATTTAATAGAATATTTAACCCAAAAAAAAAAAAAAAAACGCAGATCTTCAAGGTTTCATGAAAGAAACTTATATGAAGAACATAAATATGAAGCAATATCGAGAAGCTAGACCACAAACTTACCAGTAGAGCTTTCACTAGGAGAACTGTGATAATCATCCACGTAGTAACGAGAATACTTGGGAATAATACGGGAAATCTTGTGGACCTGGGTAAGGATGAGGTCAAGCCTGACAAGAATACTTGGGAGATTTACATGGAAAAATTTTCGCGGCCGAATATTTACACACCCCCAGTTTGGTAAATACTTGTACGTCCCTAAGCTTTGGAACCTGTCATTATTACCCTCAAATTAGGTTATCATCATAGATTCGTTGAAGGATCATTCAATTTCTGAGGTTATATTAAAGGGAAACTAATAAGGGTTTTTTATTTTTTAATGTCTATAACAAATATCTATTTTTATTCTATTTCAATAACCACACCTTAGACTTTGGATTTGAACTTGATATTGACCCTCATTTTTTCCTCAATATCAAGGATCAATTTCTTGAATAGCAGTCTATATTTTTGTCCAAGGATTTTATTTGTGCATATATGGTTGAAACTAGAGTAGAGGTGGAGGTGGATGGTGTCGTGCCATGCCAAAATTCTCACGGTCCCCCATGTCATAGGTCGTGCCGTGCCATGACTCACCTCCGTGGGCTGACCCACAATTGCAATGGCTACATTTGATTTTTTTTTTTTTTTAAATCTGTGAGCCGTGTCGTAGAAGTTCACTTGCCAAATCCCCAGCCCACGGCCGTGTCGTAGAAGTTCACTTGCCAAATCCCCAGCCCACGGCACGGCCAACAAGGCCTACAAGCCATGACACGGCACAAAATTTTCGTGTCGTGCCATGGTGGGCCGTGCCAAAAAAATTATGGGCCAGCATTGCCACCTCTAATCTAGAGACTCAATACATTGATTTTACAACCGCTTATCATAAGAGCATCCCCAAATGCATTTGAATCAAGTGTAGATGAACAAGAATCACTTTGACGAACTATACATACAAAGAGTTACATTATGAATCTTGGCGTATACGCATGCATCCAAATATTCACAAATTTTGAAGGTGAAGTAAAGAATTTTTCATGATTCTGCACATATATAGCAAAGAATAAGCTGCTATTGCACAAAATTTATTAGACAATAGGGTTAGTATGAACAATCACTTATGACATTGTCGAAGGATCTTCAAGGTTGCCCCATGACTGAACTTCCATCTTCTTGGTTCTCTCTAATTGTTTCACAACATCCAGTCGCTCAGAAGAATACGGAGAAGGGATCTAGTAACAGTAACAAAACAAGATTAGCAAGAAAGAGAAAGGAGAAAGGAGAAAAGAGAAAAGAGAAAAAGAACTCCGTATTTGGAAGAGAAAACAAGATTTACCATAGATGGCATATACTTCTTGATAGCTGCTAGCATTGCGGCATGGCCTACAGCTGATACCTAGATCCAGGAAGGACAAGACGATGCAATCAGCTCTCTAGAAAATTTTAATGCTACTTTTACAAACTTTTCTTCTTATGTAAGCTCATTTTATGTACATGAAGCGCATAAAATGTGTTGAGGATAAAATAAGAGCTTACAGGAAGCAGCATTAGAATCGTAATTGGGATGAGTGTAGCAATGTCATTTAGGGTTCTTTTCAACTTCTTTCGCTCTCTCATTGTAACCTTGTAGCCATGCAACTGCTTTAGGAGTAACTCTAGAGACATAGATATGTCTATAAAGAGCAATTGAGTACCCATCCATACATCCTATATAACAATTCAGTGGTATGCTATCAATTGAATGTAAGATTTTATAACAACTCTGCCTGTTGACTAAAAGCAGGGGATCAACATCCTTACTGAGCTAGTAGACATCAACTTGATGCTGTATTTCCGTACTAAGCTCTCCTGCATGGAATTGGTTTTGCCACTGCTGGTATCCTCCATAAAATCTATTGCACCTGCCTCAGCTGAGCTCATGGCCTGGAATTGCAGATTCAGTATGAGAAAACAAAAGACTCCGCTAAATACCTCAAGGCACTGTTCTAATTTTCGATTACTGTTGCTTTTATTTCAAAAATAAATATCTATTAGCCCTTTTGAACACACCTCCTCATGGTCAGGAGCTTGGTTGGGTGAAACTTAACATATACTAACCCAAATAAAAAGATATTATCCAGTAGTCATACCTTTCTCACATTTGATGGATGTTGAGATTTATTCTCCATATTTCTGTGTGTCAACAACTCATAGCGTCTTTGTTTTCCCTCCTGTGGTGCAGAGAGCCTGGTTGTGCCTTTAGTTCCCACAGTAGGTATGTGGTCAGAGGCACCTGTTTCTGCAATCTTTAGCAGCCCAGTACTGGAGAACAACAACACAAGTGCAATTATAATCCATTTCTCTCATTGTTTCATTCAGGACAAATTATTACATAAAGCATCGCTAAAGACCCCCAATGTACCTTGATCTATCATATGCAGCCCAGTAGTCATCTAGACAAATAGTAAGCAGGCTTTGGCTGAAAAATTGACAGCACCAGATCTTAGAAGTCAATTTAACACTTTCACACATAAAAAATAAAGACAGATATAATGAAAGTGAAGATATTTCCAGCTACCTTCGGAGTAAGAAAGCTAGCAATTCTGCATCTAGGGTTTGTTGAGTAGAACGACTGAAGTGAGCAAACCCAGAGAACACGTCATAGCAAACAGCAAAAACATTGGATAGAATAATTTCTTTCTCTGCTTGAATAGCATGATGTTTGGACCTTCTCTCTTGATTGCACATGGAAGGAAATGCAGCATAAAAGTCAAGCCAGCCGATTTCATCAGTTACTATCTGTAAAGATGAATTTTGCAGTTTAAGATAATTCATATTTTGCAAGTTCAACAAAATTGATAGGAACTTACCTCCATGAAGTGTTGATACACTGATATGGAAGAAAACTCAGGGTAAATGAAAAGAATGCCACACTCCAAATAGCTGCAGGCAAAGTATTATTTGAACTCTTATTTATCTTGATATGCTGAAACATTTAGAATCTAACCAAAGTATGAGGAAATTTTACCTGAGGAAGTCCTTAACCATCTCATCAACATCTTTTATTCCTTTACTTGACAAGAATAATCTAGTCATCCTTCCCAGATATGCAAAAAGTCCTAAATTAGCCAAACTATCTGCTTGAACCTGTCAAAATTTTTGGCTAAAGTCAACTGCACAAATTTTGGTAAAGATATGTAAATATGAGAGCAAGAAATTTTAAATGAACAAAAAATAGAGACCAAATTGACCGTGACCATTAAGCAAGGTCCTTATGATTAGGAATATAAGAAATAATTCTTAAGTTATACTTAATTATAAAGAATAATCAGGAATTGGGCGGGTAAAGAATATAGAACCAACCTTTTCATGTAAATTTTTGGTCCCACAAAGTAATCCTTCTCTGTAGAAGGCAATTGACAGCTTCTTCTGAGCTAATCCAATCCAAAATTCAAGTTCCTCGGTGTTTTTGTCCAGAAGAACCTTTTTACCAAAGTGGGATAGGAAGTCAGGTTCAAATCCTGCCTCAGTTGCTAATTGATGCAGCTTGTCCACCGGTACAAAACTCCCTGAAATATTCATTAGCTCTACTGATACATCCTCAATCGACATTTTAAATGTGGGACAGACAATGCGCTCAGGACCCAGTTTGCCTACTGCAGCACAGCAGCTTATCGCCACAATGATCCCTGCAACACCACTGAAAATTTTCGTTTTCAGATTAAATTCCTACCATCATATAATAAAAGATATACACTAGAATAAAAATGAGCTCACATGCACTGCAAAAATTATTGGAATATCAATGAAAAGATAGGTTGTTGATAGGAAAGGATTTTATCAATTGGGGAACAATAAATCATATGTTAAAAGCAAAAAATTTTGAGCAAACCTTCCAGCATATTCCATTGACCACTTCTTTAATAAAGAACTGAAAAATCCTTCAATACGAGGTAATTCCACTATCCTAAACCATTGTACCAATTCTGAATGCCTTATGCTTAATTGACTTTCGATGTACTCTCTCATAGCATTTATCTTCGGGGCCAAGCTGAAAAGCATAGAGGAAAAAGAGTCGTCATTGCTAATGGAGATTTTAATGATAAATGCATAATGAAACTCAATATATAGAACAATTGACTCGGTTTACACTCATGATTTTAATTTAAATCTACAGAACCGGAAGTGGAATTAATATTTCATAGCACAAGTAAACATCGACTCTTAAAATCATGCAAAGGTGTTTCAAAAGTTTAATCTGTCTCCAGTGGTTAAGCACTTACATGTCATTAACAGGAGCTGCATTGTTGTGACGATCATGAGAGAGCAAAATCTCCACTTCAATTGCCACTTTTAACAAAGCATAAACTACTACCTGAAGAGCCATACGAGTCAATGATTCTTGTTCATTTTCTCATGTCTTCTAATAATTCATAAAGAATGTTCCATCCCCACTCAACTTAGATATCACTGTAATAGTTGTCCAAGGAAAATAACAAGAAGTATGAGCAGAAACATGTCATTGTATTTATCAATTATTAAAATGACTATGGATCATTCCAAGGAAGAATATAAAAAATATGCTACATAAGCATAAATCATTCTTTGGACCATATTTCTGGCAAGTAAAAGAAAGTGTCAATGTAGCAATGTGGTATGTGCATACTCTATAAGCAATACGTTTATGCCACTCGTTCACATCCTTCCCATTCCAAGCCATTGAAAGCTCTGCACCACTTCCAGCCAATCCAAGCGATTCAACAGAACGCGAAAAGCTCCTGGCAGATTCATGCAATACCCAAACAAGGCAATTCACCCGACTAAATTCCATTTCATCATCTTCAGCTTTAGCCATAGGAGCCACATTCTCACTACTGGTTTGCTCCGAAGCAGAGGTAGACGATAGTGCCCTCATCGATACACGACTTGCAGAACTATAGTACTTAATTAAAAATTCATGAGAAAGGTTACTCTTTGATAAGTGGAATGAATTTGTGTTTATCATTCGCCTGGTGTTGGGCCCAAAACAATGTCTGCAACAACAGAATGCAACTAATTCAATGACAAAAACTCCTACAAATAATTACCAAGGAAGAAGCAGAAAAGGAGCAAACTTTTCAAATAATAAACTTTACGTCTTAACTCGTAACTGTGCTCAACTCAAAGAAAACCCAGATTAGATTTTCCACTAAAAATTCACATATCCATAAATGAAAATGAAAAATTTACAATAACACCATGTTCTTGACTAATAAAGATCTAGAAATAAATTCATCCAACGGAGTTCAAAACTTGTATACACAAATACAATCAATAACATAAACATTTCCATTCAAAATTGAGATTCCTACAAAGTCAACTCAACTTAAGCTCACGAACAAACCAAGATCTTCACAACCCACATAAGCAAAATCACGTTAAAAAGTGTTGCATAAATATCTATGGGGAAAAAAGAGAAAAGCTTACGAGTAGTTAAAGTGGGGGAGCCTGCAGAGAGACAAGTAGGACACCATGGAAGAAGAAGAAGAATGAAAAGTTGGAGAAGAAAAACAGGAAAAAGAAGAGCAGATAAAAGAGTAGGAGAGAGTATATATTGGGGAGTAAGAAGCGTAGACATCGAGGCAAAAGAGTAAAGAATATTTAATGAAATGAAGGCTTCGCTGAAGCTGGATATTGCTTAGGGTTTATCTCCCGCCAGCCCTTGTGATTTTGAAGTTTCTTTTGACGTTAGCTTCTGCTAATCCGACAACATCAAACATGTTGCCTTGTAAATTTAGATTCTTTATACTTTTACAAGACAATAATAATTGACAAAAATTATATTATATTTGATAATATATATGAATATCAAATTATTTTTTTTCGTTTCCAGTGACATTCGAGTCAGTTTGCATATATACACCTAACTAATCTTTTAAGATCCTAAAGTTAACAACCAGATATACTTTCAGTGGTCACCGTCATTAACAATCGAGGAAAATCGAACTCAAAACTTCTTAAGTAATATATTTAAGAGTCTTTATTGTCTCACTCAATCAATTAGGGGTGGTTAATATCAAATATATTACCTCAAAGATTCGGTGTAGTGAGAGAGAGCTCGTTTAACCTATGATAAAGTCGTAGATTCGATTGTCCTTTGAGATACCTATATTAACATAATTGAATAATAATGAAAATTTATAATGTGAAACTTTTACTAAGAAAGTAAATTAAAATTACATATTAAAATTTTTTATCTTGATATAAACATGAAAAATGCATTATTGTATTTTATAATTGATATTTATATGTATCTAGAAACTAGATCTCAAAGTCGGTTGAATTTGCTTATATTTTAATTAAAGCATTATTAGCATACATTTCATGGTTGAATTTGAAAGGCCTTTATCATTATCAGTAAGAATTATATGCTCTCTATTATGAGGGTTTTGATATATTTATACTATTTTTTTAATAATTTTAAGAGATATATAATAGTTATTTAGTACCGTAATCAAACTATATATATTATAAAAACCCTTAATTAGAAGATATTACTCAATTTTATTTTTGTTTATTCAAAGAAATTCTTGATAAATATATGCATAAATTAGCCTGTATAAGACTAGTTGTGAGTTGGCCACTCATAGCAAGACGTGCATAGAACGACCATCCATTGTATTATTATAATACATTGTTAGGCCATGAATGTCTTGAATTTGTTCAGTCTATTACATTGAGTAACTTACTTATATTTTGAATTATATTTCTCTTCAAAATTGGGTTTCTTAATAAGAAATTGGGCACTTTTTTTTTTTTTTTTTTTTACTTACTGAGAGTGTTTAAGTCAATTTATGTGTACCTTGATTAATCTCTTGAATTAAGACCCAAATTTGGTTTCTTTATAAGAAATTGGGTACTTTTTTTTTTTCTCTAGTGACAAGGGATGTTTGGGCCAACTTGCTCGCATATTGACTAATTCCTCGGCGCCAAATTTGGTTTCTTAATAAGAAATTAGGTATTTTTTTGTGACTAAGGATGTTTGGGTCAGTTTACGTATACCTCGATTAATCCTCTAGTGCCTTAAAATTAATGACTAGATATACCCTCTAATAGCTTCTCATATTAACAACTAAGAGGAATTAAACTTAAGACATTTTAAGTAATACATTCAAAAGTCCATACTGCTAAAGGTGGGCAAGGGACCGGTCCCTTGCGGGCCCAGGCCTGGGCCCGTTTGGGACTGGTCCCAAATGGGACCAGTCACTCATAGGCCTGAGACCGGTCCCAGGCCTATGAGAAAAACCAGGACCCGGACCAGGCCCTAGGCCTAGTCGGGACTGGTCCCATGGGCCTTGGATAATTTTATTTTCCCCCCTCAATTTTTTTATATTTTGAGGGCAAAACGAAGTTTTATAGGGGATTTTTAGTATTTTTTAGGGGTAAAATTTATAAATTTTATAAATTTTTTAGACCTGGAAGATTTTTTTTTTTATATAAATTTTGTAAAATTTCATTTTAGCCCTCGTAATTTATATTTATTTTGAAATTAACAAGGGGTTTTATGTAATTTGGCAGGGACTATATTGAAAAAATACAAATTTTTTTGGGCTTGGGCCGGGGACCGGGAGGAGGGCCTAGTGGAGGGCCCGGGCCCTCCTCCTTAGGCCTGGTCCCATTTTGGGACCAGGCCTCTTAGGTCCGATCCTCTCAAGGACCGGTCCTAGGACCGGGTTTTAGAGCTGGGCTTTTGGGCCCGGTCCCAAATGCCCAGCTCTACCTACTGCCTTATCTGGTCACCAAGGGTGGTTAATTGGATACCTATTTTGTGTTCAATTCTCTTATTTCAACATCTATATTAATTAGAAAATTACATAAAATAGATTACCAAATTTGGGCTTGTACTGCCCCGGTAGCCCTACCGGCCCAATAAGGTACAAAGACATGGAAAACGGGTGGCTATGGGCACGAGTAGCCACGAGTCACGGGTGAAACAGGCACGGGTCCACGAGTCAACCCTCAGGTCACCGGCATATAATGGCATTTTCTGTAAAAAAAAATTTCAGGTTTTTGTTATTTTTCATTGTTTTTTGTTATTCAAATTGCATACTTAAAGATGTAAATTGTATTGACTTAAAAACTTGGTATAAAATTCCTTTATTAAGCTTGAATAATTTGATTAATTATATTAAATAAATTGATGATTAAATTAAATTTGATTAGATTTCACCAAACATCATTAATTCATTATTAATATTTTTCATATTTATATCAAACTTCACCACATAGAATTAGTAAACACTAAACACTAAACATATATAGTAATTACTAATGGGTAAACACTAAACATATAAAATTGTTTAACATTGAACACACATACATAGTAAACACTAAACAATTAAACATATAGAATTGTTAAACCAAACACACTAAACAAACAAAGTCTATTACACATTGACGGCGTTAGAAGTTGCCCTTGATTCTATAATCTCCTTCTCTGCTAGCACTTGGCTTAATGGCACAACAAGTTGAGCATCATCAATTTCATCTTCTACAATTAACAAAATATAAGTTATCTATCGTAATATATTAACAAACTAAAATATTAAAACATGTGAAATATAAGTTAAAAATGTTACCTTTAACTTCATATCCAGAAATCCATGTCCTAGTGCATATCAAAGACTCTGTATTCTCTAGTAAAAGTGAACTTCGATATTTACTGAGCACTTTGCTACCAACACTGAAACTAGACTCTGAAGCAACAGTTGTTATTGGTATACTTTTCACATCACTGGCCATCATGGAAAGTATCGGGTATTAGTGTGCTGTCGCAGGCAATCAAATATAAAATCTATACTCCAAAAAAAAAAAAGAATACATATAGTAGTGCGAGTAAGGATCGTTCCCACAGAAAGTGTCTAGTCTAGTTTTATGCTACGTGAGCAAGGATTTTTTTTTTTTTTTTTCTTGGGGGGGGGGGGGGGTTTGGGATGGGGGGATTTGAGTATAATGAAAACAATTTCAAGAAAAACAACTAAGAAACAATTCAAATTAAATTATCTAAATGAATCAAAAGAACAAACCTTGGTCTAAATCAACATCCACCATCGGGATTTTACAACTGATCATCGATGCAAGTATATATCAATTCATACTCTGAATATTCACCGTTTGAACTATTTTCCTATCTCTCCTTAGTCGCAATTAATTAGAAAACAAGCGATCTAATTAATCTTACTACTAAACAACCCAAGACAAGCACTAAAGATTTAATCTAGTGGCAGCCTTAAGAACTAGAGAGATCAATAAAGCTGAACAACACAAACACAAGCGGTTGTATTTAATTTAGTCGAGCATTCTTCTTAAGATTTAATAATTCCTGACGTAGCAAATTCTTAAATCTTAGTTACTTCAGAAATTAGAGGGATCAAACAATTACAGATTTGATATCTAATTTACCGATAGATTGCAATGAATAATAAACTAGTAGGTCTCCTAGTAATTAAATGAGACAACCATGACAATGGGCATAGAGGAACATTCGATACTCAAAGCATAAATTGAACATTAAAAACAAATTAAATCTCATAGTTTTATTGATTCCGCGGCCTCTGTTTCCTTCGACCAAGTTATGAAAATTTAGCCCCTTATGGCCATCATGAAAACTCAAAGGAGAAGTTGGAGAAAAGGGGAAGGAGAGGCGTGTGTAGTGTAGTCAAGTCTGATCTCTCCCCCCTCTTAAAATGTCCAATTCAAATATTTGAATTCTACTCAATCTCCTAAAAATATTCTAAGTTTTATCCTAAAATAACATGTATCCAAATCTGATTAATTAAAAATAAAATAAAGTCCTAATATAACTAAGAAAGTGGTGTTTCCAGCTAAAACTTTCGTGCACCACATCTTCGAAACTTCCAATAATAAACTGCATATTTGAATTGCATGATAAGGCCAAATGTTCCGGAACGTTAGCAGTGTAGATGCGTCAACTTCAAGCCCGATTCCAACCTTGATGCAGTAGATCCCTTTCTTGGGGTTCTATAGAATTTTGAATCATCTCAATCGGAGCTCGAGTGAGAGAGTTATGCCCATATTACAAAGCGATGTCGAAACTATCCGAAATTGCCCAATTAGTTTCGTTTTGCATTTAACGCCTCCATTTGCATCCTAAATCAAAATAAAATAATAATGAGTACATTTAGGCACCAAATAAGCATAACAGACTAAACATTAAGGGGAGAAAATATGACATTTTGCATTCTCATCAGGTATCGATCACTACTTTTCTTCCAATGGTCCAAGATATCCAGATTGCAAAATTTGATGCGATCAAACTTTGCCTCTCCCAAATAAGTATCCAATTCGGACTTCTTAGTAGAAATAAAGTCACTCTTGTAGTAGTCAAATTCCTGCACCATTTAAATATTTAAATTTAATAAAGCAAGATTACAAAATAAACAAAACTACATTATAAAAATATTTGGGGAGTAGTGACTTACACAAATATCATTTCCAAGGATAATAGGACTACTAGTCTGTACCCAAGGATTGTCGGGAACCTCATTGCAACTTAGACCCTTATAAGCAGCAAAAAGCTTATATAACTCATGCTTAACCAACTCCAACTTTCTTGATGCAACTATTGGGCCATCAACTTTTTTGTAACAAAACTCAACAAACTCAAACTTGAAACGTGGGTCCAGAATTGCTGCAATTGCTAACACAACGCTATAAGAATCCCAATATTTATCAAACTTTACTTTCATTTGACTTGTTATCGTACTAATAACTTCATCCTCATTTTCCATCTCTTCGTATAAACGCACTTGAACTCTCCACACATTTCTAAGGTACAAGTTTGCTGTGGGGTATTGGGAACCTAAAAAAAGAGTAGTGATGTCATAAAATGGTTGCAAGAACTTGCAAATCCTCACCCCCTATCCCATTCTACATCTGAAGAACAACTTTTATAATTTGGATCTATTAATAACAAATGAACAAACACACGATAGTTATATTACGCACTTTCAAGCATTCAATAAGTGGAATTCCATATTGTGGGAACGTCCATTCGCAATCCTTTTGAGCTTATCACGCCAATTTTTTTAACAAGTTTTCCAAACTTGATTCTTTTAGCCTCACTTCCTTTAACATATTCACACTTTCACGAATCTTATGTAAAGTCACGCTGCTAACCTTTAACCCTTCTTGGACTATGAGATTCAAGATATGTGCACAACATCGCACATGAAAAAAAGAACCACCACATAATAAAGCATTTTGCACACAAAGTTGACTCCTTAAATTATTTTCCATTTTATCATTATTACTTGCACTGTCTAATGTAAGAGATAATACTTTCTTTTCAATCCCCCAATCTTTTAACAAATCATACACTATTTCTGACAAAGAGCCCTTGAGTGTGGAGGAGAAATATGACAAAAATTAAGAATTCTACATTGCAACTCTCAATTCTCATCACCATAGTGAGCTGTTAAAGAAATATACACATTAGTAGTACGAGAACTCCAAATATCAGAAGTCAATCATATTCTACCCAAAACCCTCTCTAAAGCAAGCTTAATCTTTTCCCTCTCCTTATAATATATCTTTAAGCAATCCGTCTTAGTTGTGTTCCTAGTATAAGGCTTAACTTCATGATTCAAATACATGTGGACATCCCTAATTCCGTCATGCTCCACTATTGAATATGAGTAATTATGTTTTATAATTCATATTGTCATCTTCTCAAGATAAATTTTTTGAGAAATCATCAAACGTCTCAATTTAGTATCACAATCCATCATCATTTGATCTACACTACTAATGGTACGTTTAGGACAACCTCCCATCTGGTGCCTCAAATTCTTAGTCTCATAAGTGGAACTACCATATGCATAAGACTTACTACAAATGAAACACCTTGACTTCACATCCCCATTGTCTATGTTGTAAATTGACCCCAAACATCTGAAACTTTACGTCTTTTTGGACAAACAGTATTACCACTAGAAGGAGGTTGACCTACGGCTACATTACGGTCCATTTCTATTGCCTCATTAAACAAATCTGTAGACTCCTCCATGCCAAGCCAATCTAAAGGACACAACATAGTATTTACATTTAAATTAATTAACCAATCATAACAATTCATCCAAAAAAATAAAATAAAAAACACTCCCATATATTTTACAAGCAAACTAACTTTACCAAATGGCTGGATTTTCCCAACTCAACAATCAACACTTCTCAACTCCAATAACTCAATGCTCACAATTCACAATGCAAATAATGATTCTAACATTAATAGAAATTTGAAATCAATGGTACATTGGTTTCTTAATAAGAAATTAGGTATTTTTTTGTGATTGGGGATGTTTGGGTCAATTTACACATACCTCGATTAATCCTCCGGTGCCTTGAAATTAATGATTAGATATACCCTCTAGTAGCTATTCCTATTAACAACCAAGAGGAATTAAACTTAAGACCTTTTGAGTAATACATTCAAAAGTCTTTATTGCTCTATTGGTCACCTAGGATGGATAATTGGGTACCTATTTTGTGTTCAATTCTCTTATTTCAACATCTATATTAATTAGAAAATTAAATAAAAAAGATTACCAAATGTGGGCTCATATTGCCCCAGTAGCCCTAGTGGCCCAATAAGGTACAAAGACCTGGCGAAAAGGCAGGTATGGGTCGGGTAGCCACAGTTCATGGGTGAAACAAGCACGGGTCCACGGGTCAATTTTTTCTACGGGTCACCCGCATATAATGGCATTTTTTGTAATTTTTTTCAGGTTTTTGTAATTTTTCATTGTTTTTTGTTATTCAAATTGCATACTTGAAGTTCTAAATTGTATTGATTCAAAAACTTAGTATAAAATTCCTTTATTAAGCTTGAATAACTTGGTTAATTATATTAAATAAATTGATGATTAAATTAAATTTGATTAGATTTCACCAAACATCATTAATTCATTATTAATATTTTTCATATTTATATCAAACTTCACCACGTAGAATTAGTAAACACTAAACATACATAGTAATTACTAATTGGTAAACACTACACATATAGAATTAGTAAATAGTAAACACTAAACATACATAGTAATTACTAATTAGTAAACACTAAATATATAAAATTGTTCAAAATTCAACTTACATATATAGTAAACACTAAACAATTAAACATATAGAATTTTTCAACCAAACACACTAAACAAACAAAGTCTATTATACATTGACAGCGTTAGAAGCTGCCCTTGATTCTGTAATCTCCTTCTTCGCAGACACTTAGCTTAATGGCACAACAAGCTGAGTATCATCAATTTCATCTTCTACAATTAACAAAATATAAGTTAACTATCGTTATATATTAACAAACTAAAATATTAAAACATGTGAAATATAAGTTAAAATATTACCTTTAACTTCATATCCATAAATCCATGTCTTGGTGCATATCAAAGACTCTGCATTCTCCAGTAAAAGTGAACTTTGATAGTTACTGAGCACTTTGCTACCAACGCTGAAACTGGACTCCAAAGCAACAATTGTTATTCACGGGCCATCATGGAAAGTATCAGGTATCGATCACTATTTTTCTTCAAATGGTCTAGGATATCCAGATTGCAAAATTTGATGCGATCAAACCTTGCCTCTCCCAAATAAGTATCCAATTCGGACTTCGTAGTAGCACTAAAGTCACTCTTGTAGTAGTCAAATTCCTACACCATTTAAATATTTAAATTTAATAAAGCAAAATTACAAACTAAACAAAACCTTATTAATCACAAGAATATAAAAATATTTAAGGAGTAGTGACTTACACAAATATCATCTCCAAGGATATTAGGACTACTAGTTTGTACCCAAGGATCGCCAGGAACCTTTTTGCAACTTAGACCCTCATAAGCAGCAAAAGACCAACTCCAACTTTCTTGATGCTACTGTTGGACTATCAACTTTTTTGTAACAAAACTCAACAAACTCAAACTTGAAACGTGGGTCCAGAATTGCTACAATTGCTAACACAACGCTATAAGAATCCCAATATTTGTCAAACTTTACTTTCATTTGACTTGCCATGGTACTAACAACTTCATCCTCATTTTCCATCTCTTTGTATAAATGCACTTGAACTCTCCACACATTTCTAAGGTACAAGTTTGCTGTGGGTATTAGGAACCCGAAAAAATAGTAGTGATGTCATAAAATGGTTGTAAGAACTTGCAAATCCTCACCCTCTATCCAATTCTTCATCTGAAGGACAACTTTTATAATTGGGATCTATCAGTGACAAATGAACAAACACACGACGGTATATTAACGCACTTTCAAGCATTAAATAAGTGGAATTCCATCTTGTGGGAACATCCATTCGCAATCCTTTTGAGCTTATCACACCAATTTTTTTAACAAGTTCTCCAAATTTGATTAGCCTTACTTTCTTTAACATATTTCACACTTTTACGAATCTTATGTAAAGCCACGCTACTAACCTTTAACCCTTCTTGGACTATGTATTCAAGATATGTGCACAACATCGCACATGAAAAAAAGAACTACCGCATAATAAAGCATTTTGCACACAAAGTTGACTCCTTAAATTGTCTTCCACTTTATCATTATTACTTGCACTGTCTAATGTAAGAGAGAAGACTTTCTTTTCAATCCCCCAATCTTTTAACAAATCATACACTATTTCTAACAAAAGAGCCCTTGAGTGTGGAGGAGCAATATGACAAAAATTAAGAATTCTACTTTGTAACTCCTAATTCTCATCAACATAGTGAGCTGTTAAAGAAATATACCCATCAGTAGTACAAGAACTCCAAATATCAGAAGTCAAGCATATTCTACCCGAAATCCTCTCTAAAGCAAGCTTCATCTTTTCCTTCTCCCTATAATATATCTTTAAGCAATTCACCTTAGTAGTGTTCCTAGTATAAGGCTTAACTTCATGATTCAAATACATGTGGACATCTCTAATTCTTTCATGCTCCACTATTGAATATGGGTAATTATGTTTTATGATTCCTATTGCCATCTTCTCACAATAAATTTCTTGAGAAATCCTGAAACGTCTCAATTTAGTATCACAATCCATCATCATTTGATCTACACTACTAATGGTACGTTTAAGACAACCTTCCATATGGTGTCTCAAATTGTTAGTCCCATGAGTGGAACTACCATATGCATAAGACTTATTACAAATCAACACCTTGCCCTCATATCCCTATTGTCTTCCATATATGTTGTAAATTGACCCTAAACATCTGAAACTTTACGCCTTTTTGGACAAACAATACTACCACTAGAAAATGGTTGACCTACAACTACATTACAACCCGTTTCTATTGCCTCATTAAAAAAAATCTGTAGACTCCTCCATGCCAAGCCAATCTAAAGGACACAACATAGTATTTACATTTAAATTAATTAACCAATCATAACAATTCATCCAAAAAAATAAAATAAAAAACACTCCCATATATTTTACAAGCAAACTAACTTTACCAAATGGCTGGATTTTCCCAACTCAACAATCAACACTTCTCAACTCCAATAACTCAATGCTCACAATTCACAATGCAAATAATGATTCTAACATTAATAGAAATTTGAAATCAATGAGAAAACTCAATGCAATCTTTATATAAAAACTGTACTACAATAACTCAATGCTCACAATGCAAATAATGATTCTAACATTAATAGAAATTCGAAATCATACAAAAAACTCAATGCTCATAACTCACAAGTCACAATGCAAATAATGCATCAAAACTCAATTCTCACGGTGCAAATAATGGTAGTTAAATGTATTGTCTTTTCAGCCCAAAACATTTGCCAACTTGGTGAAAGCGTTTACCTCTGAGAGTGACAGTTGCTTCTGAGAGTTAGGCAACGTTAGAGTGAGAGAGAATGAGAGTGAGAGGAGAGCAAAAGCTACCGTTCGTCGGCGTGATAAGGTGAGAGAGTTCAGACTGAGCTGAGAGTCATGTCAGAGCATAATGAGAGTGAGAGAGAGCTACAGCTGCTGCTGTTTCGTTAGCGGCGGCCTAGGTTTGGGAGCCGCTGTTCATCGGCGTGACTGAGCGCAAGAGAGTTGAGACTAAGCTTAGAGTCGTCGGAGCATAATGACAGTGAGAGGAGAGCTGTAGCTGCTGCTATTTCATTGGTGACGACTTAGGTTTGGGAGCTGCTGTTCGTATACGACAGTGAACTCTGACTGTGGCTGCGTGAGTGAGCTATGAGTGAGCGTGCTGCTACTGCTGCATGAGAGAAGAGAGTTGAGTGTATACTCTTGGGTTTGGGAGCTACCGTTTGTCGGCGACAGTGAGCTCTGACTGTCACTGCGTCTTGCATGAGTGAGATGTGAGGGAGCCGTGAGCGTGTTGCTGCTGTGTGAGAGAAGAGAGTTGAGTGTGTACTCTTGGGTTTGGGAGCTGCCGTTCGTCGGTGACAATGAGCTCTGATCGTGGCTGCATCCTACATGAGTGAGCTGTGAGGGAGCAGTGAGCGTGCTACTGTTGCGTGAGAGAAGGGAGTTGAGTGTGTACTATGATTGTAGTCTAAGAGTTGCGTTTTGAGTTTGACTTTAGGGTTTGTTTTGTAACCTTTGTTCTTTGTAAATTGTTATTACTTATTTGAATTTTGAATATTTGTTAATAAATTAAATTGTATTTTAAATTAATTTTTTTAATTCAATTGCGGGTATTACCCGACCCACTTGCAAATTTCACGGACGGGCCGAGTACAGGTCACTTTGAAACGGTCTTTTGGAGGGATACTCGTACCACAATACAAATTTGTGCCATATCTAGAAAGGTGGCTGACGCATTATCTCCAATTCCATTCACTCTCATAATAATTGAAGCAAATAGTGGACCTCAACAGAACTTTACAATAAGAAAAAAACAATTATAAAACAAAGAAAAAGAAAGAAAGCTTTACAAAAGAAAGCTATTCTTTCTTTTATTACAAAAAGAAAAAACCCAAATGGATCAATCAAGTCCAAACCAACTTAAAAATCATTCGACAATGGCACATGTTCAGAGTGCATGAACACATTGCCATAGATCAGCCCAGCAAGCCCACCGCCGATAAGCGGCCCAACCCAGTAGATCCAGTTATCGTGGAAGTCACCGCTGGCCACTGCTGGCCCGAAGGAGCGGGCCGGGTTCATGGATCCACCGGAGAATGGGCCGGCGGCCAAGATGTTGGCACCAACAATGAAACCTATGGCAATGGGTGCAATGGTGCCCAATGAACCCTTCTTGGGGTCAGCTGCCGTGGCGTAAACTGTGTAAACAAGAGCAAATGTGATGATGACCTCCATTACCACTCCTTCAATGGCTCCAACTCCAGCTACAACACTGTGGATGGGAATCGCCTGCAAAAGAAGTAACAAAAACCAAGTTAATTAATCACTCCTATGGTTTCGGTTTACTATTGGCCAGGTTGGTGTTTTGGGTAATTGACAAGTGTCCGCCCGGACGTTCTTGTAGGATTTTGAAGCTTACCAAGCCTCCTGTGACAACTTTGAGGAGGTAGCAGGCAACAATGGAGCCAAGAAGCTGGGCAATCCAGTAGAAGATGCCAGAAAGGATAGTGATTTGGCCTCCGAGAGCCAATCCGAAGGTGACAGCGGGGTTGACATGGCCGCCGGAGATGTTGGCACCGACTGAGACTGCAACGAAGAGAGCAAAACCATGGCAAATTGCAATCGCAACAAGCCCTTCAGGATCAAGAGCNTGCTCACAATGCAAATAATGATTCTAACATTAATAGAAATTTGAAATCATACAAAAAACTCAATGCTCACAACTCACAACTCACAATGCAAATAATGCATCAAAACTCAATTCTCACGGTGCAAATAATGGTAGTTAAATGTATTGTCTTGTTTGCCCAAAGCATTTGCCAACTTGGTGAAAGCGTTTACCTTTGAGAGTGACGATTGCTACTGAGAGTTAGGCGATGTCGGAATGAGAGAGAATGAGAGTGAGAGGAGAGCAAAAGCTGCCGTTCATCAGTGTTACATCGTGAGAGAGTTCAGACTAAGCTAAGAGTCGTGTCGGAGCATAACGAGAGTGAGAGGAGAGATACATCTGCTGCTGTTTCATCGGCGATGACTTGGGTTTGGGAGCCACCGTTTGTTAGCATGAGTGAGCACGAGAGAGTTGAGATTGAGCTAAAAGTCGTCGGAGCGGAATGACAGTGAGAGGAGAGCTGCAGCTACTGCTATTTTGTCGGCGATAGCCTGGGTTTGAGAGCTGCCATTCATCAACGACAGTGAGCTCTGACCGTGGCTGCGTGAGTGAGCTGTGAGTGAGTGTGCTGCTGCTGCATGAAAGAAGAGAGTTGAGTGTGTACTCCTAGGGTTGGGAGCTGTCGTTCGTTGGCGACAGTGAGCTCTAATCGTGGCTGCGTCCTGCGTGAGTGAAATGTGAGAGAGTCATGAGCGTGATGCTGCTGCGTGAGAGAAGAGAGTTGAGTGTGTACTCTTGGGTTTGGGAGTTGTCGTTCGTCAGCGACAATGAGCTCTAACCATCGCTGCATCTTGCGTGAGTGAGCTGTGATGGAGCCATGAGCATGCTGTTGCTGCGTGAGAAAAGAGAGTTGAGTGTGTACTGTGATTGTAGTCTGAGAGTTGCGTTTTGAGTTTTGACTTTAGGGTTTGTTTTGCAACTTTTGTTCTTTGTAAATTGTTATTACTTATTTGAATTTTGAATATTTGTTAATAAATTAAATTGTATTTTAAATTAATTTTTTTTTAATTCAATTGCGGGTACCCGTGGGTATTACCCGACCCATCTGCAAATTTCACGGGTGAACTGGGTACGGGTCGCTTTGAAACGGGTCTTTTGGAGGGATACCCGGACCACAATACAAATTTGTGCCATATCTAGAAAGGTGGCTGACGCATTATCTCCAATTTCATTCACTCTCATAATAATTGAAGCAAATAGTGGACCTCAACAGAACTTTACAATAAGAAAAAAACAATTATAAAACAAAGAAAAAGAAAGAAAGCTTTACAAAAGAAAGCTATTCTTTCTTTTATTACAAAAAGAAAAAACCCAAATGGATCAATCAAGTCCAAACCAACTTAAAAATCATTCGACAATGGCACATGTTCAGAGTGCATGAACACATTGCCATAGATCAGCCCAGCAAGCCCACCGCCGATAAGCGGCCCAACCCAGTAGATCCAGTTATCGTGGAAGTCACCGCTGGCCACTGCTGGCCCGAAGGAGCGGGCCGGGTTCATGGATCCACCGGAGAATGGGCCGGCGGCCAAGATGTTGGCACCAACAATGAAACCTATGGCAATGGGTGCAATGGTGCCCAATGAACCCTTCTTGGGGTCAGCTGCCGTGGCGTAAACTGTGTAAACAAGAGCAAATGTGATGATGACCTCCATTACCACTCCTTCAATGGCTCCAACTCCAGCTACAACACTGTGGATGGGAATCGCCTGCAAAAGAAGTAACAAAAACCAAGTTAATTAATCACTCCTATGGTTTCGGTTTACTATTGGCCAGGTTGGTGTTTTGGGTAATTGACAAGTGTCCGCCCGGACGTTCTTGTAGGATTTTGAAGCTTACCAAGCCTCCTGTGACAACTTTGAGGAGGTAGCAGGCAACAATGGAGCCAAGAAGCTGGGCAATCCAGTAGAAGATGCCAGAAAGGATAGTGATTTGGCCTCCGAGAGCCAATCCGAAGGTGACAGCGGGGTTGACATGGCCGCCGGAGATGTTGGCACCGACTGAGACTGCAACGAAGAGAGCAAAACCATGGCCAAAATAGCAATCGCAAACAGCCCTTCAGGATCAAGAGCGCATTTGCCGTCAACTTTCTATCATCCAAAAAAAAAAAAAAAAAAAAAAAAAAAAAAAAAAAAAAGAGTTAGAAATCAAAACCAGAAACATCAATTTAGGAATAGAAAATGCATGCATGCAAAAGAAGAAGAAGAAGGGAGGGAAAAGGTAAGTTTATTACTGTAAGCATAGCAGAGCCAACGCCGGCAAAAAAAAGATCAAGGTGGAGATATCAGCGAGATAGGCCTTGAAAGAGCCTAAACTGAAGGAATCATCAAATCTCAAAGGCAATCGCCATTACTGATTGAGAGAGAGAAGATGAAGATGGAAAAGTTTGTAGAGGTAGAGCACAAATGCCGCGGGCTATGTCACTTGTCACACACACATATATATAGAGAGAGAGATATGCTACAAAGAGTAGTATAAGACAAGCTAATATTTATTATATGGTTTTTAGATAAGGTGGTGTATAATAAATATGGTGACGAGGATCATATTGTATAGTTTTAATTTTAAGGGGCATGTACATTTCTTCTCTTTTATGGTATGCGCTTCATAAAGGAATTAATCAAAACTCTTTATTTTATGTAAAAAAGATATTAAAAGATATCAAAATGTTCAATAATAAGTTACGATTATAAGGGAGTTATAGCAGTTATTTATTTTATTTTTGTGTCATTACCATTTTTTTTACATTTATTAATTTAATAATCAATATAAATATTTAATTAAATCAAGAGATAACTATGATCCCGGAATAAAGTTTATATAAAGAATTTTTTAGTGGAAAGTATTGGTAAGTTATAAAGAGGGTTAAAGACATGTTGGTCCTGAGGTTTAGTTAAGAATTTGAGTCTAGTGAATCTAAAGTAACACTTAAATTTTATCAATTGCCAACTATTAATTTTTTTAATTATGTGTTCGAGCTAGCTAAGCATTCGACTATTCCTCAAGGGAAGACTCCCACAATAACTCCTCACTGTGACCCTTAAATAAATTATGACAAATGTACTATTTTCGTACAGAAAGAATGTATTTGGACTGTGGTTGAATATACACAACTTCTTAATTCCCTTTATTGTTGGTTATCTCAGGGTGTCTAACATTAAAATTTTACTTGTAAAAGTTTAAAATCCTCATCAATAGAATTATAAAAAAATGAAATGCTTTTTAACGGAAAATTCTATAAGATTAAAAATTGTAATTATAAGAAAATAAAAACTGATAAATAGAGGTCGTTTTTCAAACAGCTGCCATCTGTAAGGAGAAACTTGGACCAAATGTTAGGGACTAAATGGTATAACTCTATACGTATAAATAAGATAAAAAGGAATAAAGAGCAAGAATCCAAGTATATCATCCGGTCCAAGCAAAGTCAATCAAGCTTTTCTAGCTGAAAGCTAGCTGTCACAAGCATGCTTTATGGAAATGTCTGGACGCTCATCAATGATAATTCATGTGAGCAAAGGGAGAGTGATGGGGTCATCTTTACTGTTGTTTTCTGAGGATGCCGAAGACTAATTCTGGCCACAAAAAGCACGACCATCCTCACAGAATGGACTTTCTTTTCAGGGTTTTCTTCAGATTTGAAATATGTGTGGATAAGATTGGTTTGGAGTTATTTTAATGGAGATTTCAGTACAATATTTTGAATTATTGAGGAGGTGGCCGGCTGATTTGAGATAACCAGGAATCTTGAGCAATCTTTGGCTTGTTGTTGGTTAATTGGTATTATTGATATGGGTTTGTTTTGTTTATTTCTTTTTATTGGCTTTTTATTCAATAAAAAGTGGTGGGGTATCCAACTATGATTCTTTGTCCCTTTGAGACAGGATGAATATGGGGTAGGTCCAAATGAATGACCATGAAGAGTTCAATTTCAATGGTTTGGTCACACCACCTTTTTTTCTACTTGTGGGGTTGCCAAGTTATTTAAATCAGGTTTATAATGCTCTTGAATCAACCAAAAAAAAAAAAAAAAAAAAAAAAAAAAAAAAAAAATCCTTTGGTGAATTGTTTTGAGTACAATATTACTAGATTTTTAGTCGGATGGCAAAACTTTAACCATCTGGGTGGGTTATACAGAGTTTTTGTGTCTAAGTCTCACAAAATGGTCAACAACCATATTTGTGACTTACCTGATCCATTAAGTTTATAAGACGTTCAATGGACTCCGAAGATTAATTGAGATGTATGTAAACTGACATTAACATCTAGGTTATTGAAAAAATAATAATAATGTAGCACGTCATAAGAGAAGAATAGAATATTTGTCATTTTACAAACCTGATAAACCTTTATCAAGATATAATGTTATCATATCATTATCAAAATATTAGAGTTGAATAAATTCTGGTTATAATATAGTGATATAGTACACAAGTAAAAGAAATCTTGCATTTTGCCAATATTTTTTTTAATGATATTAGTTCATTTTGTGTTCATTTTATGAACATTGAGCATCACATGTTATGTCCCACTTCGATGTTTTTATGGCTACTACCTTACCACATGGAATTGCAAACTGGCTACCATTTCAATTCCTTAAATTAAAGTCTCACTGTTGAAGAAGCATTTCACATTTACCTAACTTTGGCTTTGCCTTTTCTCTTCTAAATGACCATAAACTAACTACAATCATATCACCTTTGCTTTTACTGGGTAATTAAATCTCTGAAATTAGGTGAGAAGTGTCTGTGCTAAAAGAGTGAAAACTGTTTTTGATCACTGGTATGATTTAACATCATTGTTCCACATTATGGTATCTGGGTTGTTGCAAATAATTCTAAGTGTTTTTGCTGCCATTCATTTTGTCTCCAGTAAAGAACAAGAACAATGGCATTTCTATGTTTTATAAATCAGAAAGCAAGACGTATAACTGGGACCAGTTTGTTTAATAATCTAAGGTCCAGGTTCATCATGGTACTTCCATTGCTGAGCTTGATGCGTCCATTGTTGAGCTTGAGAGTGACTGATCATAGCTTTTGCTTAAGGCATTTGTATTGGTTGGCAATATTTTGGAAAGAATATTAATTTTTATAATTGTAGTTTAATATAATTTAGTAGTGGTTGAATTTAGACATGTGAAACACAAGTTCACTTTGTTAGAAAGAAAAGTCTGGTCTTTCCAGTTTCCTCTCATTTTTGTGGGGTTGAGCCGAAAGAGAGTTGAATATGAGCTCATATATGAGCTTTCTAGGGTAAATAAACTCATTACTCCGATAATTTATCGGATCAATGCACCCTTTTTTTTTTTTTTTTTTTGGGTTGTCGCAATCAACTACAGCTAAAGCTCCATTAAAAAAAAAATTTCATGGGTTGGACCAGTGTTCTAAAAAGTAGACTAGATTGGCCAATTGGACGAATCACACAAGCGATTAGAGTCCTCTCTAGTCTAGGTTACCATTTTTAACTGTTCATAAAATCCCTAACTTGACCGCGCTGATGAATGAGGGGTTACTAAGTATCAGGGTTAGAGGAGGTTTATAGAATAAAGGTCGGTGGTTGAAGGGGTGGTGTCAGATTGAATTTTAGATGTTGGAATTAGCTAGAGTTTAGTCGAAAAATCAACCCAATATGTGAGTCACGGTCGGCGAATGGGGAGCTACCAAGTGTCAAGGTTAGAGAGATTTTGTAGAGTGGAGGCCATGATTCAAGTGGTGATGTTGGATTGAATTTTGGACACCGGAATCAATTGAAATTTGGCCAAAAAAATCAACACAATATTCGAGTCACGATCGGCAAACGAGGGGCTACCAAGTGCTGGGGTTAGATGGGTTTTGTAGAGCAAAGGCCGATGGTTCAGGTGATGGTATCGGATTGAATTTTGGACGCCAAAATCAACCGAAGTTTTGCCAAAAAAATCAATCAAATCGCGAAAGTATATGCTAGTCACAACTAGCAAACGAGAGGCTACCAAGTTCTGGGGTTAGAAGAGTTTTATAGAGTAGAGAACGATGGTTTAGGTGATGGTGTCGGGTTAAATTTTGGTCGGAAAAATCAAAACCTAAACAGATCGCAAGAGTGTATTTGCAAGATTGCAAACCTATAAGAACTGATGTAGAGTTTTCAGGGGTGTGTTTGCAAGATTTCAAACTTTATGGATCACCAGAGACCGCCAGTTTAACTGATCGAACTAGTCAATCTGAGACCCAACCCCTTGGCCAGGTGACACCCTAGGTCGAGTTTAAGAACACCGGTTAGACCACTTCGTCGAGGAATATAAGGTTTGTCATCTAAGTGTCAATATCCTCATTTTTAAGATCATTAGAAGTCGAAAACAACTCAAATCAAAAGAAGATCCTAATGTTTTACTTATTAGTCTATTGACGTTATGTTATTACTGTTATCATAATATGATCCTCTGAAGAAAAATGCAAAGATCTTGTAAACCATCGACACTGTTCTATAATCTATATCAATTCTCTAGGCAATGGGAAAATTCTCCTCTAAATTAGGGATGCAAGACTATGAAAGAAATAAAATGTACAAGCTTATACAATAATTTCAAGTTCACAATCTCATGTAACAACAAAGTACTTCAACAACCAGATGCAGCAATTTTCTGCAAAGCAAGAAATTGATTTCACCATGAAAGTTTAAAATCTATCCATTAACCATGCACTTTTCAACTGTTACAAGTATTTACTTTACTAATAGATACTCAAGATCATCAGTATCTAAGAAATTATAGCAGCAAATCTTATTTCGGGAACCTAAAAAAGAGGGAAAAATTAGAAATTTGGAAGCAAAAGCCGAAAATACGCTAGTAGGCTTCATCACAAGAGAACGATCTTATATAACACTAGTGGCAAGTGTTTTCTACTCAAAGGGAACTAAGTTGTTAATCTTCAACTTAAATGGATCAGTTTGCTTTGGTGTTTTCAGGAAAAGGTATTGAAGCACAGCAATGATAATAGCCACTTTCATCAAATACAAATCTCTGTGAAAGATGAGCTTCGGGGATAATATACTCTCTCCATTCCGCAGATCCATATTGCTTGAAAATCCCCGTGCATCAAACGAACAAGCTCTCTTGTCCTACTCTTGCTGTACAATCCAGTTTAGTTTCATACATCTGTCAGAATAGAGCTAAAGAAAATAAAGAAAAACCAAAGGGTTTATAAGCCATGGAATAACAAAGAGACAAAAAAGAAACGGGCACCTTTTCCGATGCCTTGCATTCATCACAGTGGCATGCAACTGCAATTTGAGGAAACAACCAACTGTTAGTAATAATATTTTTTAGTGAAGATAAATGAACAACACAAATACACAGATAGTTAGGTAACACGGCTGTGTACTGGGCAACCAACAGAGTTCAAATTAAGCAGCAGATATCATTGTTGAAGTTTGAAAAAGAAAGAAATAAAATAAAATAGAAAAGAACAAGAACAAGAACAAGAACAAGAAGACACTTAACATAACATAAAATTACAAAAGCAAATACTTGAATGGTCCTATATTGTACCTTCAACTTCTGTGTAGCATCTTTCTCAAGCACAAGTCCAGCTTCATTAAATGCATCAATAATGACTTCTAAGAAGGTTCAGGAAATTCAAAAGACTCCACTGAATTAATAAATATGACAAAAAATTGATAAAACTAGACAATATTGTACTCTGTTTTTCCACTGTATTTCCAAGTGTAGCAGAAAAAGGAGAAGACAATGATATTGACAATTAAGAAATGAGGATACGACATGCAGAGAGAAGTCGACCATCATCACCATTTCTTCCACTGGAGCATAGAGTACATGAGCTTTGGCTGAAGAACCTCTCATTAATTCCTGCACAGAGAAAGGTTGATCCCAAATAAGATATTATGCACTAAATTGACATTTAAATATTAGCAGATTCTCAACCTTCACCTGTCTATGTCCCGTCAGCTCAAAGACTCAAACTCAATATAAGCTGTATTTGAACTTGAAAAACAATTCCACCAGCCCCTTTAGTCTTACAAAGATGGATCGATCATCCAAGGCATCCATCACTTTCGAGGAAATACTCTGACAGAAACATAAAGCATTATAACATCAAGAATGCTACTATCAACCAATAGCTATTTGAACAGAAATTCACCTTCAAAACTCAATAGCTGCGTTAACTCGGTCCTTGTTCCACAATTTCAACATCAGCACGGTTATGTGAAAGGTTTTTGGTTTAATAAACCTAAATCTGTTGACAACAGTACAGCATTATTGTCAGAGTAAGAAAAAGGAGAATCAGAGACTATATAAAATGCCATGGTCCAATATGTTAGTTGCATGGTTCCAGTGTTGTCCTCTGGAGAAGATGCCCAAAGAAATGAACTTAGTCACTTACCCTGTAGTAACTTGGGGTTAATATCCAACCGCTGAGGAATGAAGTCATGACATGTTGTAATTCTTCTTTTTCTTCCCCCATCCTTCTCATCGCGTAATTTGGAGAACTCAGACAGGTGAGACAAGTGAAGAATGAGCACTTGTTTCATCTGGTATATTGTATTTCCTTTATCCTTCACATGCACCAAAACAAAAATATGGCCAATCACATGGTTTCTTATTTCATGTGCCAACATATCAGATACATATTCAATTTTTGGGGCAGTATCCGCATCGCTCACATTTGTCAGATTTCCCAAAAAAAAGTAAACTTGTAAGAGAACTATAAATTCTCAGTATTAACCATACATTTGTCCTGCATATTAAGAAGGAAAACAGTTTAACCAGTCACCCAACGTTGTTTTCAAACTGAACATCAAGATACCAAGAAAGAATAGAACTAGTGATTAGCCATAATTAATCTAACCAGTTTAATTTTTGGTGCACGAGACAAACCATTAGAGTCCTCAGTCCTGTCCTGTCTCCTTTTAACACCAGTCTTCTAGAAGCCAACTGTTTGATGGTCTTATTATCACCAAACATATAATAATATAAAACAAAGACCTTAAAAAGAAAGCAGACCAGAACCGAGACAGTTAAAAAAAAAAAAAGAGAAATGTTACAGCAAACCTTCCTGTTTCCAGCTGCAGCTGGTATTCTCTCTTGTAAGCTACAAATCATTGAAGGCGATTTCAACAACTAATTTTATTTAACTATCAAATTCATATGAAATATACAAAACATTGATAATGATTGTGATAAAAAAAAAACCAGCTTACTTTTGAAGAAAGCTCCATGCTCTAACAATGCTAATTGAGTAATGAGCTGTGTCCAATGAATTCAAAGAATGAATCTATCCCTGTAATATTAACTCATGATTATTAGTATCGACATCTGAAGACATAGAAAGTATAAACAAATCAACCATTATATTACCTGGTTTCAGAGTTGTCCTGTGGAGAAGGCAAAATCTTGTGTAATGAAACAATATATGCTGCATTAACTAATTGTTTGAACTTAATTGAAAACTATCTTGACCATCGGAGAATTAAATACAAAGGAAATGGCATCCAAGGCTTTTAGAGGCAATTGCCAACAAATTTAACTGATTATCAATGAAATACACTATTACTTACAATCTCACTTCAAATGGTGAAGGATATGGTTGAGTTGCATCTTGACATGATTGGAACACAAGAAGCTGCAAATTCCATTGCATGAATGAAAGCTTGTCGTCAAGGGAAAGCCAAGGGTTGTAATTCTGCTCTTGGAGACTAATCCATGGTTAACCTTGAAGATGAATGTGCATAGTCCATAGCCTGCCGACAAGGTCATCTTGTTTGATAGAACAAATGAATGACGGAGCTGATGAATGTTTTTTATGATGCAGAAACTGTTCAGAACACATTAGAGTTGTGTCCGAATTCTCCTAGAAGAGAAATAGAAATGGATTTTATCCATTGTGCAGGTTGTATCACAGGATATTCTTGGAGATAACAAGATTGATTTTGAGGGTTGACCAAGACCACGCTCTGCAATACAATTACAAATTGCACTCGGAGTTCCAATCCATGAAGATTTATTGTTAAATTCTCCTGCATCCTTTCAGTACCAGAAAAAAGAGGGGGTAACAGTGTGTCATCTTGCTTTAAAATTCAACCAATATGATACAAATTGTGACATTAAGAAGAAAATATTACTTACAGGATAACAGTTGACAGTAATGGAGAAAATTCTGAATAACTAATAAATCCTTTCGCTAGACACAACTTCTTTTTAGCAACCTTGGCTAAAAAGCAATAATATCTGCATAGAACAATGCCTATTATCGATAAAAACTTAATTCTTCAAGACAGACAAGAGCAAGAAGGAAATAGAAACGTATAGAAGCTCACCAAGCAAATGTGGAAACAAAACATTAGGCACTTGTTTCATCGGAAATATTTTCTGTTTGTTACAAGAAAAATCGGCTCTTCGTAGTTCTGTCCTTAGGTATATTTTATCTGCTGATAAGTAACAAAGCTTTATATTCTCAGCATAATTAGCATTAATGGCAAATCAATTCTGCATATAAGGAAAAAACTAAGATGACCAGCCAATATTTTCTGTGACATAATTTTTGATTGGACATAAGTAAATGAAGAAAGTATAGAGAGGACTTACCAAGGATAATAGCCAATTTGATCTTTGAAACAGATTCAGTTTGATTGCTTTTCTTAACTTCCAGAAACCATTCTACATTTGTAAGTAGCATCATTTAACTGAACTTATTTAAATGAAGAATAGAGTTAATGATATGTCATACTTGGTTCAATGCATCATAACTAAAACACGCGCGCTGCATAATTGATCGGATCCATCCAACCTTAAGAGACAACCAATGACGGAAATTTAACATTTAAAGCTTCAAAGTTCAGTTATGGAAAAGTTCTTTGTTTTAACTGCTTTGAATAGTCAGAAAACAAACTTGGCAAGACATTATCTCCAGAAAAATTGAAACAGCTTAGATGAAAAATCAAAACAGAGGCCATACAGATAACAGAAATGAAAAGCATTACTGCAAATCCTCTCCTCTTCTCCGGCTGATCACATTCTGCTATTCTCTATCTTGTGGACCACAATGCATTATAGCCATTTTTTATAAATTTCTTTGCCCCAGTGAAAAAAATCCAACCCTGAAACACTGATTCATGATTATTAGCGTTGAAATCTTGAGTAATGCAAAATGGATAACTCAAAGACTATATAATCTGCCATTGACCAATATATTACCAAGATTAATACTTTCACAAATCAAAAGCAGTGAGGATTTCTATAGAAACCTGTTGCATGTCTGTATTTTAGCATATTGAAGTTCAATTTCGAACCTATATTTCAGAAATTTGAAAATAAATTCAAAAACCATGCTGCACATTAGAAATACAAAAATTGAAATAGGATGATCAAGAATCACCTGTGGCTTGTGGGTTGCTGGTAGCTGCTGTCAAATTGATAATTCAATTTGGGCTTCCTTGCAGGTACGAGTACGACCCTCAATTTGATGTGCTTCAGGAATAGGACATTTATGAATTATCACTGATATATCGAGTTTTGTCTTCTGGAAAAGGCCACCTGGTAGGGCATTTAACTTGGTCTGGCCTACACCGTAACGGGCAACCGGGAGCTCAGCCGCTCATGGTGGTGTCGACGGTAGCTGGAGACGGTGAAATGGTGCCGGTCATGGTGGAAAACGAATCACCGGCAGTTGGAGAAGGTGGTTTGTGGCCAAGGGAGGATTCCAGTGGTGGTTCCCGGCGGCCGGTGGCGAAACGATGACCCGAAGGTACCGGGAGGTCGCTCTCGAGCTGGGGAGTGAGGATCGGTAGCTGGGGAGGTGCAACATCCCCGGAAAGTGAGCGAAAACTCGCCTGGAAGCCGAAGAGTCACAATATGTAAAGTGATGAAACTCGCCGGAGAACAGTCAAATCAGCGGCAAGAAAGCTCGGGGAAGATGACCCAACACTCGGGAAGCCGAACCTTCGCCGGAAAATGGAAGAAACTCGCCGGAAGATGAAAGGTCGCACGAAGGAAGCCCAAACGTCGCCGGATTCCGTTAGATCTACGGTGGAGATGACGGTGGATGATGAACCGGCACAAGGGGAGGTTAAGGGTGACCGGAAATGGCCGGAACCCGGCGAACGGTGAGGGTTTCCCGGCTGCCTCCTGGTTTTGCGCAACTTCATTTATTTATGTGGAAATATAGGTATACTTTTGGTCCCTGCACGATTGAAAAGTGACAAAATAAGCCTCATAGAAATATACCCGTTTAACCCCTGAACAGCATAAAAGAGACAAATTCAGCCTTAATCAATAAACTGCAACCTAATATCAACTTAAACACTCCAGCCACCATCTGGTGGTGGTAACCGGCTATCCGTATTGAATGGATGAGTTGGAGGTGTTTTTATTAACTTTTGATATTTTATTATAAGAGTGTTTAGTAAATAAACAAACATAGGAGATATTTTTGTTACTTTCCAAATTTTAAATCGTAATACCCGCCTAATTTAACTTTTTTCAAAATATTATATAAAAAACTATCAGAATAATAAACGAAACGGATTCGTACATTCGTAAAAAAAACATTAGAACTGGATTTCATGAATAAATTTATAAATTCGTAAATTGTCTTAATATAATTCAATTAAATCACAACTAGGGTATTTTAATCATTTAAATAGTCATTTTCATGACCGTTGTAGAAATAGTGACACATATATTCAGTAAATGACCTCATTGAAACAGAGAGCTATAGAAGAAATTCGAACCAGAGCTTTAAGAGGTAATAGAAATGGAAAAAATTATTGTAAATCTTCTTCTGTTCTCCAGCTGCCCACATTGTGTGCTGTCCCGTCTTTTAAGCCTCTTGGACTAATAAATTTGTGCCTCTGAATGAACATTGATTGAGTATTAATTAAAGAATGTGAAATCCAAGGATAAAAGACTATATGGAAAGACAATCACCAATCACCTGGTTTCTAATATCAGACATGAGTAGCACCGGAAAAGTCATTGCATCTGTGAATACCAGATTTGGGTCAATTTTTTCCAAGCCTGCAGAAACAGTAAAAGATATTCAACAAATGAACTTCAAACTTAACATTTTTAGTAAGTAATTTTTGAAAAAACAACAATAAATAAGCTGAAGTGATTGAACATTTAAAAAGAAATTGAAAAGATAAGCTTGTCCTGTTGCTTCAGACAATAATATAACACATAATTTGATTTAAAAAAATGTTATCTGGTTCCTAGATTAGAAAAAAATAACAGAGCATGCTTAAGTAATTACCTGTGGCTAGTGGGTTGATGTTTATTGCTTCCCTTTGACCCATTCAATACCAATTTTCTATGGTAGGGATGTGAGAGATCTTGAACCAGTCTTCTCCTGTTCCTTCTTTGTATCGTTCTTTTAGAATACGACATCCCCAAATCATCAATTTCTTNATTGATCCTACTGCAATGTGCAACAAGAATGCAGTAAAACTTAATTATCACTTATCAGACAAATTCTGAACTCAATCTTACAAAAACGATATGAAAAACTTACAAGTCTGTCAAATTTTTCAGCTCAGCAAATTCCGTTGGTAAATTTCCAGTCAATCTATTGGAGGAAAGTCTCCTGCAGCCAAAATTTAATTGATAACTTCAATAAAAATGAGAAAAAAAAAAAAAAAACAACAAAATATAAGAACCCCCGTAAATGACTTACAAAGTCTCCAAATTAACTAGTTTCCCAAGCTGCGTGGGCACTGTTCCTGAGAATTGGTTTGCTTCAATACTCCTGGTAAAATAGAAACAATAAGATAGCCAATAGAACATATTTGTCTAATTCTAAACAGACTAATGTGGACTATAGCCATTAGATTATTGCTAGAATCAATTTGTGAATTGTGTAACGCAAGAGTTCAAACTTCAAAGCTTACAAGTAAGTGAGACTGATGATGTTGCCCAAATGGCTCGGAATATTGCCTGATAATCGGTTCCCATAGAGAGAGCTGCATTGATAATTGCCAATAGTTGATGAATTCACATATTCAACTATTTGGTTAGCATGATCAGACAGATATAGATGCAGCTTACATAAATGTCAATTGCATCGAAGCCCATTCGACTGGTATCGAACCATTCAAGTAGTTGTAGGCAAAATTACTGCAAAACAAACAAGAACATTGACATAATTTAGTGTGTTTCACCTTACCTATTTAGAGATGTCTATTAAAGACAAAAACAGACGCCATGAAAATAAACGAATTGAAGTCCCACCATTGGATCCTAAATTTCCTTTCTGTTCATGCTTCTTCCTTCCTAATTACTGGGGAAAAAATGTGTATATTTATAAAAATACATATTCAGATTTGTTTAGCTCACACGAGATATTAGGAAGCTGGTTCAATTCTGGTGGAAGAACTCCAGAAAGGCTGCAACGTTTGAATTCTCTGAAAATTGAAAACAAAACATATCCAGAATCAGTTAGTCACACCCTAAAAATGCAAAATCAGAAACAAAATCAAACAATTAAAATGATAATTCTGTAGTTTAGAAGATGGTAAATATTCTACTGTTTTGTCAAAACAACAATGAAATTAAATATAGAAAATATTGACAGATTGAATTTAGAATCTATAAAGTGACTTGCCCTTTAAAATCTGTAATTTAATTATTGTTGTGTATTGAAACTTTTCAGCGGTATCACATTACACAAATGGTTGTTCTTACTTCAATGACCACAAAATCAAAGCAAATTCACATTCTTATATAGGATATTCCTACAACCTTTGTAATATTTCCTACAGGATTATTTCCAGAAGGCATTTGCCGATTTCCAAGAACAATTTACCCCAGGAAATGGACTTTACTGAAGTGTATACAACAAAAGAGATGGGCAAATATATACAGAGAATAAGAAAACTAACATTACTGAAATGTGTTGTGTACTATTATCGGGTCCAAGGATGCAAGAAATGTTCCTGGTTAATTCTGTCACAGCCGATTTCTCATGGAATTCACAAGCAGTATCGGCATCAAAAGTCCAGTTAGTAGCTCCCATTGTTTTGACAATTTGATTCAGAACATCAACTACAACACATCCACAGACAAACACAGCAACAGATAAGCAAATCAAATTTCAATTCAAATAGAGGTGTAAATTGAAACAGATTAACTAATGGCGCCCAAACCTAGAGAAGATAATATTATTATATGATCAACGTTATATCAAATAAAACAGCGATAAATTAAGAGAATCTGAAGACTTGATCAAAATGAAGTACAGGATTTTACAGAGAACATAATACTGACAGTACTACACTTATTTTAATCTCTCTTTTCCTGAAAGTTCTTATATGTTTTTTTATTGAAAACTCAGTCAATATGCATGTACAAAACTATAAAGTTAACCGTGAACAAGGTGAAATTCAAGCGAAACAGAAATTTGGGAAAGAAGAATTTGTCTTACCCTCGGCTTGAGGCAGCTTAGCAGCTACAAATAGTTGTTTCACTACACAACTTAAAGTTAGAATCGATACGAGTAAATTCTTGAAGAACATCATTGAAATTGAAAAACTCAAGAAAGACGCCTTGAACTCTCAAGCTTTCTTAGCTAAACATGAATACTATTTCATTTTGATCTTTCTTTATACATTATGGTAAAAGTAAGAATGATATGAATGAGAAACTTCTAAGTAAGAATGTTATGAATGAGAAAATTCCAAGTAAATCACTAACAGCCATCGGAGTAAAATATTTTGTCTTTCAGCTAATATGAATTTGAAGTCCTGTTAATTAACTAACTAATTATTGGATGTCGTTATTCTATGCACTGAAAAATAAAACCGTGTGCGAACATAGCATTAGCTGACAAGATTCTGAAAACGATAAGATTTTCAATGGCAGACATGACTAAATAAGCAAGCCGAGATTGGACTGTACGTGGTCTGTTTTCAAATAAGGTCAGTCGCCAGTATTTAATATGGCTATATATGATGCAAGTTGCTGGGGCTGCGGAGACAGAGTCAACTATGGAGTCCTCGGCTTGCGGACTCTCTGTCTCACACTTAGCCAACAGCAGCCCACTGGAAGAATATTTAGTATGAAAAATATGGTCAAAAATTGTGTTAAATGAGACCTGTTAGGGGTTCTTGAAGAGGATTCACTATTGTTTTGATTAGTATTTATCAACTCAGTTAGACCTCATGGTGTGTGATTAAGATTTAAATCCAAAAGATTCAAAGAAAAAAATTGCATATCCAACAACGCCAATGAAAACAAGTGTTTAGATTAACTTATGTCTATACTTGATTGCGACAGTCAAGATTTCTTCCTCAAAACAGCATAAACAGCATTGAAAACATAAATAAACCTATATGATTACCTTACCTAACATTCGACAAGTCTACCAGTTTGAATATTCTTTGTACTGCACAAATCGGAACACGTAAACATGCAAGTTTAGTCAAATACATTGAGATATAGTAATTCATATATAACTTTTTAAAAATATTACAAATTACCAAAAAAAAAAAAATGGTGTTTTTGTTTTTTTAAAATAATACAAGTTACTAATTCCTAAATTTTCTATTATTACAATATAATTTATTTAAAAAAAAAAAAAAAAGCAGGCAATTCAAGCCAGGGTGAGGATTGGTTTCAATTTCAAGGAAGCCCTTGCCTGATCTATGCTTTCAAGCGGGGATCAGGCGGGGTTTTTTTTTTTTTTTTTTTTTTTTTTTTTTTTTTTTTTTTTTTAATGGGAATGGGTTGTTGAAATTGCATTGTGTTGGAAGACTTGTTTTCAGCAGAAGGACATTAATGTCATTTAATAAAATTCTGTCAAAACTACAAAAAGTTTTAATGGTAGGGGGTTTATCAAAATTTTCCAAACCTCAAGGGTTTAAAATTAATGCCAAAGCATATGGTAATTGCATAAAAGATGGGATTAATGAATTATTATATAATTGTAATTAACCTGGCAAGAGAGTACCCACCCACCCTTATTTGACAAAGGAGTACCCCATCACTTGGGGGATTTTGGTCATATTAAAATATTTAAATTTAATAAAATAATCCGAAAGCATATGATAATTACAAATGATGGGATTTAATATTTAAAAACCCAGATGAAGTATAAGGAATCTATATATATATTTTAAGGTAGCAGGTATACCTGTCCCAATATATAGGAATATATTTCTAGTAACATGATTAGAACCTCAGTTTAAACAAATAATAATTTGAATAATAAGTATATAAAATGTTTATAGTCATAGTTAAGAGCATCTTTTGCTTTGTAATGGAATACCTCCTCTTTCCTGGACTCTAATCTTTAACTCTTTCCCTATTACTACTTTTCCTTTAATAATTAACTATATGGCTTTTTCAGACATTTGAATTCTGAATATTAATTTTTTAAATATAAATCAACATAGACAAAATGAATGATAGATCTCATACAAAATCTTTAATTAGGAAAATAAATATCAATCACTTTTCAAATCCTCTCGAATCGTGGCCAACCATAATTGAATATATATTAAATATATTTTAAGTAAAAAATAATTTATAAGGGTGAAGGTTTAAAGTGAACAATAAATCTATGGACAAATGTGTAATTGTCATAGTCAATACTAGCCAACCTATCTATTCAACAGCTAAAAGTAATGGCAACTTCAAGGGGTAGTTTCGCAACTTCAAGAGCTCGGGTATTATTCGGAAAAATATAGTTAAATTATGATTTCTCATAACTCATAAATAGTTAGATTCCATGTAGTGGGTCTCTTATTTTATGTTAGTGAGGGACATTATTTGACCAGTCCTACATCGACGTAGTAAAAATCAATAAATAATTATGCATGTGGCCAAATGACTCAGCACTTATCTTCCCACCTCACCAGTAGCGGATCCAAGAATTTTTTTTAGGATGGCCCAAAATAAAAATTTATTATACATTATTATTTTTGTCCATTAATATTTTTTTTAGGGTGGGTCAAAATATATAAATTTATATATTAATATTAAAAAAAAAATTTGAGCGTGGGGCTGGATCCGCCACTACACCTCTCACGCCAAGCACTGTAGTGAAGGACATTATTTGACCACTCCTACATTGGTTTAGTAAAAATCACTAAATTAATTAGGAAAAACGACTTACACCTATCAAAGGTTTGGTGAAGCGATGAGTGGTATCTAAAAAGTTTCAAAATGATAAACAGGTACCTTCCATCAGTGAAAAGACTAGAATGCCCTTTGAGAAATATTAGTTTATTTTTTTAATTAGACCCCTTAAGTTTATTAATTCCATCAAATACCCCTAGAAAAAAGTTAAAAATTAACAAAAACATCCCCACTCACCCATACTTGCCAGATTTCAGTGGCCACCGCCGGTGGTAGCCGGAATTTGTCACAACGATCTACGCCACCACCGAAAATGGCCAATAATTCACCGATCTGGCCTTTTATGGTCAGATCCATCACGGATATGGCCGGAACAGGCCAGATCTACGACCACGGATGTGACCGTCGTTGACAGTCAACGACAACCATTTCTTTGGCCGTCACTTTTCAGCCAGATCTGGCATTTTCACGTTAGATCTGGCCTTTTCTGGCCAAATCCACTATGGATCTGGTCGGAAAAAGCCAGATCAATGAAATACCAGCCATTTCCGGTGGTGGCGTAGACTGTTGTGACAGATTCCGACTACCACCGACGGTGACAGTCAGAATCTGACAAGTATGGATGGATGGGGGTATTTTTGTTAAATTTTAAACTTTTTTATGGGGGTATTTGATGGAATTAATAAACTTAAGGAGTCTAAAAGTAATTAAAAAATAGACCAATATTTCTCAAAGGGTATTCTAGTCTTTTCACTGATGAAATGTACATGTTTGTCGTTTTGAAACTTTTTGGATATCAATCATCATTTCGTTGGTTCGGCCAATTAATTAATGTATCTTGTAGTATTTTAATTAGGCATCTCGTAAATTCCAAGAAATATACAATGAGCGATAATGTCACACCCAAGGTTTGCATAATTACATTGTCCCACCTATTAACTTTAACAAAATCATTTTTCCACACTTCGTCAATCTTGATCAATGGAATCTGTTACCTGACATGTGATTTGATTTAATAACATGTGAAGGTGCTTATTTTGGCGTTCTCTGCGATGTGGTGTTGAATTTGTGGGGTTTGTTTATTGGTTTTTTCAAATTTTAAGGGTGGGAAAATGTAATTACGATAAAATTTCAGTGGGAAAATGTAATTTACTCCGTGGGGGACATTATTTGACCAGTCCTACATCGATTTAATAAAAATCACTAAATAATGATATAATTTGTCTACGCATGTGGCCAATTGAGTCAGCACTAATCTTCCCACCTCACATGCCAAGCACTGCAGTGAGGGACATTATTTGATCTGTCCTACATTGGTTTATCAAAAATCACTAAATAAATTAATGTTATGTTGTAGTATTTTAAGACTCTATCTCGTAATTTCCGAGAAACATACAATGAAGGATAATTTGTGAGATTTGAGTGATTATACGATATGCTGATTGAACTAATAAGCCTTTCATATTTGACGAAGCAAAATTCTTCTTTGCTAGGGTTTATAGTTTTGATCAGAAATCGTTGTAACTTGTGAGATTTGAGTGATTATGATTAGTCATTCTATGAGGGTGTTATTGCTCTCAAGTCAAGGATTCCTGGGTGAGTATCTCTATGGTACAAGTTGCGGGTAGATTTCAGTTTAAGGGTTAAGAGGTATATTAATCTGTGTAAGGTTGTAATTATTGGATCTTGAAGTAATATTAGAGCAGTGAGCACCTCCAATTCCAAAGCTAAAAGTGAATGTAGTTTATACAAATCTTGGATAAGTGAACCACAGTAAATCGATGTGTTGATTCTTTGTATTGGCTATTTGATTATTGTGTGTGTATGTGATTTAGATAATTTGGGTTAATCATAACAGTTAAGAAGAAAGGTTCCAGAAAATAACCTAATCAATTCCACAAATAATCAAAGATGTGGATACTTTCACATCCACATTCCTTGAAGAGAGTATAAAGTTGACTATAAACTGAATCTCAATCAAGTATTACAGGATTACAACTCATCAATGGACAATGGATTGATAGAAAGAGTGAATGCAGGAGAATTACACGTTATAACTTCTTCAATAGCACTTCACATCACAGAATTAGTACTAATTTTTCGGGTTTTCGAGAGTTTTTAAGCCTCCGAAAACAGAGGCAATTAAGGAAAAGGAAATGGATTCAAGCCATTTGAGGAAATTGCCAACAATGAGTCAATGATATAGAGGGGCCTTTGACAATTTAGCTCAAGACAACGAAGGAATTCTGGTACAAAGAACTGATCATTAGTTGAATACCGTGCTGCACCTTGTCTCAAGGTTCAAGTACTTCAAATTCGAGAACGATATCATTGAGTTGCATCTGTGAACAAAAAGCTTGAGGATCCATTTCATGAAGCTTGTCACAAAGGGAAAGCAGATGTGGTAATGCTGCTCTTATAAACTAATCCGTGATTAGCAACAAAGCTTAACTATGAAAATGGAAGGGCATTTTGATGTCGTCAAGCTCATGATGAATCAATCTTGGTTGATGGAATTTTAAGAAGATGAGGATGATTTAACAGCTCTACATGTTGCTACATCAATAGGGCTCACAGTAATAACCAAATCTCATTCTTAGTCCGGAACAAACATGGCTTATGATGCAGAAGTTGTTCATAACATGTTGGAGCTTGGTGGTGTGGCTGAATTTTGCTCAAAAAACCAACAAGACATTCTCCAATGCATTGTGCCTGTAGCAGAGGATACTTGGAGGTAACTAGATTGTTTTTGAGGGTTGACCAAGACCTTTCTCTACAATACAATGGAAAAGGTTACACCCCATTGCACTTGGCAGCCATGCATGTCAGAATTCCAGTCCTTGAAGATTTTTGTTAAGCTCTCCAACTTCCTATCAGTACCTGACATAAAAGGAAGAAACAGTGTGTCATCTTGCTATTAAGTTCAAGTGGAAGTTTCAAGACTTGTGATAAAGAACAAAATAGTTTACACTTGAATTGATTTTAATTGTTACTATCTGAATGATGTTATTTCAGTTAGCAATATATATTTTGAATAAAACAACAGAGAACATCAACTGCTGCAATTGTGAACGAGATACAGTGCTAGAAGTGATGTAGAAAGCAACCAATTCAAGAAAGCCTTAAAGCCACAGAAAAACTCTCTAACCAGGGGTCACAAAAATACTTGAAAACACCAAATGATTTGATATGGGCAACGGTGTGAACTGCCCTTAGACTTCCGACTTTGCCAGCAGCCCAGGAGTTGTGCCTGCATCAAGCTCAAGCATGTCAGCAAAATCTAGAAAAGATTCAGGCGATTGTTAAATCGAAGAAAAATATGTGATAGTCATTACTGTTGATCAAGATGATATTATGCTGGAAAGTGGAAACTCATGAAGTTGGTCACATTTTTGTAATAATGGAGCTGCATACTTTGGCGGCAAAAAACTGGAGTTCTGTTGCTGTTAGTTTCTACTGTAATGCATCAGAATTTCTTTAATTGTTATAAGGTACACCTTAGGTGAATTCAGCTGAAAATCTGTTGCTGCTTAGGTGTTAATATAATGTGATGTGTTTGTAGTTGTTAGCAAAGTATGGCTGTGTATTTTGATTGTAAAACCTACTGCAGAGTAGGTGCAACAGTGTAGTAATCTTTGTATATTTTTGCATTATTGCTTAATGAATTCAGCTCATTCATGCATTAGGCCTTTGTAAGTTAACTTTGTTTCAGCTTTTCCTTAGAATTCTCCAGCTCTAAAACCATCAATTACAGTACCCTAATAAAACCACAGATCCAGAAGCAAAAATTGGATATGCTTACCACCTGGCCTCACGTGTCATTGAATCTTGTGGCCTCTTGCCTACATCAAGCGCGCAACCAGTGTGAAAAGAGGATTTACTTGAGCATCCATCCCTAAATAAACCAGAAATTCAAGATGATAAGCCTCTAGAACCAGTTACCTTGACAGAAGAAAAGTTTTGTGTAATCTGAAAGAAATAAGGACCCTGAGTGATGGACGCGGGAGAGAATTGAATCAACCTTCTAAAAGTCGCCATAAAAAGCAAAGGCAAGATGAGATATACGAAGAAGCTCTACATAATGCCAGGAACACAATTACAACGGTGGCAATTTTGATTGCCACAGTTGCTTTTACTCCAGGCACAAACCCTCCCGGTTGAGTCCCTCCAGGAGGGACCATTGAAAGGGAAATTAACAGTTGGCAGAACAAGGGATCTTTACTGTAAGCAACAACATTGCATTTTTCACATCCTCTGGCATTGTCATTGATCTGGTGAGCTTCATCCCCTTTCGAGGAAAACAAATTACGAAAATGTTGGTGATAACTCACAAGGTCATGTGGATGGATAACTAAGGTTTATTCTTTAACCTTAGGATCTTCATTTTTTAACCTTGGTTCACTGCTCAAAACTGAAATATGGATATTAAATTTTCTATATAAAAAATAAAATGCTTTTTTTTTTTAAAAAAACCCGTATAAGCATAGAAACAACCTCAATTAGACGCCAATGGATTTCACCTAGAAATTGAGTGAAAAATGGATTACTAGCATTGAAATCTGAAGTGCTAAAAAGTATGGATGAATCGAAGACAACATAAAATGCCATGGTGCGATATATTACCTGCATGGTTTCAGTGTTGTCCTCTGGAGAAGGCGCCCTGACCGTGTCTTTAACTCGGGACCAATTACTGATGAAGTAATTCTTACTTTTCTTGTCCCATCCTTCTGATCTTGTAACTGAAGAAATTTCAATCTAGGGAAAAGAATAACTGATGAAGTAAACTTCCCAGTGATCTCATCCCAAAAAATTAAAGATAAGAAAGACACCTTTAGAAGAAAACCAACCTGTATTCAGACGGGTAAGAGAATTGAAAAATGTTTAAGAAAATCCTCTACTCTTCCAAAGTTGGTCAAATCTAGCCATTCTCTCAAGGAAGCCACAAAGCATTAAAGCCTTTACCTTGGCGACTAAATTTTTGTGCGCCTCAGAAATTAAAATATACCTGTAACATTATTAGTCATGAATTAATTGCATAATGAAATTTTTAAATGATACAAAATATGAATAATGCCTATCATCAATTAATAATCCTCTTTGAAGACAACGAAGGAATTCTTGACAGAGAACTGATTGCGTGAACACCATGTTGCGCCTTGAGTTGAGTTGCATCGTTGCAACTGTGAACAAAAGCTTGAAACTCTGTTGCATGAAGCTTTTCATCAAGAGAGAGAGGATGTGGTAATGCTGCTCTTGGAGATTAAGCCTTGGACACAAACTTCACTTGCTTGCGGCAGAGGATACTTGGAGATAACAAGATTGTTTTTGAGGCTTGACCAAGGCCTTGTCTCTGCAATACAATGACAAAGGTTACACCCACTGCACTTGGCAGCCATGCATGGAAGAATTCCAATCCTCGAAGATTTTTGTTAAGTTCTCCAACTTCCTTTAGTATCTGACATAAGAGGAAGAAACACTGTGTCATCTTGCTGTAAAATTCAACCACTATGATGAACTTGTATGTCTGGAAAATTTATTCATATCATCTAATCTTCTCCTTAAGAGAGATAAATATGGAAACACCGTATTACATTGATGGATACCTACCCAGAATCACTCACTCAAAACACACACCACAGCAGTCACAATGAATCAACCCAGAATACACAACCAGAACTTGCCCAACACAGGAAATATCAGAAATTATATATATATATTGAAGATGATGAACTCTACACCAATTCAAGATAACCTCAACT
This sequence comes from Pistacia vera, assembly GCF_008641045.1. NCBI lineage: Eukaryota > Viridiplantae > Streptophyta > Magnoliopsida > Sapindales > Anacardiaceae > Pistacia > Pistacia vera. The sequence goes on from NW_022195999.1 coordinate 345,833, forward strand.
CAATCAACATGAACAAGTAAAGAAATAACAAAAATGAAGATAAACAGGGTAACAACTAAGTAACATAGCCTGCTGGACTTCAAGGGCCAGCCAGCTCCCCTTTTCACTTTTCTTCTTTGAATAACCTTCTAATTCTTCTTGTCTCATTGACTAGCTTAAAAACCCTCCAAAACTGATGTAGTGTATTTTCAAGAAGTTTATAAAACACCCCAAATCAAGGTGTTTTGGTTGGTTTTAAAATTTTATTTCACAAATACTCTATCCACTACAAAACTATCTCAATTATATCCAAATTTTAAAAAATTAACCATATTATGTGTGTCGCCAACCATATTAAATATAAAATAATTTTAAGCAATCATAAAAAAAATTATTAAAATCTCATTTCTAAATGCTTTCTTGGAGAAGTGTAATTACAATTTTTCAATCACTCCAGATACTGCAAAGAATGGCAAAGAATGATAAGGAGACTTTATTACATTTAAAGTTATAAAATACTAATAAGTAGAAAACAAATAGAAAACCCTTACCTTGTAATTGAAAAAACAAAACTCCAAACTACTGGTTGAAGTTAGGGTATTTTATGGGCATTTATGTAAATTTATCATTTTAAAAAACAGTCAGAACCGCTAGAAAATAAACTCTCAAGCATAGGTTGGGTGTTTTAAAAACCCCTACTAAAAACCTTTCAAAACTACTATGGTAGTTTAGCCTCATAACCACTACCATGAAACTCTCAAATGGACCCTTAAAGTTTGAATTGGTAAGTTCAGCGTAGAGCTGGGCATTTGGGACCGGGCCCAAAAGCCTAGCCCCAAAACCCAGTCCTCGGAGACCTGGTCCCGTTTCCTAAGGAAGAGGGCCCGAGCCCTCCACTGGGCCCTCCTCCAAGGCCCGCGCCTGGGACCGATCCCAGGCCTGGGCCCAAATTTTTTTGCATTTTTTCAATTTAGTCCTCTGCACAATTACATAAAACTCCCTACTAATTTTAAATAAATATAAATTATGAGGGCTAAAATTAAATTTTACAAAATTTATAAAAAAAAAATTAATAATAATAATGTTTTTATAACCGTTTGCAGCAGCCAACGGTTATATTTTTCTTTTAACCATTGGCTGGCAACGGTCACATGCCAGCCAACGGTTATATAAATTATAACTTTTTTTTTTCATTTTTCCCCCCACAACTACGCTGTAAATAACCCTAAAATCTTTCATTTTTTTCACATCAATCAATCTCTCATTCTTTCATTCTCTCAATCTCTCTACTCCAAATCTCCAATCAATTTCTCATTCAATTTATATTTATATTTATAATTTATTCATATTATTTATTTATATTATTCAATTTTTTTCTATTTTTCAATATCATCATAATTTCATATTATTATTTAATTTCTTTTCATTTTAATTATTTATTATTTTATCATAAATTTATAATGGCTTCCTCAAATGAGTTTTACATTCCATCCACCGAAGAAATGGAAGGCTTCAATCCATTTTCACCATTTTCTCCAGAGGAAGCAACTGCAATTCCACAACCACATTCAGTCAGGACGAGGTGTAGCCAAACACATGCGAGCTACGAGTCAATGGGCACGGGCATAGCCCAACCCCTCCGACCATCAAAGAGGGTCGTGTCCAATGTATGGCGATACTTCACCAAATCAAAACAGCCAAAGACAAATGGGGAGGGGGAAGAATCGTATGGGATATGTAATTTTTGTGGAACCATTATTGGCGCTGAGAAGGGGACTTCGACGATGCGATAACACGTGGAGAAGAAGCATCCCCAAATAGATGCATCTTCAAGCGAATTAGGACCATCAGGTAGACAAATTCGATCTCAACTTAATTTTAATTCACAATCCTCAACTCTCTCAACATGGCAATACAATACACATATTGCACGAGAGGAAATAGCAAGATATATAATTACTACGGACTCTCCTAGTTGTTTATATGAAAATCCTTTTTTTATTAATATGGTTAAAACTGCATTTTGTCCAGCATATACCCCTATTAGTAGAAGTACAAGTAGAAGAGATATACTAAAACTTTATAACAAAATAAATAATAAACTTAAAAACGAATTTCAAAATTTTAGGAATATATCTATTGCACTTACATCAGACATATGGGCTTGTAGATCAAAAACCGATTTTTTAACTGTCACAGTACATTTCTTAGATCATAATTGGGGTTTACAACAAAAATAGATAAGTTTTAAACCATTATATGAAAAATATAGTGCTGAAACTATTTATTTTACAATTCTTGAAGTTTTGCAAGAATATTTATTAACTGATAGAGTTGTAGCGCTAACGCCTGATAATGCAGCTGTTAACACCGTGCAATCTCTTTATTTGAAAAGAGATTGGATCCGTGTGGTGAAGGCAAATTTTTTCACCAGAGATGTGCTTGCCACATCATCAATTTGATAGTTAAAGCAGGTTTAGATGCTATACATTCAAAGATGGAGATGGTGCGCAGAGCTATCGGATTTATCGTCGGCGGTAGCAATAAAAGATGGCAGGAGTATGTCAAATATTGTAAGCAAGAGGAGTCACCGGTTCGACATTTCAAGTTATGTATAGACATGCCTATCTGTTGGAACTCTACCTACTTGATGTTGGAAAAAGCTTTGCCAACCGCAAAACAAATTATAGATTTCGTCAACCGGAAGAACCAACCAGAGGAAGTTGTCAGCTACGATGATTGGGCGGTTTGTGAACTTTTTTATTCATTTCTTAAAAAAAATTATGATACTACTAATACATTAAGTGGTATTTATTATCTAACTACTAATTTAGTGTTAGATATTTTACTTCAAATTGTTAAAACTTTTGCTCAATATAGATATAATAACATTTTACGTGAAATTGTTTTAAATATGGAAGAAAAATATAAGAGATATTGGTTAGATATTCCATTCTTATATGGATTAGGCCTTTTTCTAGATCCTAGGTTTAAATTACCCGTAGTTAACGGTGTAATTACTGAGTTAGGCCAGCATTTAGGATATGATTATATGTCTTATTTTATCGACTTTAAACAAAAATTAGATAGGCTTTTTTCTTTATATGAGAACAAGTACAATGGAAGTGGAGCGTCTAGGAGAGACGATCAGGACCTTGATGCAGCCCTCCCTCAAGGATCGAGCAAGTGGACGTATGTGGAACGTGGCAGAAGCTCCAACTCGTACATACATGGACCAAATGAGCTGACTCGCTACCTACAGGTGGACCTGACCTTTATGATGATGAAGGAGCAACTTGACATAGATATTCTTCAATGGTGAAACCAACATGAAAGTCGATTCCCCATTATATCCCAAATGGCACGTAACATTTTATCTATGCCGGTTTCTATAATTGCACCCGAGTCAACATTTTCAACAAGTGGTCGGATTGTTGAAGACAAATGATGTTCTTTAACCAATGAGATGATTGAAGTGATAACGTGTTTACGGGATTAGACTCATGCAGAAAGAAGACTGCAACAGCACCTTGAAGATCCCGAACTACTCAAACTCTTTAGGAATACAGATTTTAATGATGTAACTAGTGTTGACGATGGAATTGAAGATGAATAATTTAATAAAAAAATTATTTAATTGTTAATTTGTGAAGCGTGAATGTGCGAAATGTGAATATTACATTTATGTTAAAAACTAAAATTAACTATTAATTTATTTATTTTTTTATTATTTTTTCAAATTAATTAAATTTTATAAACTTACTAATCAACCCCTGAAAAATACTAAAAACCCCCTATAAAATTTCATTTCGCCCCTAAAATATAAAAAAAGATCAGGGGAGGAAAAAAATTATCCAAGCCCATAAGACCAGTCCCTACCAGTCCTAGGGCCAGTCCTTACCAGTCATAGGGCCTAGTTCGGGTCCTGATTTTTCTCATGGGCCTGGGATCGGTCCCAGGCCCATGAGTGACGGTCCCAAGCCCATGAGTGACAGTCCCATTTAGGACCAGTCCCAAACCTTTTTTTTTTTTTTTTTTGAACTTTTCTGCATTCTGAGTTTGCGACTCTTGCTTGGGTCCGTTCATGTTGATGTTGAAGCAAAATTGATTCCATCAATGCGCTGAAGTTGAACTTAGAGCTGGTTAAGGACCAGTCCCAAATGGGCCTAGGCCTAGGCCCGTTTGGGACTGGTCCTTAACCAGCTCTAAGTTCAACTTCAGCGCATTGATGGAATCAATTTTGCTTCAACATCAACATAAACGAACCCAAGCAAGAGTCGCAAACTCATAATGCAGAAAAGTTCAAAAAAAAAAAAAAAAAAAAAAGGGACCAGATTAGAGAGAGCATTCAGTCTTGCTTGTGAAGAATGCAACTCAATTAACTATGTTGTGCCTAATTTCATGGCGATCAAATGTGTGCCACGCATCTTGAAGCTGTGTCAAAGGCTAATGGCCTGAATCCTCCCACGTGTCGTCTCGTCAACGATTGTCTTCTCTCACCAGGTGATTATTGTCCAAAGCATGGGTAAAGCTACCATTAGCATGGCCAAGCCTATTACAAGCATGGAGATTAATGACTTAGATCCTAATTAAGGGGGTTATGCATGCAAGCAACCTCGTAACACCTACTCTCAACCACTGTTAGAGAGTCAAGTGTAAAAGGAGTCCACATCCTCTGTTCCAGGGGATTACAATATTAGTAAAGTTGAAGACAAAAAATACACTGACCTTTTTTCCTAGAGTTTTTAAAGAGAATAGGTCGCAAGAGCCGAATGTCGTTCATTTATCTCGCGAACTTCCCTATGCAACCCCATTCGACCCTGTAACACTCCTCAATAATAGCACAACAGTAAATATAGGTTTGGTTTCTATACCGCCAAACCACTATAAAAAAAATTTTGCTCTTTACTTTATTACATGACCTTGCTGGTTACCAGTAATCACATATACATCCTACCTGGTCCCTTCGAAGGCCAACTGGATTTCTCTAATTGGTATGAATTATCGCATCAACAAATTGCCATTGGTTTGCTAATTCAATGACATTCATTGACTTCTATTGACTAATTAATATGAAGGGAAAACCCTTTTCTAGAAACGGAGTATACCCTACACACATGAGGAATGAGAAAGCAGAAGATGAATGCAACCCAACACTTCAACAAAATTCTCATATACCAACCCAAAGATTGTTCATGTTACTGACTGACAGTCAAATAATCAAATATATAAAAATCTCATTTACTCTTTTTCTCCTTTAACTCACAGTGTCACTGTAGGGGTGGTAAACGAATCGAGCGGCTCGGTGAGCCGGCTCAGCTTGACTCAAGTCAAGCTCGTCCAAAGCTCGACTCAGCTGTAATCAAGTAGGCTCGGCTCTATTGTGAATATTTTGTGAGTCGAGTTCAATCAATGCTCAGCTCGGCTCGAACAGCTCGCTCGAAAGGCTTTCGAGCCGAATCTGGCTCAAAAAATAAAGGGTTGATATAGAGGGTTTTTGAAACTATGGAGCTTTAAATTGTAATTTGCATTACTTAATATTTGAAAAATTAACAAATCCCCCATGTAAACATTTGTAGAAAACAAGATCTCTTCCCCCATTTACTGAAAATCCCTAAAAGTGAAAAAGAAAAATACCCAATCCACCACCATGCTATCGCCGTTGCCATCTTATTGTCGTCGTGCTCATGTTGCCCATTGTTCCTACCATCGGCCATTTTGTTGGAGGTGATTAAGAATTGGGTACTAACCATCCCTTGAGGGTGACTGCCTCAACCTGGCTCTGTCTCTTCTATGGACATTCGTATGACCACTGAGGGCTTGAGCAGATTTAAATTACTTTTGCAGAAGCTACATGTTATTAACGGAATCAAAGAAATTGGGGAAAAAGTGTATTGTTTGTTATTGATTACTTCGAGAACTTACAACACTTATATGGTATTGTTACTAACAATTAACTGCAATAAAATATTAACTAAACTCTAGTCAACTAGGTATAACACTTTAACACTCAACTTAACTAACTATTACAACATTGTAAAGTAAGTTAAGAGTCTGTTTGTTTTATTATTTTAGATAGGATTTATAGGATTTTTGAAAAAGTAAAAGTTGGGTGGTTATTATGAGGTGGGATTTGACAATTAACTAAAATATCTCCTAGGTTTGTTAATTTACTAAACACCCCTTGTAATAAAACATTAAAAATTAATAAAAACACCCCTACCCACTCATTAAATACCGGCAGCTGACCACCACCACCAGAGGGTGGTCAGATTCGCCGTATTGGCGGATGACCAACTAGATCTAACCCGTCGTGAGCTGATACGACCTTTTCCAGCCAGATCCACCATGGATTTGACTGGAAAATGCCAGATCTGGTCGCATTTGGTTGTATATGGCTGTCGTTGATGGTCAATGACAGCCATATCTTGGTCATCATTGATGATTAGCTACGGCCAAATCTTTGGATGTAAATCGGGCCTTTTCGGTCAAATCCACGGTGGATTTGGCTGAAAAAGGCTAGATCTGCTTACTACCAACCAGATCCAGCCGATAGTGCGCCAATATACCAGATTCTGGCCACCTGTTGGCGGTGGCGGTCAAAATCTGACAAATGTGGGTGGGTGGGGGTGTTTTAATCAATTTCTAAATTTTTTTGGGTGTTTAGTTAAATTAATAAACCTATGAGGTTTAAAAAAAATATGATTTTCAAAATAAGAAAACAAATATGTATTTTGAAAAAAATTATGAATAGGATAGTGTAAAAACAGGAAAACAAACAGACCCTAAGCTATTATAACACTGTAAAGTATATGGCACGTGTAACTTGTAAGATCTTAGTGGCCATGAAAACCCATAATTAATTGGAGTTAATGAGTGTTTAGTTAAGTGGGGTCACTGACTATAGGTAAGACTCCTTGGTGTCTGCAACATCTAGCTAGAACAAGAATAGTTGATTTCTATTACAAACAGAGAACTGATTGTAATTTTCTTATTTTTTATTGACAAATTATACATCAATATATAAGAAAATAAAGAACTAATCTAGGAAATAAAAAATCTAACTTCCTATTTTACAGATTTGTTCCTATTATTTATTGATTACAATCTTAATATCCTATTATAGATTTATACACTTAATCATGCAATATCTGCAAGATTTTGCATGATTATCTACAGCACTCCCCCTCAAGATGGAGCATAGATGTTAATCATGCCCAGCTTGTTACAAATATAATCAATCCGAACCCCATTCAAAGCTTTAGTGAAAACATCTACTAGTTGCTCTCCAGTCTTCACATATCCTGTAGAAATTAAACCTTGCTGTATTTTCTCACAAATGAAATGACAGTCAATTTCAATGTGCTTAGTTCGTTCATGAAATACGGGATTAGAAACAATATGAAGAGCAGCTTGGTTATCACTAGGGGTGAGCACGGGTAGCGGGTAGAACCAGAACCGGGGGTAAGAACCGGAACCGGAATCGGAACCTACCCAGAACCTGCACTGTGCGGGTAGGTTCCGGTTCCAATTTTTTGGAACCGCTACTGTGCGGTTCCGGCTCCGGTTCTTACCCCCGGAGGAACCGGAACCGGAACCGGAACCTGTAAAAAGGGTACCCTGTTTGGAACCTGCATGGTGTACCCCTGTTTGGAACCTGTTTGGAACCTGTTTTGGAACCTGTTTGGACCTGTTTTGGAACCTGTTTTGGAACCTGTTTGAAACCTGTTTTGGAACCTATATTGGAACCTTTTTTGAACCTGTTAGAACCTATTTTGGAACCTGGACTATAAATAATATTTGTGAAATGTAAATAATGGGGGAGTTTCTATTATTTTACATATAAAAAAATTTAAAATAGAAAAAGTTAAATTTTTAGAATAACCTAATTAAATAAATATACAATACAATTATACTTTATACATATAAATTACACCATATTAAAAGCTTTAATAATTATAATACATTAATATAAGTTTTGATCAATTAAGTGAATAATTGGAATTATGATCCAATTAAAAGTGTTTTACATTTTTAATGTTATTAAAATAATTATTTTTGAATAAAATAGTATATTTGATTGAGTAATTATTTTAGTTATTTACTTCAATTATCAAGTTCTAAGTATATCAATATAAATTAGTAATTAATTATTATATATGATAAATTGATAAACATTAATAAATTTAATTACTAGTAAATATCATGCTTAATCAATTATAACATTACATTATAGTTAAATGATTACTTAATTAATTATTTATAACATTACTTAATTGTTTATAGTATAATTTTATAGCATTACATTAATTGATTACTACCTTAATTAATTGACTTTATTATAAACTTAGTACAAACTTAATTAAATGATTAAAAATTTAATTAATTATAATATAACATTAAAAATTTATAGTATTTATTTAATAGTTAATTCACTATAATTTACATTATAGTATGATTATTAATTAATTATAACATTACATAATTAATAATTACTATTTGATTATGAGTTATGATATTATGTTTTAAACATTAGTAATTATTAATTTGCTACATAAACATTAGCACAATACTTAATTAAATGATAAGAATTTAATTAATTATAACATTACCTTATAAACATTTCATTATAACTTAATTAAACATTACATTATAGTTAAATAATTACTCAATTAAATTATAATATTATTATATTACATATATATTATGATCATTTACTTAATTATAGCATTACATAGTTAAATGATTACATAATTACATAATTAGGTATGAATTTATAACATTACTTATAACGTTAGTAATTTACTATTTACTATATTTTACATTACTTAATTAAACGATTAAAAATTTAATTAATTATAACATTACCTTATATATAATATAATTACTTAATCAATTATACATTCTATTATAAACATTAGTATATTAATAAAATGATTTGAAATTTAATTAATTATAATAAATTATAGATTTATATATGATTATTTAATTCATTATAACATTACATTATACATTATAGTATGATCTATTAATTAATATAACATTACATAATTAAATAATTACTTAATTGATTATGAGTTATGATATATATTAAACATTAGTAATTACTAATTTACTATATAAACATTAGCACAATACTTAATTGAATGATAAGAAATTTAATTAATTATAATATTATCTTATAAACATTTCATTATAAACATTAATTAAGCATTATTATAGTTAAATAATTACTCAATTAAATTATAATATTATATATTACATTATATTATGATTACTTACTTAATTATAGCATTATATGTTAAATGATTACATAATTACTTAATTAGTTTATAATTTATAACATTACATTATAAACATTAGTAATTTACTATACTATTACTTACTTAATAACAGATTAAAAATTTAATTAATTATAACATTACTTATTATTTGTAATATGATTACTTATCAATTATAACTTCCATTATAAACTTAGTATATTAATCAAATGTTGAAATTTATTAATTATAATATTAAATTATAGATTTGTAGTATGATTACTTAATTCATTATAACATTACATATATACATTTATAGATGATCATATAATTAATATAACATTACATAATTAAATAATTACTTAATTGATTATGAGTTATGATATTATATTTAAACATTATAATTACTAATTTACTACATAAACATTAGCACAATACTTAATTAAATGATAAGATTTAATTAATTATAACATTACCTTATAAACATTAATTAAGCATTACATTATAGTTAAATAATTACTCATTTAATTATATATTATTATATACATTATATTATGATTACTTACTTAATTATAGCATTATATAGTTAAATGATTACATAATTACTTAATTAGTTATGAATTTATAACATTACATTATAAACATTAGTAATCTACTATACTATTACATTACTTAATTAAACGATTAAAAATTTAATTATTATAACATTACTTTATATATTTGTAATATGATTACTTAATCAATTATAACATTCCTTATAACATTAGTATATTAATTAAATGATTTGAAATTTAATTAATTATAATATTAATTATAGTTGTAGTATGATTACTTAATTCTTATAACATTCACTTATACTATTATATTATGATCATATATTAATAAACATTACATAATTAAATAATACTTAATTGATTATGAGTTATGATATTATATTTTAACTAGTATTACTAATTTACTACATAAACATTAGCACATACTTAATTAAATGATAAGAAATTTAATTAATTATAACATTACCTTATAAACATAATTAAGCATTACATTATAGTTAATAATTACTCAATTAAATTATAATTTATTATATTACATTATATTATAATTACTTACTAATTTAACATTATATAGTTATGATTACATAATTACTTAATTAGTTTGAATTTATAACATTACATTATAACATTAGTAATTTACTATACTATTACATTACTTAATTAAACGATTAAAAATTTAATTAATTATACTTATTTTATATTTTGTAATATGATTACTTAATCAATTATAACATCCCTTATAAATATTAGTATATTATTAAATATTTGAAATTTAATTAATTATAAATTAAATTATAGATTTGTAGTATGATTACTTAATTCATTATAACATTACATTATACTATATAGTATGATCATATATTATATAACATTACATAATAAATGATTACTTAATTGATTGACATTTATTATAAACATAGTAATTTACTAATTTGCACAATATTTAATCGAATTATTATATTTTTTATTATTATAACATTATTATAAATTTATGGATGATATTTAATTAATTATCATTCTATTATACAATATTATATACTTAATTAATGATTAAAATTTAATTAATTATAAATTACTTATAATTAATAATATATTACTTAATTATTAACATTAACATTTACATGTGTATGATCACTTATTTAATTATACATTACTTGTTTCTAATATTAAATTTTAAATTAATTTGGTATATTATAAATACCCATTAACCAATTATAACATTAAATTATAAATTATAAACATTAATAATTATTAACTTATCAAATAGACCCCTGGCAAATGGCAATGTTAGTAATTAGTATTAAGATTGTTGTTTGTTTAAATGATTTTGGTGAAGTTATTTTATGTATTGTGATGAATAATTGTTGTGTTTTGGTTTGATTGACGAATTTTATGTGAATTTGATGAATTGATTGAATTCAAGCGTTGCTTAGAGATTACAGGTTATAGTTACATTGGACACAATGAATGAAAACGAAAATTTGTTAGGGGTGTATTTGTAAACTTATAAGTTATTTTTGTTATTTTTTAAACTAATAGGGGGTAATTGATTTTTTACAGGGTACCCTGGAAAGGAACCGAACCTGCATTTTAGGTTCCGGTTCCTTGAATTGAAGAAACTGTACTGTGGCGTTCCGGTTCCGGTTCCTTTTTTTGGGAACCTGTACTGTCGGTTCCGGTTCCGGTTCCCCGGAAAAGTGCAGGTACCCGGAACCGCTCACCCCTAGTTATCACACCACAATTTTGCTGGCAAAGAGGCCATAAGACCACTTCGTAAAAAACTGATATCCATATTACTTCAAACACAACTGGCCATCCCTATATTCCGATTCTGCACTAGATCGGGACACAATAGTTTGCTTCTTACTTTTCCATAAGACCAAATTTCCACCAATAAACACAGTAGCACGTAATGGATCTCCTATCGATCTTGGAACCTGCCCAATCTGCATCAGAGAAGCACTCAACATTATTATGTCCATGATTTTCGTCAAAATCCCAGGTCCTGGAGCTCCTTTCAGATAACACAGAATCTGTTCTAACGCTGCCCAATATCAACATTAGAGAAGACATGAATTGACTACTACACTGACAGAGTACACAATATCAGGACGAGTGACTGTTAGATAGTTCAACTTTCCAACCAGTCTTCTATACCTCTCAAGATTTCAATAGTTCACCATCTTTGGTAAGTTACGAATTAGGAAACATTGGCATACTACATGGCTTAGCACTCAATTTTCCTGTCTCAGTTAATAAGTCAAGTACATATTTTCTTTGACAGAGGAAGATGCCTTTTCTTGCTCCTTGTAACCTCAACCCCTAAGAAATACTTCAACACTCCTAAATCTTTTGTATGAAACTGAGTGTGAAGAAATGTTGAGTAATGAAATCCCTGTAGTGTCACTCCCAGTGATGATAATGTCATCAACTATACAACAAGAAGAATAATGCCAACTGTCGTTGTTTGTAAAAGACTGAGTGATCAACTTGCTCTTTGTCATTCCAAACTTCGCAACTACCTCACTAAACTTCCCAAACCAAGCACGTGGACTCTATTTCAAACCATACAATGATTTGCGAAGATGACAAACTTTCTCATACTCCCCCTGACAACAAATCCAGGTGGTTGCTCCCATATAGACTTCTTCCTGAAGGTCACCATGTAAAAAGGCATTTTTTATGTCCAACTGATGTAATGGCCAAGAATGAGTAGCCCCATAGAGATAAATAAGCGAACAGAAGTCAATTAGCCACAGGGGAAAAAGTGTCGATAATCCACTCCTAAGTTTGAGCATAGCCTTTAGCTCAAAGACGAGCTTTAAGCCTAGCCACTGACCTATCAGATTTACTTTAACAGCAAACACCCATTTGCATCCAATAGGCTTATTTCCAATAGGTAAGTCAACCAGTTCCAAGTACTATTAACATCTAAAGCATTCATCCTTCTATCATAGCATCACGCCAACCAGGATGAGATAAGCTTCATGGACAGTTCAGGAAGGGAGGAGTCTAGTGATGCCACAAAAACAAGAAAAAGATGATAGTGATAGGTGTCATAAGAACACAATGAGAGATAGGATAATACATTGACGTTTACCTTTTCGAAGAGCAATGGGAAGTCAAGATCATCAGGTTAGATCCAACGACGAAGAGTCTTGGGTCGGACATGAAGTCTGAGTTCTCCTTGACAAGGAACACAGGTATCGGGATCACTGGAGACTGGTCTAATGACGAAGGGACTGGTACAGAGGTCATATCGACGAAATAGACAAGCGAAATGGAGGTATTGGACAGACAAGTGGTGGTGCCCGAGGAGGAACAGTAGGTGGGGAAGACTCAGGTGTGGGAGTAGCTGGTAGGGATGTGACAGTATAGATTAGTAAGTCATCGTCCTCCCCCTGACGTGTATAGGTAGACGAAGTGGGGAAAAAAGGGGTGTTTTCTAAGAAAGTAACATCAGGTGACACCAGATATCTATTAAGACTAGGACAATAACATCGATATCCCTTCTGAAGACGAGAGTAACCTAGAAAAACACATTTAAGAGATTTGGGATCTAACTTGGTTACTTGGGGTCGAACATCACGAACAAAACAAGTACTACCAAATATCTTTGGGGCAATAGGAAACAAAGGCTTAGACGGGAAGAGAACACTGTAAGGAGTAGAACCATTCAGAATAGAGGAAGGCATGCGGTTAATTAGAAAACAGGCCGTGGAAACTGCATCGGCCCAAAACTGTTTAGGAACTTGCATTTGAAATAATAGGGCTCGAGCGGTTTCAAGAAGGTGCCTATTTTTCCTCTCGGCTACTACATTTTGGGACGGTGTGTCAACACAAGAGGATTGATGAAGAATGCCATGCTGGCTCATATAAGACTGAAAAGAACTCGAAAAATATTCTTTGGCATTATCGCTTCTTAATGTCTGGACAGAAGTATTAAATTGAGTTTTAACTTTAGCACAAAAGGCACAAAAATGAGAAAACAACTCAGAACGGTTTTTCATTAAATAAAGCCAAGTTACACGAGAGTTGTCATTAACAAAGGTAACAAAATATTTAAATCCATGTTTAGACATAATAGAACAAGGACTCCAAACATCTGAATGAACTAATTCCAAAGGGACACTAGCCCGTTTATTAACTCCTGGACTTGAAGAAAGACGGTGGTGTTTGGCAAATTGACATGACTCATAATCTAACGAAGATAATTTATTAAACTGAGGACATAGTTTCTTTAACAATGGTAAAGAAGGATGTCCTAACCGATAATGCGCCTCAAAAGGGGTCGAAATACTGGAACATGCAATGGTTATGGGCACCTGTGTGTCAAGGATGTAAAGCCCTCCAGATTCATGTCCTTTACCAATAATCTACTTTGTCGTAAGATCCTGAAACAGGCAATGATCACGGAAAAATGAGATGCAACATTTAAGAGCATGAGTGAGTTTACTCACAGAAATTAAATTAAAAGCGAACTGTGGTAGACTCAATACAAAGGATAGGGAAATTAACGGAGTAGGGTTAACAGACCCAGACTCAAGAACACAAGAAGTTGATCCATCAGCTAAAGTAACATTAGACAAGGAATTATGTGACTGATATGATGAGAAGAGACTAGGATTACCTATCATATGATCTGTGGCACCAGAATCAATGACCCATTTGGAGGATGAGGAAATAAGACATGTATTTGGTTTACCTGACTTGGCAAGAGCAGTGATGGAAGTAGATGAGGACTTCAATGATTCTTGATAATGAGAAAACTTGGCAAACTCATCAGCTGAAATCATAACCCTCTTTTCAGAAGTATCAATAGCGGCAACATGAGCTGACTGAGGTTTCTAGGCCTTATTTTGCAACTTTCTATACGTGCACTTTGTATGACTGGGTTCATGACAATTGTAGCACACAATCCTTCCGGACTCCTGACTCCGATTCTCACGATAATTCGAACCCCCTCCTCTATTATTGCTCCTGTTATATGAACACCCAGTGTCATGATTCTGACTTACAATAGCACTACTCGATTGAACAGATGGAGTGCTTTCTATACGAAGAATCCTAGTAAATATGTCTTGGAGGGAGGTGATCTCAGAACTAGCAAGATCCTGAGATTTAGCATATTCAAACTCAGAAAGGAGTCCAGCTAGGAAACTCATAATCGCCATTTTCTCTCGTTGAGCTTGTTGAACTTGCACATCAGCACTCACCGGTAGAAGAATGTTAAGTTCTTCATATATCTTTTTAAAATCCATAAAATAGGCCGTAAGAGACCTATCTTGTTTCTCAGCTTGATAAAAAGCTTTGCATACATCAAAAATACGAGAAACATTTCCTTTCCCAGAATACAAAAAATCTAGATAGTCCATCAATTCCTTCACATAATCACAATGATTAATTAAACCAAGTACCTCACTATTGATGGAGTTCCGTATCTGCAAGAACAACCCGGCATCCTCTCTCAACCATGTTTGTTTTGAATCGTCTTCAGATGAATCTTTGGTGAGATGATCATCTTTACCAATGCTTCGCAAATAAAGACGAATTGTCTTACTCCAATCAAAATAATTATCAGACCCATTAAGCTTATGTTCCGTAATTTTGGACATTATAGGAACCATATCAATTATAGACTTATCAGTCATGGTAAGAAGACGAAAATAGCCAACAAAAACTCTTTCAAATAATGAACCCTATATCAACAAAAACCAACAAAACTGATACCAATAGAAACCAACAAAACTGTTCTGACCTGGCAGAGAAACTGAGGAACTAATCACACAGATTTGCCGAAAATAACAAGACGAAGCCGGGAAGGGTGATAGAAGCAAGTTCCTCCGTCGCAAGCGCCCACACGCGCCAGCGCGTGGATCTGACGCAGATGAAAAAGGGTGGTGCGTGAGACTCACGTGCTACTCCTCCGATGACCGGACTTCAGGGAATGGTCGATCGGTAGACCGGTAGACGAGGCTTCTTCCTAGGCAAGCGGTGAGAAAAAATGGCACTCTCCAGGGTGACTCACAAATAATGCTCACTTGGGCAGAAAAAAAAAACGAATTGAAAAAAAAAAACAACCTAGAATTGCTCTGATACCATGTTACAAACAGAGAACTGATTGTAATTTTCTTATTTTGTATTGACAAATTATACATCAATATATAGGAAAATAAAGAACTAATCTAGGAAATAAATAATCTAATCTAGGAAATAAAAAAACTAACTTCCTATTTTACAGATTTGTTCCTATTATGTATTGATTACAATCCTAATATCCTATTATAGATTTATACACTTAATCATGCAATATCTGTAAGATTTTGCATGATTATCTACAACAATTTCCTTTTATCATAAAAAAAAAAAAAAAAATAAGAGACAAGCAACATTTTTGGATTGTGTGTATACTTATACAGATCAAAGATGCACGCTTCTCTAATGGCTCGCAAGCCGACTCAAATTCAAATTCTTGAGCTGGCTCACAAGCCAAGCTTGAATCCCCCCTCTCCTTTAACGAGTTCGAACAGGAAATCAACGGCTTGTCTAGCTCGGCTCGAACTCAAACTCAGCCCCCTATTGATCGAGCCGAGCTCGGTTAGCTGAAAACTCAGCTCAGCTCAACTCGGCTCGATAACAGCCCTAGTGTCATGCCATCGAAGAATGTCGTAGGCCCGTTAATTATTGGGATGTAAGTGTCAATTTCCAAAATTTGTGGATCATGATTATTAAACTTGAAAGTAGGTATTAGATAGTAAAATATCCTGAGATTCCTAGCAGAAGTATCACCATTGGAAAGTATATACGTATTAAGAAGTAATTAAGAAATTAAATACGAGTCTCTAAACTCTAATGGAGGTGGGCGATAATTTCCAAAAGTATAGGAATTTTTAATTAAGCTAAAGTTTAGGGGTGCTCAAGATATTAACCATATGAATTAGACCTAGGCAGGGACTAGTCCCAACCGGGTTTGGGTCTGGGCCTGATTGGGACCAGTCACTCACGGGCTTGGGACCAATCCTAGGCCCATGAGAAATTTCAAGGCCCAAGACCGGTCCTATGGGCCTGGAAAATTTATTTTCACCTTGCAACTTTTTTTATATATTTAAGGGGCCAAAAAAATTATGTAGGGAGATTTATGTAATTTTTAGCGGCTTGGAAAATTTATTTCCACCTATGAGAGATTAGTAAATTTTTAATTAATTTTAAAAAATAATAAATAAATTAATAGTTAATTATAATTAATAATTATTTATAAATATGGGGTGTTTTAAATTTAAACTTTAAAGAGATAATTTAATTAATTAATTTTAACATAAATATAATATTCACACAATCACACTTCACAAATAAACAACTAAATAAATTTGTTTTTATTAAATTATTCATCATCAACAATATTTACATTGTTCAAATCTGTGTTCTTGAAGAGTTCGAGTAGTTTGAGATCTTCAGGATACTGTTGTAGTCTTCTCTTTGCATGAGTCCAATCTCATAAACACGTTATCACTTCAATCATCTTATTGGTTAAAGAGCATCTTCTGTCTTTAACAATCTGATCACTCATTAAGAATGCTGACTCAGATGCAATTGTAGAAATCAGCACAGATAAAATATCACATGCCATTTGGGCTACAATGGGGAATCGACTTTGATGTTGTTTCCACCATTGAAGCACATTCATCTCACATTTCTCCTTCTTCGTCATCTAAGACATGTCCATTTGTAGGTAGCGATTCAGCTCATTTGGTCCATGTACGTACGAGCTGGAGCTACTACTTCTGCCATGTTCCATATATGTCTACATACTCGATCCTTGATAGATGTCTTCACCAGGGTCCGGTCGGACATCTCTATTGGACGTTTCAATTCCACTTCCATTGTACCTGCTCTGATATAAAGAAAAAAGGCTTTCCAATTTTTGCTTAAAGTTAATCAAATAATACGTATAATCATGTCCTAAATGTTGGCTTATCTCAGTAACTATATAATCAACTACATGTAATTTAAACCTGAGATCTACAACAAGGCCTAATCCATATAAGAATGGAATATCTAACCAATATTTCTCATATTTTTTTTTTTCCATCTTTGAAACAATTTCCTTTAAGACGTCATTATATCTATATTTAGCAAAAGCTTTAGAAATTTGAAGTAAAATATCTAATGCTAAATTAGTAGTAGGATAATAAATATCACTTAATGTATTAGTGGAATCATAAAAAACTTTAAGAAATGAATAAAAAAGTTTGCAAACCATCCAATCATTATAGTTGACAACTTCCTCCAAATAGTTCTTTTGATTGACGAAATCTATAATTTGTCTTGCAGTTGGCAAAGCTTTTTCCAACATCAAGTAGGTGGAGTTCCAACGGATAGACATGTCCGTACATAACTTCAAAGGTCAAACTAGTGGGTCCTCTTGCTTACAATATTTGACGTACTCTGCCATCTTTTGCTGCCACTGCCGATGATGAATCTGATAGCCACGCGCACCCTCTCAATCTTCGAATTTATAGCCTTTAAACCTACTTTAACAATCAAATTGATGATATGGCAAGTACATCTTTGATGAAAAAATTTGCCTTCACCAAGCGGATCCAATCTCTTTTCAAATAAAGAGATAGTCGCAGTCTTAGCAGCTGCATTATCCAGCGTTAGCTCTACAAGTCTTTTAGTTAATACATATTCTTGCAAAACTTCAAGAATTGTAAAATAAATAGTGTCAGCATTATGTGAAATATATAATAGTCTAAAACCTATCAATTTGTTGTAAACCCCAACCATGATCTAAGTAATGTATTGTGACAGTTAAAAAATCTATTTTTAATCTACAAGCCCATATGTCTAAAGTAAGTGTAATGGATATATTCCTAAAATTTTGAAATTCGTTTTTAAGTTGAACATTTATTTGGTTATAAAGTTTTAGTATGTCTCTTCTACTTGTACTTCTACTAACATGAGTATATGCTGGACAAAATGCAATTTTAATCATGTGAATAAAATAAGTATTTTCAGATAAAGAAAGGGGAGAGTCCGTAGCAACTATTTATTTTGCTGTTTTCTCTCATGATTGGAGTGCATTGTATTGTCATGTTGACAGAGTTGAGGATTATGGATTAAAATTAAGTTGAGTTTGAATTTGCTTAGCGGGTCCGGTTGAAGATGAATCGGATAGCTACATTATTTGGGGGTGTTTTTTCTCCAAGTGTCGTCACATCGTCGAAGTCTCATTCTCAACCTCAATAATGGTTCCACATAAATTACATACCTTGCACGATTCTTCCCCTCCCCATTTGTCTTTCCCTATTTTGATTTGCTGAAGTATCGCCATATATACATCAGACACAGCCCTTTTTGACAGTCGAGGGGGTTGGGCTTGCTTGTGTTTGGATGTACCTCGTCCTAGTCAAACGTGGTTGTTGAATTGCAATTACTGCCTCTGAAAATAGTGAAAATGGATCGAAGCCTTCCATTTCTTCAATGGATGGAACGTAAAACTCATTTGGCACTTCCATTATGAATTTATGATAAAATAATAAATAATTAAAATGAAAAAAAAATGAATAATAATATGAATAAGAGATGATATTGAAAAATAGAAAAAATTGAATAAATTATAAATATAAATATAAATTGAATGTAGAGAATATGAATGACAATTGGATTGGAGTAGAGAGAATGAGGCTCCGTTTGGTTCACTTTTTTACATTTTTTAGAAAAGTTTTTTTTTAAAAGTTAAAAAAAGTTGAATTGGGCGGGTATTATGATGTAGGATTTGGAAATTAATAAAAATACCCCTTATATTTTTTTATTTACTAAACACCCCTATAATAAAACATTAAAAGTTAACAAAAACACCCCTAATCCACCCGATAAATACGGACAGCCGGCCACTACTACCGGAGGGTGGTCGGAGTCACCATATCCGTGCATGACCGACTGGATCTTGCCGGTCGTGCGTCGATATGGCCTTTTCCGTCAGATCAACGGTGGATCTGGCCGACAAAGGCTAGATCTAGCCGCATTTGCTCATCAACGACAGCCAAAGATACAACCGTCATTGATGGTCAACGACGACCATATGTTAGCCGTTGTTGACGACTGGCTACGGCCAGATCTTTGGCCTTAGATCTGGCCTTTTCCGGCCAGATCCACCGTGGATCTAGCTGGAAAATGCTAGATCGGTGCACTACCAGCCAGATTCAGCGCGCCATTATACTAGATTCCGGCCATCTTCCAGCAGTAGTGGCCGGAATTTGGTAAATGTGGGTTTCTGGGGTGTTTTTGCAATTTCTAAAAAAAATATTTAGGGGTATTTAATTAAATCAACAAATTTAAGGGGTTTAAAAAAGTTGAATAATATTGTGAGTTTTTGCAATTTTACTTTATAACTTTTTTGGGAATACTAAAGCGAACCAAACGGAGCCTGAGAGATTGATAGTTGGTGTGAAAAAAATGGAAGTGTGTCGTAATACTCTTTTTTCTTTTCTCCTTTTTTTTTTTTTTTTGGTAAACTATCAATTTAACTCTCAATATTTTTGTCAATTTTAATATTTACAAGAGGTTTTTAGATATTTTTTAAAGGATTTTTTTGGGGAAAAAAAAAAAAGGTTTGGCCTTAAGCTGGGACTATCCCAAGCCCGGGCCTTGGAGGAGGGCCCGATCTAGAGACTGGTCCCTCCTCCATGGGCCTGGTCCGGGTTTGGGACCAGGCCCTCCTACCTGTCCAAATGCCCAGGTCTAAATTTATTATGAATTGAGAACTTTGGTGCATTGGGTGGACAAGGCTGACGCTGACCACGTGTTTCGAACCTGGTTGCGTCAACACTTAACAGGCACGAATCTGAGAAAAGAAAGAGTGTGAAAGGAGAAAAAATTCAATTGTAATGTAATGCAACACAAACCCTATTCCTTTTCCCTAATCTTTTAATGGACCCGCCAAATCCGGCCAAAGATGACGACGATGAACTTTTCGTCGACGCCCTCGACGACTTCCCCTTCGACGATTGCCTTCATACTGACAAATCAGACCAGTCCCCGTCGAAATCCAAAGACATTCCCTCGACTCTGAGGCGGCGTTCGCTGTCTCGCCGGCGAAGTGAAATTCATCGAAATTTGAAGGAGAATGAAGTTATTTTCGAGAAAGGATCGGACTCGACTGTGGACCGAGTTGACTCATTCCGAGTTAGCGAAGATAAGACTGAGGAATCGACGGTAACTTTCGAAAATGATGACCCAGTTAGTGACTCAGCTGATTCGGTTGACTCAGAGTCTTCGAGTTTGCTCGTTTATATTGCTGGGTTAATGATTAAAGCAATTTGTTTTGAGTTCAATTTGCTAATTAGCTTCGTTTTATTTCCCATATCGATTTTATCTTCTTTTTACATGTTTGTGATGGACCCATTTCGTACTGTAAAACGTGGAAGAGAGTATTTAATGCTAAAGTTTTATAATTTATGGAATTTGATATCTGGGTTTGTTAGTCCTTGGATTCATGATTGGTTAAAAGGGTATGAATCGATATGGAAGCTAGTTTTGCGATTCGGTTGGGGCTTGTTCTGGTGTATTTATGTATGCTCCGTGTTGTGTGGGTTATTGCTGTTGGCAGTCGTGATTAGTGGGTTTTTTATGAGGTTTTTGGTGGAAGAACCTATTCAAATAAAAGAGACTCTGAATTTTGATTACACAAAGAATAGTCCAGTTGCGTTTGTACGTATTCTGTCTTGTGATGCTGTTTTCTGTGGCTTCAATTGTGAAGAGAAGAAAGAAGTTTCAAAGAGTTTAGGGTCTCGGGTTATACCAATTGATCATAAGATGCAGGTTTCTGTCATGTTGACACTGCCGGAATCAGATTACAATCGAAAACTTGGGGTTTTTCAGGTGAATATTTGTTGCAAAGCTTGCGATTCCTTTTGGCTATGTGTTTTTTTTAATGTTTCGATCAAGTTAATAGTCTTTAATCAGTCAGTTTGTATTTAGTAGTAATGACTTTGTAGTTTGCTCTGTTTCATGCTTCAGCATTTGCTATGGTTCGAATAACTTATTTGCATAGTTTAATCAGTATCAGATAAGAAAACTAAATTACTAGGGTGGAGGAAATTTTAAATTTCCAGCTAATTAATCGTTACTTTATATGTCCCATAAGCGCAAGATAATTTTGTAGCTTATAACTTCTGCCACATTTCGATTTGTGAATTTTAAGTAGTAGTCTCTCCTTGCAAGTTGCAGTATCATACTGTGTACAAAAGATTGAGACGTTATTTCCTTTTAGAGGATAAAGGGGCCTTAGAAGAAGACCTTAATACTGTGCTATGGCTCTTACTCTAAAAGACTTATTCCCCAGATTTTTAGATAAAACCACTTCTTTTGTCTCCCTCATCTCAATGAAGTTTCATGGCTTTAGGTTGAAGTTAATGAATGTTATGTGAGAATGAATGTTGGATTATGATCTTCTGACCCAGTGACAATAAGTTTGGTTGTTGAGATTAGCTAGAACCTCTGGAGAGTGGATGGTTCATCAGAACATCACAAAAAGTATGGACCTTAATACCAGAATACCCTAACATTGTAGCATGTGCAGCAGCTGGACTATGTGAACTTAAACCACTGGTCTCTTTTTTTGAAGAAAACAAATGTAAATTGTCTTTTTTTTCTGATATAAATAGCTTTTTTCATATTCCAGTACTACTAACTCGTCTATTTTGAATCTGTTCTTAACATGTTCTGTTTAGAACTTGATACTTTAGCATGTGATATGTAATCTCAGGGCCACTAATTTTTTAGATTGATTTATTTCCTCTTTACTTTTATTGTCCGGCATTTTTGTTAATTGCCCTTTCCCTGTTCTTGAGATCTGTTCAATAATTGTAGCATTGGAGTCCATGTTCTGCATTTTTTTGTGGTATGTAGAGGATGGATGCTGGTCTGACTGATTTCCTTTTTTTTTTTTTTTTTTTTTTTTTCGAAGATCAGAGTAGAACTCATTTCTGCTAATGGCAAAACACTTGCGAGTGCAAGCCATCCTTGCATGTTAAAATTCAAAAGTGAACCTATCCGTCTTCTATTGACTTTCCTTAAAGTTGCTCCTATTGTTGCTGGGTATGTATCAGAATCTCAAACACTGAATGTGAAGCTTAAAGGTTTCATAGAAGGGGATGTTCCTACTTCATGCTTAAAGGTGAAAATTGAACAACGAGCAGAATATGGGCTCGGTGCTGGTGTCCCTGAAATATATGATGCCTCCCTTATCCTTGAGTCAGAACTTCCATTTTTTAAAAGAATTATATGGTATTGGAGGAAAACCATTTTTGTATGGATTACCATTACATTGTTTATAATGGAGTTGTGCTTCATGCTAATCTGTTGTAGACCTATTATTCTTCCAAGAGCAAGACCAAGGGGTGATTCTGCAAGTAATAGTGCCCGTGGAAGTAGAATCCAGTCACAAACTTAGTTACGGCCAATGAGGCTTCAGCAGAATCCGGTTGCAAACTTAGTAACTTGATGAAATTGATTTCTAACACATTAATTCACACTCAGATTTTTTGTAATTTGATTTCTCTCTTATTTGTTAATTCTTTTTGGCCACTGTGTATATGTTTTTATGTTGTAAACTCAATAGTCAATAATAATCTACATGTTCGAAAGAGAATTTACTTGAGTATTTGAATATCATATCTTTAGCTCTTGATATTTTAACTTTGGAATGCAAATGGACAAAGTTCTTATATTTTAAGTTTTAAACATAGGTTAAGCTTGACGAAAATTCTGAAGAGGCCATTTATTTATGTCATTTACCATTCAATTTTTTTCAAATTTGAACACTTTCTTGACCTAAACTTAATTGAATTTTGAAGGGTCTTATTTACTAATCTATTAATGACACCTCTGTATTATGAAAATAATACGTGTATGCAGAATTTGACTGCAACTCAAATAGAGGGAGGGAAACTCTCCTTTTAAGTTTCCAATGTCACAGCCTCACAGAATGAAATATTTGCAGGAGTTCAATTTGGATTGGTCTTAATCCTTTTCACAATACCCCCATTCAGTTCCGATAATACCGTCAAAAAGATTCACATGATTTGAACATTCCTAAATTTCTGTCATGAACTGGATAATACTTTAAAAAAAGAAACTTTCAACTTACATCAACTTTTACGAAATGTGCTTTGTTTTAGGTGAAGAAAAACTTGATTCATGTGACTTGGGAAACGTTTTTTGAAGTTTGAACAACAAATTGGCTCATTAAAACTGTTCTTATCCACAGCACACGTCTTCTGCTCAGATCATCTTACACCATTTTCTTGTCATCCATATCACGAGTATAAAGGAAAGAAGCCATTTCAATTTTCCCGTGTTATGGCCAAGAATTCATGCTCATGTTTCTGGCTTCAAGTCATTTAATAGCTTGTGATTCACACAACATATCACTTTTCTAAATATGATATTTGGATAAGGTGTTTGACTCAAATTTTCTAACCCAAGTGATAAGTTAGCAACTTTTTTCCACCCAAATAATGGCTTAATGACACTTTCCGATTGATAAACTTTTAAAATATCACTTTACTATCCAAATTTATATTCCGACAGCAAACAAAGAGCAAACTCGGTCCAAGCTGTTGGGGCTTTTGAAAAATGGGAGCAGATGAGTCTTTTGGTGGTGAAAGATTGGATTTTGCTGGTTGTGATTAACCAAAATTTGACCTGGAAGGGGCGATTGTGTAAACCCTGATCGCTTGATTGTCGATGATTGATGGGGTGGACGGGAGTAAGGTTTGAGGGGTTTTCATAAGTGATGATCGAGAAAGATAACGGTGATGATATAGGGTCGCAACAATGTCAGAATTGGAAACGTAATATAAATATGGATAGTAAAATAGTATTTTAAAAATTTGTAGGTGGGAAAGTGTCATCAAACCATTATTTTGGTGGAAAAAAAAAAATTTGTTTTACTCATCTTTTTTATAATGAAACTCAAGATCGCAAATATTCCTTTGGAAGATCTTCAGCGGCAATCTTCAATGGGATAGTGTTAAAACCTATTTTGAAAACTAATCATTCAACATAAGCAAACAAAAAGTGAACAATTGGAAGATTCATTTTTGTTCAATTTTTCTTTTGTGAGAAGAACAGCTAAAATTATGTAAACAAATGGTATCTCCACAACACGTGGAAACTGGAGAGATGGAACCTCCAGATCAATATGCATACGGTCAAAGATTACTGCAATTGAATGGTGTATTTTATTTCATTTTGAACACAATTTAATGGTGTCTTTTTTCTCATTTAATCAGTCTACCGCCACAATTAACAAAGGAATAATTCATATTATCATTTGGAGATTTGTATTAGAAGAAAGAAAACACCAAGGATAACAAAGTGCTACTTTATTTTACTATGCGTATTACAGGAGTGAATACATACATTTTAAGAAGATAAAAACTTATATAATTGTGTCTGCTTACACAAATGCAGAACATACAAATCCACCCCAGTAACATGATGCAGAAAACCCTCCAAAATCTGTATTTTACACAAGTTAACCTAATAATTCTGTAAATTAGACTCCTTAATTGAATTCTTAGGTGCTGTTCACGTTCTTCAGGAACGAAGCACTCTTTGTAATCTCGCGCAAGGGCTTGTCCGTGTACCTCACCATATTGTACATCCAAGCTCCGGCTGTGGCGCCAAGGATTGGTGAAGTCAAGTAAATCCATAGACCCCTATACTGGCTTGACACAATGGCAGGTCCCAAGCTTCTTGCAGGGTTCATTGATGCTCCTGATATTGGTCTGCACAAAACAAGAAATTAATATTTTACTTAAAGATGACTTGTGCTAAGCTCCAATATGTGTTGACTATGATATATGTTTAACTAGTTTGAAATGATAAATTAAGTTAATATACCCTGCAAACATCACATTAAGCAGCACGGTGGAACCGACAGCGAGCCCTGCAAGCTCTCCAATCTGCAGAAGCAACAGAATTATTAATCATGTAATGTTTCCACATATCATTGTCAATAGAGATAATTTTAAAGATTAAGTCATTGTCTATGTCATTGTTTTTTAACATTAAGATTCACACGGTTTGGTATGTATTAAACTGATTAATACTAAAAAAAACTTCAACATATCCGAAATCCCATCTTGTTATTGAAGTTAATTAGCTACCCTTTTGGATAATTATGTATATCTAATCACAAATTAAAAAGAAATGATTAGGTGAGAAGGAAGATGAACTGACCGCTCTGTTATCAGTGGCAACTCCAGATATAACAAACATGAGGTAAAATGTGATTATGAACTCAATCACAAAAGACTGCATTTCAGACCCAGTTGGTGCTGTTCCTACAAAGTGATCTTGGTTCCCGTTGAAGAGCAATCGAAGGGTTCCAGCCGCCAGTGTCGATCCAAGAACTTGAGCTGCTACATAAGCTGGTACCTGCAACATTGAAGCAACATAAACTTGATATATAACTTAAACTAATAGTCCAGGTGAGGCGAAAAGCCTATTATCATAATTAAGATTGAATTGAACCAGAAAAAACTGAAATGATGTTCAAGAAGAATTGGGACTGTCAACAGTGGCTGCAGGCATAATAGAAGTAACAGAAATAGACATATAAGTGATTAATTAACATTATTTTAAAGGCATATCAAAGTTGGCTTGGTGGTGTCGTTTACCAAATTGATGAAAAAATGGTGCTAAAGTATTGACCAAGTTTTCACCTGTTTCAATGGAAACCTCTTGCAGGTTGCGAAAGCAATGGTGACAGCAGGATTAAAATGGCCACCAGAGATATGGCCAACAGAATAAACCAGGACCATCACCGCCAGCCCCCACACTATTGATATCCCAGGCAGTGTCACAACCTTTTCTTTGCTCAAATTCACCACCACAGCCCCACAACCAGCAAAAATCAGAAAGTATGTGCCCAAAATCTCAGCTATTATCTGCATAAACATAACAAGCAACAAATCAATCACCCCATATCCAAAAACAAAGAAACTTTCCAATATAATTCAGAAGAAGAAAAGTGTTTAGTCACCTTCTGCACGAAAGGCACAGAAAATTGTAGGTCGGAGTCTTGTTTGGCTTTGCAGACAGCAGAGCCAGGAGTATTTTCACCATCTTTAACGTTGACAACAACTTCATGGTATCCATTGCTCCCAGCAGCCTCGGCCATATTGATCTGTATATACGAGAAAAGCTATATATATATACAAAGCAAAAGGATTTGGGAGCAAAGTGGACACAGAGATGGATTGACAAAAAAAAATCCTAGCAGTTTTGGCTGTTTGTGACTAATGCTCAAAATATTAAACTGCCGATGTTCAATTTATGGACAACCGAAGGAAGGTCCCCCTTAAATAATGGAGAAAGGAAGAGAGAAATAGTAAGGGCCAGGTTGTTGGACTTTTTCTCTTTCACATAGAAAGAGAATATAAATTTGTCATAAACTTTAATATTAAATATATTTTTCTTGTGATTATTAAATAATGTCTCTCTGTTTACTTTGGAGATATCGTTGAAAGTGTGACATTTCATATCATGCAAAATATAAATATTAATGTGTTGTTTTTTTTTTTTTTTTTTTTTTAAATTTTATGGTGGGGGGGAGAAAGGAAAGCATTGAAGGCTAGCTGCCTGGTTCAACCACCCACCGCAAATACAGGGCAACATGCAAGCTTCTTTTATTAATTTTTGTGTAATACCCTTATTTATTAACCTCATTAATATTATAATCTTCCTATATTAGTTTTCTCTGTTTTCTTTTTTTCTCACTTCTATTTTAAGATAAATATTGCTATACTCATTTATCTATTTTTTCTTTTCCACTTTTAAGAGACCATATATAATATTGCATCAACAAGGTATTTCTTTCATATTTTTAATATATATATATATAACTTTAAATAAACATTTAATGTAACATAGTAAATATTTTTTGCAATATGTAGATAATTATTACTATGTGAAGATAAGTTCCTTAAGACGGGATATAAAAAATTACAATGTCGAGTTCATTCTTATTTTTTATCCATTTTACCCTTATATGAAAAAGAGTATCTTCGACTAATAAATATGCAAAAATAAAATAAAATACCTCATTTCCACTCATTTTCATTCACTCTAGCCTCACTTCTTCAGCAGCTGAGATCCAAGACTGGTTCATGCAGAGACACCAGCTCCCACCTGGGTTAGGTTTCAGATAAATGAAGTGCAAATGCGGAGGAGTGAGTGGTGGTTGCTTTCACTGATGAAGAGACGTGTACAGAAGGGTTGGAGGAAAAAGCAATGCGGTGGAGAAGTAATGAATCAATGGAAGATGAAGAAGAGTGGTTTAAATTTGTGGTGTTGAGTTAGATAGATAGAATTAATTAACTAGTTTCTAAATATAGTCAGTATTAATTATTGCTGGTGTAGAGTATTAATGAATCAATGTTTATTTTCCAGTCGGATTTTGTTCTTAGTTCATAGTTGGAACCAAGTCTGATAACTGTCTAGTACTTTGAGAAACCACTTAATGGCTGGTTGCTTTGTTAGACAAGCCATTAATTAGTTGATTTATATATGTAAAGTTGCATTGCATATATAAAAGATGAACTCACTCAAACTATTGTCATAAGATGTTTGTTTAAATTTTATCAGTTCAAAATCTCGTAATTCAGACTTAAAAACTTATAATTAAAGCACTTTTTTATTTATTATTTAACTTTCATCACTGAAAATCTCACAAGAAAAGTATTAAATAAAGATAGAAAACAATGATTTATCTTGATTCGTTTCAATTAAAGAATTACGTCCAGCATTCAAACTGATAATTTTATTGAGTATCAAAACTATACAGGAATTACGATTATAGCACACTCTCACTCTTTATTCTCACTTTAAGTTTTTTACTATTACAGAAAATACATAATAAAAACCTAACCTTATTTAAGTTTGCTCGAATCTAACCTGATTCAGGTCTAAATATTAGTAAACTAATTCTAACAAGACCCCCAAATGAGTCGTCATAGATAGATAATTCGTCAAAGTTAAGAGAAGTATGCAAAGTTAAGAGAAGTATGCACCATATCTAATACTTTATTTACTACATGAAATATGTATATACCCTTTTCTTTTCTTTTTATTATTATTATTATTATGTTTTTTTTTTGGGTAAGAAGAAATCATGAATCTCAAATATCTAATAAAATATCAAATAATTTATAATGGATTGTTATTATAGACTAATAATATTATTAGAATGGTAAGTATTCACTGATTCCATTAATTTATTTTGGCTCAAAATGGATTTATTTATGATGATAATTTTTATGCTATATACTTGTTCCCATTGTATTTGTCCATTCCAATTTCTCCAAATCCACCAAGCATTAATTTTAGCAACTATCAATCAATTCCCTCACTCTTTTCAAGTTAACTTATCTGCTCACAACCATACAAAATAACCTCAATTATGTCTGGAACATTATGTCTGGCTTCAGACAATTAACTAAGAAGCAAAATGACTAAGAAATCAAGAAATGTTTCCGATAGTTAAAAAAATGGAATATCCCACTGTTTAAATAAAAATAAAAACAGGCAAGCATCTCCATTATATGCAACTCTCTCACCATATAGAGATACCGTGTTCTTTTTTCTTTTTTTTTTTAATCATCAAGAATATTCGGGTCAGTTTAAGCAAACATCAACTAATCTTTTAGAATTCTAGAACTAACGACTTGATAAGAGCTCTAATGGCTATCCCTATTAGTAACCGATAAAGGATTCGAACTCAGGACCTCTTAAATAATACACCCAAGAGTTCCTATCAAACTACTCGATCACCCAGAGATAGTTATATAAAGCTATCTTTCGTCAACTAAATTCTCTTCGGATTAACTTATTTCATTTATTTATATTAAATTTTGCGGCTTTTAAAGATTCATGTGTCACATTTTATTCTAGTGATTGCATATACAATGTGTGGAGATTGAACTTTTAATTTGGAGGATTGTCTTTTTCTGTCATTTATATTCGTGATTTTGTTTATTCATTGCAATCAATCCATATTTGGAGGCATTGATCCTTATAATAAGTTAAGTTAAAAATAAAAATAAAAATTCTTGCCAATATGCAAATTTATATTAATTTTTGGATAATACTTCAGCTTATTTTTTAAGTATTAATGGAGCTTTCCTGGATTAGTAGGTAATCAACCGTCATATTGATTCAATGTTTAATATAATTAGACAGCCCTAATTTAAAATAAAAATAAAAATGAAGGGCTAGTCAACACTCAACAAGGGGATTGCACCCTTCAATTTCCAAAAATAAATGAAAATTAAGGCTCAGTCAATGAGAAATATTGCTTCCCTCATTACCCAAATGACATCAATATGCCAATATTTTCCAATAAAAAAAATCATACAATTACAATATAATCTAAGTTTCTTCCTTTTTATAACTTGGGATGTCTGGGCCAACTTACACGTACCTCAGCTAATCCTCTAGGATCCTGAAACTACCGACCAGGTAATAGCTCTAATGGCTACCCTATTAGCAATCGAAAAGAAACTCAAACTCAAGACCTCTTGAGTAATAAACACAAGAGTTTCTATCGAACCACTCGGCAACTCAAAAGTAGTTATAAGTTTCTTCCTGTTAATTTTTTAACCCTTTTGTTTTGACTACAAGTAATCTAATTGTTTTCTTACTTCCCTGCATACTAAGCAACTGATTAATTACCCAACCCAATTGAATATTCATTGACCTTATAGGTGAACCAAATCCATTTAACTCAGCAATTAGTTCCACCAACATGAAGCATTCAATTGATTGGCATTAGCTATTAACTACTGAGTCTAAAAAAAAAAGTCATAAAATCCATTTCAATTTATTAGTTTTTTCACTTAGTAATTATTTACATGTATTTGTTGGGTTCCTCTGTCTGCAGATTTCAAAGTACATTATCAAAGACATCTTCAACAGCCAAATTTCCGGTAGGTATTTAATACATGATATTGGCCCATGGCTGAAATACAGGTTATTGTGGGGGATGCTAACCCCTAAAATTTATTATGAATTAAATGTTTGGAGAGTAACAGATGAAGATGGAGAAGATCAACTTGATGGAGGGGTCAAAATAAAATTCTACAAATTTGACCCAGCTAGATGCTGCTGATCTCACAATTTGTCACATATTACGTGGGTTTTCCTTCTTATTGCTTAATTAATTATGATTTATTAAATCAGAAAAAAGAAAAAAAGTTTTTGCCTTGACACGGTCCTATTTGTTTGCTATAATAAATCTTTTTTGTGCTGAAATTATGCCTTGAAAGAGTGACCTTAGACACTCTCACGCACTAGTATAATAATCAACTAATCAATTTCCTGGTAATTTTTGCTGAAAAGTCATGACACTTTGACTCAATGGTTTTTTCTCTATGAATTTAATTTTCCTACGACCATGTGCAATGCAACCACTACTAGTCTAAATTGTCAAACATATGCATTAACGCATACTAACATCATCCCTTGATGACCACTACTGAGTGAGTGACTGAATAATCAGTTAGGATTTTTGGGTGTTTTATTCAAAAAATCCTGAGTTCGATTCACCTCAATCCCTATTAGAGGGATCACTAATTGATCTGATCGTTGAGGTGTACAAAAACTGGTTTGATCGTTAACTTCAAGGGTCAGAGATTAATTGAGTGACTACCAGCTTGACTGTTTCACAGTTTTATGAACAGTTTACTTATATCATCCACCGAAATGGTTTATGTCAAAAGGACAAGTAGCCGCATACAGAAACGACAGATTTTATCATGGCAATGACATATATCTAACACTTGTGTGAAATAAGTAATAAGGCGTACTGTTTCAACGCGCATAGACCAAGCCAACCTCACACCAGAGTCCATTCATGGCCACTTTTTTCTATTTTCTACCATTCCCATTAATGTTGTAGGAGACTCAAAGTAAATGCACTCTGTTTTCTACTTCCATGTTTTCCTTTTGGATTGGACTACGTCCAACACTCCAAATTTTTCAAACCCAAATGGGTCGTTCGTTGCCTTATGGCCCTTATCCCTTTTTTCAGATTCTGCTACTGTTTTGTGTAATCTTCTGCTTTCACATTTAGAATTCTCTTTTATTAGCAAAATGGTTTGGTGAAAGCCCCCTCAAAGGGTCTCCCGTTTATAATGGAGATTCACTAGAAATTGCAAATTTAAATTGTTTAAAAGACTTAGTGGCAGACAAAGAATACTGTGGCATTTTGCTTTATGTAGAATTTTGCTTATGACTCTATGCATGTTATTGCCTCCTTAATTAATTGGTCATCAGTGACCTAATTTTGCTTACTATGAGATTACTTAAGTTGACACTGGCATTAATTGATGCTACTTATAATGGCAAAATTTTCCATAAGATAACTTTTTTTAATTTTTTTTTTATGACTAGGGTGTTCGGGGGCCAACTTACGCGCACCTCAATTAGTCCCTCGAAACCCTAGAATTACCAGACTGATAAGAGCTTCAATGGCTCTCCCTATTAGCATCTGAGAAGTAACTCAAACTCAAAACCTCTTGAATAATATACTCAATAGTCTTTATCGAACCACTCAATCATCCAGAGGTAATTGCAATAAAATGACTTGACCGGAGAAGGAATTAATTAAGTAAACTGGAGTAATAGGGGGTAGGGAATAAAGGAGCTCAAATTAAATAAAGAGCCAAATAGGGACAAATACTTTTTAGATAATTAGTGAAGAATATATGCCCTAGTCAAAAAAGAAAAAGAAGGTAAAGGCAGGAGATACTCTTCAATTTGAAAACTCTTTTTCTCCTTTTTTTTTTTTTCAAATTAAATTAGGCAATTTTTTTTTTTAATAACCGAGGGTGTTCGGGCTAGCTTACGCACATCTCAACTAATCTCCCAAGACCTTGGAACTACTGGTCGAGTAAGAGCTCCAGTAACTATCTCTATTAACAACCGAGAAAGGACTCAAACTCAGGATCTCTTGATTAATACACCCAAAAATCTCTATTAAACCATTCGACCATCGAGAGGTAGTTAATTAGGAAATACTTACTCTTCTTCCTTTGTTAATTTTGTTAAAAAAATTGGTTTGTTCATTTCAGAAGCAAACTGGAAATTCAGTTGAGCTTTATCTTGGGCTTTCTATTTGAGTTCCTGACTCATATGGGCCAAAAGTTTGTACCCATAAAAAGAGTGGTTTTATTTGAAGTTTAAACCCCATTCAACCTCTTTTTTGACCCCGATAATTGTTTTCCAAAACAACATATATTTTTTAAACTTGTAATTACCAAAAAAGGCATTTAATATTTTAATACACCTAGATATTAAAAAACTATTTATTTTTTAGAACTCTAAACCATTTTGTTTTAAGATTAAAAGTATTTGGAAATGATGAAATATGATATCAAATTATCAATCAATGAAAACCTTAGCCTAGAGTTGCAAATTAACTTTTAGAAGCCCATGACTTATTTAAATATTGTCTTTATTTTTTATGATCGAGGGTGTCCGAGTCAATTTATATACACTTTAACTAACCTCTTTGAACTTTGAAACTATCGACCTTATAAGAGTTTCAGTGACTACCCCTATTAGCAACTAAAAAGGGTTCGATCTCAGAACCTCTTAAGTAATACACCTAAAAATCTCTATCAAACTACTCAACCACTAAGAGATAGTTATTTAAATACCGTTCAAGATCTCTGTTTTTTTTTTCTAAAAAAGAAAAAATTAGGTCTATAATATGTTTGATCAAATTTATATGACCAACCAAAACCTTTGTTCTTTCAGTATAAATCCACTAAAATATCATCTTACTTGGTTCTCTTTACCTTTGATTTCAAGGGAGGGAGGCAATTGTCCCTCTTGAATTCTAAATTTTTTTCTTATATGTTTTCACTAATTTTTAATTCCTTTTCTTTTACCTTATTACAAACCATGGGTAATAGAGTTTTGAAATGGTCATTTACTTTTTAGCCCCAAATTTTGGTTAAATTTTAAATAATTTCCCATAATTTTGACTAAAATTAACCGCCCTCACTTTAACAAAAATATAGCTTCGGTTCCGAGCCTATCTTTTCGACCGTTATACCGAACCACAATTTAAACCCCCAACGCTCCCCATATCCCTACTTCCCTTCCCCAAATCTCTCTCTCATTCTCTCCCTATCTCTCCTACATTCTCAAGGAAAAAAACGAATCCACAAAAATGGTGGCCAAGTTTATCAAAAAAACCCCACCGAAAATCTCCAAGAACCGCCATCGCCGCCGCAAGAAGTCCCCCTCCAAGTCCGCCTCCGCTGCTAACTTCATCTCTTCCATTAACAAATCTTTGTACTCATGCAAGCGCCGTCTCGCCAAACTTTTCTCCAAATTGGTGCGCATGACCACTCCAACTCGCAAAAGCAAAGGCTACAAGATATTGAAAACAGAACAAAAAGATCACCCTGAATTTGAAGATCAAGTTCTTGTTCCTAAAGTTCTTTTCTTTGGTAAGGAAAACGTTCTTCCTCCTCTCATATCCCCTGAGAAAAAAACCATTTTTCTTGATCTTGACGAGACGTTAATCCATTCAAAACCCGACCCTCCTCCGGAAAAATTTGACTTCATTGTTAGGCCAAGAATTGATGGAGAAATCATGAATTTTTATGTTGCAAAACGGCCCGGTGTTGATGCTTTCTTGGAATCAATAAGTAAAAAGTACGAATTGGTGGTGTTCACGGCGGGGTTAAAGGAGTATGCGTCGTTGGTTCTTGATAGGCTTGATGAGAAGAGGGTGATATCGCATCGGCTTTATCGTGATTCTTGCAAACAACATGATGGAAAGTTTGTAAAGGACTTGTCTGAGATGGGGAGAGACTTGAAGAAGGTGGTGATTGTTGATGATAATCCAAATGCCTATATTTTTCATCCGCAAAATGCGATTCCGATGAAACCCTTCACCGGCGACGCCAATGATAAGGAGTTGTGTAAGTTGGCCAAATTTTTTGAGCGTTGTGATTGTTTCGTTGATATGAGGGATGCTGTGAAGGCATTTCATCCTTTCCAGAACAACTTCGATGGTGAAAAAAGGTATGAGAACTCGGAAATGTGATTTCTTGGATTTTATGGTTGAGGAGATTTGTATTGAACAATGAATTGCTAAATGAAAAGAATGCAATGAATTGTTCAGGGATTGAATTCAGATGCAAAGTTTCTTTGCATGATATAACTATTGTACCATGACAAAGTTGATTATGTTTCTGTTTAAATTTTCTTTTGGACTCCAAATTCCCAACTTTTTAATGATGTTTAAAAATATGACCGAGTAAATTTACAATTTGAATACATCAATAACCCTTCAGATTTAAAGAAGGAAAATCTAGATTTACACATGTCTAGGATCATTATGAAATCAGATTTACGCATGTGGAGAAGTGGTGGAGCAAAGAATCCCTTCTCACTGTCCCCAGTTAGAAGTTTTTGACAGTTTACTAACATAAAAGAGTTGGTTTTGCAGAAGAAATGGTGGATCCTAATTTTTCTTGCGTGGATCTTGAAACAATTTGACGCTGACGGTGTATCTATCTCTATTCCAAATATTTTGGCAGCCAACTCTATTGCAGGATATATTTATTTAACTACATCTTCACTCGGTTTTAACGGCTACCCTGTAAAATATAACTTTCAGTTTTATAATGATAATTTTCTTCTCTCCTTCCTTTCCTCCTGCAACTTTGATATCTTTTACAATGCATCATCGATGTGAACGGATTTTATTATTCTGCAATTTGACTTGAGTATGACCAGACGGAAGTTGGACATGGAAGAGAATTCAGGTAAAAAGAGCAGGGGCTAATAGTGTAAAAGAAATGTCCTGGTTGGAGATTTCAAACTCAGGCTCTCAGTTACATAAATTAGCCAACGAGATATCCATAGAAACATTTCACCAACTTTTATAGGTAACTGAAGATTACATGAACATTCTCTTAAGAGCTTAATAATTTCCTTCCCTTTCAACCTTTCAAAGGACAATCTCAGAATCTGGGGGGCATTGTTTCAGTCAGTAACCACAAGAATTTTCCTGTTTCACTCTTGGCAATTTGAAATTCAGTTTAAATAGCTTCTAATCCTTGCTATACCCGGGCAGATTCAAAGAAGCAATAACAGAGATTCCAACACAAAGGCTACATGTCCCAATTACAAGAATTTATGGTTGGCAAAATTGTCTCAAAGCTTTCTGCTTGATAGGAAATTTTAAACAAGAAGGGTAATAAGATGGTAATATACCACTACAACGTCAAAATCACAAGAATATTTGCTAGCCAGAGTTCTCTAACAGTTTTCTGCTTGATAAAAAATTTTAACTAGAATGAAAATAAATTAGTATCGTGCCATTGACTGCTTTTCTTATGGTTAGAAACATTCCCTTACACATTTAAGTACAATCTCAAGGCACTCAACATTACCCACATCTAGTTTCTCAACAGAAAGTTGTTAACCACAGCATGCAATCAGGAGTGAAACACTATTTCTTCAATTCTAAAGATAAGCCTCTTCTCTAGAAAACTTTTTTGGGTACTAAGCCCACTTCTGCCATCTTCTATATTCTATCAACTACACAAGCAGATACTCATAAATAACCCCGAGACAACAATGCCAATATGGAATTGCAAAAGTTTAGTATAAGGAAAAGTCCAATACCTTAATGGTGAACCCTAAAATCAGCCAGTCAATTAAGACTTGAACCTCTCAAAAACTAAAATCCTAAAAAGTTAAAAACAAAAAAAAGTAAAACATAAGCTTCTAAATTTGGCGTAACGCCATCAATCATACTCCATAAATATAGAGAAAATTGTCCACGTAACAGTATAAAGAGTGAATCTATATATAACACATTTGACATTTTGACAAAAATGCTTCTATTTAAGTAAATCCTAAGAGGGTCTACTCTGATAACCAAAAGAGAAGATTGATTAGAAAAAATTTACAGAGGATGTGTACCACATCATCCATGTATCTATCGTAAAAACATGACACAACATATTTGCTTCTTAAATTTCTTAGTCATCAATACATGATAAGTCTTTTGTGCCTGTCCCATCTAGAAACTTTCTCAACATCAAAAACTACACAGTTTTAAAAATCATACCAACCAACATAAGAAGAACCAGAATTTGAGAAGCAGAAGCACATTCCAACCGGAGGACATGACGAACAATCAACTCCAACACCAATGTAAAACTAAAGTGATCCAACATAGAAGGAAAATCTCATCATTGATTTCCTTCAAGAATCAGAAAGTTTTTCCTTCAATAACTTCCAATTCAATCGAACATATATATCAAAAGGCGACAAACAAAATCCAATTAATCGTGCGAATTGAGAATGTCTTTTGAGCTATAAATTAATTCCCAAACTTTCCAATCCAGAACCAACTCCATATATTGAATCAATAATCACAAAGCGTTAACAAGCTATCCCAATTCGTACAAATTAAAAAATAAAAACAAAAACAAAAACATAACATAAAATGGGTTACTACAATACAAAGCAAGCTCACAATCGATAAACTCCAGATGAAAATGTAAGGTCATGAATCACAAGTAAAGACCTGGTGAGGCAACCTCCAAGCTTCAGTTTTGGAAAAGCACATGTCATTGAGAGCTTCACTACGGCACCATCGGCACTTAGGGTTCTGAGAACACTGAGATCTTGACAACATTTCGTTGCACCTCGGGATCTGGTAGCGTTTCCTTTGAACTGCCAACAGGTTTCGATTTGAAGATGAATAAAAAGAGATTGATGTGGGTTTGAGATGTTGTGTTGATGAGAATTGGAAGAGAGTTGATAGGAAGATGAAGAGGATTAGTATCAAAACTGAGATTCTACGGTTCGTTGTCGCCATGGGGAAGACAAAGATACGGCTTGTGTACTGCGATTTTACTAGCTTTCGGTCTTTTTACGGGAATTTTTCTGTTTCCGGATTTTTCGTCACCGAATAGTTATTATACAGTTAAAATTAATTGACGAATATGTTCAATTAATTTTTATTGGGCTAATGAAAATAAGAAAATAACTTCCCACCCAAGGTTTACCTTAAATGACATTTTCCCACCAAAAAAGTTTCAAACTACCCCTTTCTCACCTAAAGTTTATATTCCATTTACTATCCACAATATACTTTCCATTTCGGCGGCCACCGTAGAGCAAATTTGGTCCAAGCTAGTGGGGCTTTTGAAGAGGGGATATCAATAAGTTTTTTGGTAGTGACAGGTTAAATTTTGGTGGTCGTAATTGATCGAAATCTAAAGTGGGAGGGGTAGTTATGTGTTTCACAAATCACTCGATTGTTGACGATTTGCGGGGTTGGTGAGAGCAAGGTTTGAAAGATTTCAATGAGTGATGATTAGAAAAGAAAATGGTGGTGGTGTAGAATCGTCAAGATGTCGGAATCGGTTGGCGATTAGTCGAAATATAAACTTTGGGTGAGAAAATAACATTTTGAAAATTTTTGGGTAGAAAATGTCATTAAGGAAAACCTTGGGTGGGAAAAAGTGTTTACTCATGAAAATAAATAAATAAAAAATCTAATAAATACAATATTCTTTTGATATATATAATTGATATTAAAAAATTAAACAGCAAGGAGGTTTTTAAGGCTTTCTGAAAATAGTGGGGCATCTTAGAATTGAATGATCTCTCAAGGAGGAAGTAAAATATATCCATTGAATTGAATATTATAGTGCTGTACACGTGGCAACAAATATAACAATCACACCTGTCAAAATCCACAAATCCAGCCCAGCAAGAGAAAAACCGAAATCCCACATCGCTAGCTTACGCAACAAACTTATAGGTTTTATAAGCCTTTGAGACAACACTTGGGTACGACCTTACTTGAACAGGATCTGTTCTATAGGCTCGTACCTCTGTGTCTTTGAGTTCTAAGAAGACAGGATATCAAATCTGGTGGATGAATCATGACCGTGAGATCAGAGCGTGATTAACAGAGACCAATGATGTAGATCACTGGCCTCAGTAGAGGATCGTTCTCAGCCATTGAAAAGTGGTTGGGGTGATCCCACGGTTGTCTGACAGATTATAAATTACTTTTAACTTTTTTACCCTCCCTTGCTGACTTGTCACACTTTTATTCGTCCATCCTTAGTAAAACTATGCACATTGCCGTAGGCTGCCACGTAATCTACGGTTAATTTATTTTATTTTTAGATAAAAAAAGGAACGTGAAAAAGACGTAAAAAAATGGTACAAGAAAACAATGACTCCAAAGAGACGCCATTACAGCTCAAAATCCCCAAATAATTTAATTTCCCAGAAAATAGAAAATTAAAATAAACCCGAAAATTTGTATTCAATCAAGTCGAATTCTGCTATTATCGTGATTAGATGGAAGACTATCAAGTGAATCCCAAATCCGAATCGGTAGAAATCGGAGCTCCGAAGTCCAGTCAGCCGAATCCTCCTTCTCCGCCGGCGGTGAGTTCGTAATTATAAATTCGTTTGGTCTAGTTTCATTGCTTTAAATTCGGTTTCATGATTTTGTCGATCTGAATTCAATTGAATTTCCGTTCATTTTGATTGAGCTGGCCAGTTTTGTTTGTATAATCGGGCTGTTGTTATTTCAATTTTTTTTTAAATAATTTCTTTCTAAAAAAAAAAAATTGTTTCTTTGAGTATTGTTGTTTTCATGTTTTTTGTGGCTTATTAATCATAAATTAGATTAACAGAATTTTGAAATTTTTCATGCGAGTGGGCTAAGATGTGAATAATCATGGGGTGGTTAAATGTTAATCTGTTTAATTTCAATTGAATTAGGCTAGAGATTATTGAATAATAAATTATTGATGCATAGTTGTAAGTTGTTTTTTCTCAGCTTTTGACGTTTGATTACAGGATGATAAGGGACTTGAAGATTGTAGAGATCATTCTAAATCACTACCCATTGTTGGCTTTGAGAGTAAAATAACTGTTGAATCTAGAGATAACGATGCTGAGTTACCTAGACCAGTTAATAAGGATGAACAAAATATGGAATCAAAGGCTACACAGAAAAATATGGGAAAATACTTCTATTATGACTCGCCGCATTATGAATATACCGGGGTTTGGATACCTGTTTCGGTTCCACCAATGATGGAAGGCGATAATGAAGAGTGGGCAAGAGAGCTTCACACAAATGGAGGTTACTTGCCAGAAGGTGACATGGGATGGAGCCAATTCCTTAAGGAAGATAAAGAGTTAACCATGTGGGATGTTATAGTGGAGATGTTACTTGTGGCCCGTGGAAAAGTAAGTGCTATTGCTAAGGGAGATATTCATAGAGTTAACTTTTCATGGATGTCAAACCATCTACTTGAGCAAGCTTGGCAAGAGATGGCTCAAACTCTCACTGAGGCCAACTTTGGTAATGTAAGTGAACTTCTTGAAGCAGACCCACCAAAATGGATGGCTGATAGTGCTGCTTCTGCTTGTATGCTGTGTGGTGTGCGGTTTCATCCTATTATGTGCTCCAGGCATCACTGCCGGTTCTGTGGAGGAATATTTTGTGGTGAGTGTTCTAAAGGAAGGAGTTTGTTGCCTGCAAAGTTTCGAGTTTCAGATCCCCAACGTGTCTGTGATGTGTGCTGTGTGCGACTTGATTCCGTCCAACCATACTTGATGAACCAAGTAAGTAATGCTGCTCAGTTGCCAACCCATGACCTGACAGACCTCAGTACATTGAGATCCTGGGTTAATTTTCCATGGGGACAGTCCATGGAATATGAGATTTATAAGGCAACAAACACAATTCGAGGTTATAGTAAGGTAAGATTCAATTTCCAAGGATGTTTCTTTCAAGCATATCTCTTTTTATGAAAGCTGTTATATGAATAAGCCAATGAATTGTGGGAATCACTTTTAACATGTACTAGATCTATCAGGGAGTTACGTGTTAGTTCACTTCAGATTTATTCTTTCCTAGCGCAGAAACTGTGCACAAGAATTATGTCATGTGGAGCTTGCATCTAATTTGGAGAGATGAGCTCTTTGCTTTTATTTTTTTTAGCTTGATGAAAGATTTCTGTTATGTTCTTGAAAGCCGCATATTTCTGACTGTCTATAACATATTTCTGCTCAGGTTGGTTATCTGAAGCCTGAGAAATCAATTCCAGATGTCATTCTACGACAAGCAAAAGGCCTTGCAGTACTATCTATTGCAAAAGTTGGGATGATGGTTACCTATAATATTGGAACAGGGCTTGTAGTTGCTCGTAGAGAAGACGGCTCGTGGTCTCCACCATCTGCCATTTCTTCATTTGGTGTAGGATGGGGAGCTCAGGTGAAGTAGCTCTTCTTTGACAATTGCCAGAACTTAAAAGAAGCCTTAATTTTAAGATACTAATGCAGTTTTGTTTAACCATATTTTGGTATTATTTACCTTTTTGTTTTATCTTTTCATTATTGCGGGGATATTTGCTTACAGGCTGGAGGAGAACTGACAGACTTCATAATTGTTTTGAGAACGAATGAGGCTGTGAAGACATTTACTGGTAATGTGCATCTCTCCATTGGAGCTGGCTTGAGTGCAGCAGTTGGCACTGTAGGACGAGCAGCTGAAGCTGATGTACGGGCTGGTGACGGTGGTTATGCTGCTTGTTATACATACAGCTGCAGTAAAGGTACAAATTTAAAATCCATATGCCAAAGTTTTATTTTTATTTTTATTTCATTTTTCTGTTTTTCTTCTATTTCTTTGAGGTTCATGCTTTAAGTCTTTTTTATTTTTTCAAGTCATATTCTTTTATGTGCACTAGTCTCAACGGTTGATGGAAGTTATGGATTCTGATCTGAATAAGAACGAGATTATAAACAAATATCCACGATAGACAAAGTTGCCGAGATGCCAAATAGTGAAAGTAATTTGTTAAATATCTTCTTAGGAGTCAATGGTCTACTGGTCAATGCAATGTCAAGCTCTCTTTTTAGGGGAGCCATGGGGATTGTGTAGGGAAGGTTCAAATTTGTTTAATATTGATCCTGAAAACTTTTATAGTAAGAAATATTTCTTGCCTCAAATAGTAGTACTGTGAGATGCAGAGATGCAAGCTTCTCATGTTATCACTTGATACAAGATGGCAGAAGTTAGCCTGTGTCTGCTGCACCTCTCAAGTTTGATTCACATTTTTTTCCATTTTTAATTTGTTTTATACTTAAATGTGCAGGTGCATTTGTTGGATGTTCGCTGGAAGGAAGTATTTTCACCACTCGCACACGAGAGAATTCCCGGTTTTACGGCAGTCAATCCATCACTGCATCAGATATACTCCTGGGCTCAATGCCCATGCCACCTGCTGCTGCTATTCTTTATCCGGCACTTGAAGATCTATATCAGAAGTTTCAGAGATGATTAGTTTAGAGTCAGACTGAAATTATTTACTAGTATATAACGAAAAAGCAGTCCATGGAGCATGAGACCTTATGTGGTCAAAGCGTCTATGTATATGATAGTTCTTTAGCCACGATTTGTTGGGCTTGTAAATAGCTGATGTTCAAGTGTATAGCGTGTCCTCATAAAATTGGTTTATTATAAAGCAATGTGGTTCTCATTCTTTATAAATGCCTATTATTGTTAGTGGCCTTTTTGTATTTCTGAAAATTAATAAAAAATTAGAAAAATAAGACGAAAATGGGTAATAAATCACAAAGGGTCTCCTATTGGTTTGGGCCTAATGGTGATTAATAATATTATACTTACAAAGATTTTCATACAAAGTGATGTAGCAAAATATAAATAGAAGAGTAAAATAAAAAGTCAAACTCATTAAATTCACTCTTCTATTCATTTTTTGTCACATCACTTTGTATGGAGGTCTTTGTAAAATTTCTTTGTAAGTGTAGTATTATTCAATGGTAATCGTTGCATCCCTTCTTCTTGAACTTTGATCACACTTTCTAATATCGATGAACCAACATGCGATCGATCTCCTTACAAAACCCCACTCTAAGAAGCGTTCCATTGTAGCTTTGTCATCCCTAAATGTAAGAGTCAAATATCCAACTAGTTAGTGAAAGTATATGCATGATTTAAAAAACATTCTAGGTGATTAGAATTATAAAATCGAGGCCAAAAATTCAATAGAAAAATCACACTTTGAAAATACAGAATAGTTATAAAAAAACAGTATTTTGGTCTGATTTAGATCATGTTAGATAGCTTACCAGAAATTTGTTGGGTTTGTGGGTTTTGCCTTTTGACCTCGATTTTGGGCGTTAAAATATGTATTCTAACATGGAAAAACTGTCCAAAGGGTTTATGAATATAGAGACAAAAAATTCCCCCAAAAAAAGTGAAAAAAGGTAGCAAAGAATAACCTGGTGAAGCAACTGTATTATGATACTTAAAAAAGTAGTAAAATATATCTATTTATGGTGATTTGTATGGTACTTGGAGGTTGGTTTTGTGGTTGTAGTGTTTAAGATGTGGTGTTTGAATAGTTCAATTGATGCATAGCGTTGATGCTTAATTTTGACGTCAACGATCTTATACGTGTAAAGTATTAAAAGAATCTTAAAAATTACACATGAAACGATTATGAGATTTGGTTATAGAACTGAGATTATATATGTTTGAAAAAACATAAATAAAATATTAACAAAATGGATTTTTATAGTGGTTCGAATTCTTAAAACAAATCCTACAACCACTGTGATTTTATTATTCTCTAACTATTTTTCTGATATCGCCTTTAAGGCGTCCAAAGATTGAGTAATGCTTTGTTTACAAAGAAAAATAATGAAACTCAAACGTATGTCAACTTATATATATCCAACCTCTCATTTTTCATGAAAAGAGATACTCATTTATACCTTTGAGATCAATGTAATGAGTGTATTTGCAAGTTGTCTTAACACGTGAGAACCACTTTTTAATCTTTATTTTAAAATAAGATAGGATTGATATAAATGCTATTAGGTCGATTTAGTTTTGCCGATAAAGGTTATTTTGTCATTTAACTCTTATTAAACTTTAATTGATGAGATTGACAACTCATTATGATTGGTGGTGCTAATGTCAGTGTAACACAGAGAAAATTGGAACTTTGAATAACGCTCAAATGTCATAAAAGAGAGAATTTTGCAAAATTCGTAAAAAAATAAAATATGAATTTCGCATGATAAAAATATGAAATTTGAACATATGGCTACGCAGATATTTCACCATATGGGAAAATGGGAAAACTGAAGGAAAAAAAAAAAACTTTCTAAGAGGTTGAAAGTTGGAACGTGTCCATGGGTATTTTGGTAATTTAGGGACTTTGCCCTCCTGACGCTAAAACCGTCATTTTGCTACCCAGATTAGTAAATATTAATGTTTTAGGACTAATATGATTTTTTGGGATTTTAAAATTATTTTTCCTTTGGGTTTTTAAAAATGGAGCTTTCATATCTATTTATCCAAGAAGTTCAATTAGATACCCTCCGAGCAGGCCTAA
The DNA here is from genome assembly GCF_008641045.1 of Pistacia vera. Taxonomy (NCBI): domain Eukaryota; kingdom Viridiplantae; phylum Streptophyta; class Magnoliopsida; order Sapindales; family Anacardiaceae; genus Pistacia; species Pistacia vera. The sequence goes on from NW_022195999.1 coordinate 390,143, forward strand.
TTCAAAGAAACATCTTGACTCAATAAGATGCTCTAAATACCGCCACACTATAACCCACAAAATTGCCCTATTGAAGTGGTTTGAGTCCATTACCCTTCGGAAAGAGAAAAGAGTGGTTACTCTTTATTTATGTTGTTGTTCGGTTGTAGGCCATTGAACCGTGGAGTGTACCAGATTTTGCCTTGAGGTAGGCTTGGGCCTCGTGTCACATAAGGGCCTTATCTGACTCATTGGATCAAATTGAACCTAAAATACAAAACTACCATTTCTTGATGGGCGTTTATGAACAATGCGATCGTATGATGAGCTTTTAGCAGCAGTGTCATCGTTTGATGGGCTTTTACGAGACAATCTATACCATCTTTTAATGGGCTTTTAGTAGCGAGTGTGTAGGTTTTGTCTATGAGAGTGACATAGGCTTGTATGGAAGAATCGTATTGGACTTACATGTCAGAGAATGCTAAAGTGTCTTAGGTTTATATGTTAGAGAATGTTAAGGGCTTTTTCAATTTTATTGGGCTTACATGTGAGAGAATGTCAAAGTGCTTTGGGTTTACAATACCGAGGGCTTTTAGAATCACATTAGGCTTATAGAGCAAACAACATGTTCTCACCCAAGGTTTAGCGAAATTCCAGTTCATACCTTTGGTTGCATTTATTTCAAATTCACACCCTTGAACTAACACTGTTAATTAATTTTGAATTCTGACATGTGCAATTACCAGCCGTCGGCGTTTTCAACCTTGTTCTAGCTGGTTTTTCACGCAAAATCACTTCCAACCTCTTCCTTGTAACCCTACACCAAAACCCACCAAACCCCTTCACTATTGCATCTTCCCATCGCTAGGAAGCAGCCTGTGTTTGGTTGGGTAGCTGGTTGAGGAATTTCCTCAAACAGCTAGTGGGCGTGACTTTGAATGGAGATTTTGGGCTGGTGGATGATAACTGGTAGCCAAAGAATGCACAACAACCACAACAAATCAACAAAGAGGAGGATTGGGTGTCAAAAAGGCAGAAAAAAAGGTGCAAAAAAAGTTATCGCACGGCGATGGGAATTGAACTTGGGTAGTAAACGGCGAGTGATGATGGCCGATGAGGAGGTGGGTTTTGTAGAGGCAATGAAGGGGATTCGATTGGTGGCTTCGGGGTGAATTTTCAATGAGGGAATCTGCCGAAATTTGGCCGCAAAGTTTGAAGAAATCGTAAACGCCAAGGAGGCTGTTTTCCGACGATGGGAGGGTGCAACAGAGAAGGGGTTTGGTGGGTTTTGGTGTAGAGGTTACGAGAAAGACGTTGGAGGTGATTTTGGGTGAAAAACTAGTTACAACAAGGCTGAAAACGCCAACAACTTAATGGTGGTGCCGACTGGAAAGTGATGGTGGCTGTGTGGGGGAAATAAAAAGTGAAGGGGTAGGAAGGTAATAACACAAGTCAGAATTCAAAATTAATTAATGGTGTTAGTTTAAGGGTGTGAATTTGGGATAAATACAACCAGGGGGTATGAAGTCGGGATTTCGCTAAACCTCGGGTGGGAACATGTCGTTTGCTCTGGACTTATATGTCAAAGAATGTCAAAATATCTTGGACTTACATGTCATCTAATACTAAAGACTTATTGTTTTGATTAGGGATGGGCAGGTCCCAAAATCAAAGAAACTGAAACCAAAACTGTCAGTACTGGTTCCTAAAAACTTAGAACCGATTTTGGGTACCCTAAAAAATATCAATTAGCCCTCTATTTTAAAAAAAATGATAAATAAACCCTTATAAAATAATAATTACACCCCTAATAATTAAGCGCAAAACATTAAATAATATATTTGTTTATATTTACCTTATGTTTGATGCTTGATTATAAATATTTAATTGTTTTTTTTCATCGATAATAACCATTTAAAAACTATTATTTAATAGAAATGTCTTAATGTATATTAATTTCTTAATTAAGTAATAAGTGAAACTTAAATATTAATAAGAATGTTTTGAAAAACTGATATTTTAATGAAAATTAATAAGAATTTTGATTCTAAGATTAAAAGAACCAATTTTTTTTTTATATATTTATATGATATGCAGAATATAAAAAAAAACCACATATGCAAAATGTTTAAAAGCCTCATATTCTTTAATATTATATTAATTTAGTCCCAATGTCGGTTCCTTTTCCTTTGATTTGGAACCGAAACCGGAATCACACAGTATCGGTTCCAATTTTTTGAAACCTAAATCTACCCTATTATGGCCAATTCCGGATAGGAACCGAAACCAACACCCGGGTACCCGTTGATTCCGATTCTATCCTAAAATTTTGCCCACCCCTAGTTTTAATGATGCCTTGGACTTATATTTGGAAAATGTCGAGCTTTATTTGGGAATAAAAAAAAGTGGTGACTTGGGCCCAAAATTTAATTTTGAATTTTGAGTAGTAGTTTCGTACATTAATTAGAGCCTTAATTGCGACAAAAAAAAAAAAAAAAAAGGGAATTCTAAGAGGTTGAAGTTGAAACGTGTTCATGGGTATTTTGGTAATTTAGAGACTTTGCCCTCCAGACGCTAAAACCGTCATTTTGCTACCTAGATCAGTAAATATATGTTTTATGATTTTTGGGAGATTTTTGGATTTTAAAATTATTTTCCTTTGGGTTTTTAAAAATCGAGCTTTCATATCTATTGATCCAAGTTCAATTAGATACCCTCCAAGCGAACCTAATTCAAAGAAACATCTTGACTCAATAAGATGCTCTAAATACCGCCACACTATAACCCACAAAATTGCCCCATTGAGTGGTTTGAGTCCATTACCATTAGCCTTCGGAAAGAGAAAAGAGTAGTTACTCTTTGTTTATGTTTGTTGTTCGGGATTTTGCTTTGAGGTAGGCTTGGGCCTTGTGTCACATAAGGGCCTTATCTGACTCATTGGGTCAAATTGAACCTAAAATAGAAAACTACCATTTCTTGATGGGCTTTAGCAATAGTGCTCTCGTGTGCCATCTCTTGATAGGCGTTTATGAACAATGTTATCATATGATGAGCTTTTAGCGGCAGTGTCATTGTTTGATGGGCTTTTACAAGACAATCAGTACCATCTTTTAATGGGCTTTTTAGCAACAAGTGTCATATGTTTATCTATGAGAGTGACATTAGACTTACATGTCAAAGACTTAGGTTTACATGTCAGGAAATGTTAGGGCCTTTTTCAATTTTATTGGGCTTGCATGTGAGAGAATGTCAAAGTGCTTTGGGTTTACAATACCTAGGGCTTTTAAAATCGCATTAGGCTTATAGAGCAAACGACATGTTCCTACCCAAGGTTTAGCGAAATCTCGAGTTTATACCTCTAGTTACATTTATTCCAAATTCACACTCTTGAGCTAACATTGTTAATTAATTTTGAATTCTAACATGTGCAATTATCATCCTACCCTCCACTTTTTATTTCCTCCAAAACAACCACCTTCACCAGCCACTGCCACTACCAAGTTATCGGCGTTTTCAACCTTGTTCTCGCTGGTTTTTCACCCAAAATCACCTCCAACCTCTCCCTTGTAACCCCTACACCAACACCCACCAAACCCCTTCACCGTTGCATCTTCCCATGGCCGAAAAGCAACCTATGCTTGGCTGGGCAGTTGGTTGAGGAATTTCCTCAAACAGCTGGTGGGCGTGACTTTGAAAGGAAATTTTGGGCTGGTGGATGATAACCAGTGGCCAAAGAATGCACAACACCCACAATAAAGCAACAAAGAGAAGGATCGGGAGTCAAAAAGGCAGAAAAAACGGTGCAAAAAAAGTTGTCGCACGGTGATGGGAATTGAACTTGGGTAGCAAACGGCGAGTGATGATGGCCGATGAGAAGGTGGGTTTTGTAGAGGTGATGAAGGGGATTCGATTGGTGGCTTCGAGGTGAATTTTCAATGAGGGAATCAATCGGAATCTGGCCGCAAAGTTAGGAGAAAACGCAAATGACAAGGAGGTCATTTTCTGGCGATGGGAGGGTGCAACGAAGAAGGGGTTTAGTGGGTTTTGGTGTAAAGGTTACGAGAAAAAGGTTGGAGGTGATTTTGGGTGAAAAACCAGCCTGAACAAGGCTGAAAACGCTAGTGGCTTGGTGGTGGTGGCTGTGTGGGGGAAATAAAAAATGAAGGGCTAGGATGGTAATAACACAAGTTAGAATTCAAAATTAATTAACGCTGTTAGTTTAAGGGTGTGAATGTGGAATAAATACAGGCAAGGTATGAAGTCAGGGTTTCCCTAAATCTCGGGTGGGTACATCTCGTTATGTCAAAGAATGTCAAAATATCTTGGTAGTGGTGGCGACTGGAAGGTGATGGTGGTTGTGTGGGGGAAATAAAAAGTGAAGGGGTAAGATAGTAATAACACAAGTCATAATTCAAAATTAATTAACGGTGTTAGTTTAAGGGTGTGAATCTGGAATAAATACAACCAGGGGTATGAAGTTAGGATTTCGCTAAACCTCAGGTGGGAACATGTCGTTATGTCAAAGAATGTCAAAATATCTTGGACTTACATGTCATCTAATACTAAAGACTTATTGTTTTGATTAGCGGTGGGCGGGTCCAAGCACCCGTCCAAAATCAAAGGAACCGAAACTAGCCGATTCCTTTGATTTGGAATCGGAATCGGAACTGTCGATACTAGTTCCTAAAAACTTAGAACCAGAACTTGTGTTACAGGTTCCCATTCCGATTCCGGGTACCCTAGAAAATATTAATTACCCCCTTATTTTTAAAAAATGACAAATCAACCCTTATAAAATTACAATGACATCCCTAACAATTAAATGCAAAACATTAAATAATATATTTATTTATATTTACTTGATGTTTGATTATAAGTATTTAATTGTTTGTTTTCACAGATAATAAACATTTAAAAGCTATTATTTAACATAAATGTCTTAATTTATATTAATTTCTTAATCAAATAATAAGTGAAACTTAAATATTAATAAGAATATTTCGAAAAACTGATAGTTTTAATGAAAATTAATAAGAATTTTGATACTAAGATTAAAAAAACAAAAATTTTCTAATATATTTATAAGATATGCAAAATATAAAAAAACCCCATATGCAAAATATTAAAAACCCCATATTCTTTAATATTATATCAATTTAGTCCCGATTTCGGTTCCTTTTCCTTTGATTTGGAACCAGAACCGCATAATATCAGTTTTAATTTTTTGGAATCTAAACCTACCATGTTATGGTCAATAGGTTCCCGTTGGTTCCGATTCTACCCTAAAATTTTGCCCACCCCTAGTTTTGATGATGCCTTGGACTTACATTTGGAAAATGTCGAGCTTTTTTTGGAAATAAAAAAAGTGGTGACTTGGGCCCAAAATTTAATTTTGAATTTTGAGTAGTAGTCTTGTACATTAATTAGAGCCTTAATTGCGAGATTGAACTTTGATTATGCAATTGGACTTCCCATGACAAAAATGGCCATCATCACCTATTACATTGAATGGCGTCTAACGTCAATCCCCAATAGTAACATGAATTGACTCGATAATACAATGTTTCGTTTAGCAATAACATGTACATTCTTCCCGAATTTGTTTTCCTTAATTTTTCATATATTCTTCTCTGGTAGTCGAAAACAAAAGACCTAGAAAGCAAACACTAATTTAACATCATTCATCACCTGTATCTACAGATACTATTTACGCAAAAACAATCTCAACAATGACCATAATAATTATCCAACAACATGGCCATGATCCTTTCCTAATCCAAATATTATCAATTATCATAAAGTCACAGAGATCTGGCATGCAATGCAATAGTCATACCATAATTCATCTTCGTTCTAATTATTATTCAACATTCAAATTTTCACTGGCTGGAACACCTCAAATGTGCTGCCAAAACCACAACAACATAAATTGAATACATAAGAAATATCGATCCAAGAATGTTGCATAATTTTCATCTGGCATATACACTCTAGATTATTGTTTTTATTTTGATTTGTACTGGCTGATTATGTAAAATGGAGTGATGGAAAAAAGGCATGGAATGAAACAATAATTGGCTAGGAATAAATCAACATGCGACCATAAAATAGAAGTACTCATACACGTGCACAAATGTGATTGTAGCTTCAAAACAATCATCTAATCTTTGACAACCCAACACCCTTTTAATCACAAACCAGAAATCACACCAAAAAAAACAAAACCAGTGTATAAATGCTGCAATGGGAAATTCTATTTGGGAAAATTTGATGAAGGAAATAAGGAACATAAGAATGAATTGAACCAAGGGAGCCAAGTCACCACCATAATCTATTTATAATTTTAACTTTTTGTCCTTTTTTTTTTCATTTTTGTTAGGAAAAAAAGAAAAAAAAAAAAGAAAAGAAAAGAGCAAGATACTCCTACTTACTGTACTTCTATATCAGCTGCCTTGCCAACTGAAAATACTAGATAATTTGAAGTTGAATTTTGCACAAGGAATGACGAAGCCAAATCAAGACACTGGACAATTCCCCCATACCTCTTATACAAATATTCTTTATCTGCAATAGCAAAGCAGACACATAGGTAAACAAAGCCAGAATGAATCGAAGGATGTATATAATATGCTGAATCCATACAGCAACAAATGCATTTGAATTTACCTGGTTCTAGAGTTTCCCAGTGTAAGTTCAAGATCATCAGATACACATTCCTCATGGATCCTTTCTCCTTCCCAAGGCTTCACCAAACCCGTTGCATTACAGCCAAATGCAAACTCAGCTGCAATCCCATCTGTCATTGGAACATCTGCTGTTTGATCAACACCAGCAGGAACTGCAGGAGAGCAGGTTCCACTTTGTCCAGGAGTCCACATCCGTGACGGTCCACCTGAAAAAACCTCCTCTCTAAAACCAAATGGATTTCGTGCGACAAGGCTGAATGTAGGAGATGATGGACCACTTTGGGGAATTTGAATTCCTGCAAGCCATCCTGAATCAGGCAGGACTTGACGGCCAGGACTTGGTGGGGTTGATGATGGCATGTAAGAATAATGCTGCCCGGGCCAGGCTGAGCCGGCAGCAGGGTCATCCCAGTCATTTTTTGTTCGAGGAGTTCGGGCAGTTGGGGAGCTCAATGGAGGCGTCACTGGAGCACTTATGGAACCCCCAGGATTATAGAGATGGTGGGGGTGTTTAGATGAAGTTGATGATGAGCTAGAAGAGAGGTTTTTGAGCCATGGTATGAGGGAATTGGCATCAGCACCACCATTTGTATTGGCAGCATAATGAGATGCACGTGGACTAGGGAAGGAAGATGAGGCAGGACTTGGATTGTAGGATGCACATGGACTTGGCTGATATGATGAGCATGGACTAGCTGATGCAGACCCTCCAATAATGTCCATGCGTTCTACAGGTCTGCAACCCTACAAAAAGGCATAAAAAGGAACATTAATGAGCAGAGCAAAATTATTCAAACAACTTTACTATTATCATATGCATTCCATCTCAAAAAAGATTTATTCTCATAGCAAAAAGAAAAAATTGATAATTATCAAATGCACTATTGTCCAAATAGACACTTCCTACTTTATCATATCCTTCCAAGCAAAATTTGACGTGATCATGGGCCATAAAAGGTCGAAAGTTAAATTACTCACTGAGATTGTGGTACTTGTATGAAGCTTTGAGCCAATTGTCAATATCAATAATTGAAAGCACATTTTATTGAATGAACTACAAAGGTTGACACGTAATTCTGAACCTAATATCTACTCATATAACTACCTAAACATACTGATGTCACATTAATTTGATAATTTTGTGTGGACACAATTCAACTGCTAGAAAGAAAGACCAATCATCTTAATTTAAGTTGTCCCTTTCTATTCAATTCAATATTTAGTTCAAAGACCTATTTCATAATAATAAACAGCTCCTATAGTCAATGGTGGCCTTCATAACAAAGTCTTAAATGGCACAACTTCATTATATCCAAGAAAATGACAACATTATCTACTAATATAGTTATCTCCATTTCCTCCTAGACCCCACCACATATATTAATCAATACACAATGCAAAGGTTTTAACCAATAAAATCTTTATTGATCCATAATTTTCAAAGACACCATCAATGCAGAATGAACCATTTCAACTGTTTAACACGAATGCAGGATTGAATAAATGTGTACTGGACTTATCATAACTACAATCAAGACAACAAGAGCCACCATATCGGCCACTCAAATTCGAATTGCAAATATAATGATGGGTAGTGTAGTAATTTCGACCCGACAAGTTACTATATTAATGCATTATGCACCTCATAACACGCTATCTCCCAACATGTTCCTGCCTTAATCAAAGACATCCCACACGCTTTACTGTCTAATTTAAAAAATTATTACAAAATGTGGAATCCAAGGATTCGATATCTCCTTTTCTCATTAAATTTAATGAAAGTTTCAACAAAACTTTTCAACAATTAATAAAGCAAAACCCACCGGCTCACGAAAAAAATAACCCGGGAATCTCGCGAGAAATGTTCCGAAATGACCACTATGACCTCACAATTATGAAGAGAGATTAGACCTTGCAGTGGCAATTTCGGAAATAAAAGTAAATGATGACATGTAAGAAAAAGTTTTCACGATAAAATGTAAAGCGCTTGAAAATCGAGAATCAACAAAAGAGGAAAAAGAGAGATTGAGCACAGAAACAACAGAGCTTGCATTAAAGCAAAGTGGCAGTTCAATCCAGTAAGGTGGGATTGAAAAATCAAAATGACAAAACTGCCCCTTAAAAGAACATCGTTCTGATGACAAAACATGGATATGATCGTCTTACAAAAAAGTAATTTGAAAACTCTGCCCCTCTCCTCATCCCGTTGTTATAAGAAAATCAAAAACAGGGAGCGAATATTACGATCTTGTGTTTCGTGCTATCAGCCCAAATAATATTTTTTTTATCAAAGCAACCAAAACAATCTCAACCGTCGATCAAGTAACATCACACAAAGTTATCTGACATACACCGTGTAACTGACCGGCACACGTCACTACGTCAGTTTGAACTTTGAACGAACAAAATTTTCCATTAATTTCCAGAACTGATTTCAAATTTTAGATCCACATGAAAGTTAACTAAACCTGATAATAATTATTAACTAGTAATTAATAATGAATAAATTACCTTTCTGTAAGTGGTGCCGTCTTCTTCGACGGTCCACCCGGCTTCATTACAGAGAGCTTTCAAGACCTCGTTGTTGTCGCAGTGTTTAGGAAGCTTGTAGTTACCGTACATTCTCAAGCCTGAGTAGATCTTCGCGGCGATGGCTCGTCTTCTCCGCTCTCGTCTCTTGTTGTTCTCCCTCTCCTTCCACGTCGGCATTCTCGTTCCCGAAGTCATGTTTTACAGAACTTCTTTCGGTCGAGAAAACGACGTCGCTCTTTATGAGCTTGGTTTCATGAGAAGGGGAAATGATCGGAGAGGGAGTGGACTGATTGGCGGTATTTTTTTAAGAGACAGAGTGGTTAAATGAAGTTGTTTTGGGGAGAAGGTGAACTAAATACAGAGTGTGATTGTAAATGGACATGGAAATGTGAAGAAATTACCAGGATGCCATTTTCATGCTTTATTCCGAGATCACGGGACTAACACGTGTTTAGGCTTTCAATAAATAAAGTCCCTGTGATGTGTACTGTAGAGTGTGGGCTTCGCGGTACCTAAAGTTTAATAAAGGTAAACGGTGGCGTTTGGTTTCTTGTCGTATTAATTTGGACTGCTTTTTTTGGTTCCCAGAAAAACATTTGTCGTGTAAATGACAGAGAAAAGAAAAGAGGGGGTATAATGGGAAACTAATAAATTTATTTATTAATTATAATTTGTTAAAATCTTATTTGGATTTGTCCATTTGGATTTTGGGATAAAGCCAAGGCCTTCCAGGCAAAATTTTTTACCATATATTCAGCCGGTGGGGAGCCGTCACACGGCGGCGTGATGTGAATGGAGTTGTTTGATGTGAAACGGCGTCACTCTGTTGTCAGTGTGGATTTTACAATTGATGTATCTAAATGTATAGCGTTTGTTGGTTGGACGGATGGTCTGAGAGAGAGAGAGTCAGGGCTTCTCTCTCTGCAGTCTTCACGTGACAGTACCCACTGCCCACTCGCTGCTTTAGCGTGACTAACGAGAAGAGAGACTTATTTTACTTAGTAGCATAATTGGATAGCCAGTTAGGAGTTTGGTGGTTGGTAAATGTGGGGCAATCTGACATGTGCCACCTTCTCCGATCATCTCTTGTTGGTGATTGATCATCTTTCGAGCCTCTTCACTTTCACAGAGAACTCTGTCGAAATGGCGTCTAACGTCAATCCCCAATAGTAACATGAATTGACTCGATAATACAATGTTTCGTTTAGCAATAACATGTACACTCTTCCCGAATTTGTTTTCCTTAATTTTTCATATATTCTTCTCTGGTAGTCGAAAACAAAAGACCTAGAAAGCAAACACTAATTTAACATCATTCATCACCTGTATCTACAGATACTATTTACGCAAAAACAATCTCAACAATGACCATAATAATTATCCAACAACATGGCCATGATCCTTTCCTAATCCAAATATTATCAATTATCATAAAGTCACAGAGATCTGGCATGCAATGCAATAGTCATACCATAATTCATCTTCGTTCTAATTATTATTCAACATTCAAATTTTCACTGGCTGGAACACCTCAAATGTGCTGCCAAAACCACAACAACATAAATTGAATACATAAGAAATATCGATCCAAGAATGTTGCATAATTTTCATCTGGCATATACACTCTAGATTATTGTTTTTATTTTGATTTGTACTGGCTGATTATGTAAAATGGAGTGATGGAAAAAAGGCATGGAATGAAACAATAATTGGCTAGGAATAAATCAACATGCGACCATAAAATAGAAGTACTCATACACGTGCACAAATGTGATTGTAGCTTCAAAACAATCATCTAATCTTTGACAACCCAACACCCTTTTAATCACAAACCAGAAATCACACCAAAAAAAACAAAACCAGTGTATAAATGCTGCAATGGGAAATTCTATTTGGGAAAATTTGATGAAGGAAATAAGGAACATAAGAATGAATTGAACCAAGGGAGCCAAGTCACCACCATAATCTATTTATAATTTTAACTTTTTGTCCTTTTTTTTTTCATTTTTGTTAGGAAAAAAAGAAAAAAAAAAAAGAAAAGAAAAGAGCAAGATACTCCTACTTACTGTACTTCTATATCAGCTGCCTTGCCAACTGAAAATACTAGATAATTTGAAGTTGAATTTTGCACAAGGAATGACGAAGCCAAATCAAGACACTGGACAATTCCCCCATACCTCTTATACAAATATTCTTTATCTGCAATAGCAAAGCAGACACATAGGTAAACAAAGCCAGAATGAATCGAAGGATGTATATAATATGCTGAATCCATACAGCAACAAATGCATTTGAATTTACCTGGTTCTAGAGTTTCCCAGTGTAAGTTCAAGATCATCAGATACACATTCCTCATGGATCCTTTCTCCTTCCCAAGGCTTCACCAAACCCGTTGCATTACAGCCAAATGCAAACTCAGCTGCAATCCCATCTGTCATTGGAACATCTGCTGTTTGATCAACACCAGCAGGAACTGCAGGAGAGCAGGTTCCACTTTGTCCAGGAGTCCACATCCGTGACGGTCCACCTGAAAAAACCTCCTCTCTAAAACCAAATGGATTTCGTGCGACAAGGCTGAATGTAGGAGATGATGGACCACTTTGGGGAATTTGAATTCCTGCAAGCCATCCTGAATCAGGCAGGACTTGACGGCCAGGACTTGGTGGGGTTGATGATGGCATGTAAGAATAATGCTGCCCGGGCCAGGCTGAGCCGGCAGCAGGGTCATCCCAGTCATTTTTTGTTCGAGGAGTTCGGGCAGTTGGGGAGCTCAATGGAGGCGTCACTGGAGCACTTATGGAACCCCCAGGATTATAGAGATGGTGGGGGTGTTTAGATGAAGTTGATGATGAGCTAGAAGAGAGGTTTTTGAGCCATGGTATGAGGGAATTGGCATCAGCACCACCATTTGTATTGGCAGCATAATGAGATGCACGTGGACTAGGGAAGGAAGATGAGGCAGGACTTGGATTGTAGGATGCACATGGACTTGGCTGATATGATGAGCATGGACTAGCTGATGCAGACCCTCCAATAATGTCCATGCGTTCTACAGGTCTGCAACCCTACAAAAAGGCATAAAAAGGAACATTAATGAGCAGAGCAAAATTATTCAAACAACTTTACTATTATCATATGCATTCCATCTCAAAAAAGATTTATTCTCATAGCAAAAAGAAAAAATTGATAATTATCAAATGCACTATTGTCCAAATAGACACTTCCTACTTTATCATATCCTTCCAAGCAAAATTTGACGTGATCATGGGCCATAAAAGGTCGAAAGTTAAATTACTCACTGAGATTGTGGTACTTGTATGAAGCTTTGAGCCAATTGTCAATATCAATAATTGAAAGCACATTTTATTGAATGAACTACAAAGGTTGACACGTAATTCTGAACCTAATATCTACTCATATAACTACCTAAACATACTGATGTCACATTAATTTGATAATTTTGTGTGGACACAATTCAACTGCTAGAAAGAAAGACCAATCATCTTAATTTAAGTTGTCCCTTTCTATTCAATTCAATATTTAGTTCAAAGACCTATTTCATAATAATAAACAGCTCCTATAGTCAATGGTGGCCTTCATAACAAAGTCTTAAATGGCACAACTTCATTATATCCAAGAAAATGACAACATTATCTACTAATATAGTTATCTCCATTTCCTCCTAGACCCCACCACATATATTAATCAATACACAATGCAAAGGTTTTAACCAATAAAATCTTTATTGATCCATAATTTTCAAAGACACCATCAATGCAGAATGAACCATTTCAACTGTTTAACACGAATGCAGGATTGAATAAATGTGTACTGGACTTATCATAACTACAATCAAGACAACAAGAGCCACCATATCGGCCACTCAAATTCGAATTGCAAATATAATGATGGGTAGTGTAGTAATTTCGACCCGACAAGTTACTATATTAATGCATTATGCACCTCATAACACGCTATCTCCCAACATGTTCCTGCCTTAATCAAAGACATCCCACACGCTTTACTGTCTAATTTAAAAAATTATTACAAAATGTGGAATCCAAGGATTCGATATCTCCTTTTCTCATTAAATTTAATGAAAGTTTCAACAAAACTTTTCAACAATTAATAAAGCAAAACCCACCGGCTCACGAAAAAAATAACCCGGGAATCTCGCGAGAAATGTTCCGAAATGACCACTATGACCTCACAATTATGAAGAGAGATTAGACCTTGCAGTGGCAATTTCGGAAATAAAAGTAAATGATGACATGTAAGAAAAAGTTTTCACGATAAAATGTAAAGCGCTTGAAAATCGAGAATCAACAAAAGAGGAAAAAGAGAGATTGAGCACAGAAACAACAGAGCTTGCATTAAAGCAAAGTGGCAGTTCAATCCAGTAAGGTGGGATTGAAAAATCAAAATGACAAAACTGCCCCTTAAAAGAACATCGTTCTGATGACAAAACATGGATATGATCGTCTTACAAAAAAGTAATTTGAAAACTCTGCCCCTCTCCTCATCCCGTTGTTATAAGAAAATCAAAAACAGGGAGCGAATATTACGATCTTGTGTTTCGTGCTATCAGCCCAAATAATATTTTTTTTATCAAAGCAACCAAAACAATCTCAACCGTCGATCAAGTAACATCACACAAAGTTATCTGACATACACCGTGTAACTGACCGGCACACGTCACTACGTCAGTTTGAACTTTGAACGAACAAAATTTTCCATTAATTTCCAGAACTGATTTCAAATTTTAGATCCACATGAAAGTTAACTAAACCTGATAATAATTATTAACTAGTAATTAATAATGAATAAATTACCTTTCTGTAAGTGGTGCCGTCTTCTTCGACGGTCCACCCGGCTTCATTACAGAGAGCTTTCAAGACCTCGTTGTTGTCGCAGTGTTTAGGAAGCTTGTAGTTACCGTACATTCTCAAGCCTGAGTAGATCTTCGCGGCGATGGCTCGTCTTCTCCGCTCTCGTCTCTTGTTGTTCTCCCTCTCCTTCCACGTCGGCATTCTCGTTCCCGAAGTCATGTTTTACAGAACTTCTTTCGGTCGAGAAAACGACGTCGCTCTTTATGAGCTTGGTTTCATGAGAAGGGGAAATGATCGGAGAGGGAGTGGACTGATTGGCGGTATTTTTTTAAGAGACAGAGTGGTTAAATGAAGTTGTTTTGGGGAGAAGGTGAACTAAATACAGAGTGTGATTGTAAATGGACATGGAAATGTGAAGAAATTACCAGGATGCCATTTTCATGCTTTATTCCGAGATCACGGGACTAACACGTGTTTAGGCTTTCAATAAATAAAGTCCCTGTGATGTGTACTGTAGAGTGTGGGCTTCGCGGTACCTAAAGTTTAATAAAGGTAAACGGTGGCGTTTGGTTTCTTGTCGTATTAATTTGGACTGCTTTTTTTGGTTCCCAGAAAAACATTTGTCGTGTAAATGACAGAGAAAAGAAAAGAGGGGGTATAATGGGAAACTAATAAATTTATTTATTAATTATAATTTGTTAAAATCTTATTTGGATTTGTCCATTTGGATTTTGGGATAAAGCCAAGACCTTCCAGGCAAAATTTTTTACCATATATTCAGCTGGTGGGGAGCCGTCACACGGCGGCGTGATGTGAATGGAGTTGTTTGATGTGAAACGGCGTCACTCTGTTGTCAGTGTGGATTTTACAATTGATGTATCTAAATGTATAGCGTTTGTTGGTTGGATGGATGGTCTGAGAGAGAGAGAGTCAGGGCTTATCTCTCTGCAGTCTTCACGTGACAGTACCCAGTGCCCACTCGCTCCTTTAGCGTGACTAACGAGAAGAGAGACTTATTTTACTTAGTAGCATAATTAGATAGCCAGTTAGGAGTTTGGTGGTTGGTAAGTGTGGGGCAATCTGACATGTGCCACCTTCTCCGATCATCTCTTGTTGGTGATTGATCATCTTTCGAGCCTCTTCACTTTCACAGAGAACTCTGTCGAAACTGCTATTTTTTATTAGAATAATACTATATGTATCGTTTTTATAATATATTTTTTATATAATATTATATTATAAAATATAATTAAATAAAAATTTAATTTTAATTTTAAATTAATTAATTATATCTTATTACATAATATTATATAAAAATAATATATATGTAATATTACTTTTTTTTATTATAGTCCATCGTTATCATTTTGCTCACCCTTATCATATTAAGCTATTTAAGAAATTAAATGCTCATTAAGAACTAATAAATATGATTATTATTATATGATAAGCAGATTCATAGGACTATATGATAGGAGTGGTGTACCTCATTAGGTGGACGTACTTGAGAATATAAAATTATAAGTCTATGTAAATAATTTATAGGAACATGAGACAGCCCTGGTTGATTTCGATGTGGGCCGAATGGCTGTATAAAGTATTGGCCTACTATCAACATAGCGTTTATATAAAAGAAAGTTTAGTTATACTTCAGACGCCATGTACATAATTTTTTATTTTTTTATTTTTTTTGTCACTAGATTGTCAATACTTTAACTAATCCCTTAAGAATGTGAAGCTAAAGGTCCATCAAAACTTTAATAATTATCTTTATTAGTATATAAAAAAGACTCGAACTCAAATATTTATATCAAACTATTCGATCACTCAGAGATAGTTTATAAACATGTTTTATTTCTTACATAAGTGAATAAAAATAAAAATAGTTTAAAGATAAAGATGGGTTAACAATCTAATATTATAAATTTTTTCTCATAATCTTAACGTTACACATCATTTATAAGCTGACTAACTATTAGTTATCATGTTAAGATTTTGAAAGAGAATTTATAAAATTGAAATATAAAATGATATTAACCAAAGTTTAATTAAATATACGATATTAAGATAAAAAAATTTATTCTTATAACGCAAGCCGTCAGGTAGTTTATCACTTCAAGTAAACGTGGGGCCCACACCATCCTGATGGTCATTTTTTCCAAAGTCCAACGTCCCGCACGTGCGCCGCGGACTCCAACTGGCAATGAACAAATTGGATTGAAATTAGTGGAGTCGGGTCCGCCTCGGCCACCCTTATGAGGCTATTACCTATTAGGTAGCTGGCTATGGAGTTCATTAGTAGCAAGCAATAACACAGTGATGTGGCACATATTATACAATTTTTATTATAATAGATAAGAACCAATTAACGTGGCACGAATTGCGGGAGTTTTGACAAGTTGGTAGAAAATGGTGGGGACCAGTGGGTAAGGAAAATCTAATCATATCCGTTAAACTGGTGGGGTCAGGTGATGGCCGATATGCCCGCCACCCACGAGGCAGTCTAGCGCTGATTTAAGGTCTAAGCCTGGTTGGTTGTGTTGTCTTTTCCAAGCTTTTGTTTTTAGTCACCTCATTCTCAACTCTCACTAAAAACAAAATCCAACTCACATTACTTCAACCTTCTTTTATTTATTTATTTTTAATTTATGATATCCAAACTTCGATAAATCTTTCAGACGTTACTATTACCCTAATAATCGAGATGAAAAAAAATTTAAACTTAAAACATTTTAAAAAATGCAGTCAACGAATCACTTGACTATTTAATGTAGTTGGCTCTTTTTTTTTATTTTTTTTAAAGAAATAATGGAAATTTACATTTTAAATCAGATTTTTTTATAAAGATGTATTTTAATTCCACCATATATTTTATTAACCCAAGTAAATAGAGAAGGTAAAAATAAAATATATTTTTAATAATTAAGACTTTTATACTATAAATTCTTGATCATTGATTTATGATTTAGAATTTACGTTAATACTAAAAATAATTAAAAATTGTAACTTATTTTTCAAGTAAATTGGATTATATTTTATTAAAAATTCAAATTTTGTATCAAATTTTTTGGCCTTGTTGTTTGGCTTTATATCCAACTCAAGTATATGCTCCACATTTGGGCTTTCATTTTCCGGAACACGACAATCATAAAGCCCTGTAAACAAGACTCGGTCAGCCCAATTCCCAATTGTATTCAAACAAAGCTTTGGTCCACTTCCGTTAATTATGTTCTAATTCCACAGATTTTACGCTCAAATTCGAATGTCAGGTCAACCATTTTAACTATACACCAATCACATTAATCAAATAATTTATATTTGATTTTTGTTTAGTACTTTGATTTCAAACAGTTAGATTCTAACCCAATAATTAAAATATGAGTAGTATACTTTGATTGGATCACAATATATACGTCAAATCAATTAGACGGATTCACTATATTAATATCTCGTTTAAAGTTGATAATAAGAATATTCAAACTCATCAAATTAGGTTCGAGAATCTAATTATACTTAAAACTTATGAAAGATTGAAATAAAAATAATAAAAACTTACGTGATTAGATTGATTTAGTGTTTTAAACGTGAAAAAGAGTTGCGTCGAACATCAGGAATGATAGATTTGATCGATTCATAAAAAGTTGTATCGTAAACGATAAATTCAATTAAATAAATCTATCATGAAATGATTACGCATGTCAAGATCTCACATCAAAAGGCATGAAATTTGCGATGCCTTGAACGAAATATAAACAACATTCTTACTTTCACCGTTGTTTGAACCAAAAAAAAAAACACATATCAAGACTTAAAAGATGGTTAACGTGTGAGTGTGACGCTGACCCAGACAACTTGTTTGCATACCACTCTATCACCCAACCGGACCCTAAGCCGAATGGGCTAAGGAAAGTCCCTTGAATGTAGAATAAACAAACAACCAAAATTAAAAAAAAAAAAAAAAAAAAAAGGAAAATTTTAACACCCTATACTTTACCGTAAAATCACCAATTCCTATAAGTTTTGAGAAATTAATTACTACACCTCCGTGTAGAAAACACTTATATGGGGATAGTTTATCATTTTTCTAATGAGATAAAGCCGTTTAATTAAAAGTTAACGATGTGTTACTACTCGTAATTATTTTAATAATCATTGCCAAGGTTGGTAGTTAAAAAAATTAACATTTTAAGTGAAAAGTTTTCACCATGTCAATGCTGATTGATCTCTTAAGGGGCAGGTAGAGGCGAGTGATTCAACTCAAAAAAATGAAAATTTTTTTTTCTTATGTATATTAATTTAATTATCATCCCACTCTTTATTTTTATAAAATGATATTAAATTACTTATTTGTCCTTCCTAATCCATCTATACATTTTAGCATGATAAAAAGATGAAACCGTTTTATATAAGTATATATCACAAAATTATATATTTATTAAAAGTAATATTACACTAACAACAATTTCTTAAAAAATTTTTATTATAATCCTAACGTAACAACTCGCAATTAATTAGTGAAACTCATGTAAGATCCGTTATGAATTAACAAATTACGAGTTGTCACGTCATAATTATGAGAGAAAGTTTGTAAAAGAGAGTTGTTAGTATAGTATTATTCAATTATTAAATGAATATCATTAATTAGAGGGCAGCATGGAAGGTTCTAGAAACACCTAGAGAATTCGCTGACTTCCACTTGAAAACTTCGGGGGTGTAGAGTAATAAGACATGTAACAATCCACATAAGCACACACGTCACACAAATTCAAGACAAACTGAGCATATAATAAAACTTACAAAAAAAGAAAAAAAATCAATATCGGAGGGGAAAAGACAGATATGAAGGGAGCCAATGATTTGAACACAACTAGGCAAAACTGCGTGATATCATTATCGTGTACTGGTAGTCAATGCCCTTTTATTTATTGAATTACACTGCTAAAAGGACAAGTTTATATATACATATATATATATATACATATTACATGGTTATGAATTTACTTTGTAATAAAAAAAAATTGTATTAAAAAAACCCTAGAAAATCTCTCTACGCGTTTCTAGAACCAGAATCCCCAAAAGTTCTCATACAGGGTTCAACTAAATGAATCGTTTTGGGGACCGGAACCCCCATGCTAGCGTGATTGCTCTTTCTGTTTGGTAAAAGCTCTGACACCTTGAATTCATTTTTTTGCTTTGGTATTTTTTTTTTTTTTTTTGGTGGATTTTAGTTGAAATTGAATTTTTGGGAAATACAGGGATTGACTGCTACTGTGGTTAGACACTTGGAATATATTTTGTGGGTTTTGATCTGGGTTTGGAATTGCTTTGGATTTGACGATTCTTGAAGCTTTGACAAATCTTGGGTGATAAGTTTGGCTGTGTGTGGTGTGAGGTCAAAAGGGTTTTCTGTTCACTTAATTGTAGAGCTTGGAATTCGGGTTCTTTCCATTTGAATTGTTCCTTGATTTTGTTAGTGTCATTTTAGTTGTAAAGAGCTCAAGGAAAATTGGGCAATCTGATTGGGTATTTACTGAGAGTAAAAGGTTTTTTCCGTTGTGGATTCAAGAGTTGTAAAGGGTTTATAGGAATTTAGTGTTTTTAAAATTCATTGGAGTTTAGCAACTTTATAATGAAACAATGATGGAAGGGTTTGCTTTTCATTGAGATTGAAACTTGAAGTGGATATTGAAGTTCGGTTATAAAAATAATTTGAGTTTTGTCTTTTGGTGCTGAAACTATTCAAGCAAATTGAGAGTTTGCTGCAGGTGTTGAATTTGGGGAATTTGATTAGATTTTAAGGTTTGCAATGGATGATGTTCAAGGCAGTTCAAATTCACTTCCTCCTTTCCTTGCAAAAACATATGATATGGTAGACGATCCATCAACAAATTCAGTTGTGTCCTGGAGTCCATCTAACAAAAGCTTTGTTGTGTGGAATCCACCAGAGTTTGCCAGGGATCTGCTACCAAGATTCTTTAAGCACAATAACTTCTCAAGTTTTATCAGACAGCTCAATACATATGTAAGCCAATATTGTTTCATTCAATTGGTATATTTTATTTGATATAATATTATTGTAGATTAATGCATATGGTGATATTGACTTTACATTTCAACAGGGTTTCAGAAAAGTTGATCCTGAGCAATGGGAATTTGCAAATGAGGATTTTGTAAGAGGTCAGCCACATCTTATGAAGAATATCCACAGACGAAAGCCAGTTCATAGTCATTCTCTTCAGAATGTACAAAACCAAGGAACTCAGTTAACTGAATTGGAAAGACAGAGTTTAAAGGAAGAAATTGAGAGATTAAAAAATGATAAAGAATTGCTTATTTTGGACCTACAGAGGCACGAGCAGGAGCGGCAAGGATTTGAATTGCAAATGCAGCTTTTGAAGGAGCGTTTTCAGCGTATGGAACGGAGACAGCAGAAGATGTTGTCTTCTGTGGCTAGAGCCTTGCAGAAACCAGGGGTTGCCTCAAATCTTGGGTCACAGTTGGAAACTCATGATAGAAAGAGAAGACTTCCACGAATAGGTTACTTTTACGATGAGGGCAACATTGGAGACAATTTGCTGGGGACTTCCCAGACTGTAGCTAGAGAAAATGCTGAGAGTACTAGTGCTTTGTCATCAAACACAGAACATTTTGAGCATTTGGAATCTTCCTTGACCTTTTGGGAGAATATTGTGCATGATGGTGGTGAAACTGCTCTTCCACTTAATTCAAGCCTGGAGTTGGATGAATCTACAAGTGCAGATAGTCCAGCCATATCTTGCATACAGCTTAATGTTGATGTTCGGCCAAAATCTCCTGGAATTGACATGAACTCTAAGCCTGTTGTAGCAGCTGCTTCTGATCCTGCTGTGTCAAAGGAACCAGCAGCTGTGACAGCTGCTGCTGTCACAACTGGCGTCAATGATGTATTTTGGGAACAGTTTTTGACAGAAAATCCTGGTTCTACTGAAATCCAGGAAGTTCAGTCAGAAAGAAGGGATTCAGATGGCAGGAAGAATGATAACAAACCTGTTGATCATGGCAGATTTTGGTGGAATATGAGAAATGTAAATAGTCTTGCAGAACGGATGGAGCATCTAACTCCTGCGGAGAGAACTTGATATTGTTTGATTGTTTTTTTTTCTTTTTCTGTTTTCCAGCTTTTGATGCCTCAGTATCATCTTGCATAATAAATTTAGGTATGATTGGTTGGATCTGACAATAAATAGATGTTCTATGTTTGTAGTTCATTGTTTTTCAGAACATCATGATTTATTGTTATGCCACAAGTCCATTATGCATTTTGGTTTTAGTTGCTGTTATGATTTAAATGGCCTGCGTGGACTCTCTTTCAATCATGTTCTGCTCAATCTGTTATTTAAAGAAAAGAAAAAAAACCGTATGCAAGCATGCAGAAAAGCTCATACACTGATGTTGTGTTTAGGCAAGTAGCTGAGTGATCTTTAATCTGACTTGAAGATTCCCTACTAAGATATGCTCCTTGCCCATCGAGTGATTCGCATCTTTTCTTGAAAAACATTCAATTATGATCCGATTGTTACTGGTGTTCTCGGTTGATGATTTGCATTTAATACACTCTACTACTAGAGGAATCTAATGTGTTCAGTTGACATCAAGGAAACTTCCATTTACGTGTTTTATCTTCTTGGATATGACCTGATGACTTTTTATTACTTATTGCATATTATCGAATTATTGATTTTATGGCTTGTTCTCATATGTTCAGCAACCAGAGTCATATTGGGTTTCTTCATGAGTTAACTTCAGACCAAGGTTGGGAGTTTGAGCAGCCATTTGTTAGGATAGGTTGGCAAAACACTTCTTTCCCATTATATTTTTGCTACATGCCGAACAGAAGTTGCCAGACTACCGTGTCCCTACCAAAAGTCAATTTGAATGCTTTTCAGGTTTTTATTGGTGTCATGCCTTGCCTTTCACATTAATTGGGTGCTCTGCTCACTGTTTCTCATAGATTGAGCCGCTGATAAGATTGCTTCTGGGGTCGCCCATGTTTTTGTCACTGTAGCACTAAAATATGAGTCACCAATGGAACGTCAACCTCTAAACAAAGATCATTCTTATAATCTGGTAAGACATTCATATTACCTACTGGAATGAAAGAATCAGTTTGACCTTCTAACTCGCTGATTAATAGAATTATTTATGCCTATTTTCGCCCTATCAACACATTCCACTGTTTATGAGGAGTGAGTACTTGCTTTTTCTCATAATCTAGATGAGCATGCATACTTCTGAAATATGTTGAACGATGGTCTGTGTCCATTATGCTGGCCATGTGATAATCTTTGGTGCTCAACAGCAGAACCTCGCATAATTTCAGGCTTGACACGGCAGCAGAACTTCGTACACTAATATATTGCTTCCATAACTGATCATCTCATATAACTCTAATGCCCTTGGGAAAGAATCAAATACTATAAAATTCATTCCTAGACACTACTGTATGTGCATAGCTTCAACTAATCTTCTCCTTGAATTTGATTTTGCAAGTTAAGAAGATGAAGTTTAATGGATGTTGAAATCTCCCATTAGCAGGATGATAGACTGTACATAGCCGTTATGGTTTTTATGTCATGTATGGTTGTTCAATTTAGAGCCAGTATTAATACTTGCTCTGACCAAAATCTTGCTATTTGACATTACACAGGTAAGTTATTACTTGTAAAAGACGCAAATCATTCTTGCAATTGCGTATTTGAGGGGCGGTCTTACTGACATTGACAGTATGCTCTTCTGCGGTCCATGGTTGTAGATGATTTGCTTATGCCAAGAGATTCTCTAATTTTACTTTTACACGTAACAAAACTGAAACTATTCTAGTTGATGAAAAGACAAGTGGCCCCGAAGTTGACTGTTTTGGGAGCTTTTTCATTGCCATAATCTCGCCTCCATCTCTGTCACCGTTTACCTACTATTTATGAAGAAGATATTGATGATGACATCGGGGTTGGGTGGCTCGCAGGAAGCCTAGCACTTACTCAGAAAGTGCTGGGTAGTTAGGTTACAGATAACACAACTACCTTCAAGCTTTCCGCCGCAAGCACATGGGTTTTTTATGCTAAATTATGTGGGCAACAGATATAGCCAATGAGCTATCCGTTATCAAATGCCACTTTTGGAATGGAATCTTGTGTAGCATATTATATCAGCAGCCGCGCTACGTGGCTACCACTGCACCAGTACAGAACCTGGCTAGCTCAATCAGTGGAGGATGTTCTCTTCATAGTAGATATAGTCGCTTAGGATTTGTGAATAATATTTTACTTACGGAAGTAAATATTTCAATTCAATCCTGATCAACTTAGTTAAAAGTTAACGTGTGCAAAATTTATCACAGGCCCGCTTCCAACATTGGTAAATACCATAACTATTGGTGTTGTGCCACAAAATACATACTGATGTCAGCACCACTAATCAGAGCTCGACAAGCACTTAAAGGCAAAGGGTATTAGTTGTCAAAACTCAAATCGTCTCGAAGAGATATTATATAACACTTGTCACACCTTTATCAAAACAAAGGATCAAGATAAATGAGAGATCACTATGTGTCAAGGCAACTTATAAAAGCACTTATTACGTTGAGCTCAAAGATTTATAAAACTATAAATGGTCAGTTCTCTTCGTGAAAAGGAGGCTGGCTGGGCATATGAGAGCTAGACATACATTTGAGATTTATTATTTTTTCTCTGCAAACAAAATATTTCTCCATTTTTGTACACTTTATAGGCAATATCAGAAAAATAGTCAGAGAATAATGGTGGATGTAAGATTCGCTTTAAGCATTCGAACCACTATAAAAATCCCCATTGTCAGTCTTTTATTTATGTTTTTACAAAAATATATCATCTCAGCTTTAATCAACTCTCATAATCATATCACGTATAATTTCTAAGACCTGTTTAGTACTTTACACGTGCGAGGTAGTTTGTGTCAAAATCACACATCAACAGTTTGACGCTAGAAAGGGGGCATGATTCGCATCAGCTCTCCATGTTTTTCTAGCAAATCTCAACTTCTTCAAAATACTGAAGCATGTTTCATATTAGAGCTCCCAGATCGCGTGGCTAGATCGGCCAAATCGTATGCATCAAAGCTTCCACATCGCGTGGTAAGATCGCTCAAATCGCACGCATCAGAGCTCTCGGATCACCCAGATTGCACGTATCAAAGCTCTTGGATTGCCCAAATCGCACGCCTCAGAGCTCTCAGATCAAGCACATCAAAGCTCTTAGATAGCCAGATCGCTCAGATCGCACGTATCAAAGCTCTCAGATCGTGCTCTTAGATCACTCTGATCTTCATATTCAAATCGCATGGCTAGATAGCTCAGATCTCTCAGATCAGATTGAGCTCTCAAGCTCTCAGATCAGATTGAGCTCTCAAGCTCTCAAGCTCCCAAGTTAACTAGCTCCTAAGTTCTTGAGATCACACGTTCAAGATCGTTGAAATCACATGTTTAAGATCATCGAGATCACGCGTTCAAGATCATTGAGATCACACATTCAAATCATTCAGATCGCGCTCCCGAGCGGCCAAATCGTGTTTTTGAGCACTCAAATCGCACTCTCGAGTGACTAGATTGTGCTTCCGAGCACTCAGATTGTGCTCTCGAGCGACCAAATCGTGCTTCCAAAAACTCAGATCACGCTCCCGAGTGACCAGATTGTCCTTTCAAGCACTCAGATCGCGCTCCCAATAGCCAAATCATGCTTCTAAGTACTTAGATCACGCTCCCGAGTGGCCAGATCATGCTTCTGAGCACCCAGATCACGCTTCCGAGCGCTCAGATCGCTAATCTCAGTTCTCATATCAAGCTCCGTGCTTTTTGATCGAACTCCCTGTGTTCTCAGATCAAGCTCTGCGCTTTCTGATAGAACTCCTTATGTTCTCCGATCAAGCTTCGTGCTTTCTGATCGAATTCCTTGTGTTCTCAGATCAAGCTTCGCGTTTTCTGATCGAACTGCTTGTGTTCTCAGATCAAGCTTCGCACTTTCTGATTGAACTCCTTGTGTTCTCATATCAAGCTCCGCGCTTTCTAATCGAACTCCTTGAGTTCTCAGATCAAGCTTCAAGCTTTCTGATAGAACTGCTTGTTTTCTTAGATCAAGTTTTGCGCTTTTTGATCGAACTCCTTGTGTTCTCAGATCAAGCTTTGAGCTTTCTGATCAAACTCCTTGAGCTATTTATGCTCTCTGATCGAGCTCATAAGCTCGCTTATTTGCTTGAGACGCATGCATTAGTTCGTTCAGATCGTGCACTTCAGATTGCTTAGATTGCGTGCACATATCAAACTCCTTAAGCTCTCAGCTCGCACGCTCCAAATTAAGTTCCTCATCTTGAGGTTGCATACTTCGCATCGATTAGATCTCACGCCTTAAACTCTCAGATCGAGCTCCTATTAGATCGCAATCAACTCTTAGTTCTCAAATCGCGATCAGCTTTGAGATTGCGAACAACCTCAAATCGTGTTCCCAGCTCTCAGATTGCGATCAGTTCTTAGTTCTCAGATCGCGACCAGTTGTCAACGTAAAAAAAAATACATCGAAAACTCAAACAACCCTAAAACATGCCAAAATGGTGGATTTTCACCTAAAAAAAAACCCTAACTAGGTTTCCTTGTTGCCACAACGTAGAGCTCGAAACGAGCTTTCCGTGGATATCTTAGTAACTCCAAAACTCTTCCCGGATCAAAAGTTATGGTTGTTTTAATTTGACATGTTCGTTTAAGACCTCTGAACCGTGCGTTTTGACTTCTGACGCTCAACTCTCTCTAGGAATTCATCTACTAGACATTTTATGTCAGTTATCAGATCGTGATTAGCTTCAGATCGCTCCAAGCTCTCAAATCGCAGTCCTAGCTCTCAGCACCCGATCACGCTAAGCATAGTTCGAGCTCTTCAGTTCGAGACTGCAGTTTATAGTGCGAGACCCATTCAAATCAAAGACCTAAGTTTTTGAAGTGCAATTACGTACTCCAAAAACTAGGGGGGTTCTTGTAAGAATTCATGCTTAGAACGGGTAAAATTGGTGTATAACATGGTATAAGGTCATATGGCATGTTATTGAAACTAAAAGGGTGATATTGTTACCTTTTATGCTTTACAACTCTTGTAACTTGAAAATGAGTTCAAGATCTTTAACAAATTTGATGAGAATCCTCAAAGTAAAGTTCACCCCAAGATGAAGAAAAGAGAGCCGGCTATGAGAGCTCAAGAGAGAGAGGTTCATTCCAAATGAAAAATTAGATTAAATTTAGGAATATCACTTATTTATATACAAAGACCATTTTGCTATATTTTGAAATTGTTCTCAAGTCCTTGAATTAAAATGAATCCTATATTAACACTTAATACAAATTCAATATTATTTTCAAGTCTTTAAAATAATTTCAATTTAATATTAACTCATTATTGATCATAAATCCTTGAAACAATTTCAATTTAATATTAACTCTTTAACATTAAATCCTTGATTTAAACAAATTTATAATCAAGACATATAAAATAATCTCGTTTAATATTTAACCCATTCATTTCTCACCAATACATAAATTCGGATGCACACGTTTACATCTGAACATCGTTAACCTTTAACGATATGTATTACTTTCTCTTCTCATACTTGGTTTTTAGGTGTGACCACTTAAGTTCACTGTAACCTAGCTGTGGGCTCAATATCACAATCCGATATGTTTCGTCATAACTTTTTATGATTGAAACTCCCACCGATCATGGTAGGCATCTAGCAATACTCCATAACCCCTAAGCTGCAATGAAGTTAAACTCCAATGAACCTTTTTTTCCCGATCGTACGTCTTATGTAGTACAATCGCTCTGTCATCTAATCCCGATTAAGTATAGGTTTATGGTATGTCAAAACCCTTAACTTAATCTTTATCCGAATTGTTAATCAATACAATGGAACGTGTCATCATGAAACTCCTTTTTCATTTGACTATTTTGTACTCTGGCCAAAGATTTCCTTTTTTCAATGTTTATTGTACTCATCTGGGAACTCGGGACCAAACTATTTTGAGTCAACGAATCCTATCTTGACCATCACTTGTCCTCGCACATGAATAACATATGATCAAATTGGCTTCTTACACAAGACATGACTAGTCTTGTGTATATACACCATATGAATATGCATCATATGTCGAGTCTGACCGTAATGTCTCGGGTCTAAAGATTAGTGGTACACTAGTAAGATCCTAAGATGTATCATTGACCACATTCTAAATGTCCATATGATTCATCGTAATCGGTCATATTCGATAAACAGTTCACCAACTTTTTATCCATGCTAATGCCCTAATGATATACCTCTTATAATCACCCACACTAATATCATCACATGATATTCAATGGAGGCATTCAATATATCTACGATGCAATGTTATTGCCCAATTAACATTACTTACGTAGGGAATGCTTCGACGATTTGATCTTCTAAAGATCCGTATCATCCGGACATTTCACATGCATTATAAATAGTATAAATGAAGCAGTAAACAACATGTGAAATTAGAACTCTTTCTTCCATTCTTAAAAGAGTATTCACAAGATATAATGTCTTAAAACTGACAATACGATTGGTTCTTAAGGCATACACTAATAGTTCTGTTGTGCCAAAAATACACATTGGTGTTAGCACCACCAATCAGAGCTCAACAAGCACTTAAAGGCAAAGGGTATTAGTTGTCAAAGCCCAAACCCCATCAAAGAGATATTATATATCACATGTTCCAGCTTTATCAAAATAAAGGATCAGAATGAATGAAAGCTCTCCATGTGTCAAGACAACTTGCAAAAACACTCATTACGTTGAGCTCAAATGTGTATAAATAGGCAGCTCTCTTCATGAAAATGAGACTGGTTGGGCATATGAGAGCTAGGCATACGTTTGAACTTTATTATTTTTTCTTTGTAAACAAAACATTTCTCTATTTTTGTATGCCTTTATAGGTAATATCAGAAAAATAGTCAGAGAATAATAAAATAACAATGGATATATGATTCGTTTTAAGCATCCGAACCACTTTAAAAAATCTCCTTGTCAATCTTTTATTTATATTTCTACAAACGTATATCATCTCAGCTCTATAATCAACTTTCATAATTATATTACGTATAATTTCTAAGACCTGCTTTAACACTTTGAAACCGATTAGTGTCAAAATCATACTCAACAATTGGTATAATACAAATTATACTCTTGACAGATATTTTCACAAGAAAATTTGGGGTCGACGTTTGAATATAAGCATTTTGTGAACAAGTCGGGAATCGACTCAACAGTTTGGGAGATGACAATGAGTGCATGTTTATCGCAGCCCCCGATTCTCTCTTTCACAGATATGGCCACTTCCCTTACTGAAATTCAGCAAGCTCATGCCCACATGATCAAAACTGGTCATTTCAACAACACTTTTGCTGCAAGCAGACTCATCAGTTTTGCCATCACGAACCCTGATCCTCAAACTCTCTCTTATAGTCACTCCGTTTTCACTCGCATTCACGACCCAAATTCATACACTTTTAATACCCTCATTAGAGCTTATGCCAACGGCCTCAACCCACAAAATGCACTCCCAATCTTCCTTCAAATGTTAAGTGGCCATGCAAATGTTGTTCCTGATAAGTACACTTTCACTTTTGTATTAAAGGCGTGTGCTAATTTTGGTGGATTGAGAGAAGGAATGCAAATTCATGGTCATTTGTTAAAGAATGGAATTGGGAGTGATTTGTTTGTTCAAAATACTTTGGTTCATATTTATGCTAAATCGGGGTGTATCAAAAGCGCACGTAATATGCTTGATAAAATGCCGAATCGAGACGTGGTTTCTTGGAATGCGCTTTTAAGTGCTTATGTGGAAATGAGAATGATGGAGTTGGCGCGTGAATTGTTTGATGGAATGGAGGAAAGGAGTGTAGAATCTTGGAATTTTATGATTTCGGGGTATGTAAATGTTGGATTGGTTGAAGAAGCTAGACGGGTTTTTAATATGATGCCTTTGAAGAATGTGGTTTCTTGGAATGCTATTATCACTGGTTATGCGCACGCGAGTTGTTTTAAGGAAGTTTTATTGTTGTTTGAGGATATGCAGAATGCGAAAGTGAAGCCTGATAATTGCACATTTGTCAATGTTTTATCTGCTTGCGCTCGTGTTGGAGCTTTAAGCCAAGGTGAATGGATTCATGCTTATATTGATAAGAATGGGATTGGAATTGATGGTTTTATAGCTACTGCACTTGTTGATATGTATTCCAAATGTGGGAACATTGAAAAGGCTATGAAAGTTTTTAGAAGCACTCTGAGGAAGGATGTTAGTACTTGGAATTCAATAATTTCGGGTTTAAGTATACATGGTTTTGGAGAATCTGCATTGCAGATATTCTCTGAGATGATTGTGGAGGGTTTTGAGCCGAATGAAGTGACATTTATTGGCGTTTTATCTGCATGTAGTCGTTCAGGGTTGTTAAATGAGGGGCGTGAAATGTTTGACCTCATGACTCGTGTATATGGGATTCAACCAACAGTTGAGCACTATGGCTGCATGGTGGATTTGCTTGGTCGACAGGGATTACTAGAGGAGGCTGAAGAACTTGTGAGAACAATGCCACAGAAAGAAGCTCCTGTTGTCTGGGAATCACTTTTGGGTTCTTGCAAAAACCATGGTAATATTGAATTGGCAGAGTTTGTTGCTAGGAAGCTCCTGGAGTTGAATCCTCAAGATAGTGCTGGTTATGTTCAATTGTCAAACATGTATGCATCTGTTGGAAGATGGGATGATGTTATGGAGGTGAGAAGTAAGATGAAGGCACAAAAAGTAAATAAGGAGCCCGGTTGTAGCATGATAGAAGTGGATGGAGTAATTCATGAGTTTTTAGCTGGTGAAGGAATTATTCCTTGAGCAAACTTTACCCTGGGAAGTATGAATTAGACAATCCAGATGCAAGCTCTTCTTGGTAAACCCTGGAGCCCAACAGGGTATTAAACCTACTTATTTTCGAGAAGTAACAATTGTTCACTCTCCTGATCCTGGCACTCCGTATGAGTTCAATTAAAGCCTACAAGTAGCCATGTGCTGTAGATTGTGGAATCCACAAGAATAGGCAGTGGACTTTTGAGAGAAAGGAGCCTTCAAATCCATAACTGTTGCATAAAAATTACAAAATGATAGAATTCTGCTGATGGGATGTTAAAATTGTTTGTACTTGGAGAATGGAACCGCTTCGTCTTTAGAACATTGTGGGGAGGCATCTAGTGATAGTGTTCCCTGATTGTAAGTAGCCAGCTTTGTACTATTTACCACCTAAAAACTTCTTTTCTTTTAGTACATTCAGTTCTACCAATTGTCAACTTAGAGGATTCTGGTGCATGTGCGATAAATTTCAAGTAAAGATTTCAATGTAAATGAAATTAGAAGCATGATATTAAAGCACTAAGACTGTAACTATTGACAGTATGATTACAAGTTTGCCTATCATTAGCTGACCATTAGTTAATAATTATGGAAATAATTTTCATTCTTTAATTCATTGTCAAAGCAAGCCTGGTCCATGTCATACCATACCTGCCGGAAAACCTTGATGATGAGATCATGGTATTCATCGGAATTCAGTGTCAGATAGCACGCCAAGAGCTCTTCGAGTTCTTCTGGCTGGCTGATCTTCTTCTCCATGATCATCTCATTCATCGAGTCTCGGAAGTCTTTTTGCGGATCAAATGAGGTTTTCACCACAGCAAAGCTCTCTAGGTCTGTTCCTCCCTCCATTGTTTTCTCTTTTCCCTTCCTCATCTTCAGTTTGGCTTTCTTCATGTCTTCAAGGGCCTTTATTCTTGGAGAGGAAACTTTCACCCTGCTACTCTGTTTCGTTCTTTGTCTCTGCAATTCTCTGCTAATGTACATAGATTTCCTCTGGTTCTCATTCTTTGACTTTAGCTCTTTGATCTTCATCTGTTTCAATTCTTCCCACTCTGAACTCATTTTCTCTACAGAAGTTCCATAATTTCCATTTAAACTCCGTCCTGCATGTACACCATCTTCTTCAGCTATGAAATTACAATTTTTTGACATTCTTGAAGAGAAATGACGCCGTTTCTCTAAATCAGCACTCGTTAATTTGCAATTCTCTCTCTGCATCATTTGAATTGTTCTTGGCTGTTCAAATTCCAAGTTGTCTTTTGCAACTGATTTTCTTGATTTCTCTTCTCTTTCATTTGAACTCCTTGAAACTCTTGGATTTATTTTCTTCAATTTCTTTTCAGTTTTCACTCTAGGCGTCTTGATAATTGCTTCATGTACTTCACTTTTACATGCATCCATTCCAGGAAAAATCTCCCCATCTCTTGACGACTCTCTAATCTTCCTTGAATTCAAACTCAAGTTGTCAAACATCTGAATCTCTTCTTTTCCCATTAACGTTGTAGCTTTTGATCCAGAACTCTGCCAAGTTGAAGGCGGAACGTCAAACTCATCATGAGAATTAAACCAATCCGAGCTTAAAACACTCCTACTACTCTTCCCCTCAAAACCCTCTTCGCCAAATGATAATCTCCAGAAATCATCACCTTCCCTGCCATAGAATCTACCTCCTCCTCTAGCATTACCACATGTTTGCGAACTTACGCAGGCCGAATTCCACCTGGCGTCGACGCCCTTCACTTTACCCGGTTTTGGTTCCACGTCTCTACTCTTTTGCTTGAACTTAGAAAGCCATGAGATGGGAAAGACATGAGAGATCAAAGAAGAAGAAGAAGAAGAAGACGACTTGGAATTATAAACTTTCTTTCTTCCCCACTTCATTATCTTATGCTAACAGATAGAAAGTGAGTCTCTGAATGAAAACTGTTTGATGAAGGAGATAATGTTGATCACATTCAGAAAACTGAATGAATGATAATGGATGAAAAGTGTGGAGAGTTCTAGCAGTTATGGGGCAGTTAGGCTGATAAATAGGTACGTCGTGTTTCTGTGTTTACTAATTTTTTTTTATTTTTTTTTTTTCTTTTTGTCTTTGGGGTTCAAAAGAAAGAACCGCTCTAATTCATGTGACCACTTTACTTACCTTTTTCTGCTTTCTGATTTGTACTTGAATAGAAATTTATGCCAAGTAGGGGACCCTATTTCTGATGCTCAAGTTAAGTAACAACCTAAGTACATACATTTATCAGAAACTGAGTTAAACCCAGATGGCCTTCTCTATATTACCACATTACTTGAACTGGCTGTCAATATCTCTAACAGCTACTTGGCTTGAGACGATCTTGGATGATTAAGACAGATAGTCTGTCTCTCTCTTTTTATGTCTTTGCTTTTTGGGTGTGATTTATTTGTATGGTTTTAGTGATTTAGAGATGTTCTCTCTTTAATCATTTCCTTCCCTTTGGTACTAAAATCAAAATATCAAATTGATTGTTGTTCCTTCTTTTGCTTTTGGCCTTTTCTACATTGTGTCGTCTTCTTTTAGTCAAACTTTGGTACAGATTCTCTGCAGTAGCCAAAGAAATCTCATGGGTTGGGTTAAAATTGGGTTGGGCTGGCTAGAACATAGACTCACCCCATCTGCTCTGCGCTACTTCAAATTATACATGGTNTTTTTTTTTTCTTTTTGTCTTTGGGGTTCAAAAGAAAGAACCGCTCTAATTCATGTGACCACTTTAGTTACCTTTTTCTGCTTTCTGATTTGTACTTGAATAGAAATTTATGCCAAGTAGGGGACCCTATTTCTGATGCTCAAGTTAAGTAACAACCTAAGTACATACATTTATCAGAAACTGAGTTAAACCCAGATGGCCTTCTCCATATTACCACATTACTTGAACTGGCTGTCAATATCTCTAACAGCTACTTGGCTTGAGACCATCTTGGATGATTAAGACAGATAGTCTGTCTCTCTCTTTTTATGTCTTTGCTTTTTGGGTGTGATTTATTTGTATGGTTTTAGTGATTTAGAGATGTTCTCTCTTTAATCATTTCCTTCCCTTTGGTACTAAAATCAAAATATCAAATTGATTGTTGTTCCTTCTTTTGCTTTTGGCCTTTTCTACATTGTGTCGTCTTCTTTTAGTCAAACTTTGGTACAGATTCTCTGCAGTAGCCAAAGAAATCTCATGGGTTGGGTTAAAATTGGGTTGGGCTGGCTAGAACATAGACTCACCCCATCTGCTCTGCGCTACTTCAAATTATACATGGTTAGTCATCTCTCATTTGAAAAATATTGATAAACCCTAGCTCCCAAGTTTCCTTTGAACATGAAATTTAACAAATTGAACAATGTTGTCATTCTGTTACAGACATTTTTTCTTCCTCAGATAATACAAATTTGCCTAATTTTATAGATGATGACAGCAAGAGCAAAACAAAAGAAAAAGGTTAATTCATGAACAGAATAGAAGAAGAAAAACCTAGATAGTTAACCCCAAGGGTTTGGCCTCGCGGTCAAGGAGGGTTGCTCACTTTCTTGAGTTTTTAAGTTCAAACTTTAAGGTCATCTATCACAATAACATTATGATTTACCTGATCATTTGGACTTATAGGGTGTTTAATAGACTCTGAGGATTAGTTGAGATGTGCACAAGTTTGCTAGATACTCTAGTAATAAAAAAAATGAAAAAACTAGATAGTTTTTTCTTATATTTGACTTTTCTCATATGAATTTTATCATTTTTCACATTGCCGATGAATGAGAGTATAAACTAGTTTATAAATCTTGAACTATCTCAATTAAAGTATACAGATTTTGGGTGGTGAAAGATACTTCGGCAATGGTTCTGGTATCAACCTCCCAGGATGGTTTACACCTCAAGTACAGAATCATCTAACTTTGCTCTTGCTTCACAAATAATGAAAGCATCACTTTGATTAAAAGAAAACCATTATGTCTTCATCCTAAAGGTCACAACTGTTAAGTTTTTTAACTTGGGGGGTTGTTTCATCCTAACCACTCCTGTATTGTTTTCTTCAATGTGTAATGCATTATATCAGAATATGCATTTTATATGGTTAACAATAATAGAAATATTTATGTAATCAAGAACATTATTGAAATTAAGCTAAGGTTACTATGTAAATCCAGAGATGGTAAAAGTTAGATTGCAGAAATTAAGGACTTCTGTAAAGAAAATTGGGTTTGTCATTTTCTTTTCTGGTAGGTAAGTCAAGATCCAACAAAAAGCTGAAGCATCAAACCACCCTCTATGATTCAGAATTTCCACCCATAAGGAGTTAACAATAGTGCTTGATTTGACTGCGTTTCACCTAATAATCAGAAAACTAAAGAGGGTACTGTATGTTCAAGCAAGGAGAAGTACGAATAAAGTAGGAAGTCATTATTAACTCCCCATCCTGGCACCAACAGTAAAGATAATGTTTCATGTTCAAATCCATTTAATACATTGTTTGGCCAATAATATTTCTCATCATGTAGAAACAGTAAATTCCCTTGTGGAAAAGTTGAACTTCTGCGAGAGATGGGCTTGTCCTTTTCTTTTCTGGTACGAAAGTCGGGGACTAACAAATACTTAAGCATCAAACTGCCTTCTAAGATACAGAATTTGCACCCAACAAAGGGCAAAATCAGTCAAAAGTAATGATATTTTAGTGCTGCACAGCTTTACTTACACCTAATATTCAGCATGAGAAAGGCATATAAGATAGAGTAAGTTCTATGCATTTAAAAAGTAGGAACAAAATTTTTTTGAAGCAAACTCTACAAAGTTTAAAATAAATAAGTCCCATTCCCACTTTCATTGAAGTTTATTGATTCTTTCATACATTACAAAGCACAAAAACTTTGATATAGAAATTTACTTCATCTCAACTTAGCTTGAAATATCATCAATGGCTAAGCTCAGGAAACCATGTAGATTTTCTGTAGTTCTAGTTCTAGTTCTGGTTTTTCTTTGCAATGGTTGGCATGCGAATGCCGAAACTGAGTATATATCAGCAGTAGGTGATCCAGGAATGAGAAGGGATGGCCTTAGATTAGCCATTGAGTCATGGAATCAATGCAATGAGGTAGGAAAAGAAGTTCCTCATATGGGAAGTCCAAGAGCTGCAGATTGCTTTGACATATACAAGGCTTCTCCACAGTCAAATGGTAAGTTCCCACTTTTCCTTGTATTTTCATTTGATGTTAGGTCACTTATGATTAGGTTAAACATAATTATTAAAGAGCATTAACACAAACTGGATTCGTTTCCTTTTTTATTTCTCATCATGTTCGTGGAGGTGATGAAAGAAGATTGTATTTTGTTTTATCTTTACATTAAAAGCAACCTTGTCCTTGAAAGTCACTGTGTTATTTAATTTCTCTCCAGAAACATATATCAAGTTATCTTTGGCAGTGTAGAAAAAGTAGTTATTCTTTCCATTATATTCTCATTTTTGGCAATTAATTTATGTATAGAAAAAAACTGTTCCATTTGCCTACCCTACACATTGGTCCACAGAGTGACAGAGGCAGACAACAAGCTAGGGGTTGGAGACCCTTTTCTTGGAGTTCAACCGGATGCTCTTTTCAATGTAGACCTTTATGCTGCAGAGAAGGAACTCTATTTGGGATCTAAATGTGAAGTTGAAGACAAACCAAATCCTTGGCAATTTTGGATGATCATGCTCAAGAGTGGTAACATGGATACTTCTGCAGCCATGTGTCCTAAAAACGGGTATAAAGTTGGGCCATTTGGCCCTGATAATGGGTTCCCTTGCTTTGGAAAAGGGTGTATGAATCAACCATTGATATATCATGACTACACCACATTGCAGGGGCCAAATAGGACTACCCTTAAGGGAAGGTTTTATGGCTCATGGGATTTGAATGCTGATTTGAGTAAAGGATCGGTGGGTAACATTTCTTACCATTCTGTGGATTGGAAGAAGGAAATTGGTCGAGGAAGTTGGGTTTTTCATCATGTCTTGAGGACTTCAATAAAGTATCCGTGGTTGATGCTTTACTTCCGATCAGATGCCACGCAGGGGGTGTCTGGTGGCTACCATTATCCCACCAGGGGTATGTCCAAGATTGTAAGTCATTCTCACTCTAATTTAGCTTTATGGAAGCATTCCATTTTAAATTACAATTTTTTTCGATCAAGCAAATCAGGTTGTTGGGCAATCATTAAAATCCCAGATGTATTTTGCAGATTCCAGGATCACCAAACTTTAAAGTAAGGTTTACTCTAAATGTGATCAAAGGTGGGGGTCATAACAGCCAATTCTACCTACTGGACATTGGCAGTTGTTGGAAGAACAATGGACAAAATTGTGATGGCAATGTAACATCAGATGTTACTAGATATAGTGAGATGATCATAAATCCCAACATAACTTCGTGGTGCCAGCCTGACCATCTCAGTACATGTCCACCGTACCACACATTCCCCAATGGGACTCGCGTCCATCGCAACGACACTGCCCACTTCCCTTATGCTGCTTATCACCTGTATTGCTCCCCTGGAAATGCAGACCATCTTGAAATGCCTTACACTTTATGTGATCCATATAGCAATCCTCAGTCTCAGGAAATATTGCAAATTTTGCCACACCCCGTTTGGGGTGAGTATGGCTATCCTACTAGCCAAGGAGAAGGTTGGATTGGCGATCCAAGGACTTGGGAGCTTGATGTTGGAAGATTGTCTCAATCTTTATATTTTTATCAGGATCCTGGAAGTCCACCAGCCAGGAGGCAATGGAGGTCTATTGATTTGGGAGCTGAGATTTTTAAGGACCCTGATCAAGTTGCTGAGTGGACTGTTAGTGACTTCGATATCCTAGTATCAAAGCAATGAATATGCATGATACAGAAAGAGAGAGATTAGGTGCAAATGAAAACATGAAGTAATTGTATAGAGGAGTTTCTTCAGCTTCAATCCAAAGGATTTCTGTCATTCTTTTCAACATATTAAGAAAATGTCTAAATCAGAATTTTGTGCAGAAAAACTTAGCAGGCTTTTATTTTTCTGTCATTAAATCCATTTGTTTACATTTTAAGATTCTCAAAGAAGTTTAACAATGTGAGGGGTGTCTGCCTCTTGCATTTCTATTCTTTCTACTTATTTCATGCATCACTTAAGG
The DNA here is from genome assembly GCF_008641045.1 of Pistacia vera. Lineage (NCBI taxonomy): Eukaryota > Viridiplantae > Streptophyta > Magnoliopsida > Sapindales > Anacardiaceae > Pistacia > Pistacia vera. The sequence continues at coordinate 427,291 of NW_022195999.1, forward strand.
TGCAATAAATCTCCATAAATATGATTTTTTTTTTTTTTTCCTCTTACCACAGTGTAAAATAACTGGACTAATTTTTTGTAATCTTCATTATCTAACTGGATAAGTCATTGAGTTATTGACACTCAAAAGTCTCTTGCTCCAATAACGTCATTTTCACTACAGCTCATTCAATTTGCCACTCCATCCAACGAGCTAGGAGATCTTTTTCATGAACAGGATTGATGACGGTAGTTAGCAGAGGTAATTGAACTTGGTAATTTCCGTTGACATAAACAATGCTGTAAAGGGTTCATATGGAAAGGTTTCTCCATTTTTGGTAAATTATTCATCAGCATATTTATACTAACTTTGACAAAATTGTAGGCACCAACTCCCNATCTAACTGGATAAGTCATTGAGTTATTGACACTCAAAAGTCTCTTGCTCCAATAACGTCATTTTCACTACAGCTCATTCAATTTGCCACTCCATCCAACGAGCTAGGAGATCTTTTTCATGAACAGGATTGATGATGGTAATTGAACTTGGTAATTTCCATTGACAAAAACAATGCTGTAAGGGGTTCATATGGAAAGGCTTCTCCATTTTTGGTAAATTATTCATCAGCATATTTATACGATCTTTGACAAAATTGTAGGCACCAACTGCCTCTGCTCATAAATTTAGTAAACTTGAAACTCAAAAGAAATGTCTAACCTCTTAACATGAAAGCGATATGAATGAGGTGATATTCTTATGATATTGTAGGATCTGTTTGTTTAAATATTTTTAACTATCATATTCATAGTATTTCCAAAATATCAGTTTGTTTCTCTATTCTGAAAATACTATTATATTTTCTTCAACTACATTTTAAACCCCTTAAGTTCATTAATTTAACTAAACACTCCCAAGAAAAAAGTTTAGAAATTGACAAAAACACCCCCACCCACCCACATTAGGCAAATTCCTGCCACCACCACCAGAAGGTGACCGAAATCTGGTATAATAGAGCACTACCAGCTGGATCTAGCCGGTAGCCGGTAGTGCGCCGATCTATCATTTTCCAGCTCCGGCTAGATCCACGGCCAAAGAGTTGACCATCAATGACAACCATATCTTTGGCCATCGTTGACGACCAAACATGGCCAAATATGGCCGTAGATCTGGCATTTTTTGACCAGATCCATAGTGGATCTGGCTAGAAAAGGCCATCTTGGTGTACGACATGCCATATCCAACCGATCGTGCATTGATATGGCGACTCCGACCACCCTCCGGTGGTGGTGGCCAGCTGTCGGAATTTAATGGGTGGATGAGGGCGTTTTTATAATTTTTTATGTTTTTATTACAGGAGTGTTTAGTTATTTAACAAACCTAGAGGTGTGTTTTTGTTAATTTTCAAATCCTACCTCGTTATTCTCATTCTCTAAAAATATCAAAAATACTATCTAAAATACTAAAACAAACACACCCATAGATATTTTTCCTTTTCACATTGTAAAGCATCTTGAGACGAAGTTGGGTTCACAATGAAGAAAGAAATCTTAAAATGCAAGAGTTGACTTGCAAAGACGACCCCAAGTGAAGAATGACGATAAAGTTGAAATTGAAGCCTGAGAAATTGCTGGGTAATTTCCAAGTTTGTAGACAACACTTCAATTGAACGACAAGGAATAGGATGATATAAGAAATTCATCTTGATATAATATTGGAAGTCATCAAGTCTTTGAGTGCAAAGGCAGTGTGAGCATTACGGCAAGACTATATATATATTTTAATTTTCGAAGGTATCCAGACTGGTTTACGTATATCTCAACTAATCCCTTGAAACTTTGGAATTACCCGTCGAATAAGAACTCCGATGACTGTTGTTATTAAAAACCGATGAAAGACTTAGAACTTAAAACCTCTTGAACACAAGATTATAAATTACTTCTTCAAAAAAAAATAAATAAGTTATCAAGTTTTTATTAAATTAAAAAAAGAAAATTATCGATTTTAAAAATAAATAAAAAATGTTTGAAAAAATGTTATCTACAAAATATCAAGTTTTTAGGGAAAGCCCTTCTCCAAAAATTATCTAGTTTTTTATATTATCTAAATTTTATCAAATTTTTACTAAAATAAATACATTATCAAGTTTTTATACGAAAAACATTTTTAAAAAATCAATTATTATTTTTTATTTAAAAATATTTTCTAAAACTTATCAAGTTTCTGCCTTTCTGGGGAAATCCCTTCTCCAAATTATCATTTTTTATTAAAAATATATAAAATATCAAGTTTTTGTTAAAAAGATTTTTGAAAAAAAATATTATCTACAAATTATCAAGTTGTAAGGAAATCCCTTCTCCAAAAATTATCAATTTTTTATATTATCTACAAATTATTATTTTAATTAAAAATATATAAAAATATCAGAATTTTATTAAAATAAAATTAAAATAGATTATCAAGTTTTTATTTAAAAACTTGAAAAAATATTACTTACAAATTAACAAGTTCTTTAGGAATCCCTCCTCCAATAATGATCTAGTTTTTTTTATATATATTATCCACAAATTATCACATTTTTATTGTAAATAAATAAATTATCAAGTTTATATTAGAAAAATGAAACATTATAAAAAATAAAAATTTATAAAGTTTTTTATATTATCTACAAATTATCAAGTTTTTGTGAAAAATAAATAAATTGTCAAAAATTTTAGGCAAAATTTTATTATGAAAAAGAAAAATTATAAAAAGCTTTCCGTTGCCGGGAATCGAACCCGGGTCTCCTGGGTGAAAGCCAGATATCCTAACCGCTGGACGACAACGGATCATTTAGTAAACCTTCTTTTAGGGTTTTTATATTTATTATCATATCATTTCACATTCCTCGCATTTTCTCTCTTATTTACTTGTTTAACTTTTAATTATGCAACTCTGCTCCAAATTTAATATCAGAAATTTTTCTAAGAACCAGAAAATCAGTGGCTAAAGCAAACCTTAGCCAGTTGTGTGAAAACTTTTGAGTCAAACTAGAGACTAGTAAAAGTAAGAAAAACTTAATAAAAATTAAAAATAAGCTACAAAATTTTAATCTATGATATGGGTATAAATACAGGTAACCATTGTAGATAAAATTACTTCATTCTTAATTATGCAATAATATTAACTATGTTATATAAAAGAAATCCTTTAATAGAATGAGTGTATATACACTCGTTCAATCACAACACCCGTATAAGTCACATACATTTGCATAACTTACGTAGTGATTATATGAACATACATACATCTATATTATAGAAAAAAATATTTACCATATAACACATAGTATAACAAAAGAGCAAGTACCCCATTTATGGTCTTACGAATAGTGTCAAAAATTGAAGGAAAAGTACAAGTCAATCTTCAGAAGTGCACAGCCGGCCAAGAAATAATAGTCACAAATCTCATGGAGGTGGAATATCCTTGTCCTACTCAACCTCGTGTGCTTAGTGGCTTTGTCATGAAGGATGACTGTATAACCAAATTTCTCAAGAGCAGCTGAGCAGGCAAGAGAGAGAATGGGGAATTGACAAATGCATTGTTATGTGACATATTAATAACTTGTGACCAGGGGAATTGAGATTTGACTGCCACCAACTATGTATCTGTTTTTGCAGACTATTGGACTCTCTTTGATCCATTCTACCCGAATCTTTATTCCGTATAAATATCCATACCCATTTTGGGATTTCCTCTAATCAAGAAAAATCCTAATATCAGGTTTATGCTTGTTATGCCTAAAAAAATCAGAGCTGACGTAGGCTTACATCAGCAAGGACCAATCAGAATTCAGAAAGGCATTGTGTTGTCCAAGTGCTACCACATTGTCCAAAAACAAAAGGAGTAAGGCTGTCATCCGCTTGGCAGGTAAAGGCCTGGCGAGTGAGTGGTTAAGAGTCATCCACTTGCCCAAGCCCTACGTGATTTAAGAATCTCTTCCATGCAACCGGCCAATGAGGAGCAGGGTAGGAACTACACGACACCTGTCCGCTGGCAGACCCATAATCATTACTTAAAAACCTCTTACTATAAATAGAAAGCTCCTCTCTATTTTTTGGGATTCTAGTTTTGATAACATAAACACTCTCTCTCCCTCTCTGTATTTCTGCTCTCTTAGATCGCCGAATGCGACCTAATTGTACTCTTTCATAAATAAAAAGACAGTGGACGTAGGATTCGCTTTGAGCATCTGAACCACTTTAAAAATTTTCTCCCTTTTATTTGTTTCATTTTCCAGTTCATCTGTAATTTTGAAGTCCGCTTAACACTTTTCAAATGCGAACAGTTGGTGACAAAATCAAGCATCAATAATGCTTAACAAAAAGAGATGAAAATGGGTATGCTTAAAGATTAGGTTTATGCTTTCATAAAGGATGGAGGAAGAATACTTATGCAATGAATCAAGTTGAGCCACACTTTTTGTTCTCTTTTGTTCTTCTCATTCTTTAAACATTGTTGCAGTAAAAAAAAATCAAAGGAAGAGATGAAGCAAATCATGAGATATAGTTGAGGTGCGTAAACTGGTCCGGATACCACCATTATCAAAAAATAAAAAAATAAAAAAAACCTATTTCTAAAATGAGAATGATTTGTCCATGTCTCATTATAGGAACCCTAATAGCTCCACATTGAGATAATCTCAACTACCACTATCACCACCACCACCACCACCACGTTTCTCTCAAAACTCTCTTTCTGACAATCTCCAATTATTTCCCAAGTAAATGGCCTGCTTGTGTATCCACTTTGCCTGCCTGCCATTCAATCTTAATCCTTTAGAGCACAAGGCTCATGGTGAATACTTTGACCCACCACATCCAACCATTTTCGGAACTCCCAATTGCAGCAAGATTCTGCTCATTTTCATATGTCCCCAAGGAGTGGACTGAAATCGGTATCTTAAGCTCACAAAACTCTGTTTATATGTTTTAATATAGACCAATTACAATATGCCAGGGCCATTATAATTGAGTTCAAATTCACTAAAAAGAATAAAGTATGTAGTTCATTGTCGCGTTGACCATATCCTTTATCAATGCAACTTTTTTGATGCAACATCAGCAAGTTGATGCGGGTCTGGAGTGCACCAGTCATTGGAATCTAATATACCAAAGTGAAGTGATTGGCATCATCTCAGGATACTGTAGAGTCGGTGATAGGAACCATTGTTTAATAGAACAAAACTTGGTTCCGAAATTGGATTGCTGAAAATGACAACCACTAGGTTGATCTCCAGGAAGTTTCCCATTATTGAAATTTATTCTTGCCTTTCTTTAGAATCTTCATAAAGCATTCTCAGCAGAAATATGCCTTATTCTTGTTATTTTTGAACACAAGGTTCTAAGGTTCCTCCTTTTTGACTATCTAGATTCCTATATGCTTCTTTCCTCACATGTGAGAGTTTGAACAAATAAATTATGCCATTCAGATCATAAGATGATCTTCAGCATCTTTTCGCACTCTTACCGAATGAGGAAAAATTAATAAACAGAACCAAGGCCAATCTGCGCAGCCATATAACGTCATACAATCACCCTTAGCGCCAGCTAAAAGCTAAAAATGACAGCCATATGCATGACCATCTGAAAACTTTAACAATTTTAGAATGTGAAATAGTGAGCAACTGGTTTACAAACTATTTTATCATCTATCAAAATCTACATGTTTAGATATTACTCGACTCGATATATTCAGTTATATAATCAATATGTTTGGATCTTTCTCAAAAGTATATATAATGCACAAAATTACTGAACAAAGTAGAAAACAATCTGAAAAGTGCCTTTTTCTTGAGCATCAGTAAACTGCTTACATTTTATGTTGAGTACTTTCTATTTTACTTTTCTAAATCAATGAGCATTACACATAAAAAATTAAAAGAGCTCTACAACATTTGTCATTCATTCAACACAAGTACGGTATCCCTATAACTTTCCTTCTCTTTAATAACCTGAAATTTCAGTGAAAGAATTTGTAACTATTACCAACAAAAATGTGAACATATATAAGCAGGGAAGATAACATCACATGGGTGGCTGTTTACCATTACAAAACAGGTACGGACATGGACATAGGCACTGAGACATCACCGGTGAAACTTGAATCCCTATTTGCAGCTGAGTTGCCTGCAAATGCATAACCGACACCCAGTCCACCAAAATGCAAGGAAGCATTTTCACACCTTTGAAACACTCTTGCAAGGGATGCCGCCTTTCTTCTCGCCCGCTTTGTACCAGTAAACAACAGAGTCTGAAGCAAACCAGCCAATGCTGGTGCCTTAACCACTCTCTCAGTTGTGGCTGCCCCACCACTCCTGCACAACTCGAGTAATGCTGCAACTGCATTCTCTTTCCCCCTCGGTGTTCCACACCTCATCATTCCAATCAACCCTGCCACTGCCATTTCCTCTTTCCCCACGGCTGCAGCCCCAATTTGCTGCCTAACAATTAAGGCCAATGCACCTGCTGCCTCCTCTGCAACCCCTTCGGTTCCCAATGCTCCAACTAGTGCTGCGACAGCTCCTGCCTCTATCATTCTCAGACAATTATCTGTGTGCGTAGATAGATTAAATAAAGCTGTGACAGCATCCTTCTTCCCTCTTCGGGTTCCAACTCTCAACAACCCCGCCAAGGCCTCAACAGCCCCACTCTCATCAGCTATTTTCTTCTTATAGTCATGAACTGCAGAGAGGCTAAACAATGTCGCTGCAGCATTTTCCCTGGCTTCTGTTGTGAGTCCAAACCTCAGGACTTCAACAATAGATGCCAAACACCCGTTCTCATCCATGATATGACTTTTGTTCTTGTCATAAATTGATAGATTAAGCATCGCAGTAACTGAGTTCTCTTGTGCAACAGGGTTATGAGATGAAAGTAGCTTGCGAAGATGGGGAATTGCACCAGCTTTTGCAATAAATGCACGGTTTTCTTTTCCAGTTTTAGCTAATAAGCGTATCTCCCGTGCAGCCAGAGTCTTTGCAGCTTGCAACCCATTTGCTAGCTGTTCGATGAGAAGCTCTGCTGTGGCTCTATTGGCTTCAATTGCAGCTTTACTAGGCAAAGCCGCAGCAAAAAAATCAGCAGATGTATCTGTAGTCTCTGGAGGGTCACAAGGAATTCCATGAGCAGTGCACCACTGCATAATTAAATTCCTCAAAGCTCGATTAGGAAAAAGTCGTGTATGGACAAGCATTTGGCCCGTCTTTGGACAAGAACAGTGCCCTTCCTCCAACCACCGGGTGATCGAACTCCTATCATAAGTCTGACCAGTTGAAATTATCACTGGATCATGCATCAAATCCAACGATATCGGGCAACAGAAGTCCTTAGGTACTGATAAAAAAGTATCCGCAATCTCTTGAGTAATCAATCCTTTTCTTGGCTTCTTCTGATTGCCTATTCCCAATCCCACCTCATCTTCCTCGAACCCAAATAGCAAAAACCTGCAATATCGTGTCACTGCAACAAACCCATTAAGGACAGCAGCTGTTGGCTCAACATCCCCCTCGTGGTTAGCAATTTGCTCTTCCAAAAACTCAATCTCAGTTCTACAACTCTTTGCATCTTTAATCTTCAAATTCTCCACAAAGAACGATCGCAACTCCACATGATTTGGTACCTTCCCATTCTCAAACTCATCAAGAAAATAAAAGAATTTAACCCTCAATGAATCATCATTTTTATCTATATACAATTTAGCCTTCTTAGCATGCCTCTGCATAAGGTCAACCTGCTCCCTAACATCGTCACTCAATTCAACATCATTAACTGGAAAAACATCCAAAAGGGTCGATATTTCTTGATTCAAATCATGAAAATGCCCCGAAATTGAATGATTTTGAATCAAAAGCCATAACTTACTGGACTGTCCACAATAATCAAGTAATATTTTGCACCTGTAAAGGAGCAAATACAGCTCCTTGAAACACAACATGGCCGTTGAGGGAAGAGGCGAACCCGAATCCCTTAAACATTCTAACAACACAAGAAAAACCTCGATCTTTCGAATTAAAGAACGAAAATTCTTCCTCTGAAAGAAGAAAGATTTTGTGGAAAAGCAAGAAACAAGCTCAGATGAAATAGTTACAAGGGTTTGTATAAGAGCGACATCGGTTAAGTCAACCGGAGCCAAGAACGCCTGTAAGGAAGGTGATCTCCGTCTCCGAAGAGACGAAAATATGGCCGCTGTAGCCATAAACTAGCTAAAAATGAATAACTCCACCCAACAAAATCAAGGATTTTGATACAACTAGATCTAAAATAACTATAGAAAACAATGAAAAAAACTCAAAGTCTATACATATAACAAAACCAACCCAAAGAATAATAATAAAAGAACAATGAAACAAAAAAAAAAAAAAAAAATTCGTCAAAGTGAGTAATAGACTACAAAGAAAGAAAGAAAATCCCTCACTCTTGTTGTTGGTTGAATCTTCAAATGAAGAAGAAGAAAAGGGCACAAATAAATAAAGGGTTTAAAAGTGAAATTTGTTTGTGTGCCGTATGCGCGTTTGTTAGAAAGAGAAAGGAACAAGAGAGTAAATTTCCAAGGTTCTGGTTCTGGTTTTGGTTTTGGTTTTGGTTCTATGAATTAAATTCAATGGAAGGGGGGTTTTGTGAAAATGACATGTACAGTTTTGACGCTTAATTTATCCAGATTCCTCCTCCTCCTCCTTTCTTCTTCAACTCCACTCTTTACATTTACATTTACATTTACATTTACATAAACAATTAAATCATTTTTCTCTACTCCTTTTATTTATTTATAGAAAATTTGCTATATTTTCTGTGGATAATAATAAACCCAATTATCCAGATTTTTTATTATTACCTCTCAAAATTACGGGTTTAGATTACACTTGTAATTAATTTAATATCATTTTATAAAACTAAACTTCTAGAAATTGTCAAATTATTGGAGTAGGTTCATTTCCGGGTCATGGAGAAGATTATAATTATATAAAAAATAAATTAAATAAAAGAGTATCAGGAGGTTAAATTTGAATATTCCTGAAAAAATACAAATAATAAAAAGAAAAAGAAAAAACTGGGATTTGGTTGGAAGGGTTGACTAAAATAAAGGCAGTGGACCCACGTGACTTTTGGTTTTTTGGGCGCGCGGTGGAATTTGGGAGGTCATTACTGTGTGGGCCACTTGTATTTACTGTTGAGTTTTTGTTTTTCCAGTTTGACTAAACTCAACGTTTTATCAAGTTAAAAGCTCCACAGTGAAAGTTGACCGCCCAGAGGCCATAACTACTTCTTTTTTACCTTTTTTATCAAAAGTAAAAAATGCTCAATTATTATATTTTCTTTCTTGTAAAATACGAGGGTGTTTGGTTTTTATTTTCAAAATATTTTTTTAAAGTATAATTTGATGATAAAAATAAATCATTTAATATTGTTGAAATTTATTAAATACCTTTTGAAAAAACATATTAAAAATATAAATATCCCATTTAAAAATAATAAGAACATGTTATAAAAATAGGAGTATCTAATATTTTTCAATAACTTTTGTGCATTTCATGTCTATGTAAATGTAAAGCCAACTAAAATATATCTAGGTGATCAAGTAATTTGATAAGGACTCTTAGATATATTATTCAAGAGGTCTTGAATTTGAGTCTCTCATTAGTTACTAATAGAGGTAACCACTAGAGTTCTTACCCAACCAGTAGTTCCAAAGTCTCGGAAAATTAGTTGAGGTATGTATAAGCTAGCCTAGACATTCCCGATCATTAAAAAAAAAAAAAATGTAAAGCCTACTAGTAGGGATAGACACTGGAACTCTCATCCGACCGATAGTTTCAAAGTCTTGGAAAATTAGTTGAGGTGCCCATAAATTGGCCCAGACACCCCTGATCATCAAAAAGGAAAAATGTAAAGCCTATTAGTAGGGGTAGCCACTGGAGCTATTACCCGGTTAGTAGTTCCAAGGTCCTAGAGAATTAGTTGAGGTGCGTGTAAATTGTCTAGACACCTCTGATAAAAAAAAAAAAAAATATGGAAATCCTACTAGTGTAGTTGAGGGAATGAGCATAATCCCTCAATGTTGTGAAATGGAATTGATGTTGTAATTTTGTTTTTATGTGTCTAGCGTGACTAAGAATGTCACTTTGATTTGTTTAATTTTTGTTAGAGAAAAACATCAAATGAATAAATTAAAAAGGTTTGACCAAATATTCATAATTGGATTAAAATACAGAAACGACCGGCTCCCCTAAAGAAATGACAAATGACATGAAGACAAGGTTAGGTACAATAAAATTAATTTTCTCATTCCCTACAAATGAAGGTGCCTTTTGGTTTTTCTTATTTGTTTCACTAACGCCAAAATAATTAATTAATTTCTTAAATTACTCTTCAATTTCATGTGGACTTAAAACCCAGAAAAGAAAAGTGAGTGATTAATTAGGTGAATTTAAGTGGGAGATTAGTAAAATGGTATACCACATTTTCCTACCAAATAATGGCTTAATGACACTTTCCCACCCAAAACTTTCAAAACACAACTTTGTTATCCAAAGCACATTTCCGTTAGTAAATTTCGTTGTGAAGAATGGTATGAGGGTCAAAATTATGTTATAAGTAAGGGTAGGATTGTCAATTTAAAATTCCACTTTGTTGAGAAAATAGCGAACGGTGAAAGGAGGCGACGATTCACGGCCAACAAACGATGAGTAACCAAGTGCCGAGGTTCGAGGGGTTTTGAAGAGGGGGGGTCGAAGGTTGAAAGGGTGGTGGAAGATTGGATTTTGGTTGCTGGAATCTGGCAGAATCGACACAAAAACAGCAAAACCCTAGGTGGTGGAGAGTAGCGAACGGCATGCAAATGACGTCAGGAAGGTTAGGGGTTTTGGAGATGGGAGGCCAGTGAGTTGATTGGTGGTTCAAAAGGGATTTCTGTTGTTGAAAGCAGCCGAAAAAGAGCAAGAATCGCACGAACCAACCGTGTGCGGTGGCCAGCGAATGGAGGGATTAGAAGGTGACCTGCTTTTTGGGTGGTTGTTTTTGTTTGGGTTTTGTGATTATTGAAGTTTGGATTAGGTGAAGTTTGATTGATTTGGTTTTTTGGAAGTTGATTGGTTTTCTGGACGGAAACTTCTCCCACATTTCCCAGAAGCTTTACTTTTAAACTACCTATCACATATTCAATAGAATTCCCCAATGAACTGCCCACCACCAAGCAAGCTAGCATGCATGGAAAGCCTTTACATGCACGCCCATCACGTGCGCGAGATCGCCCGGCACCCAATGCATGCGCCACATCCCTCTTGCCCCTGCACAACCACCAAATAGCCCCATCAGTTACCACAAACACCAACCCCTGTGCCACTCACCACCCCAACACACCTCTCGTTTTCTCACCAATCACCGACGATTGAAGCTTCCCCACTCTAGGGTTTTTCGATTTTTGATTGATGAATTGAGTTTGATTTGTTCGGTTTTTTATGCTTGTTGGGTTGAAAGATGATTGAGGAAGGTTTATTTGAAGTGGTCATGGTTTATTTGTTGATTTTCCGGTCACCAGAAGTCTCTAACACCATCACCTTCTACTGTTCCCAGCGTGCACAACATCCATTCGACAAAAGGTCAACGACAATTGTCAATAGTGAAAAAGGCTAAGAAGAGAAAAGAGAAAGGTATTTTCGTTTTCACAATGAATATCACTCTATTTAACAAAAATTATTAACAAAACATAATGTTTGGGTAATAAACTTGTATTTTGAAAGTTTTTGGGTGAGAAAGTGTAAGTAAACCATTATTTGGGTGGGAAATGGTAGGTTAATCTTACTAAAATGGGTTATCAAAACATGTTTAAATATAGGTGCAACAGAAAAGGTTGGTGGCTAGTGTTGTTTCTTTAAAAGTTTTGGCTTAATGTCTTCGTCAGTTTGGTCTTGTTTGGTAAGGCCAACAACAAGCCATCTTTAAAATCAATTAATTCTTTATTTTCATTATAATTAAATTAACCTTTTTAACAAATATAATCGTTTTTTTCCAAATTTGTAACTGTTGTTGGAAAAATAAAATTAATATTTGGGGGTGTTTGGATCATATAATGTTTTATTATAGGGGGATGTTATATTAGCAGAAAGATATATCACCTTGAAGATTACTCAAAAGTTTAGGAAATGTATTTGGTTGATTCGAATAAATTGGTGAATAATATATTTGGTTGGGAGGATAAATGGGTTGGTATGTTATTTAAATTACTAAATTGCCCTCTTTTTTAAATATTAATATAATATTATTTTCATTATTATTTTTTGAATAGTTTTTTTAAGCCCTTACATTTGAAATTTTTCTAAAACACCCTAGCCATATAAAACTTTAATTTATAGTAAAATCACCCCCACCCACCTAAGCCACTGCTAACAGCTAGCCACCACCGTAGGTCGCAGCCGACAATCGATAGAATGGCCTATGACTGGCCATATATGGCCGACTGTGCGCCGACAAAGCCATTTCCAACCATGGATCACAAATCCATGGCCATTTTATGGCCAAATATGTGACCATAAAATGATCAAAGATGTAGCCGTGAAACAACTAGATCTGGCTATTTTCGGTGATGGATCTGAAAAGGCCTTACCAACACATGATCGGCCAAATTCCGTCGATCGTGCACCATTACGGCGATTGACGTCGACAGTCGGTAGTGGTCTTAGGTGGTTGGGGTATTTTGTTAACTTTTAAACTTTTTTGTAGCTAAGGTGTTTTAGCTAAATTCTCAAATGTAAGGGGGTTGAGTAAGTATTATTTGGTAGACATTTGAGGGCAATTGTATCTGAAATGGTATTTAATTAACAAATTACTTTGTAATCTTTTAATAACAGCCATAGGGGAGGATATCAGATTACCTCATACATTACTAACAGTAAACGCTATTTGCAATAAAAGACACCCGTAATATTTTATAACTTGCAAACCAAACACTAGAATCTTGCAAAATAAACGAAGATTACCCCCGTTATCTTATATACCCCCGATCCAAACGCATCCTTTATGATAGTAATGACTAATGATAACTTCCTTTGATGTTTGGTTAATTAACTTTTTTTGTGATCGAGATGTCTGGGCCAGTTTGCACGCACCTCTACTAATCTCTCAATGACCTGAAGTTAAAAACCAGGTAAACCCTCTAGTGACCACCCCTGTTAATAACTGAGGGGAATCGAACTTAAAAGTTCTTGAATAATACATTCAAGAATATTTATCGTCCCACCTGGTCAGTAAAGGGTGGTTAATTAACTAAAAATTCCTTTAAGTTTATGAAATAACGTAAATTATTGTCCTTAAATTTTTAACTGTTAAAATGAACAACAATAAGGTAATTCTATAGATATTTATAAACTTACATAAACTAATATTATAACATTTAGTTAGTGGTTCGTTAATGGATAAGAGGATTTTTGTAATTAATATCACATTTCATGGGATTACTTTTTAAATAAAAAAATTGAGAAATTATAAAGTATATATCTTAATTTCCCTTTTTATTGAAGTTAATTTTAATATAGAATATAAATTATGAATTTGTAATATAAATATATTAAAATTTGCATAATTTTTCTACTATGTGTTAGATATACTATAGTTAATGAACTGATGAAAAATCAAATCAAAGTTGGCCACAAACTTTGATCTTGCCAATCCCCTCAAAGTGGAGCCATGAATTTACTGTCGACAAGCTACGTGTCATGTAGTGATTAATCGGTTATGGAAGTCAACCTTGAATTACACGCCCCATCACAAGTACAGCTGTGATTGCAGTCACGCCACGTTGAGAAAGTCAACCAATTAAATAAAAGTCCAAGAAAAGGAAGTGGGCATAGGTTGGACCGTGACCAAAGCTGGGCCGGTTTGTGTGCTAAAATTAAAACCACCGTTAGGTTAACTTAGTGGTCGGGTTAATCGATGACGTGGAGAAGCGGTATTTGACAATAGAGAGTATCGTCACGGGCGGGGTGGGGTGAGTCATAAGTGCCGGCAGTTTTGCGTGTACACATGGTGTGAGTGCGACACGTGTTTTCTTTCAGCATGCAACACAAGTTGTGGTACAGCTACGTCTACACGCTTCATTCATTCAAACCTCATCATGAAATTACGATACACATTTCTGCTTATATTATTATTATTATCATATCTTATCATCTACACTGTGCCGTATTCATAAATTTTTACACCATTGGGATACTCCGCTTGGTTACTTTTTTAGAATAATATTCTATTATAAATAGCATTTTTGAAAAATATGATAAAAATTTAAGAATATATTTAGTAAATTTTTGAAAAATATTTTTTGAAAATATTTGTTTATTTTAACCTCCTAAATTTGTTAATTTAACCAAACACCCCTTACAATAAAAGTTTAAAATTGATAAAAACACCTCTATCCACCTACATATTATCGACAGTCAACCACCATCGCTGAAAGGTGGTCGGAATCCATTGGAATGGTACACGACCGGTTGGATTTGACTAATCGTTGGTCAATTTGACCTTTTCCGACCATAGATCTGGTGGTCATTGACGGCTATATCTTGCTCGTCATTGACGATTATATCTACGACCACAGATATGGCTGTCGTTAACGGCCAGATATGGTTGTTGTCAATGACTAGATCTGGTCGTCTAATAGTCATATATTTGGCTATAGATCTGGCCACTTTCGGCTAGATCTATGGTGGGTTTGGCCAGAAATGGACAAATCAGTGTACAACCAGTCAGATCTAACCTATCGTGCGTCGTTACGGTGCCAGCAGCTTATAGTGGCAGTGGCGATGGCTGGCGACGACAATGGCTGCTGGCGAGTGATAGTGGCTTGGGTGGGTGGGGGTTGTTAATTTTAAAACTATTATTGAAAAATGTAATTGTTAATATTTTGAGTTGAATAGAATAAGATTGGATTTTGAAGAACATTAAAACAGATGCATTTTTAATTTTTTTAATATAGGATAATGGGAAAAAAGTGTGTCAAACTTAGCCTAAAATTTTTCTTGCTAAGGTTTTAATAATATTTTTTATTTACTTTTAATGAAATATTTTTTACTTTATAACATATAACATTAGATTCTATAAATTCATATATGATTTAACATTATAATTAAACTATGAATCTAATCTAGTGTATGTTGAATTACTTTTTATTAATGGTAATTAGGTTATATGATTAATTATATTTTTTAAATGAATCATTGATATTTTGAGAATTAGAAGTAAATATAATTATAAAAGGATTATTCTTATTATCATTATTATTTTGATAACTGTAACATATAAAAGCCCATGATTATTTGAGGTTTTCTAATGAACTATATTTGGGGGTTTTGTACGTTTTAGTATATTTATTATCATATCATTTCACCGTTCCTTCCCTCGCATTTTCTCTCTATTTACTTGTTTAACTTTTAATTATGCAACTCTGCCCAAATTTAATATCAGAAATTTTTCTAAGAACCAGAAAATCAGTGGCTAAAGCAAACCTTAGCCAGTTTGTGAAAACTTTTGAGTCAACTAGAGACTAGTAAAAGTAAGAAAAACTTAATAAAATTAAAAAAAACTACAAATTTAATCTATGATATGGTATAAATACAGGTAACCATTGTAGATAAAATTACTTATTCTTATATGCAATAATATTAACTATGTTATATAAAAGAAATCTTTAATAGAATGAGTGTATTACACTCGTCAATCACACCCCCGTATAAGTCACATACATTTCAAACTACATATGATTATGAACATCATACATCTATATTATAGAAAAATATTTACCATATAACACATAGTATACAAAAGAGCAATACCCCATTTATGGTCTTACAATAGTGTCAAAATTGAAGGAAAAGTACAAGTCAATCTTCAGAATGCAATGCCAGCCAGACAATAATAGTCACAAATCTCATGGAGGTGGAATATCCTGTCCTACTCAACCTCGTGTGCTTAGTGGCTTTGTCATGAAGGATGACTGTATAACCAAATTTCTCAAGAGCAGCTAGCGGCAGAGAGAAGAATGGGGAATTGACAAATGCATTGTTATGTGACATATTATAACTTGTGACCAGGGAATTGAGATTTGACTGCCACCAACTATGTATCTTTTTTTGCAGACTATTGGACTCTCTTTGATCCATTCTACCCGAATCTTTTCCGTATAAATATCCATACCCACATTTTGGGATTTCCTCTAATCAAAAAAATCCTAATATAGGTTTACTTGTTATGCCTAAAAAATCAAGACTGACATAGGTTACATCAGCAATGACTAATCAAATTGAGACATGTGTACATCCCAGCACTGCCACGTCGTCCAAACAAAAGAAGTAAGGCTGTCATCCGCTTGGCAGATAAAGGCGAGTGAGTGGTGGGAGTCACCCACTTGCCCAAGCCCTGTTCGATTTAAGGATCTCTTCGTATAACCGGCCAATGAGGAGCAGGTATGACACACAGCACCTGCCCGTCGCGCAACTCATAGTCATTACCTAGAAACCCTTACTATATTTTTGGGATTCTAGTTTTGATAACATAAACACTCTCTCTCCCTCTCTGTATTTCTGCTCTCTGTATGCTGCAGAGCGACCTATTGTACTCTTTCATAAATAAAAAGACAGTGGACGTAGGATTCGCTTTGAGATCCGAACCACTTCAAAATTTCTCCTCCTTTTATTTGTTTCATTTTCCATTCACGTGTAATTCTAAGTTCCTTAGCACTTTTCACTGCGATAGTTGGTAACAAAATCTAACATCAAAATGCTTAACAAAAAGAGATGAAATTGGTATGCTTAAAGATTAGGTTTATGCTTTCATAAAGATGGAGGAAGAATACTTATCAATGAATCAAGTTGAGCCACACTTTTTGTTCTCTTTGGTTCTTCTCATTCTTTAACATTGTTGCATAAAAAAAAATCAAAGGAAGAGATAAGCAAATCATGAGATATAGTTGAGGTCGTAAACTGCCCGGATACCCCTTATCAAAAAAAAAAAAAAAAAACCAAATATATAACTTATTTCTAAAATGAGAATGATTTGTTCCATGTCTATTATAGGAACCCTAATAGCTCCACATTGAGATAATCTCAACTACCACTACACCACCACCACCACCACCATTTCTCCTCAAAACTCTCTTTCTGACAATCTCCAATTATTTCCCAAGTAAAGGCCTCTTGTGTATCCACTTTGCCTGCCTGCCATTCAATCTTAATCCTTTAAGCACAGGCTCATGGTGAATACTTTGACCCACCACATCCAACCACTTTCGAAACTCGAATTGCAGCAAGATTCTGCTCATTTTCATATGTCCCCAAGGAGTGGACTGAAATCGGTATCTTAACTCACAAACTCTGTTTATATGTTTTAATATAGACCAATTACAATATGCCAGGCCATTATAATTGAGTTCAAATTCACTAAAAAGAATAAAGTATGTAGTTCATTGTCGGTTGACCATATCCTTTATCAATGCAACTTTTTTTTGCAACATCAGCAAGTTATGCGGGTCTGGAGTGCACCGTCATTGGAATCTATATACCAAAGTGAAGTGATTGGCATCATCTCAGGATACTGTAGAGTCGGTGATGGGAACCATTGTTTAATAGAACAAAACTTGGTTCCGAAATTGGATTGCTGAAAATGACAACCACTATGTTGATCTCCAGGAAGTTTCCCATTATTGAAATTTATTCTTGCCTTTCTTTAGAATCTTCATAAGCATTCTCAGCAGAATATGCCTTATTCTTGTTATTTTTGAACACAAGGTTCTAAGGTTCCTCCTTTTTTGACATCTAGATTCCTATATGCTTCTTTCCTCACATGTGAGATTTGAACAATAATAAGCCATTCAGATCATAAGATGATCTTCAGCATCTTTTCGCACTCTTACTGAATGAGAAAATTAATAAACAGAACCAAGGCCAATCTGCCAGCCATATAACGTCATACAATACCCTTAGCGCCAGCTAAAACTAAAATGACAGCCATATGCATGACCATCTGAAAACTTTAACAATTTTAGAATGTGAATATGAGCAACTGTTTTACAAACTATTTTATCATCTATCAAAATCTACATGTTTAGATATTACTCGACTCGATATATTCAGTTATATAATCAATATGTTTGGATCTTTCTCAAAAGTATATAATGCACAAAATTACTGACAAAGTAGAAAACAATCTGAAAAGTGCCTTTTTCTTGAGCATCAGTAAACTGCTTACATTTTATGTTGAGTACTTTCTATTTTACTTTTCTAAATCAATGAGCATTACACAAAAAAATTAAAAGAGCTCTACAACATTTGTCATTCATTCAACACAAGTACGGTATCCCTATACCTTTCCTTCTCTTTAATAACCTGAAATTTCAGTGAAAGAATTTGTAACTATTACCAAACAAATGTGAACATATATAGCAGGAGAATAAACATCACATGGGTGGCTGTTTCCATTACAAAACAGGTACGGACATGGACATAGGCACTGAGACATCACCGTTGAAACTTGAACCCCTATTTGCAGCTGAGTTGCCTGCAAATGCTAACCGACACCCAGTCCACAAAATGCAAGGAAGCATTTTCACACCTTTGAAACACTCTTGCAAGGGATGCCGCCTTTCTTCTCGCCCGCTTTGTACCAGTAACAACAGAGTCTGAAGCAAACCGCCAATGCTGGTGCCTTAACCACTCTCTCAGTTGTGGCTGCCCCACCACTCCTGCACAACTCGAGTAATGCTGCAACTGCATTCTCTTTCCCCCTCGGTGTTCCACACCTCATCATTCCAATCAACCCTGCCACTGCCATTTCCTCTTTCCCCACGGCTGCAGCCCCAATTTGCTGCCTAACAATTAAGGCCAATGCACCTGCTGCCTCCTCTGCAACCCCTTCGGTTCCCAATGCTCCAACTAGTGCTGCGACAGCTCCTGCCTCTATCATTCTCAGACAATTATCTGTGTGCGTAGATAGATTAAATAACTGTGACAGCACCTTCTTCCCTCTTCGGTTCCAACTCTCAACACCCCGCCAAGGCCTCAACAGCCCCACTCTCATCACTATTTTCTTCTTATAGTCATGAACTGCAGAGAGGCTAAACAATGTCGCTGCAGCATTTTCCCTGGCTTCTGTTGTGAGTCCAAACCTCAGGACTTCAACAATAGATGCCAACACCCCGTTCTCATCCATGATATGACTTTTGTTCTTGTCATAAATTGATAGATTAAGCATCGCAGTAACTGAGTTCTCTTGTGCAACGGGTTATGAGAGAAAGTAGCTTGCGAAGATGGGGAATTGCCCAGCTTTTGCAATAAATGCACGGTTTTCTTTTCCATTTTTTGCTAATAACGTATCTCCCGTGCAGCCAGTCTTTGCAGCTTGCAACCCATTGCTAGCTGTTCGATGAGAAGCTCTGCTGTGGCTCTATTGGCTTCAATTGCAGCTTTACTAGCAAAGCCGCAGCAAAAAATCAGCAGATGTATCTGTAGTCTCTGGAGGGTCACAGGAATTCCATGAGCAGTGCACCACTGCATAATTAAATTCCTCAAAGCTCGATTAGGAAAAACGTGTATGGACAAGCTTTGGCCCGTCTTTGGACAAGAACAGTGCCCTTCCTCCAACCACCGGGTGATCGAACTCCTATCATAAGTCTGACCAGTTGAAATTATCACTGGATCATGCATCAAATCCAACGATATCGGGCAACAGAAGTCCTTAGGTACTGATAAAAAGTATCTGCAATCTCTTGAATCAATCCTTTTCTTGGCTTCTTTGATTGCCATTCCCAATCCCACCTCATCTTCCTCGAACCCAAATAGCAAAAACCTGCAATATCGTGTCACTGCAACAAACCCATTAAGGCAGCAGCTGTTGGCTCAACATCCCCCTCGTGGTTAGCAATTTGCTCTTCCAAAAACTCAATCTCATTCTACAACTCTTTGCATCTTTAATCTTCAAATTCTCCACAAAGAACGATCGCAACTCCACATGATTTGGTCCTTCCATTCCCAAACTCATCAAGAAAATAAAGAATTTAACCCTCAATGAATCATCTTTTTCATCTATATACAATTTAGCCTTCTTAGCATGCCTCTGCATAAGGTCAACCTGCTCCCTAACATCGTCACTCAATTCAACATCATTAACTGGAAAAACACAAAAGGGTCGATATTTCTTGATTCAAATCATGAAAATGCCCCGAAATTGAATGATTTTGAATCAAAGCCATAACTTACTGGACTGTCCACAATAATCAAGTAATATTTTGCACCTGTAAAGGAGCAAATACAGCTCCTTGAAACACAACATGGCCGTTAAGGAAGAGGCGAACCCGAATCCCTTAAACATTCTAACACACAAGAAAAACCTCGATCTTTCGAATTAAAAACGAAAATTCTTCCTCTGAAAGAAGAAATTTTGTGGAAAGCAAGAAACAAGCTCAGATGAAATTTACAAGGGTTTGTATAAGAGCGACATCGGTTAAGTCAACCGGAGCCAGAACGCCTGTAAGAAGTGTGATCTCCGTCTCCGAAGAGACGAAATATGGCCGCTGTAGCCATAAACTAGCTAAAAATGAATACCTCCACCCAACAAAATCAAGGATTTTGATACAACTAGATCTAAATAACTATAGAAAACAATGAAAAAACTCAAGAGTCTATACATATAACAAAACCAACCCAAAGAATAATAATAAAAGAACAATGAACAAAAAAAAAAAAAAAAAATTCGTCAAGTGAGTAATAGACTACAAAGAAGAAAGAAATCCCTCACTCTTGTTGTTGGTTGAATCTTCAAATGAGAAGAAGAAAAGGGCACATAAATAAAGGGTTTAAAAGTGAAATTTGTTTGTGTGCCGTATGCGCTTTGTTAGAAGAGAAAGGAACAAGAGAGTAAATTTCCAAGGTTTTGGTTCTGGTTTGGTTTTGGTTTTGTTTCTATGAATTAAATTCAATGGAAGGGGGTTTTGTGAAAATGACATGTAGTTTTGACTTTAATTTATCCAGATTCCTCCTCCTCCTCCTTCCTCTCTTCACACTTCACTCTTTACATTTACATTTACATAAACAATTAAATCATTTTTCTCTACTTTATTTATATAGAAATTTGCTATATTTTCTGTGGATAATAATAACCCAATTATCCAGTTTTTTATTATTACCTCTCAAAATTACGGGTTTAGATTACACTGTAATTATTTAATATCATTTATAAAACTAAACTTCTAGAAATTGTCAAATTATTGGAGTAGGTTTCCGGGTCATGGAGAAGATTATAATTATATAAAAATAAATTAAATAAAAGAGTATCAGGAGGTTAAATTTGAATATTCCTGAAAAATAACAATAATAAAAAGAAAAGAAAAACTGGGATTTGGTTGGAAGGTTGACTAAAATAAAGGCGTGGACCCACGTGACTTTTGGTTTTTGGGCGCGCGGTGGAATTTGGGAGGTCATTACTGTGTGGGCCACTTGTATTTACTGTTGAGTTTTTGTTTTTTCCAGTTTGACTAAACTCAACTTTTATCAAGTTAAAAGCTCCACAGTGAAAGTTGACCGCCAAAGGCCATAACTACTTTTTTTACCTTTTTTATCAAAGTAAAAAATGCTCAATTATTATATTTTCTTTCTTGTAAAATACGAGGGTGTTTGGTTTTTATTTTCAAAATATTTTTTAAAGTATAATTTGATGATAAAAATAAATCATTTAATATTGTTGAAATATTAATACCTTTTGAAAAAACATATTAAATTATAAATATCCCATTTAAAAATAATAAGAACATTTATAAAAATGGAGTATCTAATATTTTTCAATAACTTTGTGCATTCTTGTTACGTAAATGTAAAGCCACTAAATATCTGGATGATCAAGTTTTGATAAGGACTCTTAAGTTATTATTCAGAAGTCTTAAATTTGAGTCTCTCGATTACTATATTATTAACCACTGAAGTTCTTACCAACGGTAGTTCCAAAGTCCGCAAAAATTAGTTAAGTGTTATAATCTCTAGACACCCTGATCATTAAAAAAAAAAAAATATAATAAAGCCTACTAGTAGGGTAGCACTGAGCTCTCATCCACCAATATTTCAAATAGTTCAAGTCTTGAAAATTAGTTGAGGTGCCCATATTGGCCCGACACCCCCGATCATCAAAAAGGAAAAATGTAAAGCCTATTTAAGGGTGGCCACTGAGCTATTACCCGTGATAGTTCAAGGTCCTAGAGAATTAGTTGAGTGCGTGTAAATGTCTAGACACCTCATCATAAAAAAAAAAAATGTAAATCCTACAGTTAGTTGAGGGAATGAGCATAATCCCTAATGTTGTGAAATGGATTGATGTTGTAATTTTTGTTTTAGTGTTAGCGTGACTAAGAATGTACTTTGATTTGTTTAATTTTTGTTAGAGAAAAATCAATGAATAAATTAAAAAGTTTGACCAAATATTCCATTGGATTAAAATACAAACGACCGGCTCCCCTAAAGAAATGACAAATACATGAAGACAAGGTTAGGTACAATAAAATTGAATTTTCTCATTCCCTACAAATGAGGTCCTTTTGGTTTTTCTTATTTGTTTCACTAACCCCAAAATAATTAATTAATTTCTTAAATTACTCTTCAATTTCATGTGGACTTAAAACCCAGAAAGAAAAGTGAGTGATTAATTAGGTGAATTTAAGTGGGAGATTAGTAAAAGAGTATCACATTTCCACCAAATAATGTTTAATGACACTTTCCCACCCAAAACTTTCAAAACACAACATTACTTTCACAAGCACATTTCGTTATAAATTTCGTGTGAAGAAGGGTATGAGGGTCAAAATTATGTTATAAGTAAGGTAGGATGTCAATTTAAAATTCCCTTTGTTGAAAAAAGCGAAGCTGAAAGGAGGCGATGATTCACGCCAACAAACGACGAGTAACCAAGTGCCAGGTTCGAGGGTTTTTAAAGAGGGGTGTCGGTTTGAAAGGGTGGTGGAAGATTGGATTTTGGTTGGCGAAATCGGCGCAAAACAACGCAAACCCTAGGTGGTGAGAGCGCGAACGACGTGCAATAGCATCAGAAGGTTAGTTTTTGGAGATGGAGACCAGTGAGTTGATTGGTGGTTCAAAAGGGATTTTTGTTGGAAAGTGCCAAAAAAGCGCAAGAATCGCGAACCAACCGTGTGCGTGGTCGGCGATTGAGGGGTTAGAAGGTGACCTGTTTTTTTGGTGGTTGTTTTTTGTTTGGGTTTGTGATTATTGAAGTTTGGATTAGGTGAATTTGATTGATTTGGTTTTTTGGAATTGTTGATTGTTTGTTTTCTGGACGAAACTTCTCCCACATTTCCCAAAGCTTTACTTTTAAACTACCTATCACCATATTCATAGAATTCCCCAATGACTGCCCACCACCAAGCAAGCTAGCATGCATGGAAAGCCTTACATGCACGCCCATCACCGGAGCACCCAATGTCGCCACACACCCCTCTTGCCCTACAACCAAATAGCCCATCATTCACCACAACCAACCACCCCTGTGCCCTCACCACCCCAACACACCTCCCGTTTTCCTCACCAATCACCACGATTGAAGCTTCCCCCTTTAGGGTTTTTCGATTTTGATTGATGAATTGAGTTTGATTTGTTCGGTTTTTTATGTTGTTGTGTTTGAAAGATGATTGAGAAGGTTTTTGAAGTGGTTATGGTTTTTTTGTTATTTTTTCCGTCACCAAACTCTCCAACACCATCACCTCCCTACTTCCCAGCGTGCACAATCCATTGGACAAAGGTCGACAATTGTCATATGGAAAAGGCTAAAGAGAAAGAGAAAGGTATTTTCGTTTTCACAATGAATATCACTATTTAACAAAAATTTAACAAAACATAATGTGTGGGTAATAAATTGTATTTTGAAAGTTTTGGGGTGAGAAAGTGTAATTAACCATTATTTGGGTGGAAAAGGTAAGTTCTCTTACTAAAATGGTTATCAAACATGTTTAAAATAGGTGCAACAGAAAAGGTTGGTGGCTAGTGTTGTTTCTTTAAAAGTTTTGGCTTAATGTCTCTGTCAGTTTGGCCTTGTTTGGTAAGGCCACAACAAGCCATCTTTAAAACCAATTATTATTATTTTTCATTATAATAAATTAACCTTTTTAACAATATAATCGTTTTTTTTTCTTTTTTTCGATTTAACTTGTTGGAAATAAAATTATATTTGGGGTTGTTTGGATCATATAATGTTTTATTATAGGGGGATGTTATTACAGAAAAATATATCACCTTGAAGATTACTAAAGTTTGGAAATGTTTTGGTTAGTTCGAATAAATTGGTAATAATATGTTTGTTTGGAGGTAAATGGTGGTATTTTTATATTACTAAATGCCCTCTTTTTTAAATATTAATATAATATTATTTTCATTTTATTTTTTTGAATATTTTTTTAACCCCCCTACATTTGAAATTTTCTAAACACCCAACCATATAAAACTTTAATTTATACAAATCACCCCCACCCACCCAAGCCACTATTGGCAGCTAGCCAGGCCCGCCGTTGACAGTCGACGGAATGGCGCACGACTGACCATATATGGCTGACCGCGCCCGCCGACAAAGCCATTTCCAGCCATCGATCACAATCCATGGTCATTTTACAGCTAAAGTATGGCATGAAATTGTCAAAGATGTAGCCGTGAAACGACTATCTACGCTATTTTCGACCATGGATCTGAAAAAGGCCTTACCAACACACGATCGCCAAATCCTGCTGGTGGCGCCATTACGGCGATTGACGTGTGTACGGTTTGCTAGTCTTAGGTGGTTGGGGTATTTTGTTAACTTTTAAACTTTTTTGTAGCTAAGGTGTTTTAGCTAAATACTCAAATGTAGCGAGGCGGAGTAATTGTTTTTTAGTAGATATTTGTGAGCGCAATTGTGTCCGAAATGGTATTTAATTAACAGATTACTTGATAATATTAATAACAGCCCTAGGAAGTATCAAATTACCCCCTACATTACAAACGTAAACGCTATTTGCAATAGAAGATACTTGAAGACTGATGAGGCGATGACTGATGAGAGACTGATGACGAAGTGACGATGCGGCCGCGATCTGAGACTGAGAGATCTGAGATGAGATGTTCAGATGAGAGTGAGACTGTGAGAGGGAGGCGTGACCATGATTCATGATGAGTCTGATGACTGATGAGATACGTGAGAGGGAGACGTGAGAGGGAGGCGTGACTGCGTGAGTGTGAACTGTGACTCTGTGAGAGGGAGGCGTGAGAGGGAGGCGTCAGGCGTGAGAGGGAGGCGTGAAGTCTGTGATAAAAAATTAAAAACTTTTAGGGATTCATTCAGTTCAAAATATACGGGTGCCCGCGGGTGCCCACGGGTTCACCCGTATGACCCGTAATTTATTGGACCGGGTAGGGGTACGGATGACAAAAAAATGGGTTTAATTTATTGAACCCATACCCTATATTTTTTACCCGGGTACGGACCGACCCGCTGGTCCATACCCGTTTTGCCAGGTCTACCACCCACCCACATTTGTCAAATTCGGACCACCATCACCGGAAGGTGGTCGGAATCTGGTATAATGTGTACTACTGGCTGGATCTGGTCGGTAGTTCACTGATCTATCATTTTCTAGCCAGATCCACGGCCAAAGATTTGGCCATTGATCTTTGGCCGTAGCTGGTAGTCAACGACGACCAAGATACGATCGTCATTGACCATCAATGACGGCCAAGATACGGTCACCGTTGACCATCAACAACGGCCAAGATATGGTCGCCGTTGATCATCAATGACGGCCATATCTTTGGCCGTCATTGACGACCAAACATGGCCAGATCTAGCATTTTCTGATCAGATCCACCAAAAGGTCATATCGATGCACGACCAGCCAAATTCAGCCAATCGTGCGTCGATACGGTGACTCCAGCCACCACTCCGACGATGGTGGCCGGCTGTCGGAATTTAATGGGTGGGTGAGGGTGTTTTGGTAATTTTTAATTTTTTTTATTTCAGGGGTGTTTAGTTATTTAACAAATCTAAGAGAGTATTTTTATTAATTTTTAAATCATATCTTGTTATTCTCACCAAATTCTCAAAATATAAAAAATAATATCCAAAATACTAAAACAAACACACCCGTAGATATTTTTCCTTTCCCTGACATTGTAACATTGTAAAGCATCTTGAGGCGAAGTTGGGTTCACAATGAAGAAAGAAATCTTAAAATGCAAGAGTTGACTTGCAAAGACGACCCCAAGTGAAGAATGACGATAAAGTTGAAATTGAAGCCTGAGAAATTGCTGGGTAATTTCCAAGTTTGTAGACAACACTTCAATTGAACGACAAGGAATAGGATGATATAAGAAATTCATCTTGATATAATATTGGAAGTCATCAAGTCTTTGAGTGCAAAGGCAGTGTGAGCATTACGGCAAGACTATATATATATTTTAATTTTCGAAGGTATCCAGACTGGTTTACGTATATCTCAACTAATCCCTTGAAACTTTGGAATTACCCGTCGAATAAGAACTCCGATGACTGTTGTTATTAAAAACCGATGAAAGACTTAGAACTTAAAACCTCTTGAACACAAGATTATAAATTACTTCTTCAAAAAAAAATAAATAAGTTATCAAGTTTTTATTAAATTAAAAAAAGAAAATTATCGATTTTAAAAATAAATAAAAAATGTTTGAAAAAATGTTATCTACAAAATATCAAGTTTTTAGGGAAAGCCCTTCTCCAAAAATTATCTAGTTTTTTATATTATCTAAATTTTATCAAATTTTTACTAAAATAAATACATTATCAAGTTTTTATACGAAAAACATTTTTAAAAAATCAATTATTATTTTTTATTTAAAAATATTTTCTAAAACTTATCAAGTTTCTGCCTTTCTGGGGAAATCCCTTCTCCAAATTATCATTTTTTATTAAAAATATATAA
Source organism: Pistacia vera (assembly GCF_008641045.1). NCBI lineage: Eukaryota > Viridiplantae > Streptophyta > Magnoliopsida > Sapindales > Anacardiaceae > Pistacia > Pistacia vera. The sequence goes on from NW_022195999.1 coordinate 454,261, forward strand.
AATATCAAGTTTTTGTTAAAAAGATTTTTGAAAAAAAATATTATCTACAAATTATCAAGTTGTAAGGAAATCCCTTCTCCAAAAATTATCAATTTTTTATATTATCTACAAATTATTATTTTAATTAAAAATATATAAAAATATCAGAATTTTATTAAAATAAAATTAAAATAGATTATCAAGTTTTTATTTAAAAACTTGAAAAAATATTACTTACAAATTAACAAGTTCTTTAGGAATCCCTCCTCCAATAATGATCTAGTTTTTTTTATATATATTATCCACAAATTATCACATTTTTATTGTAAATAAATAAATTATCAAGTTTATATTAGAAAAATGAAAAATTATAAAAAATAAAAATTTATAAAGCTTTTTATACTATCTACAAATTATCAAGTTTTTGTGAAAAATAAATAAATTGTCAAAAAAATTAGGCAAATTTTTATTATGAAAAAGAAAAATTATAAAAAAATTTCCGTTGCCGGGAATCGAACCCGGGTCTCCTGGGTGAAAGCCAGATATCCTAACCGCTGGACGACAACGGATTACCTGGTGAACATTCTTTTAGGTTTTTTATATTTATTATCATATCATTTCACCGTTATTCCTCGCATTTTCTCTCCTATTTACTTGTTTAACTTTTAATCATGCAACTCTGCCCAAAATTTAATATCAGAGATTTTTCTAAGAACCAGAAAATCAGTGGCTAAAGCAAACCTTAGCCAGTTCTGTGAACACTTTTGAGTCGAACTAGAGACTAGTAAAAGTAAGAAAAACTTAATAAACATTAAAAATAAACTACAAAATTTTAATATATGATATGGGTATAAATACGGGTAACCATTGTAGATAAAATTACTTTATTCTTAATTATGCAATAATATTAACTATGTTATATAAAAGAAAGTCTTTAATAGGATGAGTGTATGTACACTCGCTCAATCACGACGCACGTATAAGTCACATACATTTACAAAACTTACGTAGTGATTATATGAACATACATACATCTATATTATAGAAAAAAATATTTACCATATAACACATAGTATAACAAAAGAGCAAATACCCCATTCATGGTCTTACTAATAGTGTCAAAAATGGAATGAATAGCACAAGTCAATCTTCAGAAGTGCAAAGTGCACAGCCGACCAAGTAATAGTAGTCACAAATCTCATGGAGGTGGAATATCCTAGTCCTACTCAACCTCATGTGCTTAGTGGCTTTGTCATGAAGGATGACTGTATAACCAAATTTCTCAAGAGCAGCTAAGCAGGCAAGAGAGAAAATGGGGAATTGACAAATGCATTGTTATGTGACATATTAATAACTTGTGACCAGGGGAATTGAGATTTGACTGCCACCAACTATGTATCTAATTTGCAGACTATTGGACTCTCTTTGATCCATTCTACCCGAATCTGTATTCCAAATAAATATCCATACACATTTTGGGATTTCCTCTTATCAAGAAAAATCCTAATATGAGGTTTATGCTTGTTATGCCTAAAAAAATCAGAGCTGACGTAGGCTTACATCAGCAAGGACCAATCAGAATTCAGAAAGGCATTGTGTTGTCCAAGTGCTACCACATTGTCCAAAAACAAAAGGAGTAAGGCTGTCATCCGCTTGGCAGGTAAAGGCCTGGCGAGTGAGTGGTTAAGAGTCATCCACTTGCCCAAGCCCTACGTGATTTAAGAATCTCTTCCATGCAACCGGCCAATGAGGAGCAGGGTAGGAACTACACGACACCTGTCCGCTGGCAGACCCATAATCATTACTTAAAAACCTCTTACTATAAATAGAAAGCTCCTCTCTATTTTTTGGGATTCTAGTTTTGATAACATAAACACTCTCTCTCCCTCTCTGTATTTCTGCTCTCTTAGATCGCCGAATGCGACCTAATTGTACTCTTTCATAAATAAAAAGACAGTGGACGTAGGATTCGCTTTGAGCATCTGAACCACTTTAAAAATTTTCTCCCTTTTATTTGTTTCATTTTCCAGTTCATCTGTAATTTTGAAGTCCGCTTAACACTTTTCAAATGCGAACAGTTGGTGACAAAATCAAGCATCAATAATGCTTAACAAAAAGAGATGAAAATGGGTATGCTTAAAGATTAGGTTTATGCTTTCATAAACGATGGAGGAAGAATACTTATGAAATGAATCAAGTTGAGCCAAATTTTTGTTCTCTTTGTTCTTCTCATTCTTTAAACATTGTTGCAATAAAAAAAATCAAAGGAAGAGATGAAGCAAATGAGATATAGTTGAGTTCGTAAACTGCCGGATACCCCTTATCAAAAAAAAAAAAAAAAAAATAAAACTATTTCTAAAATGAGAATGATTGTTCATGTTCATTATAGGAACCCTAATAGCTCCACATTGAGATAATCTCAACTACCACTATCCCCACCACCACCAGTTTCTCTCAAAACTCTCTTTTGACAATCTCCAATTATTTCCCAAGTAAATGGCCTCTTGTGTATCCACTTTGCCTGCCTGCCATTCAATCTTAATCCTTTGAGCACAGGCTCATGGTGAATACTTGACCCACCACAATCAACCACTTTCGGAACTCAATTGCAGCAAGATTCTGCTCATTTTCATATGTCCCCAAGGAGTGGACTGAAATTGGTATCTTAAACTCACAAAACTCTGTTTATAGTTTTAATATAGACCAATTACAATATGCCAGGGCCATTATAATTGAGTTCAAATTCACTAAAAAGAATAAAGTATGTAGTTCATTGTCGGTTGACCATATCCTTTATCAATGCAACTTTTTGGCAACATCAGCAAGTTAATGCGGGTCTGGAGTGCACCAGTCATTGGAATCTAATATACCAAAGTGAAGTGATTGGCATCATCTCAGGATACTGTAGAGTCGGTGATGGAACCATTGTTTAATAGAACAAAACTTGGTTCCGAAATTGGATTGCTGAAAATGACAACCACTATGTTGATCTCCAGGAAGTTTCCCATTATTGAAATTTATTCTTGCCTTTCTTTAGAATCTTCATAAAGCATTCTCAGCAGAAATATGCCTTATTCTTGTTATTTTTGAACACAAGGTTCTAAGGTTCCTCCTTTTTGACATCTAGATTCTATATGTCTTCTTTCCTCACATGTGAGAGTTTGAACAAATAAATTATGCCATTCAGATCATAAGATGATCTTCAGCATCTTTTCGGACTCTTACCGAATGAGGAAAAATTAATAAACAGAACCAAGGCCAATCTGTCAGCCATATAACGTCATACAATCACCCTTAGCGCCAGCTAAAAGCTAAAATGACAGCCATATGCATGACCATCTGAAAACTTTAACAATTTTAGAATGTGAATAGTGAGCAACTGGTTTACAAACTATTTTATCATCTATCAAAATCTACATGTTTAGATATTACTCGACTCGATATATTCAGTTATATAATCAATATGTTTGGATCTTTCTCAAAAGTATATATAATGCACAAAATTACTGAACAAGTAGAAAACAATCTGAAAAGTGCCTTTTTCTTGAGCATCAGTAAACTGCTACATTTTATGTTGAGTACTTTTATTTTACTTTTCTAAATCAATGAGCATTACACATAAAAAATTAAAAGAGCTCTACAACATTTGTCATTCATTCACACAAGTACGGTATCCCTATAACTTTCCTTCTCTTTAATAACCTGAAATTTCAGTGAAAGAATTTGTAACTATTACCAACAAAAATGTGAAATATATAAGCAGGGAAGATAACATCACATGGGTGGCTGTTTACCATTACAAAACAGGTACGGACATGGACATAGGCACTGAGACATCACCGGTGAAACTTGAACCCTATTTGCAGCTGAGTTGCCTGCAAATGCATAACCGACACCCAGTCCACCAAAATGCAAGGAAGCATTTTCACACCTTTGAAACACTTTGCAAGGGATGCCGCCTTCTTCTCGCCCGCTTTGTACCAGTAAACAACAGAGTCTGAAGCAAACCAGCCAATGCTGGTGCCTTACCACTCTCTCAGTTGTGGCTGCCCCACCACTCCTGCACAACTCGAGTAATGCTGCAACTGCATTCTCTTTCCCCCTCGGTGTCCACACATCATCATTCCAATCAACCCTGCCACTGCCATTTCCTCTTCCCCACGGCTGCAGCCCCAATTTGCTGCCTAACAATTAAGGCCAATGCACCTGCTGCCTCCTCTGCAACCCCTTCGGTTCCCAATGCTCCAACTAGTGCTGCGACAGCTCCTGCCTCTACATTCTCAGACAATTATCTGTGTGCGTAGATAGATTAAATAAAGCTGTGACAGCATCCTTCCTCCTCTTCGGGTTCCAACTTCAACACCCCGCCAAGGCCTCAACAGCCCCACTCTCATCAGCTATTTTCTTCTATAGTCATGAACTGCAGAGAGGCTAAACAATGTCGCTGCAGCATTTTCCCTGGCTTCTGTTGTGAGTCCAAACCTCAGGACTTCAACAATAGATGCCAAACACCCGTTTCATCCATGATATGACTTTTGTTCTGTCATAAATTGATAGATTAAGCATCGCAGTAACTGAGTTCTCTTGTGCAACAGGGTTATGAGATGAAAGTAGCTTGCGAAGATGGGGAATTGCACCAGCTTTTGCAATAAATGCACGGGTTTCTTTTCCAGTTTTGCTAATAAGCGTATCTCCCGTGCAGCCAGAGTCTTTGCAGCTTGCAACCCACTGCTAGCTGTTCGATGAGAAGCTCTGCTGTGGCTCTATGGCTTCAATTGCAGCTTTACTAGGCAAAGCCGCAGCAAAAAAATCAGCAGATGTATCTGTAGTCTTGGAGGGTCACAAGGAATTCCATGAGCAGTGCACCACTGCATAATTAAATTCCTCAAAGCTCGATTAGAAAAAGGCGTGTATGGACAAGCATTTGGCCCGTCTTGGACAAGAACAGTGCCCTTCCTCCAACCACCGGGTGATCGAACTCCTATCATAAGTCTGACCAGTTGAAATTATCACTGGATCATGCATCAAATCCAACGATATCGGGCAACAGAAGTCCTTAGGTACTGATAAAAAAGTATCGCAATCTCTTGAGTAATCAAACCTTTTCTTGGTTCTTTTGATTGCCAATCCCAATCCCACCTCATCTTCCTCGAACCCAAATAGCAAAAACCTGCAATATCGTGTCACTGCAACAAAACCATTAAGGACAGCAGCTGTTGGCTCAACATCACCCTCGTGGTTAGCAATTTGCTCTTCCAAAAACTCAATCTCAGTTCTACAACTCTTTGCATCTTTAATCTTCAAATTCTCACAAAGAACGATCGCAACTCCACATGATTTGGTCCTTCCCATTCTCAAAATCATCAAGAAAATAAAAGAATTTAACCCTCAATGAATCATCTTTTTCATCTATATACAATTTAGCCTTCTTAGCATGCCGCTGCATAAGGTCAACCTGCTCCCTAACGTCGTCACTCAATTCAACATCATTAACTGGAAAAAAACATCCAAAAGGGTCGATATTTCTTGATTCAAATCATGAAAATGCCCCGAAATTGAATGATTTTGAATCAAAAGCCATAACTTACTGGACTGTCCACATAATCAAGTAATATTTTGCACCTGTAAAGGAGCAAATACAGCTCCTTGAAACACAACAGGCCGTTGAAGGGAAGAGGCGAACCCGAATCCCTAAACATTCTAACAACACAAGAAAAACCTCGATCTTTCGAATTAAAGAACGAAAATTCTTCCTCTGAAAGAAGAAAGATTTTGTGGAAAAGCAAGAAACAAGCTCAGATGAAATAGTTACAAGGGTTTGTATAAGAGCGACATCGGTTAAGTCAACCGGAGCCAAGAACGCCTGTAAGAAGGTGATCTCCGTCTCCGAAGAGACGAAAATATGGCCGCTGTAGCCATAAACTAGCTAAAAATGAATAACTCCACCCAACAAAATCAAGGATTTTGATACAACTAGATCTAAAATAACTATAGAAAACAATGAAAAAAACTCAAAGTCTATACATATAACAAAAACCACCAAAGAATAATAATAAAGAACAATGAAGCAAAAAAAAAAAAAAAAATTCGTCAAAGTGAGTAATAGACTACAACGAAAGAAAGAAAATCCCTCACTCTTGTTGTTGGTTGAATCTTCAAATGAAGAAGAAGAAAAGGGCACAAATAAATAAGGGTAAAAGTGAAATTTGTTTGTGTGCCGTATGCGCGTTTGTTAGAAAGAGAAAGGAACAAGAGAGTAAAATTCCAAGGTTTGGTTCTGGTTTTGGTTTTGGTTTTGGTTCTATGAATTAAATTCAATGGAAGGGGGGTTTTGTGAAAATGACATGTCGTTTTGACGTTAATTTATCCAGATTCCTCCTCCTCCTCCTTTCTTCTTCAACTCCTCTACATTACATTTACATTTACATTTACTAAACAATTAAATCATTTTTCTACTCTATTTATTTATAGAAAATTTGCTATATTTTCTGTGGATAATAATAAACCCAATTATCCAGATTTTTTTATTACCTCTCAAAATTACGGGTTTAGATTACACTGAATTTATTTAATATCATTTATAAAACTAAACTTCTAGAAATTGTCAAATTATTGGAGTAGGTTCGGGTCATGGAGAAGATTATAATTATATAAAAATAAATTAAATAAAAGAGTATCAGGAGGTTAAATTTGAATATTCCTGAAAAAAATACAAATAATAAAAAGAAAAAGAAAAAACTGGGATTTGGTTGGAAGGGTTGACTAAAATAAAGGCGGGGACCCACGTGACTTTGGTTTTTTGGGCGCGCGGTGGAATTTGGGAGGTCATTACTGTGTGGGCCACTTGTATTTACTGTTGAGTTTTTGTTTTTCCAGTTGACTAAACTCACGTTTTATCAAGTTAAAAGCTCCACAGTGAAAGTTGACCGCCAGAGGCCATAAGACTTCTTTTTCCCTTTATCAAAAGTAAAAAATGCTCAATTATTATATTTTCTTTCTTGTAAAATACGAGGGTGTTTGGTTTTTATTTTCAAAATATTTTTTAAAGTATAATTTGATGATAAAAATAAATCATTTAATATTGTTGAAAAGTATTAAATACCTTTTGAAAAAACATATTAAAATTATAAATATCCCATTTAAAAATAATAAGAACATGTTATAAAAATAGGGGTATCTAATATTTTTCAATAACGTTTGTGCATCTCTTGATTACGTAAATGTAAAGCCTGCTAAAATACCTCTGGATGATCAAAGTGGTTTGATAAGGACTCTTAAGTGTATTATTCAAGAAGTTTTAAATTCGAGTCTTTTCTCGATTACTAATAGTATTAACCACTGAAGTTCTTACCTAATCGGTAGTTCCAAAGTCCCAAAAAATTAGTTGAAGTGCGTATAAGTTAATCTAGACACCCCTGATCATTAAAAAAAAAAAAATATATATATATATATATATAAAGCCTACTAGTAGGGGTAGCTACTGAAGCTCTCATCCAACCAATAGTTCTAACCAATAGTTCCAAAGTCTTGAAAAATTAGTTGAGGTGCCCATAAGTTGGCCCGGACACCCCCGATCATCAAAAAGGAAAAATGTAAAGCCTACTAGTAAGGGTGGCCATTAGAGCTATTACCCAGCTGATAGTTTCAAGGTCATAGAGAATTAGTTGAAGTGCGTGTAAACTGTCTAGACACCTCCAATCATTAAAAAAAAAAAAATGTAAATCCTACCAGTATAGTTGAGGGAATGAGGATAATCCCTTAAATGTTGTGAAATGGATTGATGTTGTAATTTTGTTTTTGTAGGTTTAGCGTGACTAAGAATGTGACTTTGATTTGTTTAATTTTTGTTAGAGAAAAATATCAAATGAATAAATTAAAAAGGTTTGACCAAATATTCACAATTGGATTAAAATACATAATCGACCGGCTCCCCTAAAGAAATGACAAATAACATGAAGACAAGTTTAGGTACAATAAAATTAATTTTCTCATTCCCTACAAATGGAGGTACCTTTTGGTTTTTCTTATTTGTTTCACTAACCCCAAAATAATTAATTAATTTCTTAAATTACTCTTCAATTTCATGTGGACTTAAAACCCAGAAATGAAAAGTGAGTGATTAATTAGGTGAATTTAAGTGGGAGATTAGTAAAAGAGTAAATCACATTTTCCCACCAAATAATGGTTTAATGACACTTTCCCACCCAAAACTTTCAAAACACAACATTACTATTCAAAGCACATTTCTGTTAATAAATTTCGTAGTGAAGAAGGGTATGATGGTCAAAATTATGTTATAAGTAAGGGTAGGATGGTCAATTTAAAATTCCACTTTGTTGAGAAAACAGCGAATGGCGAAAGGAGGCGATGATTCACGACCAACAAACGACGAGTAACCAAGTGTCGAGGTTCGAGGGGTTTTAAAGAGGGGAGGTCGGAGGTTGAAAGGGTGGTGGAAGATTGGATTTTGGTTGGCGAAATCGGCGCAAAAACAACGAAACCCTAGGTGGTGGAGAGCAGCGAACGACGTGCAATTAGCATCAGGAAGGTTAGAGGTTTTGGAGATGGGAGACCAGTGAGTTGATTGGTGGTTCAAAAGGGATTTTTGTTGCCGAAAGTGGCCAAAAAAGCGCAAGAATCGTGCGAACCAACCGTGTGCGGTGGTCGGCGAATTGAGGGGTTAGAAGGTGACCTGTTTTTTGGGTGGTTGTTTTTGTTTGGGTTTTGTGATTATTGAAGTTTGGATTAGGTGAAATTTGATTGATTTGGTTTTCCGGAGATTGATTGGAAATTGATTTGTTTTCTGGACGAAAACTTCTCCCACATTTCCCAAAGCTTTTCTTTTAAACTACCTATCACCCATTCGATAGAATTCCCCAATGAGCTGCCCACCACCAAGCAAGCTAGCATGCATGGAAAGCCTCTACATGCACGCCCATCACCGGCACCCAATGTGTGCGCCACACCCCTCTTGGCCCTGTACAATCTCTAAATAGCCCTATCATTCACCACAAACACCATCCCCTGTGCCAGTCACCACCCCAACACACCTCCCGTTTTCTCACCAATCACCTACGATTGAAGCTTCCCCGCTTTAGGGTTTTTCGAGTTTTGATTGATGAATTGAGTTTGATTTGTTCGGTTTTTTATGTTTGTTGTGTTGAAAGATGATTGACGAAGGCTTATTTGAAGTGGTTATGGTTTTGTTTGTTGATTTTCCGATCACCATAACTCTCCAACACCATCACCTTCCACCATTCCCAGCGTGCACAATTGCCATTGGACAGAAGGTCGGTGACAATTGTCAGTAGTGGAAGAGGCTAAGAAGAGAAGAGAGAAAGGTATTTTCGTTTTCACAATGAATATCATTGTATTTAACAAAAAATATTAACAAAACATAATGTGTGGGTAATAAAGTTGTATTTTGAAAGTTCTTGGGTGAGAAAGTGTAATTAGACCATTATTTGGGTGGGAAAAGGTAAGTTGCTCTTACTAAAATGGGTTATCATAACATGTTTAAACATAGGTGCAACAGAAAAGGTTGGTGGCTGAGTGTTGTTTCTTTAAAAGTTTTGGCTTAATGTCTCTGTCAGTTTGGCCTTGTTTGGTAAGGCCAACAACAAGCCATCTTTAAAACCAATTAATTAATTATTTTCATTATAATTAAATTAACCTTTTTAACAAATATAATCGTTTTTTTTTTCTGTTTTTTTTTTTCTGATTTGTAACCATTGTTGGAAAAATAAAATTAGTATTTGGGGGTGTTTGGATCATATAATGTTTTATTATAGGGGGATGTTATATTAACAGAAAAATATATCACCTTGAAGATTACTAGAAAGTTTAGGAAATGTGTTTGGTTAGTTCGAATAAATTGGTTAATAATATGTTTGTTTGGAAGGATAAATGGATGGGTATGTTATATAGATTACTAAATCGCCCTCTTTTTTAAATATTAATATAATATTATTTTCATTATTATTTTTTGAATAATTTTTTTAACCCCCTACATTTGAAATTTTGCTAAAACACCACAACCATATAAAACTTTAATTTATAACAAAATCACCCCCACCCACCCAAGCCACTATTGGCAGCTAGCCAAGGCCGCCGTTGACAGTCGACGGAATGGCGCACGACTGACCATATATGGCTGACCGTCCGCCGACAAAGCCATTTCCAGCCATCGATCACAAATCCATGGTCATTTTACAGCTAAAGATATGGTCATGAAATGGTCAAAGATGTAGCCGTGAAACGACTAGATCTAGCTATTTTCGACCATGGATCTGAAAAAGGCCTTACCAACACACGATCGGCCAAATCCTGCTGGTCGTGCGCCATTACGGCGATTGACGTTGACGGTTGACAGTAGTCTTAGGTGGTTGGGGTATTTTGTTAACTTTTAAACTTTTTTGTAGCTAAGGTGTTTTAGCTAAATACTCAAATGTAGCGAGGCGGAGTAATTGTTTTTTAGTAGATATTTGAGGACAATTGTGTCCGAAATGGTATTTAATTAACAGATTACTTGATAATATTTTAATAACAGCCCTAGGGAAGGATATCAAATTACCCCCTACATTACAAACAGTAAACGCTATTTGCAATAGAAGATACTTGTAATATTTTATTACTTGCAAACCAAACACTAGAATCTTGTAAAAATAAACGAAGATTACCTTCGTTATCTTATATACCCCCGATCCAAGCGCACCCTTTATGATAGTAATGACTAATGATAACTCCCTTTGATGTTTAATTAATTAACAATTTTTTTTTTTTTTTTTTTTTGTGATCGGGATGTCTGGGCCAGTTTGCATGCACCTCTGCTAATCTCTCGATGATTTGAAGTTAACAACCAGGTAAACTCTCTAATGACCACCCATGTTAGTAACTGAGGAAAATCGAACTTAAGATTTCTTAAATAATATACTCAAGAGTCTTTATCATCTCACCTGATCAGTCAAGGGTGGTTAATTAACTAAAATTTCCTTCAAGTTTATGAAATAACGTAAATTATTGTCCTTAAATTTTTAGCCGTTAAAATGAACAACAATAAGGTAATTCTATAGATATTTATAAACTTATATAACCGTATGTTATAACATTTAGTTAGTGGCTCATTAATGGATAAGAGGATTTTTGTAATTAATATCACATTTCACGGGATTAATTTTTAAATAAAAAAATTGAGAAATTATAATTAATTCCCCTTTTTATTGAAGTTAATTTTAATATAGAATATAAAATTTGCATAATTTTTCTACTATGTGTTAGATATACTATAGTTAATGTCTTAATGAACTGATGAAAATCAAAGTTGGCCACAAACTTTGGTCTTGCCAATCCCGTCAAAGTGGAGCCATGAATTTACTGTCGACAAGCTACGTGTCATCTATTGATTAATCGGTTAAGGAAGTCAACCTTGAATTACACGCCCCATCACAAGTACAGCTGTGGTTGCAGTCACGCCACGTTGAGAAAGTCAACCAATTAAATAAAAGTCCATGAAAAGGAAGTGGGCATAGGTTGGACCGTGACCAAAGCTGGGCCGGTTTGTGTGCTAAAATTAAAACCACCGTTTGGTTAACTTAGTGGTCGGGTTAATCGATGACGTGGAGAAGTGGTATTTGAAAATAGAGAGTATTGTCACCGCGTCACGGGCCGGGTGGGGTGAGTCATAAGTGCCGGCAGTTTGCGTGTACACATGGTGTGAGTGCGACACGTGTTTTGTTTCAGCATGCAACACAAGTTGTGATACAGCTACGTCTACACGCTTCATTCATTCAAACCTCATCATGAAATTACGATACACATTTCTGCTTATATTATTATTATTATTATATCTTATGATCTACACTGCCGTATTCATAAATTTTACACCATTGGGATACTCTGTTTGGTTAGTTTTTTAGAATAATATTCTATTATAAATAGTATTTTTGAAAAATATGATAAAAATTTGAGAATATATTTAGTAAATTTTGAAAAATATTTTGTTTATTTTAACCTCCTAAATTTTTTAACTTAACCTCCTAAATTTGCTAACTTAACCAAACACTCCCCACAATAAAAGTTTATAAATTGACAAAAACATCTTCATCCACTCACATATTGCCAGCAATCAACCACTATAGTTGAAAGGTGGTCGAAATCCATTGGAATTGTGCATGATCGACTGGATTTGACTAATCGTGGGTCGATTTGACCTTTTCCGACTAGATCTACGGCTATAGATCTGGTTGTCATTGACAACCATATCTTGCTCGTCATTGACAACTATATCTACGGCCACAGATATGGCCGTAGTCAACGGTCAGATATGATCGTTGTCAATGACTAGATCTGATCGTCTAATGGTCATATCTTTGGCTATAGATCTGACCACTTTCGACCATATCTATGGTGGATTTGGTCAGAAACGGACAGATCGGTGTACAATCGGTCAAATCTAGCCTATCGTGCATCGTTGCTATGCCAGCAACTTATAGTGGCAGTGGCGATGGCTGGCGGCAACGATGGCTGCTGGCGAGTGATAGTGGCTTGTGTGGGTGAGGGTTGTTAATTTTAAAACTATTATTAAAAAATGTAATTGTTAATATTTTGAGTTGAATATAATAAGATTGAATTTTGAAGAATACTAAAACAGATGCATTTTTAATTTTTTTAATATAAGATAATGGGAAAAAAGTGTGTTAAACGTAGCCTAAAATTTTTCTTATTAAGGTTTTAATAATATTTTTTATTTACTTTTAATGAAATATTTTTTACTTTATAACATATAACGTTAGATTCTATAAATTCATATTTAATTATATGATTTAACATTATAATTAAAATATGAATCTAATCTAGTGTATGTTGAATTACTATTTATTAATGGTAATTAGGTTATATGATTAATTATATTTTTCAAATGAATCATTGATATTTTGAGAATTAGAAGTAAATATAATTATAAAGGATTATTCTTATTATCATTATTATTTTGATAATTGTAACATATAAAAGCCCATGATTATTTGAGGTTTTCTAATGAACTATATTTGGGGGTTTTGTTTTTAAGTTTGCCAAAGATAATAGAGCTATCAACACATTATTCTAATTATAATATATGAATGGAATTAAAGTAATAAATTTATATAAAATTTCCATATATATATATTCTTTCTCAAATAATGTCAATTTTATTAGCCTAACTCAATCCATTAAGCACTCTACATCTTGATTGTTTTGTGAATAATCAAATACAAAATCAAGATTAGCCTAACAAGTTATGATTGATTTCATAGGATTCCCATTATACCACTTTCTATTAAATACTAATAATTCATAATTGATTGTATTTTAGCTCATTTTGGTCCAGGAGAAGCATAATTTTTAATCATAATATTTGGCCAAGTCATGATTATATCAAGACTTTGGACTAATACACTTTGGTCTAAACAAATACAATGGTCCGAGTCAAAATTCGGTGCACCGGCGGACCGATCCATGCACTAAATTACTGATTAAATTCTAGTTTATTCTATAATTAAATAAGAAAATAAATCAAGCTTAGGCCGACAAATTCTAAGAAAATTCAGTATCTTATATATATATATATTGGTAATTATCCAGCGACTGGGTTTGAGTCCGTTGATTAACGAGTGAATAACAAATACCTCCTTCAGGTTAGTGAAAGATAGAGACACTCAATGGTTTAACAAAAGTAACAAAAATCCCCCTATATTCAATAAAATATACAAATAAAAAAAAAAAATTTCTTAAAAATGGGCAAGCAATTGTATAATTTTTTATTCATTTTTGTTTCATGTTATTGTTAATTTTTATTACTAATTTTATAACTTTTTTCATAATTTGTTATTTTAATAATACAACCTGAGTTAGATTTTGTATTAAAGTAATACGCTACAAGTGAGGGTAAAATAGTACTCACCTAAAAACTATTGTGTCAAATTTTGTTTCTCTTAACATTTATTTAATAAAAATTGGGGGAGTTTTGATACTTTATGAAACTATTAGGTGCGTTGGGACTTTTACTAAACCTGAAGGCGGTATTAACATTCCCTCGCTGGTTAAATTAAGGGAATCAGACCACGTGCTTTGCATGTGTCACCTAACACGATTTCAGTAAGCTACACGAATCAACCATTTAAAACTAAATAAAATTCAATAAATTTGACCAAAAAAAAAAAATCCCAATTTATAAATAAAAATATTAGTATTTGAAAGAGGGTATAAGAAGAGAAGCCGACATCCTCAGCAAAGAAGATAAAAGAGCTCACTTTTGAGATGTCGTACGTTCACATTGAAAATAAATAAATAAAAAGAAAAGCCAGAATTGTCCACACGTTCATATTATGTTCAATAAGTGAAGTCATTTTTATCTCTGTAATAGCGAAGAAGCTACCTCTGGACTTTTGATAATCTTTTGATTTGTTTAAATGAAAAAAGAATGTCTTTCTGCTGAGTGGTGAGAAAAGTTTGGCTTTTCCTGGAACCCAAACAAACCGACAGAGAATTTGAAAATCTGACTGCTGATTAATGACTTGGAAGTTTAGTTTCATTTATGAGTTCAGACGGAACAGTTGACAAGAGACATTTTTCTGTGAGTAAACTAGGGTTTTAATGACTGACTGGGATCAATCTCACAATTTCAATGCCGCATTTACTTTGCTTGTTTTCTTTCTCATTTTTCTTGCTTTCGATTTCGACAACTCTGTGTGATACCTTTAAATAATCACTTGATTCCAAAGCTTAAATTCATATTACTATTATTCTTCTCTCCATCAGTTAATGCGCTCTACACTTTGACGCGTAATATGTGAACAATTAACACGTCAATTGACAATTTTAGTCGACCATTTTTCAGAGACGAACAATCATTTCTTAAGAAGAAACGATCGTTTATTTATAAGAAATTATTATTCCTTCATAAGTAACATTGTTAAGAAAAAATAACTATTTCTGATCATTCTTTATAAACAAACGTCTCGTTCGTGTCTAATCAAAATCATTTAATGCATTGAATGTGTTGGGAGCTAACGTGAGAATTGCTAACTCAAACTCAGATTGTTGACTGTGATACCTAAATATCAAATAATTCAAAAATATTACATTTACAACCTAATCTCAGAACCTTCTCTTATAACTCTAACGTTACAGTAGAGTTGACACTATCACGTCAACTGACAATTTTGATTAAACATGAATTATCGTTTTTTAGAGACGAACGACCGTTCTTTTATAAAAAATTATTGTTCCATTCATAAGGAACAATCATTGCTTATAAAGGAATGATTGTTAAGAAGGAATGACCATTTCTGATGAAGGAACGATCATTCTTTATGAACAAACGTCCATTCATTTTAACAAACGATTGTTCGTGTCTAATCAAAGTCATTTAGTACATTGAGTGTATTGGGAGCTAACGTGACAATTGTCAACTCAATTATCACATTGGGGTTATAAGATTGGATTATGCACGTAATATTATTCCAAATAATTACTTGATTCAAAATAACTTCTTCACTACATTGGTTGTGCTTTCAAAACCATTGGAGTAAAAGAAATTTCCAGAGCGTGATTTAAGAATTCATTGTTCAAACAACCCAGAAGATCATGGCTTCTTATAATATAAAGAAGAGAATTGACAGAAGAAGAAACAAGGGAAAAGATTGCCAATTCACTTATTTAGACAACATGGGACTGAAAAACATAGGTACAAATACACTTCTGCAGCATTTCCATACAAAAATTCAAGATATCAATGACATAAATTATCTCCAGACTCTGCTACTCAAAGCCTTTAGAACAACATTAGTTTCACCAACTCTAGTAATGATCCTTATGGGGAAGTAACCAACAGGTAAAAATTGAAATCACAAATATCCTAAAATAAGATTTAATTTAGAGGGATGAAGGATAACCAATATGAAATTCATTAAATGAAACTGCACTATTAGATTTCTTTTCTAATTTTTTCTAATCTGAAATAACTACATTTTATTCAGGGATTGGCAGATAGAATCGAACTTGTAAACTGCAATAAAATGGCTAATTACAGGAGTAATATGAATAAGTACGTTGCACACCGAACCGATAAAAGCCATCCCAAAATTTTTATCTAGTCCTACCTTGGAGATTTAGAAGAGAGGCACTTTCCACAGGAGACAAGCTTCAGCAATGAATGTGGCTTTCGCGTTCTAGTTTTCAAACGAGAAAGCTGCAGATGCACACATAAAGTATATTTTAAGATCAATCACATCAAAATCAAATCAAGTTTTACGGTTCAATATAAATCTTCAGAAATCTAGTTAAGATAATGACACTATATTGCAGTAACGCTTTGGCAGTGAAGACAAATTGTTACAATTAATTTATAGAACAAACGCAGCTATGGTGGATCTATGTTTCCAGATCTTGGTTTAATTATTAAAACACACTTCAATAAATACATAGCCTGTAATGAACATGAAATAACTCCAGACTGGTACATGATATATAAGATGCAGTGCTTCTAATTCCCTATGAAATAATCCTTACTATCTAAAGTCAATGTAAATTATCATGTATGTATATCTATTTAAAGTACCATTATCAGCCAAGGATCCATTAATTCATTCTCTTTCCCTCTACGTCTAGCTTGTCTAGTTCTGAATTAAAAAGAAATCGTTATACGTAAATATGCATCTGACTCTTGCATTCCGTAAATTAAAATCATTTCATTGACTTTCTGTTGCTTTTGATTAAAAAAAGAAGCACCACATATTGATGGATAATCAAATCATTTAGCAAAATGAGTAATAGGTCACATGTTGCAAAATGAGTAACATGTTGCCAAAACGAATAATAGGTCACTTTTTGCCAAAATGAGTATTAGTCATAGAATTCCACTGTTAGAAGTGAATAAGAAAGTTCAGTACAAGATGAATTACCTTCCGACGAGTTACACGAGTTGCTTTCCAGCAAAGCAAGCTTCTTGACCTAGGCTCCAATCTCCTGTAAATTAACAAATATAAGAGCCGCAATATTTAGTGCTATGCTTAAAGCCTCCATAAAATAGCATGATATTCAGTAATTATTGATTAATTCAAGTTTTTGGATCAAGACAAGATTTCTAGTGAAACATAACAAGAACCTACTTATACTCCACTGAAATACAGTTGGAATACCTAATTTTAAGAACAAATGTAATTCTAATAAAAAGTTAACATGGTAATTATAAAAAAAACAACAAATACTCACAGGTTCTCTTGTTCAAGCTTTTCAGCAATGGAAACTGCTTTACGTCTTGACCATCCACTTCGCTGTGTACATCCTTCTGCCTGCTGAATTACATGTGCAAGGGAAACCTTGCCTCTCACAAGGCTCTGGCTCTGACTTTGTTCCCCAAGTTTCCTTCTTTCCAAGGTAGAGACCAAGGGCGATTTCTTCTGTGAAGCCGATGCATCTCCCATCCATGTACTCCCACCTCTTTTATTGTATTCTGTTCGACTGCCGGCATGATCGTTGTCTTTGGTTTCCCGGGGAGAGGCTGGTACTTCAACAATTTCATTCCTTCCAATTTCAAGAGATTCAGCGTGTAAAAGCTGTGCTTGCGTGCTTGCATCATGAACATCTCTATCTCTTGTAACTCTTTTGTTAAGTTCACGAGATCTAGCCCAAGGCAATCTGTTCCCCGTATTAGACTCCACATTAGAAAACATCTGAGAATCTTTAGAGGCTAAGCTAAGAGGTGAACGAAACCCCGTTCTACTATCTTTCCTTGATTCACACCTAATTTCAATTGTCACCGGAGAACCAAGAACAGATTCAAATGCTTGAAAAATGTGATCCTTAAACTTTTCTGCCTTAGATTTTGTGAGATGTGAGCTAAACATCAATTGTATGGTTGGAGCTGAAAGAAAGAACAATCAATGCAGACTCAGAATTAGACACCGAGCAATTAATGAGCACAACCGCATTAATAAAAATATAAAAAATAATATCAAGTACGAGTAAGAAGATTGTCAGATAAGCATCTCGTATAGAAGCTAGAGGAAATACCAACAAAAAGTTGTATTCGTGCAGTCTACACACATGATAGGCAATGCTTAACAAGGTATAACTCCAGTAAGGGAAAGGGAAAATGAAGCGTGGATAAGCTGCCTACAGGATCTGACGATAGCATTAACAGTTAAAATTATGAATATGATATGTCATCTCAGTGACATCATCTTTTAGCAACATGAAATCTTTCCATACCAAAAAAATAAAATAAAATAAAATTCAATGAAAGTATAACACCGTTACAAGAGAAGTCAAGTACGAATACATAAAATCATATGTTGTCCCGGAAAAGAGAGTCCACAAGCTGAATTTCTAAACAGACTAGCAATATATTCAGTTGAAATGCATATAATTGTGGTGAAGGAGAATCGCATTTCTAGTAAAACTGGATGCTGGCCGAGGAAAATTGAAATAAAAGTTTGGGGACGGAAGTGTATTACTCAGCAGTTCTTGCGGTTGCTTCAGAAAATCTAAACCTTGGCAAGTTAAGGTCCAACTAACCAGCTTAAAGTTTTACACCTACTTGGAAAAGTAAGGCAAGAAAATACAACATCTAAAACTTTTACCAAAGTGGATGCAACCGGGCTGTCACCAAACAAAAAAGCAGTCAGTGTGAACTTGATAATAAAAGACACGAGACAGCCTAGCCAATTAGTAGACATCTAAATAGCCTTTAGGGAGCATTAAAATCAAAGTGCACCATTGAGTTTTGAGTGGCAATAACAGGTAAAGTTAATATTACATAGGCAAGATGAAAATCCTCCACGTAACATCTTACACTCTACTTCCAGGCCAGTTACCTGCTGTCAAGAAGATATGCCTGCTTCTCCACACTAGCACACAACTAAAATGTAGGGAGGGTACTTTCATTGAGAGTGAAATGGAAGCATGCTCCAAAAATGGTAGCATGCACACGCTAGATAGAGACTCCAATTGATGGAAGAAAAGAGAAACGAAAATTTATTATTCCAAGTTGCAAAAGAAGTGACACTTGTCAGTTGGTTGCATCACAAAAGTGTTTCAGTTTACTAACATTCTGAAGAGGATGAAAACATAAGGGAAGAGGCATGCACAATTTCATCCAATTGACTCGAGGAAATGCAGACGACCTTTGTGACCTGAAAGCGGTTGGAAACTTCAGGTATAGCATGAAAGAAAAAGAATACATTGGTCGAACTGTTCTCTTGACTTTTAACAAAAAAATGAAAGGGGAAATTGAGTGAAATGATGAGAGAAGATTACCTAACGCACTAGGGAAAGAAATGCATTTTGTTTAATTTGATTTAAGCCTTTATGGAAAAAAATGAATGTTAAGTTACTTCGACTTTTAATTAGCTTATTAAACCAGCTCCGAGATCCTGAGTTTCTGAAGTTCATGCTCAAAAGCACCCTCAATGACATTAAATGGACTTCAAAAGCACTAAATTTTCCAATTTAGTTCAACACTATTCCAGTTCCACTAAACAGCACCACAAATTAAAACCTTTCAGAATGCTGACAAATCTCCCCACACGATATAGAAATCATTCTGAATGATACAATTGCATAAATTATAAGATGGTTAAAGTAAGCATAATGCACATTAGGATGTACCTGCACCAAAACTGACAGAGATCAACTTTCCTTCTTTGTACAAAAACTCTTTTATACCATTATTTTGAATCTTCTTAAGCACTTCCAACCAGATTTCTTCAGTTTCAGTGTGGCTTTTGCCTGAAATCTGCCTGCCACTCATTCTAATTGTATCAGTGGATGTTTGTTGAGGAGCTGTCCCAGCCCCAGCATGTCTTTTTCTATCTAGACTAATACCTTTCTTCTTGCTATTATTAACGAAATCACCAGAACTTCCAGCATGGAAATTTTCCAATCTAACATTCATTGACATGCCTGTCTCTTCATTAGACATCATAGCTGGGTCACCACTTTTCCTGGTCATATGACTTCCACCTGCATTATCTAGGGCCAAGGGACTATGATTAAAACTAGTATCTGCAGAAGAACTCGGCAATATGTACTGCTGATCAGGAGCAAGTTGAAGCAATGCAGCCGTTAGCCATGTTAATTTATCATTTGACGTCCTCAGTTGTTTCTCAGCCTCAGACAAAGTTTTTAGAGCTTGACGCAGCTTCTCCATATCTTCTTTTGACACTGGAACCGATAAATTTGTTGTAATATCTCTAGAAGAAGAATACTTTTGAAAAAAAAAGATAAACTTAAAAACTAAAAATGATAAAGATTTGAACTGCAAAAGGAAAAAAAATAAGATCTGAGAAGCTTAATAAATTAAACATAGTTGAGGTAGATGAGCCAATAGAGCTTCAGACTGCACCAAAACTGTTCAAAGATTTTGGTAAGTAATGTACAGTTGTTACAAAGGAGCTGCCTTAACCTAATCCCAGACACAGTGTTCTCTTTTTTTCTTTTTTGGTTGTGTATATGATAAGTAATACTGCATATACATATTTAAAAGGATCTAATACAATTAGCACCAGTTAAAATAGAATGAATGGACTGAGAAGAAGCAATTTTTATACTCACATGGTTGCCTTCTAAAGAACCTCCTTCTATGCCTGTCTTTTCTGAAATCATAACTACCAGCAAGAATATCAGTAATCACAGTAGCAAGTTGTGACATCAAAGCTAAAGGCTCCACACCAGTCTCCATTATCACTCTTAGATTCTTTACAGTGTTTACTGTGTCTGCAGATAATGCTAAATCAAGAAGATCCACCAACTTTTCATCAGAGATAAGCCCAACCTGTGAAAAGAATTCACATTTCAGAGCAATTTATGCATACCAACACCAGCAAATGACACTTAATCAAGTAATATTAAGCAAATGGGAAGAGCCAAAATCACAATGTGGATAGTGAAGCACTTCCTTTACATTTAAACAGAAATTTATATCTTGAATCTCATACAACAATGCCTAGACACCTCCAACCCCAATCCCAACCCACATGCAAATACACACTTTTTGGCTGGGTGAAAAGCGAAGCATGGTACAAATCTGTCCTATTGTCATTAATATTTGCCAAAGTCAAAATGAGCAGCGAAGCATCTTGTTTAGATTATATAAACAGAAATTTATATCCTGAATCTCGTACTACCATGCCTCAACGCCTCCAACCCCAACCCACACTTTTTGGCAGGGTGAAAAGCCAAGCATGGTAAAACTCTGTCCGATTGTCATTAATGTTTTTACCAATTGACCCATCAGACATCCCCCAAGAAAACATACAAGAAGACGAATCACCAACTACTTATCCAAAAACTCAAGTCACATATTAAAAGAATAATCAAGTGTCATCAAATGAATATCAGAGTTGACTTATTCTAAAAAAAAAAAAAAAGTGGTCATTAAACCATAATCATAAAGTTCTTTAGAAGACAAATAGCTCTGCAGCACCTTGCCGAATCAATAGTCAGACTGGTCTACCTACAGAGAACATTTCATTAGCATTGCTTTTGAGCTTACGACTATTACCTTATGGAAAAAAACAATAATGAAGACATTACAATACAAGGAGGGTATCATGACAAAGAAGTCTTTAGTCAGAGAGAAAAGAAGGAATGGAGACAGTCGTAGGAACTCAATTCCTCATGAGTAAGTATACAAAATAACTAACATAAATAGTAAGAAATTAAAAACAACTAAGCAATTTGATTCTGGTTCCAAAAGAATAAAGAACTTACCAGTTCTTGAACCAGAGGAACCGAAATTCTCTGTCCAAGCAAACTAAGTTGCTCTAAGGTCATCTCTGCATCCCGCAATGATCCATCTGATCTTGATGCAATAAGTTTTAGTGCATCCTTGTCAATTTCTATATCTTCCTTGGATGCAATCCACTGCAAAGTATAGATGATATCTGCATCTTTCAACTTTGGGAAAAAAAATTTCTGGCACCTGGATATGATTATATGAGGCAAAACATCAAGGCTTGAACTGACAAGAACAAAAACCACACGTCTGGGTGCTCGATCAATGACCTTCGATATAGCACTCCAGCAATCTAGGGACAGAGTATCACAGTCATCAAAAACAAATATCCTATATTGTGATGGTAGCTTGGAGATCACCATATTGTCAAGTAGATTCAGGATGCCCTCAAAGTCAAAATTACTGACTGGACCAACTTCACGTATATTTCGACTTTTACCCATGTCATGAGAAATACAAGAGTTACAAAAGCCACAAGGCTTGGGATGTTCCAGAGACTGACAGTTCAAAGCTCGAGCAAAAATGCGAGCACAGGAAGTTTTCCCTGTGCCATGAGGTCCATAAAACACATATAGCAACCCAACTTTCCTTCTCATGACGGCATTGGAAAGAGCTTGTGCTACCAAATTCTGTCCCACTAGATCTCTGAAAGTTTTTGGCATGTATTTTTGTGTCAGGTTTTGATGCCTCCCATTGCGGTTTGCACCTAACTTATGCTGGTCACCAGATCTACCTTCAGAAGCAAGGTCAGAATCAATATCATTCTTCAGTAAATGATCAGCAAAAATACCTAGCTCTCCAGAATAGTCATGCACCCAAGCGTTTTCAGTGCTTTCTAGAGATCCAGATGCCTCAACAAGTAGAGGCAGAGCCTCTGCATCGGATCTAGTGGATGAGGTTGAACGATCAGATGCCACAGGCATAGGAATATCTCTTCCATGGGAAGCTCCTTTCCTTATCCTTGAGTCTGACAGACCACAAGAAGTTAAACTTCTTCCAGCCATGTCAAGGAATGTTTTACCCCTATGATGAATTCTTGACCAATTCCATGGAATCCCACACCCATTTCTAGGAGCCCTTGTGACATTTTGATCTCCGTACTCTTCTTCTTCCTCCTCTATGTGATACCTTGGGCGTGCCGAACCTTGAGCTAATGAATTAGAAGCCACAGATATTTCACTCTGACCTTTAATATCCCTCAAGGCTGAAGCAGTCCAATTTCTTCTGGTCCCTCGAAACTTACGCCTTTTTCCCCTATTCAGTCCATTGGAGTAACCACGGATGCTGGCTTCTGGTTCCTCACCAGCTTTCTCCAGTCGAGAACGTCTACCATGAAATTGAACATTTGAAGATGCTAAATCATCACTGTCCATGGGAATATCATCCAACTGCTCAGTGAGGGTCTTAACTCGAACATCTTGGGATTGCTTACCCTTCTGTTTATTCTTTCTATCTTTAATCTCAGAGTTACCTGAAACAACATCTTGAACCAAATAATTACCATCTTGATCTTCTGGAAGCTCCTCATTGCCACCCAAAAGATCAGTCCTACTTTTCCGACTAGATTCTTCTCTCCTAACTCTTCTACCGTCACAATTTCCACTTTTGCTACTACGTTCACTGATTGCTGCTGCTACCCCTTCATTAAGCACACCAACTTCAGCGGGAGCAACTTGTGAGATAACAAAATTCGGCAAAGGAGGTGAGCTTCCCGAAAACCTACTACTATCCCTCCGACGCTCAATGCCAACCGACCTTCTCCCCTCCCAAATAGTGGCATCCTTGTCGCCTTTCTTAGGAAGCAAATCAACAACAGAAGGTGAATGCCACGATGGAGGACTGGCAGAGGGATCCCTAAGAGAACGCGACCTCTGAAGGACTATAAGGTCCCTCATAAGGGACCTATCAGCCAAAATGGGACTCTGCTTATGCATATGGTTTTTCAAGTGAATGCAATTGGTCAAATGTATGTGGTTGCGTAGATGATCACTAATATCACCATTCGCATCCTTGAGAATCCTATCACGAATAGCTTTGGTCATGATCAGAGCATTAATACGTCCAACAACAGATTTTCTTGTAAATTATAGAAACAAATCAAACCAGATTGCATTCTCCTTTGATTCTGTAACCGCCCCAAATCTTCACAATTATAGCATTATGAAAAAGGAAACAAATTTTATTCCCAGATGGGTAACGATACTCCACTGATCGATTGAAGAAACCTACAACATCGCCAAAATTCAAACAATCAAAAACAAAGTTTGAAACAACTCCATCAGCAATAGCGCACCAAAAAGTTTCAAAATTTCCACCAAGAACGACAAATTCTCCAAAACAACATCATTTGCCACTCAAAAGACAAAAACCCATCACTACAAACAACTAAAGAGAAACACATAAATACCTGAAACTCATATTCGAATCCAAAAAATTCGAACTTTGAAGTCGAAAGCAGCAGCAATGGCGACACCTCTCAACTTCAATATGCAAATGATGTAACAACGACAAGAAGTGGATGGTAAAGTCAATCTCCAAGCTAAAAAGGCTTGAAAGATCCAAGCTTTTTAACCAAGTGAAGCGTTTTAAGAACCCATGTGGTGGTAGCAACAAAAGGAGGGCTAGAAGAGAGAGTTCTTTCTTTCTTTCTTTCTTTTTTTTCAACAAGAGAAGCAAAAGAAAGAAA
Organism: Pistacia vera; assembly: GCF_008641045.1. NCBI lineage: Eukaryota > Viridiplantae > Streptophyta > Magnoliopsida > Sapindales > Anacardiaceae > Pistacia > Pistacia vera. Next base: position 478,701 of record NW_022195999.1, read on the forward strand.
AAAAGAAGCAAAGAATGAGTAATGACTTCACTCAAGTTAATTAGTCACCAGCAAAATCCCAAAAAAGTAAAGTGAGCGTTCCAACCATTAAACCAATTAGATCTCTCTTTCTTTCTCAACCAACTTCACATGCACTTGACCACCTGGGGTTTCTTTCAAACGAAAAAGACAGCCCCCCAACATACCAAAAACGACAACACAGTGAACAGAGAGTAAGTTTTATATAGAGTGTTTTGAGTTTGTGAAGAGATGGTGAAAGATTGGAGTACACAGAAAAAATCTCTAGAGAAGGAGGTGGTAATGGGGATGAGATCTATTACACTTACAGACAGGGCTCAAGAGAAACACAACACATGTGTCCTTTTGTTTGAGCATGCAAATTTTGGTTCTTTTAGTGTATATATATATTTTTTTTTTTTTTTCTTCTCAATAGTTAAGACTTAAGAAAGAGAAAATTTCTTGGACACTATTTTTCAAGCTTTTGGATTTTGAACGGGGACCAAAAAGTTCTTTCTGTTGAATTTATTGCAGTTTCCTTAGTACAGTTTTTTATTGGACTTTCCAAAACGGCAACCATTTAAAAAATAAAAATGTGAAAACCAGTGATGGGGACCTATAACCTTGAATGGTTATTTTTATGCAATTAGATTTTATGAACAGTTGGGTTTTGAGTTGTTTCTTCGCAAGTTAAAGTTCAGTTCAGAATGCAAAACTGTGGGCTATTTTCAGCTTTTGATTCTTTCGATGGTATGATGAAATTTGTGGCAAGGGGTTTTTACTGGTTTTAGTTTTGGAATCAAATTTGAATAATGTGGTAAAGTTTGTGATTAAAGATTCCATAAAGAAAAACCAAAATGTCGTTTAAAACCATAAAGTGAAAAAAAGTTGTTTGGAAGACATAGTACAGTTTTTGGACTGAAATACAGCTGAATGCTGAGTTAACTCGTCACCTGCTGCTTCAACGGCCTCCATAATATTTCTCAATTTTTTTTTTTTTATTAATTTTAATATGGATGGGGTTTGCCAATGTGGAACAGCGACAAGATGGTCTATTGATCGACTTGGGGTGTGGACCAATGCAGATTGTCATGGTAGTCTAAGCAAGGGTTGGTAATATGCCTACAAAGACGTCGTTATTCCGATCGTAGCTAGTAGTGCGCGTAAGGCATGTCATGACACTTGCGCGCTCTGGATGTCGACTTGTAAGCTCTCAGTTCAGTCCAAATATAGATTGAAAACAACAACCGCAAAAAAAAAAAAGATGAAAAAGAGTTTGAAAAGAGAGTCAAAAGAGTATTTGAAATTGTTGGGAGAAAAGTGGGTGAGGGCGAGCGACAACGACCCAATCGGATGTGAAATAGTGACGAGACGATTCAGCACTTGCCTCAAGATGTAGACCAATACCATATAAGATCACTAAAAAACATTATATATAAAATCACATTAATCGGAGTTAACTCTCAAATAGAAAAATGTAGAGGAATTCATTAAAAAAAAAAAAAAAAATTCTGCAGTTGAAATAGTTAATTTACCTCTTGTAAGTAAAATTATAATTTGAATGTGTATGATGAAGCATTAAAAGGTGGGAGATAGGTGGCGGGGTTAGTTAAAGGCTTAAAGGGTTGATCTTAATGATTAGACCTCATTTTGGGTGTAATAAAACAAATAATAAAACTTTTGTCCTTTTTAGGAACAAGTGTTTGACGTGGGGTAATTTATTGTTTTTTTTTATTACGGATGTGACCCTCACTCCACCTTAAAAAAAAAAAAATAGTGATCCAGTGTGGCCCAGTGAGTTTAATTCCCCGAACGGTGATAAGTGATTCCATCTCAACTCAGATCCTTTTGAATATAGAACTATTAGTGTCACAGTCACGTGCGATGATGTTCAAGGACAATGATCATAATCTCCTGCTTCTCACTCCATCAGAATATGCTCTGACATCACCCCCAATTTCATGCCACGTCTTTCCTCAGAAAATCTGACCGTTGCGTTTGTCACTACTGAAACATCCGCTGAATTATGATAAGACTAGAGTAATAAGTTTTTCGATGTAGATTTTCAATTAATGTAATTATTTATTTCTAGTTGCTGAAAATTATTATTCCTTCAATAAATTAACAATTATTAAATTGGGAAAATGATGATCATAATCCTTTTGACATGGTTTTTGGAATTTGATTGGTTGACCAAGTAAAGGCAAATCAATTTAAGAGTTGAGTCTAGAATTCTTCTCTAATCACTTTAACATTTTTTTCTCATCACAAAACAATGATATATGTTTAATGAAATATAGTGTTGCTATTATGTTGTTTTACGCTCATCAAGTCGTCATTGAATAGGTTTTTAGGAATATAATTCACGTCGAATGCGAATAGGACTAATAGCATATCCAAGTCTCATTCGATTCAAAAGCCACAAAAGTGTAGTGGGCAAAGCCTACAACAATACTAAAATTGTATTGTAGAAGACTAAAAAGACTATCTAATAAAAACATTTTCATCGTCTATCTTCACATAGAGGAAGGTTGGTTGAGAAATACAATGACGTGATAAAACAAACCCATCATTTTTGTTTTAAAAATCGAAATTTGTGTTATAAGATGGAATCATAATGACATGATATATGTAAATAATGAAGTATTAAAAAGGGAACATCCCATTGCTTGGCATGTGGGGTAGAAGAAGCAAGAGGGAACACATACACAAACAGACATTCCATATCATGTTGGGGCTCTCTGCCAAACACAGGCCCCCCCAATCCCATTTCTTCCCGAAATTCCTCACTCTTGACTCAAATATAGTACAAACACTTTGCTTCAAAATTGTGATAATCTATAATATCGTCTCCAAAATTTCAAACATTTTCGTCTACCCATTTTAGCATATGGTAGCAATGAATTAGAAATCCTTTTATATATTATTATTTTGTCTCAACTCACCTATTGAACACCTATCACATGTGGCGAAGGTGGGTATTATTTATTATTTACATCTTTCTTCCTAAAATGTCAATCCAATCCATCTGGATCTTCTTGGGTTCTCTATACAAATCAATAAAAGAAGTGAGCATGGACCACACACAGTTTGGCCCCTATATGCATATTATGAAGCAACATTAAACACAGCATTTTGGTGTTTTATTACGACCACCAATATTACGATTCATCACCATCACTATATTCCTTCTCTTGAATACATAACCATCATGTTGAGGCTTGAAGTTGAGATGGTGGCAGCAGTCGCCAATTTAATGTGCAAATGTCCTTTTCTGCAATAAGGGTTTCAGTAATGGCTGCAAAAATTTTCCATATATACTAACATGTTGTTTGTCACATGGTAGGTGGTCTTTAAATTTTTTTTCTTTCCATTATGGATACTGACATCCAGATCTAAATCAAAAAGAGTGACAAAGTAATTTCTTGATGGGAAATTTCCCAGAAAAAAAAAAAAAAAAGCCATAAATGTAGAGCAAAAAGGTCAGTGGAGAGTGTTGAATTGAGAGGCAAGCAGTTGAAAGACATTATTTTCATTCAATAAATGAGCCTTTTTACAGTTCATTGACAACCCAATTGTTCAGTTGTTCAAAAACACTTTCAACTACCAAATCCGTGAAGCCAAAAATGAAAGAAACCATACCATTCACATTATTGCCAAGCCGCTATACTAATAAGTTAAAAGCAGCTTTTGATAATTAAATAAGTAGATGAACACTTTCCCTAGTGGAAGTGCTTCATAAAAAAGCCTGAAGTGAAAGCTTCTTCTTCTTCTTCTTCTTCTTCTTCCAATGCAAATGATTAAGATTAACATAAACAAATGCATACTTGTCTTTACAATATGGAGATGGAAATGATGTAAAAGATAGTGGGAAAATCTTTGACTGCCTGGCCCTCGCAAATCTTTATATCAATCTCTCCTTATATGTGAGAACTAAAACGAATCCAATGTAGCTGACCTTATTGTAGATTTTGACATTTCATATGAAGAGTGGAGACTATAATTTTTACTCATTGGAAAGGGGTCTTTATGTCTAGTTCCCAAGGGACAAAATTTTGGTAATGTGTTCCAATCTGTTATCTTTTTTTTTTTTTTCCATTACTTTAATGCAATCACTACTCTTAATAAAAGAAAGCTGATTTAAGTAGCTACTTAAACCACGTGATAATGTGGCTAACTTTGCGGCGTTCTTGTGCCCTCAACAATGGTGGCTACAAGTACAAGGCTATGCCAAAAGCGGCAGAGTTTGGTGCAGCCCTAAATTGTAGGAGTAGGCGTGCATTTTAAACAATAAAATTAAAAACATCAATTATACAATACATTAAAACTAGTCTAGAAGTTTAAGTAAGAAAATAGACGCCAATAATATAATCCCCATACCTTTTTGTTTGGGGAGAAAGAATATTTCGGGCCATAAAATGAGAGAGAACTGACACAAGGTAAGGTGAGATGCCCTTTGGTCGACACAGAACAGAGAGCCCACCTGTCAATTTATAGCTTTGAGGTTACTAAAATTTTTTACTGGGATTCACTATAACTGTAACGTTACAGTAACACCATTGAATAGCTCATTTTAATGTAATATGGTAGTATGGCGAATTGGCGATGGCCCCGTTGAGGCTATATCAGTATGCCCTTTTGGTCGTCACAGACCAGAGAACCCGTATGTCAATTCATAGCTTTGAGGTACTAAAATTTTTAACTGGGAATCTGCTGACTAGCTCTTGGTTGTACGGAAACTGTAACGTTACAGTAACACTGTTGAATGACCCATTTTAATGTAATGCAGTAGTATGGCCCCGTTGAGGCTGTATCAGTTTGTCCCTTAATGAGTTGTCCACAAACTATCCAACATCTACATAAATGATTGTCGAGGGTGAATCACCTTCAACATGGGAAATTTTTTTTACTATTGATTATACATAGGTTAAAGCAATTGGGGCATTGATATACTGAGATTTGATTGAACTAACTTACAATTGTCTCGTCTGATTATAGAGTAATATTGGAAGAACAGAGTTTTTGTTTTTGATTGATGAAGATGAGACATTTTATTAAAAGATCAAATCAAGTTCAAATTTAATTAGAAGGCTATGTAGTTTGAAAGTGTTAAGTAAATAGTCTTATTATTAATTAAAATTAATTAAACATGATTAGTGGTTAATTAGAATTAATGAAGTATTGTGTAATCTTTTAAAAATTATAATATGTCCCCAAAGAGCCGAAATTCTTGCAAACAAACCCAAACACCTTCTTCTTCTTCCTCGCCATTAATGCATCCCTCCCCTGGTTGTTGTTTTTTATAAGCTTCTTCTACATCTTCTTCTTCTTCTGCATTTTCTTCTTCGTCTACATCTTCATCTTCCTCTTTCGTCTACATCTTCTTCTTCCTCCACCATTAACACTTTCTTCTTCCTCAGCCATTAACATCTTCTTCGCCACAAATCCACCTCCTCCTCCTCCTAACATTTCGTCCAGGTATATGTATCTCCTCTTTGCATTTTATATTTTGATTCACAAAGATTTAATGATGAATTGGGTTTAGGTTATGATTTTGATTTAGTTGTTTAGGTTATTGGGTTGTGTTTGAAGTAATGTAAGTTGAAAAGAGTGAAATTTGTTGAATATTTTCTTGCATTGTGGGTAGCTGAAAGTGGTAGCACCGATTGTAGGTGGAGATGACTGAAAATGTATTATGGATATGATGAATTGCTTAAGCGATTTGGTATGTCTGATATAATGCTGCAGATCACAGATCGCTTAAGTGATCAGGTATATGGTAGAAGATCGCTTAAGCGATCTGCTATAAGTTTGGTATATGGCAGCAGATCGCTTAAGCGATCAGGTAAATGGCAGAGGATCTCTTAAGCGATCATGCTTATTTATACTAGATCGCTTAAGCGATATAATGGATCGTTTAAGCAATCCAGTAAGCTATATACCAGATTGCTTAAGTGATACACCAGATCACTCAAGCGACTCTGCAGATGCTTTTTAAAATCTGTCAACCCTTAATACATCAGTTAATAATTTTTTTTTCTTGCATTATAAGTACTTGACTATTATGAGACATGAGACAAGTTGTTTTGGGTGTTGAATATTTTGGTGAGTGGGTGGAGGAAGGAAGTTGTTGGAAGTGGATTGGGAAGATCAAAGAAGTTATACCAATGGTTGTGAGCACAAATGTTAGTTTTGATGAAATAATTATAAGAGGTTATTTGAGTTGCTCACGTAGTGATATAGTTGTGAAGTATATTTTAAGCAGAGTTCCTGAACATTATAGGTACTTCCTGCTATATTAAAGTCGGATGAAGGTGTGAAGTTATATATTATTGATGTGGGTGATAATAGTTCAAGGCTGATTTTAAGGGTTTCTTTTGTAGATAAACCGTTGGAAGTTGGTTCAAAGGAAGAGGATAACGAGGAAGTTGGTGAAGAGAATGTTGGTTTTAATTTGAACTACAAGGGCATTGATTCTTAGTTGAAAAATCAAGAGTATGTGGTGATTTGGGTGGTGAGGAGGACATTATAGAAGATGTTGGTCATGTGCGGCAAAATGAAAATGTTGACGAGGAGGACCCCGTATATGTTCCCACAGATGTAGAGATTCCTCTAAATACAGATCATGCAGAAGATGTAGTTTGTGAGGAAGAGAACACTGTGGTCCTTTATGCAGGTTCAGAGGTGGCAATTATAGGTAGTAGTGAATCAACTCATGTTTTTACTAATGGATCAAACTTGTGCATAGGGTATTTATTTTACAACAAAGAGGAAGTGGTGAGGAAGCTAAAACTTGTTGTCGTGAGAGGTAATTTTGAGTTCATCACCAAAAAGTCTAATTCATCAATAGTGACAGTTACATGTCGTGACCGAAAGTGCAAGTGGCGGGTTTATTGTAAAAGGTTGGCGGAGTCCGAAAAATTTATTGTTAACACATATACTCGTGAGCACATATGTGGGTTGGGACATAATTCAAGTGAGCATCGACAAGCCTCCGCTGATGTTATTAGACAATTTGTCAAAAGTTAGTTTATTGAAGAGAAATGTCCATCTCCTAACGACATTCAAAGACCTGTGCGCACAGAGTTGGGATGCATTGTTAGTTACTGGAAATGCTAGAAAGGGAGACAACATGCACAAGATTTTGTGAGAGGCACGCCGGATCACAGGTACGCAGTATTAGAAGCGTACCGTTATGTGCTTGAATTGACAAACCAAGGTAGAAAGACGGCGTTGAAGTGGGACAAGAATATGAGGTTTAAATATTTTTTGTTGCTTATGGTGCTGCTATAAGGGGTTTTGTAAACATGAGAAAGGTGTTGGCTGTTGATGGTTGCTTTTTGATGGGAAAGTATGGAGGTAAATTGTTGGTGGCCACTGCATAAGACAGTGAGAATCACAAATATCAAGTTGCATGGTGTGTGGTTGACTATGAGAAAAACAAGTAGTGGACTTGATTTTTTCAGCAATTACATACGATAGTGCCTGACAGTGATGAGTTGGGCATAATATCCGATAGACACAACTCTATAAAGAAGGGGATTGCCATTATTTACCCTCAAGCACATCACAGATTCTGTATGAGGCACCGTGGTGAGAACATAAAACAAAAGTTTAAGTGTGCTGGCCTCCTTTAGACATACTACATGACAGCAAAAGCTTATCAAGTTGATGAGTTCGAGGAGCATTTTCAGCAAATCCGAATCAAGGATGATAGAATTGCTAAGTATCTTGAGTTTGGTGTTGGTTTCGAGCGATTGAGTAGAGCTTACTTTCTTGGAAGAAGGTTCGATATAATAACCACGAACATAGCTGAGTCCATAAATTCAAAGTTGTTAATAGAAAGAGAGTTTCCAGTAGTTGCCATTTTTGATGCAATCCAGAGGACATTGCCACAGTGGTTCCATGAGCGTCGTATGGATTCAGATAATTTTACCACAACCCTTGTTCTGTCAACTGAAAAATTATTGTGAGAACGTATGGAACTGTCAAATGCACTATTTTCCTATCCTCTTAATGCTCAAGAGTTTACCATGCGCGGCTATGGTCTGGATGCCCTAGATAGCCTTCTTAGTAAAACTTGCAGTTGTAAAGTACTTGACATTCAACATTTACCTTATCCTCATGCACTAGCAGCACTGAAACACCAACAGAAGCCAGATTTTGGTTCAAGAATTTACATGGAACTTTGCTCCCCTCTCTATATGGCAAATCACTACATGTTGGCTTATTCGGAAACGATATATCTAGTTCCTTCATAAGAGCAATGGGTGGTGCTGCCAGAGTTGGTTGACATTATCATCCATCCGCCATTCAAGAAGACATAAAAGAGGAGAAAAAGAGTTAAGAAAAAGAGTTAAGTGTATTTCATCAGCCTATGAGGTTCCTCGGATTATAAATAAGTGTTCAATTTGCAAGCAACTTGGCCACAAGAGAAGCAGTTGCCAGAATCGATCATATACAAATTCAGAAAATTAGGTTCGAATCGATTAGAAGCAAGAAAGCATGCAATCCGCAGATAAGATCGGATTGCTTAAGCGACATAAGATCGCTTAAGCGATCAGCTGTTATCTGCAAATCTGAACAGCAAATAATCCACCGGAGCGTCTTCTTCGACAGTCTTTGAACAACCGCTACCGCCGGAGTCTAGGATTTAAAGTGGGTTGAGTTTTCCTTCTCTTTGTGAATATCAGCCATGATTTTGTGTAAAGAAGCTTTAAGATCGAATATTTGCCAAAAATAGAGAACTTTTATCGTCGAAAATCGCAGAGAAATCGAAGGTGTTCGTTAGTCTTTTTTGGGTATATTACACGATTAAGCGATTTTGGTGGAGGTCATTTTAATTTTCAAAATTTAAACAAACTTCCGTTAATTATAACATTACTCATATGTTTAAATCTTTTTAGTTTAACCAATTTTACATGTTTAATGAATCCTAAGTGTGCCACATCAGTTTCTCTAACTTAAAAAAAATTGCAAAATATCTTCAGAGTTATTTTTTTAAATGCAAACTTGGGAGGTCTAGCCAGTTAAATTTCCTCGATGAAGAATGTTATGCAACATATTCTTTCTAAAACCAGTTGGATCTGCAAAGCCACGCTAACACATTTGAGTATATGCAGTTTATTTTTGCTTATCCACAATGTGAACTATTTTGCTTGAGCTTTTGATGTTGTACATAACTTTGACCGGTGATATTTTTTTGGACTAAAAGTGATAAGGGTATTAATTTACATTATTTACAGTCTAAATGGAGTACTGTATTCTTTATATGATCAATTATCCCGAATCAAATTGGTTGGCTCACTCAAGACATACTTCGGTAGCTCATACTTCGCACCTGCAATAGAAATTTCATTAATGGTTAACCTCTGGGGATGAATAATAGGGAAAGAGGTTAAGGGTGGAAAGAGGAGTCACCTCTCTCGTCATAGCAGATCGTCAAATCCTCACTCTGGACAATTACACCAGCACTATCGACAATTGCTTGTGCAAGGGTTATTTCAGCTTCAGCAGCAGCTCGAAGCGCGTCCCATATCTCTGATAAGAAAACAATACCTCATTTTTCAGAATTATTCTTCCTCCACTCAACACTATGGAGTTGATTGCACATCAAAAGAAACTTTGCCTAATCACGTTGAGCTTATGTTCCCAGCAATAGCCAGAACAACAAGCATCATTGGTATACCTAAACTCTGCCACATTATTTTCCATGTTAACTTCAATTCAAGCTTCAATTACCGAGTGTTTATTATTTGTTTATTGTGCTAAGTTTGACAAACCATGTACAAAAAAACCTCCAGCTGCTCACCGTAAATTTAAAAAAGAAAATGTCTACATATCTCTGCAGTGCTAACACATTCCTAAACAGGGATGAAAGCGAAAAGTTTACTTTCTACAATTGAATCCTAATAAAGTTACAACCAGTGAAGCATCCTCACTGACTAATGAAGGTAATTTTTTTAATATGAAGGAAAGTTCCGAACCTACAAGGAATATATAGTACTCATGTCAACTTGGGATAAATCAGTAAAATCTTTCAGCTTATAAAGTAGCAGTAAGCTTAACAGCATGCACACAAACCACATAAGCAAATAATATAGATTAACCATAAACAGTGAGTTTAACTTTTAATGTATTGTCTCCGGGTGCAAACTCTGGGAGCTCAAAATTTTTTAAAAACATAAGTGATTCCTATCAAAACTACAAATGTGCAGGATAACCATGCATTTTCACACATTGCACAAGTAGCTGGCACCTGGTCAAAACAATAATATAAAAACATACTACAGTAGACCAATAAAGCACTAAAATTTGCAATGAACTATCTTGGAAGCCAGCATCAAATTATTTTGACCAGTATAAAATGCCTCCTCTACTTCCTATTCTGTTGTTTCCAATGGATCATAGCTTATTCCTTGTAACTAAAGGTACAAGTATAGTACTTTGTCAAATGAGTATAGAATACTTATCTTTAGCGAAGAGGCTGAGAATGGTATAAAAAATTTCAAATACAAATCAACAGACTGAATCAAAATTCTCATTCTATGACTTCAAACTAGAAGCAGCAGGAGCCAACAATTTTTTATCATTGCAAACAGTTGAGTCTCATCATACCCCTTTAGTCACTTTTTGAGATCTCTTTTAAGTTCTAGTGTTGCTGTGAATTCAGTGCCATAGCATCAAAGAAAAAATGCTACAGTGTCACTATCTTGACAGAGTTAATTTAGCTTTTAATTAATGTTCATACTAACTAGTAGGAAATTGTCTTCTTCCAGTGTCGATGTGATAGACATTACAATAATGCTAGAAAATGTTCTTAAAATTTTCTCTCTATACTCCCTCATCATAAGCAGGATCTCTACATCTACATTTATATGTTTTATCATTATTCACCAGTCTCCATCATTAAATTCCCTTCCCAAATAATGGTACACCCTATTAAATTCATAATCAAACATTTGCACATCCAGTTGATAATGGTTGCACACACATTGGCAAGCACATGCTGCCTACATGTGTCCAAATCTGACTCAGAAATGCACAATAAGGAAAGATGATAATGACTTCTAACAAACAGACAAATCACATTTTCCGACTAAACCCCCACAGTTGAGTCAGGAAATCAACCTTTCATAAATCTCAAAAGCAATGTACACTGTAAAAGAAAATGCTTAACAGTTGACATTACAAATAGTAATTAACTTGATAATTTTGAACTCCAATACCAATTGCCAAGTCCAAATTGTATCGCAAAACTGAAAATAACTCATTAAACACCATCAAAAAATTTGCTATCAACAACAGCAAGTACTGAAAGTAAATTACAGTCATGGAACCATACCTTTCCTACCACCATAGTGAGGAGCGGTATCCCAGAATTCATCTCGCAACTGCATAAGTTGTGTCCTCGTAATCGTTTCAGAATGCTTCCAAGGTTTTGGCTTCCGAATTTTCTTTGCACTCTCTGTGACCATATAGTATCAAAATCAAATTCAAACGAACTACTTTTCTCCACAATCAAGCTGTCAATTTCAAAAAGCTCACATAGGCACAAAAGAAAGAATATACGAGTTATATGTTTATGAAAATAAAAAAATCTCGCAGCAAAAAGCACTTAATCACATAAAATCTGGTAGATTCAACATTCCGATACAAAATTACATCTAAATTCATAATTTATTTCTTTCATTATGAATATCAATAATAAAAAAATAAAATAAAATAAAATCCGAAATTTGCAGGAGTTTAAACACCAGTTCTATAATACACATACATTAGCATCAAAACACTTTAAATTGCTGATTGATGAATAACAATAATTCCATAATGAAAATTTCAAAACATTGTAGATATTAAAACAAATAACTAATGATGATTGTTTAATGTTTACCGTCTCCTTTGGCGCGCGTGGATCCCGTACAACCCATGGAGAGAGCGGGAGAAATCTCGAGAGGAAAAATCTGAATCAATTGAATAATATTCAAATTTAATAAGAGTACCATATAAGATTTAAAGAGATGAAATGAAAGGTGAGAGAAGAGAAAAGAAGGAATTGTAAATGATGTGAATGTATGTAAAGCGACAGGTATTGACGAGGAGGAGGAGGAGGAGGTAGAAGGAGCGAGAGGCAGAGGTCGTTACATAGTCTGCCTGCGACCTTTTTGTTCTGTTGGGAAGTGGGAGTCCACCCTTTCCTTCAGGAGATCTCACTCTCATCATTCATCATACACGCGCTTTCCCCTTTTTCTATTTCCCTTCCCCTTCTCTTCCACCTCAACATTTGCTTTCTTAATTAAGTATTTTTCTTTTTTCCTATTAATTGCCCACAGATTCATTAAAACACCTCTTGATAAGATAATTATTTATTAATGATGATGCATGATATATTCAATTAATATGAAATATTGCCTTAAATGTGTACCATTCTTTATTCAATGATTTATATATAATAAGAATTTGGAGCGATTTTATTTCGAAAAACAATAATAATACTTGCAAATCAACGCTACTTTTCAGTGGTCGAGTGGCTCGATGAAAACTATCAGGTTTACTCAAGAGATCTGAGTTCAAATCTGTCCTTATCCCCTAATAGGATTAGCCACTTGAGTTGTTATTTAGTCTCTAATTTTAAGATCCCAAATGATTAATTGAAGTGCATGTAAATTAGTCCAGATACCCCGATTATTAAAAATAAATAAATAATAATAATAATATTTGTTATTTTGTCTCTAGTTTTATGTATTATTGAAATTTCAATCTACAAAATTATTATTTATAAATCACTAGCCTTATTGTCAAATAGCAAAACTTTAACCATTTAGATGAGTTATTTAGAAATCTTGTGTTCGAATCTCACAAAGTGGTCATCTATCATATTTGTGACTTACTTGGCCCATTAGGCTTGTAGGGTGTTCAATAAACTCTAAAGATTAGTTAAAGTGTACAAAAACTGGTCTGAATACCCCGATTATAAAAAAAATTATATTTAAAAACTAATAACATAACCTAATCTCATAATAAATTGCAAAGTCACATTATTTCACTTATTAAGCGTTGCTCACCCGAGTGATTTTTACACCTTAGATATTAACGAATAATATTACATTTACAAAACATTATCATAGTATCATAAGCTTGCCTTTTCTTATCATATTTTATTTTCATTTCTCACATTCTGTTAGATGTAGAAGTCAGATCGGATAATCTCTTTCGTTTTGTGACAAAAAGAAACTTAGACGTAACGTAAGGAACTGTTTAGGGATACATAGTACATACCACATTTTCTGTAGCATGAGATAACCTCAATCCTCAAAGGTGGGATCCTCCGTGATGAAGAAGAACAATTGTCCTTGAATTGCGGTGAGTGGAGATAAGAGTTTTTGAGTAAAGGTAACTGCTTTAGAGTTGATGATTGAGAGAAATCTTAGGACCCTTGGGCCTACCTTCTAACTGATAGACTTCTTGGGCTTGGGCTATTAGTGACCCAATTATTACTATTAGGCTTAGAGTGGAACTATCGGCATTCCACTGATAGACTAAAAGAGCCCATTTCCTAAAACATCCCATTTTAAAGTTTTAAAATTAATATATATATATATTTTTTTTTTTTTCAAGAGAGTTAACATTTTATTTCTATTCACTTATCCTTTATACCCGCACACCATTGTTATTCTTAAAATAAAATTTTAAATAATTAAATTGAAAGTTAAAAAATCAAAGTACAAAGAATTTCAATAATTAATACGAGCATCATTTTGAAGAGTATCTTTCATATAAATAAAGAGCATTTTCATTAATTTTTAAATATAAAGAACACAATTATTGTTCAAATCCAATAGACTTTTTAAATTTCATAAAGATGCTCTTTATTTTTAAGAAAGATACTCAATGGGAGAGAGAATTAATAAATAAAATGCATAAGAATTTGTAGTTTATTAATTAAAATTATGATAGAGCGTGAAATTTAACTCTCTAAATGTAGAGAGTCAAACTTACTCTCTAATTTATATTTTAAAGATAAAGAGTATGTTAGACTCTTGTTTTTATGAATAGACTCTTTATAATAAAGAGTTTTGATTATATAAAGAATCATTTAGAGATGCTCTTGAACACCATAAAAAATACATAAATTAAAATAGCTATCAATACTTTTAACAAAAACAACAATAAATTTATATGTAAAGATGTTATAAACTTACAATTTTGTATTGCTTGTAACTTGATATATCTCATGGCAAATCTTCTTCATCCATTAAACTAATAGTAAATTAAAATTAATTTTAATAATTTAATATAAAGATAAATTTATCATTATAAAATTTATTAAAAAGTGGGGTCTTTTTAATCCATTAGTGGAGGAATAATACTTTGGGTACTAATGGATGAGTACTAATATGTGTACTAACTAAAGCATAGTACCCGTACTATGCGCATAGTACGGGTACTATGCTTTAGTTAGTACACATATTAGTACTCATCCATTAGTACCCATAGCATCACTCTTAGTGGAGTGTCAATAGATCCACTAACTCTTAGGCTTATTACCTATGATTAAAACTGGAGGGAAGTCATTTAAGCCGGCCAATTTTTGTTCTAAGTCCTCATTTAAATCAAATTAAGAGTGATATTATAGATCCCAAAAATCACTTACCAAATGATGTGTTATCTTATTTGGCATTGACATGTCACTTACGAAATCATCACTTTATTTATATATCAACATCACATAAACTTACACATCATGTGAGATTATAATTTTGGGAAAACTTTTGGGATATGTAATATTATTGTAAAATTAATCAATGAAATTAGGTTTTGTAAATCTTATCATATTATTCCAAAAATAACCATTTTCTAATATCCTGTGTTCTATTTTATTGAACTCTCACCCTTCAAATAGTTTCTAATGTTATTTTCTAACTTGGGATTTATAAACTAAAAGAAAAATAGAAAAAATAGCTGATAAGACAAATTAAATTTTTTTGTTTGGAAACGTATACCACTCGACTTTGGCCTATTATTGTAGATACAATGGTAACAAGATGCATTTAAGGGTGTGTTTGGTTCAGAAAATGTTGTATTACTGAGAATGTTATATTAATGGAAAGATAGATTAACTTAAATATTACTATGAATGTTTATGGAAATATGTTTGGTTATGTTGAAATAAATTAGTGGGTATGCTATGTAGATCACTAAATTGTCCCCCTTTTTAAATATTAATATAATATTAAAAATAATATTATATTAATAGTTAACGTTAACGGCCATGGATCTGACTGTTTTCGGCCAAATCTACGACCATCAATATGGTCGTGCTGGTGTCCAGTGGTGGTCCTGGGTGGCCTGTAATTTGTTTTAAATATAAGGGTATTACTATCCAAAAACTTAATTAATTAGGGGTAAAAGTGTAATGGCAGCATCATGTAAATTAATTTCAAAATAAGGGCATTATTGTCCAAAATATTTAATAGTTAGGGGTAACATTGTAATAAAATTAAGATTACCAAATAATCTTAAAATACCTCAGAAAATTGAGGTAATTAGATTACCATCTATATAACCAACAATAATTACTATTGATTTTGGAAAATTACCAAAATCTTTTACTATTGGTTTTGGAAGATTATTGGAATCTTATATTACTTAACAGCCAAACATGGTACTCTAAGTAATATAAGATGACATTATCTAAGTAATGGGGGATTGCATGACGTCACTCTTAGAATTGCACTTTGAACATTTCATACCCATTAGATAAAGCAATAATGCTACGGACACCGATTAATCTCACTGAATTATTGTACTGACTTATGTGAAATCCGAGTCAAACGTGGCTACGTTGGACACTATAACACGTCTTCCGTAAATGAATGGTAGTCCAACAATTATAGACGCTCGTCCATATTTGATGGACGAACGCACATTACAAATGGACGGTTGTCCACCAATTTGGACGAAATTTTGAATGAAAATAACAATATATTGTCGTTCATATTATATGGACGAGAGTCCATTTCCTATGGATGAATGTCCACCTTGAATGGACGTCTATCCATAATGACTTGCAGTATTTTTAAAATGAGGAGGAATGATTTTTTAAAAGAATGGTGGGCAACCATTTTCAATGGACAGTCGTTCGTATCAGAGGGACGATCGTCCATTGAACAGCGAGGTAAATAATTTTTTTTTTTTTAATTTACAATTTTTTTCAATCATGCAAATAAAAACAATATAGCTTGTCTAATGCGCTTCTACAAATGAGCACCAAAATTCTTAGATGAAATAAAATAATAATAATAAAACTTTATTTGTAGCTTCATTTTAAAGCTAATACCTTGCAGCTTCATCGTCTCATCTTTTCTTCTGCGCGTTCTTGCTAGAGCTTGTTAGTCTTCCACGTGGTATTGGCGGTTTCTTTCTCAATAGCCATAACAACCAGCTACTGTGACAAGAAAGTCACTAATATTTCACATGAAAGCCACCAATTTTTTTTAGAGAGATTCGTTTAGGGTAGATAGGTAGATCAAACTTTTTTTAGGTTAGAAATATTAGTTGAGGTACTTAAGAATTTTTGACTTAATTTATGCATTTGTTTAGTTTCGTATTCTATTTTGGATTAAATATATGTTACAATACAAAATAACTGATAGACAATATTTGTTGGCGATTGTTGTGAACCAGATTCGTAAATGCGAAAACTGGTATTGGTTTTGCATGAAATTATGGAATATGGAAGAGTCCAGTTTGCCTCATTTCAATGATGTTAAGGTAAATTATGTTCGAAACTTTAACTTTGTCGTTAACATGAATTTAAATTTGTTGTATCGTATTGTTTCTTATGATGTGTTGTATTAGTACATTCTAATTTTGTCCATTATAAAACCATTAAATCAGGAAAATGAATGTGATGAATTAGAAGATATGAGATGTGCACAGGAAGAAGTGGAGCCTCATATCGGAATGGTGTTTGATTCAGTTGATATTCTAGTGAAGTATTACAAAAGATATGCTAATAAAACAATGATACGTACGTAACAAAATGGAGATGATGGGGAGATGAGATACATGACAGTGGCGCGTTTTTGTTTTGGGAAGGGTAGATGTGAATCTAGAAATACCTTGAAAAAGAAACCTGTTGCTAAAACGGATTGTAAGAGTCATATTAGTGCAGCTTTGAATGGTGAATGCAAATGAGAAATTAAATCAATTGTGCTTGAACATAACCATGATCTTACAAGTCTGATGAAAAGAAGATACTTCAAGATAAACCAAACGATACAACCTTATGTGAAAAGGAGGCTTAAAGTTAATGATCTAGCTGAGATTAGACCATGTAAATATTTTCAATCATGTTCTGTTGAGGCGGGAGGTGTAGAGAATTTGACATGAAGGCTACAACTTGGAGTTGGAGATGCTTCAGCAGTACTCGAGTATTTTATGAAAATGAAAAAGAAGAATTCAAATTTTTAGTACATGATTGATGTAGATGAAGAAAGTTGATTACAGAATGTGCTATAGGTTGATGCTAGATGCAGGGCCGCATATATAAAATTTGATGACATTGTGACCTTCTACACAATGTATTCGACGAACAAGTATGATATGTCATTTGCTATTTTTGTGGGGGTTGATCATCATGGATATTCGACATTGTTAGGTTGTGGGTTAATTTCCCATGAGGATACTAAGACATTTGTATGACTATTTCATTCTTGGCTTGAATGCATGGGTTTTCTTTCTAATGGAATTATCACTGATCAAGATAAGGTCATGCAAAATGCAATTGAGATTATTTTCCCCGGTACAAGACATAGGTGGTGTTTGTGGTATATAATGAAGAAACTGTCTAAAAAGTTAAGAGGATATAAGGAATTTGAAACTATAAAGTTTAAGTTACAAAATATTGTGTATGATTCCTTTACACGTGAAGACTTCGAAGAACGGTGCAACAAATTCATTGATGTGCACAACCTTCACGAGAATGAATGGTTATGTGGATTGTACAAAGACAGAGTACGTTGGCTGCCTGCATTTGTGAAAGATACTTTCTAGGCAGGTATGTCTATTACCCAATGTAGTGAAAGTATGCATGCATTTTTTTATGGATATGTAAATTCCAAAACAACGTTGAAACAATTTGTGGAACAATATGATAATGCATTGCAAGATAAAGTAGAAAAAGAAAGGGAGATTGATTTTAGATCTTTTAAATCTCGGATACCATGCATAACTAATTACCCTATTGAAACAATTTCAAAATGCATACACAACTGTAAAATTTAAAGAATTTCAAGAAGAGATTGCGAGGAAGATTTATTATGAGTTATCTTTTCTGAAACAGTATGATTCGTATGAGGAATATCAAGTTTTAGAAAATGTTTGGTTTGGAGATAGTAATCAGCATGTTCCTTTTGTGGTATACTTCGAAGAAAGTTCATGTGATATTCATTGTAATTGTCATTTGTTTGAATTCAGAGGGATTTTATGCCGACATGCCATTATTGTGTTGATTCATAAAAGGGTTTCACACGTCTCAGATAAGTACATTTTACAGCATTGGAGGAAAAATATAAACAAATGCCATTAAGGCAAGTTATAATATGTGGAGCACCAATGTTGAAGGACAATATTTTGATAAGTTGTCTAATATAATGTTGATAGTAGTTGATATAACATCAAACAATGAGAAAGATTGTAATATGTTAGTAGAATTTATGATTGACATGAGAAAAAGTTGGAGCACAAGGAAAGTGTAGGAGGGCTTGGTGGAAAAGTAAACATCTCTTCCACAACCGGTTTGAGTAGTAAAGATGACAACAATCCTTCCAAAGAGGAATAGTCTAATTATTAGTCCATAGGTAGTTCGCAGCAAAGGTCGTCCTTCATGCAAAAGAAAGCAATCGAAGGTTGAAGAAATTGTACGTAGAGGTAAAAATAAAAAATTACGAAAACTAAGAATTGGTATGAGTTATACACCTATTCTTACATGATATTTGTTTTTGAAACATTATTTATTTATTTGAAGTTTATAATAATATTGACTTGATTATTAATGTGTTATACTACTTTTTAAGGAAAGAATCATTAGTAGACCGAGAAAATGAACAGTTTCTTTCATCTACTTCTATGGCGGATGCCCTTACATATGATGTCAACATTATTAAAAGTATACCGAAAACTCAAGTGTTGTCAAATGATGTTGTCGCTACCCAAGTATGTGTTATGTATGTTGTATAATTGTAACTAGCTTAAGTTCTCTATAACGTGTGCTAAATTGTGGTTGTTAAACATTGACAGTTGTCCACTAGTCCGGTTTAGAATCTCGTAAGAAAAAGTAATTTATGTACTGGGCAGGAGTCTATAAATGATGAACATGTTTCGTTGGGAAAGATTTGATGTTGTTGACAGGTTGAAATATATAGAAAATTATTTGGTAGAAATTATTCGTGCTTTGGTTAATTTTTTACGAATGCAGTTGAGTTGTCTGTTGATTTAGTTGTTTTGTTTTTATTATTTTGGTTGTTGGTTAGGTATGAGTAGGATGTCTACTGTAGGATTGTGAATTCATAATAATAATGTTAATGTAACTTATTCTAAATGTTTTTAGTATATATTACCATCACATTGTGGACTGTTTGCTAACCGCTTGTATAACGAATTTTGGATATTAATTTTATTTGAGATTTGAATTTTGATGTCTTTTGATATGTCTAGTATCACATATACATATGCATTTAAAAGAGTAGTTGAGATATGTATAGAACAATAATAAATGAAAAATCTCCTTCATTATGGAATTGCTGGCAACCTATGAAAACTTGTCATAACGAAAAAATCAGTTGGAAAAGTTCATATAATTGAGAACATCTTGTGAAACTAATCTTTATCAATTAACATATTTATAAACAGAAGACAAATATAATCTTCATACATAAAGTTTAGTATTGGAACCATACATAATGACAATTAACATTCAAATTGACTCAAACTGTCTCACATGCTAAACAGATTAACTATACTACCACAATAACAACTAGCTATATATCATAGTGTAGGAAGTGGAGGTTGACTAGAAGAGGAGAAGGCTGTTGAGAAGTTCTTCATCATGGTGAAAATTTCTGTCATGTGTTCCCCAAGGATGTCAACTATTTCTTCTATTCTTGATGCGAACAAGTTAAAATCACTTTGCAACTGATCTTGTTGTTCCTGCATTTTCCTCTCAATACTTAAAACTGCATTTTCCTCTCAATACTTAAAAAACTCTCCTCTTGTAACCTTTCAATCCACTCAAGTCTGCTTACAATTTCATCTAAAGTATGAGGAGACATTTCTTATACATTCTGAGAAGATCCAGGTTCAGTATCGTTGTTTTTCTTTTGCGCACATATATAGACTCATCCTTGATTTACCTCTTCTAAAACGGGGACACCTTCCTGAACTGTTGCATGTTCCTCAATTTCATCCCTAATCACAAACCATTCTCCTACCATATTCTTTCTAATCAAACCCAATTTACACAATGTGACATCCCTAAAAATTATTTGTGGAAAACTCAATCTTATTTGCTTCATCATTAAGGGTGATCTGAAAACCCAACTTCTCACATATTAACATAACAAGCATCCCCTAATATATTTCTCCATTTTCTGCTTGAATCTCTCACAACTTCTTAATCAATAACTTTGCTAAATTTGCTTGCCTTCTTGCTATGCTGCTTCCATGAACAATAAATCCTTAACCATCACACTTCCATTTGTCTCTTTCCTGCCATCAAATGTGAAAGTCAGAAATTTGTGATATACCCTCATAGCAGGATTCTTTAATTTTGTAGATTTACACTTATGTGGATGGTAAATCCCTATTCCATAAATATCTGTCCAAACTTGTTTGGAATCTCACGTTCTAACTCTTGTGATCTCACTACAAAATTATGATTCTTTAATTCAAAAAACACTTTATAGGCCGGAAAATCATCAGTTTTTGTCTCCACAACTTCCAAACTACTAAGAAAACTCATAGATCAAATGCTTGTATCCATCATATCTAATACTCACCAACTGTTCCCATTTCAAGTTACGGATCCAACCATTAATTTCATCAAATAAACCCAAACTTGTCATAAATCCCAAATCCAAACTTCTTCCAAGGCAAATATCTTTTTTCACCATCTCCTTGTATTGTTTTTTATGTTGCAAGTCTCAAAATTGGACTCTAGATGACGATGTGTCTCCATGAGGAATGATTGTATTTTTTGCTCTTACCATTTTCTGCTTTCTTCTAAAACCTGTATATATAAAAAATTCATCATCATAATCAATGTGTACAACACATTGAAAACAAATTAGTGCATACAACACAAATTAGTGAATATTAACAAAAAAAAAAAAAAAAAAAAAAAAAAAAAAAAAACAACAACTCTACATGAGGCCATGAACTATGTTAAGTGCCACTAATTCATAAACATATCTACAGCAAGAGGAAACAGAAAACTAACTGGTGAGGAAAGTGTTAGTCAAGTGATACGGTAGAAATTGAACTTGAACTAGTTGAAAAAAGTCTGTTTCAAATTTTTTTTTTTTTTTTTTTTGGGGTATGTATCTATTTCAAATATTCATTTACTTTGAGTTTCTATAAATATAAGTGTTTGAAATCCAATACTATCAACATATGAAAATAGTATCAAATTCAATTTCTATTCATGTAGGCAAAATTTTCAAAAATTAATGGCCTTGAAAAATAAGAGCTTCATTAAGATTTGAACATATATCATGTCAATCTTGGAATTTGTTATGAATAAAGCATCAGATAGATCACTTACTACGCAGTTAAGTGTTTTGATGGTTTGATATGCAAATTTGTGGTTGATGGGATCAAATCCTAAGCAAGTGAAGATCTAATCAAGTACTAAATATCCCATTTAACCCCTTGAGGTTTTCTTTTATTTTCACTTGTGTTGAACTTGAATTGGGTACCCAAATATGTACATATATAAACAAACTAGTTAACTTTCATAATAGATTTAAGCAAATACCACCTAATCAATTATTAGATCTACATTCGTATCTTACTTATATTCTAGTGAGAATCCACCAAACAAGTGTTTGAAAGTAACATGAAATTAACATTTGAAATTGACATGAATTCATCTACCCACCTTACAGCTCAATCAAGCAAAATCATCAATCAAAACCAATAAAATCACAAAAATTCACATGATGAGTAGAAACAAAATAAACACAATAACTTATGAGAAGAATAGCAGATGGCATAAATGAAGAAGAAGAATGACAGATGAGGAATGAAGACAAAGAAGTGAAGAGTGGCATATGCGGTTATTTTCTGATGAAGAACTTGGAGTTGGATGTAGCTTTTTTCTTTCAATAATCCCAAGAAATTGGATGATCGTCCATTTCTTTATTGCTTAATTTGATTTTTAAAACTTTTGTTGGGATCGCAAATTTTTAAACACTAAGAATTAAAATTTAAAAAAAAATTATTTGCCTCGTTGTTCAATGGACAATCGTCCATCTGATGCGGACAGCCGTCCATAAAAAATGGCCGTCCGTTCATAATTAGAGGTGGATGCCCATCCATAGGAAATGGATTCTCATCCATATAATATGAATGAGAGTCCATTGCTATTTTCGTTCAAAATCTCGTCCAGATTGGTGGACGACTATCCATTCACAAAAAAGGTGTTATAGTGTCCAATGTGACCGCGTCTGACTCGGATGCCACGTAAGTAGATACAATAATTCGGTGAGATTAATCGGTATTCGTAGCATTATTGTAGATAAAGACACTTGTTAACCTTTCTTGATCTTTACCTTAATCTCCATTTCGCATAAATCACGGCGTTTAGATTGCCTTACACCTAATTTTCTGGTCATGCAACCCATTTGACTCTTTTAAGACTATTCCTCCAAAAAATCTACTTGAATTTTATCAATTTGGGCTGAAAACTTACTATTATAATAATACCGAAAATCTAACCTTATCTTTCTTTATCAATATTATGCTCCTTAATCAACCCTTAAATTACAGCACTTCGGAAATTTCCTTTTTATCATATTTTACATTTTTCCTTGAGAAGGGCCGGTGACACAATGCCGACCACCATTGACAAGGAGTTGAAGAAGTCGACGGAAGTATTTATTGACTCAGTAATATTACAACTCCTTAAACTGACGTCGTTTTGAGACTATACACATTTACAAACTTCGCCTATCCTTCAAGCTTCATAATAGTTTCTTTTGTTGTTCCGTGTGGAGTTGAAGCCGTTGCCAACTGCCACGTCAGCTCACTTTCATTCACATTCACCAGTCATGAAACTAATTTAAAAACGAAAAAAAGAAAAAAGAAAAAAGAAAGGACGATTACCTGTACTCATTGTTTCATTTCTCCGCATTCTCTAGCTCCTTCTCGTCTCTCTCTTAAATTTAGGGATCAAAAAATTTGATCTCCGTTTTTTTTTCTCACTTGATAGCCGAAAAGAAAAAAACAGCTGTGAACTCTACTAACCAACCATGAATATCTTCAGATTAGCCGGTGACATGACTCATTTGATGAGTATTTTAGTTCTTCTTCTCAAAATCTACGCTACCAAATCTTGCTCCGGTAACTCCTTCACTTCTACCATTTCAATTTTTCAGTATCTCTTACGTTTGTTTATAGTGAACATTGGAATAGTAGTAGAGAATTAAACTCAATTGATGCTTTGATTCTCATTTTTTATTTTTCGGCAAATTGTTGTTTCGGATTTTTTTTGTTTATTGCTGTTGACTAATTTAAAGAAGTTTAATTTGATTTTTTGTTTTCTTTGTTCGATAGTGACGGAATATTAGGGTTTGGAAGCAGAATTAGAGAAAATGTGATTTAAAATTTCGTGTTCTGATTTGTTTCGTGGAAATAGAATCCATAAGTTAATGCAGCTAATTACTTGTGTTAGGGGCGGTTGAATTGAGATAAACTAACTAATAAGTCAATTAGTTTATAATTCAGCGAATAAGTGGCGCTTTAAGAAGAGCTGTGTCTACTGTCTGGGTCAATTCGGTTTTGTTTTCTCATTTAATTTTTTTTTTTTTTTTTTGGATTTATTTTTGTGATTTAGGAATTTCGCTTAAGACTCAAGAACTCTATGCGCTGGTGTTTTTGACGAGGTACTTGGATCTCTTCACGGACTTTGTCTCTGTATACAACACTGTGATGAAGTTGGTATTCATTGTGAGTTCTCTAGCAATTGTTTGGTGCATGAGGGTGGACCGAGTTGTGCGGCGTTCTTATGATAAAGAACTTGACACTTTTCGTCACTACTTTCTTATTGCTGCGTGTTTTGTGTTGGCTCTGATTTTAAACGAGAAGTTTACATTTCAAGAGGTGAGATTGTTGAATTTGCTCTGCCCATTTCATGCTTGTGGGGTTGATTGTTCTGTGAACTATATATATATAAAATTTTTTTTTTTTAATTCTTTTTGGTTAATTGGATTCTTGCCTTTTGCTAGAAAAAGGCTATTCTCAAGCAGTTTAGATTGAAATTCTGGTTACTAGTGAAGATTTATATTACATTTAATTATGGTGCTTCACTTGTATGGATGAGTTGGGTGATGTAGGATGGCTTGGAGAGAATTATATTTTTGCAACTTTTGGTACGCTGTAGCCTAGAGAGAACTAGCATTTTAGGTTGTTTTATTGTAGAAAGGGCTTTAGGGCTTCGCCAAAAGTTGCAAAGATGAAATTGTCCAAACTGTCCAATGTCACAAGAAGTTCTTTGCATAAGTCATCTGTATTCTTATCTACAATCAATATAATATGGTATAGCTTGCTATATGCTAAAGGCCCAAATATATTGTTTATGAGGAATAAAAAAGATGATACAATGGAAAAGCAAAAGAATGGAGGCAGATAGGGAATGGAACCCTTTTAAGCATTAACTTTTTGGCTACGATAGAATCTGTTAGTTTGTGTGTGTATAGGGAGAGTGGGGCTGGTGCAGGGTGATGAATATCCTTGACCATCATCTCCCTGCCGGCAATTTCCTTTTTAGAATTTGTTTATACCCATAAGCTGTGACAAGTTACCTCAGTTTTATTCTTATAGAGAATGGTGAGGGTGGCCATGGGGTATTATACAGCATTACCTCCAACTGCACACCAATGATGTTTGGGAAACAGAAGAATGATTTATACTCATTGCTGCTATTTTTTGCTGGTTTTTGTGAAATATCTTGATTACAATTTCATTTCTTTCCATTTTATTAGTTCTTGTTATGTTAGGACAAAAATATTTTAATTGTTATATATTAGTTTCAGTTTCCTAATAGCAGTATCTTTTGAGTTCCATGCAGTTGTTTTGCTGTACGTTCTTAAATCTGAACATACATATACATTTGTGCTAATGCAAATCTCCTTACAGGTCTTCTGGGCATTTTCTATATACTTGGAGGCAGTTGCTATTCTTCCCCAGCTAGTTTTACTACAGAGAAGTGGAAATGTTGACAATTTAACGGGGCAATATGTGTTCTTTCTTGGGTATGGATTTGTTATATATTGCTATGGAAGGTTCACATTGAGACTTATTCTCCATAAATGAGGCTACTTTATATTGGTTTGGTAACGCTGAGAGTGGTTTTCCCAATATATGCAGAACTATTTAGGCTTTAAACTAATGCTTTTGCAAGTCCATTGCATACTTTATCAGTTGGTGAGGCAGACTGTTTGGAGAACTTAATAGAGGAAATGGTATAGGAAAACCCATTTGTTTGCTTGCTGCATTAGTATGCTTACTTCGTGAATTGTTGTTTCAAAATTATGGAAAATGTTTTCTTTCTATTTTATATGTTTTTATCGCTATTTTTGGGATGTTACTTTGCAATGCAGAAAATACCTGCCTTGTTCAATGATATTATGTAAGTTCTTCACCTTAGACTTAGACATCTAGCCAAGCAATACAAATCCTGTTCATTAGTAAAAAGAAAAAAAAAAAAAAGATTTTTTTATTTTGTAAAGCTTTATTGCCATGCTTGCTCGGAGATGTGATTTTGTATTGGGACATGAGAACTTTATTTTCTTACAAATCATGCTGTTGATTTGCAGAGCATATCGCTCTCTTTACATTCTCAACTGGATATATCGCTATCTGACAGAGCCACGATTTTCTCGATGGATTGGTAGGCTTTATCATGAATCAAAGAGAATTTCTTTTGTTTTGGCTATTGCTGCATGTATGTTTCTCCTGACTTCCCATCTTTTATTGTTGATTTTTCAGCTTGCTTCTCCGGTATCATCCAGACAGCTCTCTATGCTGACTTCTTCTATTACTATTTCCTTAGGTAAAGATATATGTGGCACTAGTTGATTAATGGTAATTTTCCATATATTTTCCATGAAAATGTGTATAATGGAGATGTTCTTTACTTTGTTTGTGCAGCTGGAAGAACAATGCGAAACTACAGCTGCCAGCTTGACCAAGTAGAGATGTGTTGAAAATTCAATTCGTTGGGCTGAACTATTGTTCTAAGTGTTTGCTCAAAGTCGTTCATAAACTCACTGCTAGCTGATACTTGTGAAGAGGATGATACATGATATGTAGTTCTTTATTTTTGATTAGATTAAAAACCCATGTTTGGAGAGAGGTTTTTAGTTTTGAAATTTCTCCGGCCTTTACTCACTTCCTCTTAACATGTAGAGATGTTTTTGGGAAAGCGTTTTAAGTCTAGACGGACTGTAGTATCAACCTAAAGACTACCCACATGTTAATTAGTCTAACGTTAGGAAACGTTATGTGAGTAAGACTTAAAAAAAATATTATAATATATCGTGGCTTAAAAAAATGTCTACATCGAAAAAAAAATAAACTTTGAGTTTATATATTAATAACTATTATAAATAAAAAAGACTTAAATTATTACTGTAAAAGCCAATTAACTTGGACCCGACTGATAATTTTGGTTCAAAAATTTTGGGCTAGGCCCCTCACTGAGCCAATCCAGTAACCCAGTACTCCAACCGGTTAGTTTGGCCACGTTAGCGGTTTAGCTTGGCACTACAATAGTACGATTACAATTACACTACTGTAGTAAAACTGTAGTTGTACTGTATATTTTTTAATTATTTTTTCATCAAGTTAGCAATCCAATTTAGCCAACCTGGTTACCAAGCATTATTTTTTTTAGCCAGATTGATACCAAGTTTGATCCAGTAAACTTTTAAGATTAAAAAGTCAGATTGTCTGGGCTGAACTAGTAGCTAAGAGCTAAGTTGACCAACTTGACCATCCCGGAACGGTTCAAATTTTAATACTAATTTTGTAGTAAAATTCAAATTTTAATTAATTTATTAGTACTTCAAAGTTTACATTATAATACCAAATTCTCTATTTGGATATACCTCAATTCATTACTACAAAATAGGTCAATTTTCAAAATTTAAACTACCCATAAATTAAGTAAGGTTTTAAAAAATGTTATTTTTATTGCATTTCCAAAAATCATGAACCCTTTTAACAACTCGAGCAACAATCAACGGCGGCCAAGCAACAATTTGACACAGGTGTCGACAACTCATTGGTCCAGTCATCGTGGCAGCCATTTCTCAACGCAACGCAACGCCACGACGCAACACGACACAACAAACAAAAATACATCCCGATGTGAATTAGTCTTTCTTTCATCAAGGCGTGTTTAAAAACAAAACCACTTCTTCTGGGTTTTATAATTTTCAACGCTCTATCTTTTACAAAACCCACTCCTTTCGGGTCTTCCCCTTTAAGTCAAATCAAAGCCTCCCCGACTTCTCAGATCTGCGTCCTCATTTCACCGTAAGTTTCTCAATCTTTCTCTCTTTAATTTAATCTTAGATCTCGTTGCATCTTTCTTGATTATGTTTCGGATTTTTTTTTCTTTCTATTTTTAGTTTTTGTTGACTGCTGTAGAATTCAAAGACTGAATATTATACTTTCATTTTGTGTTTATATTAATTGAATGCACGAGATTAATAATTAATATCTTTATTAATTTTGATTAAATCCATGACATTGCTTTTAATTATTGATTAAATTTCATCAGCTTCTCTTTCCAAATAGGGATAGTACTTTGTTACAATAAAATGGTATCACTTTATAATGCATGCATGATATTATGCAATTTATATTTGTTCACAGCTATTATACTGAGTTAAAATGACATCGTGGATTACAAAATCCGCTAATTTCATTAACTTTATTGGATTCTTTGTATGAATTGCTTGGAGTAGCATACTTTTGGTGAATGGGTAGTAAGATTTTTTGAATTGGGTGGATGCAGGTGATTTACCAAGATGGGGGGAGGATTTAGAGTGCTGCATCTAGTGAGACCGTTTCTTTCGTTTCTGCCTGAGGTTCAGAGTGCTGACAGGAAAATTCCCTTTAGAGAGAAAGTCATTTACACCGTTATTTCGCTCTTCATCTTTCTGGTGTGCAGTCAACTTCCACTCTATGGTATACATTCCACCACGGGTGCTGATCCTTTTTATTGGATGCGTGTAATTCTTGCATCTAGCCGTGGAACCGTGATGGAACTTGGGATCACACCCATTGTGACATCTGGACTCGTGATGCAACTTTTGGCTGGGTCTAAGATCATTGAAGTGGACAATAGTGTTCGTGAGGATCGTGCACTCATGTAGGTGTTGTAAACTTTGTTATTGTTTAGTTTAATATTTTCTGGTTGAAGTCTTTGAATCTCACGAAGAGTGTTGGAAGTATCACTATAGGTTGTTTATAGTTTAATTAGTGATGTGTCCTGGTTTGCTTTGTCATATGTTTGCAGGAGCGGGGCTCAGAAGTTGTTGGGTATCCTGATTGCTGTTGGTGAGGCGGTTGCATATGTACTATCAGGAATGTATGGAAGTGTTGGTCAACTTGGTGTTGGGAATGCTATTCTTATAATTGTTCAACTTTGTTTTGCTGGAATTATTGTGATATGCTTGGATGAACTTCTCCAGAAGGGATATGGTTTGGGCTCTGGGATTTCCCTTTTCATTGCCACCAACATTTGGTATGCTATCATTTTTAAATTATTTTTTTGGCATCAACTTTCGTTATGATACTATGTGATTTTGGAATAATAAAATTTTTGGTTGACCTTGCAGTGAAAACATTATTTGGAAAGCTTTTAGCCCCACAACTATCAACAGTGGCCGTGGTGCTGAATTTGAGGGTGCTGTTATTGCATTGTTCCATCTGCTGATTACAAGGAGTGACAAAGTTCGTGCTCTCCGAGAGGCTTTTTACCGGCAAAACCTTCCAAATGTTACTAATCTGCTTGCTACAGTCTTGATCTTCCTTATTGTTATATACTTCCAAGGTTTCCGTGTGGTGTTGCCTGTGAGATCAAAGAATGCCCGTGGACAACAGGGTTCATACCCAATAAAGCTATTTTACACATCCAACATGCCTATCATTCTTCAATCTGCACTTGTCACAAATCTTTATTTCATCTCCCAGGTATGCAGAAGTACTCTATGAATGGGTAAACTCTATGGTTTACTAGCTGTATAATTACAAAATATTTAATACTTTTTCTTTCTGTACAGTTGCTCTACAGGAAGTACAGTGGTAATTTCTTTGTAAATCTGTTGGGGATATGGAAGGAGTCTGAATATTCAGGCCAGTCTATTCCTGTTGGTGGTCTTGCTTACTATATCACCGCACCGGCAAGGTGACAGCTTGGTTCTATTCCATTACATTTTTTCTTTTTGTTTGTTATATTTTGTTCCAGTGCATAAATATGCGTTATGAAAGGCAGTATATAAATTGTCTTGTCTACCACTCGTTACATGTTCTGATATCCAGTTTTTCTGTATCTTCATTGCAGCTTGGCCGATATGGCAGCCAACCCTTTCCATGCTCTGTTCTATCTGATTTTTATGCTTACAGCCTGTGCACTGTTCTCTAAAACGTGGATTGAAGTATCTGGATCTTCTGCCAGAGATGTGGCTAAGCAGCTCAAGGTATTTTAAGATGAAAATTTTGGTTTTCTCATCCTTCATATATTTGATCTCTGTTTGTTGCCATCTGAGTAGTTTGGGTTCTAAAGAATCTTAGACATGCTAATATCGGAAAACTTGTTTTATTATCATTCATGCATAAATGGGATAAGACATAGTCTTCCCCTAGTTCTACTGACTTAAATCTATATTTCTCCGAGTTAACTACTTTTTCCCACCCAAATAATGGTTTAATGACACTTAACCCACAGACTTTTAAAATACTACTTTACTATCCAAATTTATATTTCATTTCTGATTCCAACGTCATTGCGACCCAACACCACTACTATTCTCTTCCTTGATCATTACTTACCAGAACCCCTTAAATGTTACTCCTGTCGACCTCGCCAATTGTTGGCAGTCAAGCGATTAGAATTTGCGTAGTCACCCCTCCCAAGTCAAATTCCGATCAATCTCAACCACCAAAATCTAACCTTCCACCATCAAAGGACTCATCGGCCTCCCCTGTTTAAAAGCCCCAATTGCTCAGACTAAGTTTACTCTCTGTTCGCTGTCAGAATATAAATTTAGGTAAAAAAGTGGTATTTTAAAAGTTTGTGCCTAGGAAAGTGTCATTAAACCATTATTTGGGTGGAGAAAAGTCGTTAACTCTCCTCAGTTTTCCGGCAAGTATCCATAGATACAAAGGCTGACCCAGTAACGGTCCCAAATGGGCTCATGGGCCCATGACTTTGTAAAATTTTAACATGTCTAATTACCTCGCATATATTAATGAAATTAAATGTGTGATATAATATTAGAATCATATCTAGTCAACATCAAAGATAAATCAGCTTTGTATTAAAGCTAAATAAAATCTATTTATAAACATTGAACTAAATTTATAACATTTCAAAGTAATCTTTAAAACCCATAATATTTTCTTCCCCTAACTTCAACAATTGGAATTCAAAAATTACGGAACATAGTTGAGATGCTATTTCAATTTTGGCTTATGGCCCAGCTCCCTACCTTCAGAGTTATATCAACTTAAATTTTTTACTTTTAATTGTGATACTAATTCATAGTTATTTATCAGTTGCAATCTAATGATTTAGAAGTTGATATAGAAAATAACTAATTTTAATTTCTCCCTCACAACCATCGAATTACAATGAATCAATAGTTAAAAAATTGTGTCAACATTTGAAGTTAAAATTTGAAGATTAAGTTGATATAGTTTGACTCTTATAGGTTTTATTTCTCAACATTTCTGCTCATTGATTAGAAATTCTTGGTTTTGCACAATGATTGTCACTTTTGCTTTAAAAAAAAAAAAGAGCTTTGTTAACAATAAACATTGAAATATCAACAACAAAATTGAATGGGATATCAATTATGGATTAGTCATAAATGTAGAGATTATTTTTTTAATTGAACTGATTAATAAATCTATCATATATTATTGTCCAATTATGAAAATCCAATAGAATATCATGAATATAAAAATTTTAGTATTTATTCTTTTATTAAAAAATTTAGTTTATATTATTATTTTATCTTGCCTCTTTCCGATTGAAATCATCCATCCATCTTTCACTGTATATATAAGACGCTCTGGCATTATAGTAAGAAAAATGATACAGTCACCGAAAAAACGATACCGAATTCATGCACTGATAGATGTGGCACCATCATGACCATTGATTAATTATGAATTTTGTTTTAAAAAAAAAGCGGATGATGCCATGTCTATTCGGTGCATGAATTCGGTATACTTGTTCGGTAACTGTAGCATTGCTCTTATAGTAAACATCAATCAAAGTGTTTCTGACCTATTATTTAACTGTTCTTTGGCGTTCTATAGGAGCAACAAATGGTGATGCCTGGACACCGAGATTCAAATTTACAGAAGGAACTGAACCGCTACATACCCACTGCAGCTGCCTTTGGAGGAATGTGCATTGGTGCATTAACAGTCTTGGCAGACTTTATGGGGGCAATCGGCTCAGGAACTGGGATATTGCTCGCCGTTACAATCATATATCAGTACTTTGAGACATTTGAGAAGGAGAAAGCCAGTGAGCTTGGCTTCTTTGGCTTTTAAAACCCTGGTAATCCTGTGTAATAGGGGATGGTAGGTGATAAGTGCTTCCTGAAGAAAATTTTGATTAGTTCAACAATTTTTATAGGTCGTGTCTCACTTAACACCACATGGATAGATATGGAGATCTGATGGTAGTTTGCTACGCATTTTTTTGGGTTTCTTGTTACTGTAAAAAACCTTTGTATGTTAAGCTCTCTGTGAAATAGATGAAGACATTTTCAGCTCAAATGCTTATTCCACCCTTTTTTGTTGCATTCATAGCATATGCTTTCTTCTTTCTTCTTGCTGGGGTTCTCTTTTAGTGGATCCCCTCTTTGAGGCCTCTTGCAAAATAGAATGATGAATTATATTTATGAAGCAAGCAGGTATCTGTTCGGTCTTGGTGAAGTTAGCCGTAGTGATCGGTCTAGCTCCATTACCAAAGTCCCTTAGGGAGGGCCTTTTTTATTAATCCCATTTGTATAAATTATATTTATGTACAATCACAGAAATTCGGCTACCCCATTATTGTGCAGGATGAAATAGAATCCATGGATCTGCCACGAGCTTAAGAAAAATGTTTTAATAACCAACCTAGGGTGAAGCCTGACAAAGTTGTGGGTCTCGAGTTGACCGGTTTAACAGGTTTGACCAGTTGGTCAAATCGGGTCTCAAAAAGTTTAGAATTTAGCAAATACACCCTTGAAAATGACGTTAAGTCTATACAAGTTTGAAATTTATCAAACACACCCCAAATATGAATTGACGGTCGACTGGTTGGTGACGGCAACACACCAAATGCGATCCCAACCATCCCTGGAGCCTATTCCCTAGAAAATCTACCCAAGATCGAGCCAAAATCGATTCGATTTTGGCCAGATCTTACCGACGCAAGCATCGACATTTTAGACCAGATCTCACCACCACTGGCGTTGACAACCCTCCCCATCACCACTAAAATACTTTCCTCAGCCTCCTGACCAAACTCATCTCACCCCATTTCTGTTCGCCGAGCCAATCGCCAGTAGAAGCCGACTGTTGTTGCCAATAGTTTTTTTATTTTTATTTTTTCAGTTGATTTACTCTCAAAAAATCACCTCCGTCGCCACCATTGCAATCACCGACAATTTCTCTTCAAAATCCCGTACATCTTGGCCTTCAACTGTTTGTCAATCATTGTCTTAATTTGTAAGGTTTTCGGTGAATAGAGAAATGGATAACCTGGCCTTGCAAAAGCCCCGAGTCTCAGTTGAACCTATTCAACCGGTCGGGTTTTAAAACACTGCTTAAGAATTATACTCTACTGGTACAGTTTAATGTGATGGAATTGCT
Source organism: Pistacia vera (assembly GCF_008641045.1). Lineage (NCBI taxonomy): Eukaryota > Viridiplantae > Streptophyta > Magnoliopsida > Sapindales > Anacardiaceae > Pistacia > Pistacia vera. Next base: position 512,085 of record NW_022195999.1, read on the forward strand.
TTCTTGTCTCCCAAACAAAATGGGCAGAGAGAATTGAAAGACAAGAAAGAGATTAGTCCTCCTGTAATCCTAATAAAGAGAATTCTTATAATTTTATATAGAATAAGGCCTTTGGTTTTGGTACATACTTTTCACTTTGTCCTCTTTGAGTTAAAGATTATATACCCAAAAGAGAAGACATTTGGGATAAGGTAATGACTTTATTGATACGGTGTTAGTTTCCTTATGAAATTAGCAATGATGATGGATCTTATATTTGATTTGTGATTTCATTACTAAAAACTTTGTTTACTTTGTTGGCCGCAGCTGAAAAGATTGACTCCCATTTCCTTGCTTGGGGCTGCTGCTGCTTTTCAGAAGAAGTTAGGTTTCAGCTACTACAAATTGACTCGTTGGTAAACCAAAACACTTTCAATTCAACAACAATCACAAACTTTTGGGTTATCACAAAAGCCCAGTAGGGTCCAATCTCCTCACACTCAATCTGCAACTTTCATCACAGCCATTGGATTCCAATATCTAAGGCTGAAAAGCTCGTTTTACTGTTACAAATAATAAGCACAAAAATTCTCAAAGTGGTCCTCTACCTCTCTGTAACTCATATTTTTGATAATTCAAAGCTTTTTGGGCAAGTTTTGTAGCTTTCCACTTTTCATTAGAGGAGAATGAATGGGGGAGTACAGTGAGTCCCCACTGGGCCCTCGGCCTTGGGTGCTTTTCACAATTTGGGCTCATCAAACTTCTTAAAATGATAAAAACGTGGTCATAATATGACAAATTCACTCTATTCTTTCTTACTTTCTCTCTTTCCCATTTTGGTTTTTTTTTTTTTTTTTTTTTCAATGAATTTTGCTTATAAAATAATCTTTTTATAATCCAATTTCAAAACCCGAAAGTTTCAATTTGTCTTATATTTTTGTTATCCAATGATTTCCTTCCATTATTCATTTGGGTGTAGTTTTTTTGGTAAATATATGTACAAATACCATATTTNCCGAACCATTCTAAAAAGCTCACCTCTTGCTTTGTCATTATTTGTCAGCATCGCCTTCGACTTAGATCTCGTCCCAATCAACTTGGTTCCTCTCGTGATCAACTGAGTATCTTTAGTTGACGCATGTTCACGTCTCGACATTCTAATCGATACGGAATTTTGCATCAACACATACCTCTCCCGTCTTACCTTGCAAATTCAATGTCTTGGAAAAACGATGGAACTGTCTAAGAAGTACAATATACTTAACAAACCATTCAGAGTCCATATTCTTGGAGCGGAAATAAAGATCAGCCTCACATGAAGTCGAATTGACTGAGGAGAAAAGATATTACGTCCCCGGAAGATCTGACCATACCTAAATTCGGAGTTCAATCTTCACTTCAACCAACTTCTTACATTTATAGATGTTCAATGTCTTAAGACAATGATGACTCGAAATTTTAGTACTTTTCATGTTGTCACAACTAGCTATAACTAATTCTTCAAGGAGCCAGAACTTAGAAATATGATTGCAAAGCCACTCATTTGTTATAGCAGCCCCATTGATAACTAAACTACTAAGATTCTTAAAATGTCTGAAGAACTTTTGAGATTCTTAGAAATAAACAACTTCTTCATAATCAATTTCATTATTTTTAGATTTTATATACAAAAAGAAAAAAAAAAAATTCTACCAAGAAGTCTAACTCGTTAATCATTAACAATTGGGCTATAGCTTATTTTCCTTTTAAGTGTTTTTAGGTTTTAAAATAATGTTTAGCATAATATGGTAGAATTTTTTTTGAAAACTATCCATCAAATAATACAATTAAGATTTCTTGTATTATTCATATATTTAGAAAGAACTTAAAGGAGAAGCTCAAATTCTAGGTTTCTTCAAATTAAATGAAACAACTTGTTTAATCACTTATAAGCTCTTCTAAAATTGCAACAAAATAACACAATTTTTTCAGAAGAGTTTATGAGATTAAGAAAGCTTTTTTTTTTTCCTAAGCAAACAGCAGTTTCTTCTTCATAAATTACTTACCTGCACCCCAAGATGTAGGTGGGAACAGACGTCGTCAGAAAAGCGCAATATTCCTGTGATGTTGCTTCTCGTACAAAAACTAAGATAAAAGTAAAAGAAAGTGAACAGTTACTTTAAACATAAAATACATCATCTTAGGATTAATATTTATATATGAGGAAGAAAAGTATGTAATTCATCTTCAAATTATGAATGAATGATTCCATCATTTGCCTTTGTCCTCAAGACAACTTGATTCTAACCTATTTTTAACGGTTAATTTCTGAGTTATAATCTCTAATATAATCAAAATCAAATGCAGATATATTCTATATATATATAAGTTGTATATGCAGAAACTTTGTTTTCAGTCAGAAAGAGGAAATCAATATATATGTACTCTGTTTTGGCCTCCTTTTATGGTTAATGAAATATTAGTAGTATTTTTTGCAATATTCTCTTAAGCCCTGATTTAGAATAATCAATGCAAAAACATCAAACTAAGAATGCATCAAACAAAATGCAGATTAACAAGAAGAAAAATGCATCAAACAAAATGCAGGTTAGTAAGAAGAAAAATGCTGAATTGTTAGGATCCCATATAAGGGTCTCACACCTATCAAGTAAGGTATTTAAGTTTAGGGGCTCTCCCACCTATAAGACCGGCCTTTTGGGTTGGATTCTCCCTTGAGCTTAAGTTCTAACATTAGTGTTTTCGTTAAGAGTTGAGCTACAAAAAATGCTACTTATAAGCTAGATTAAGATGCAGTGTACTCTCATTGAGAGGGGGTGGTGCTGCATCGAATAACTAATAGATAAGTGAAGCCGCCCGAAGGGGAAAGGGCTACCGTCGGGTCAATGTCGATAGAGTGAAAGCTACCGTGAATGTTGGCTCTTGAAGGGAGGTGCAATATTTGGATCTTATATCGGGATCTCACACCCATCAAGTGTGGTACTTAAGTTTAGAAGCTCTCCCATCTATCAGGTTAGTCTTTTGGGTTAGATTTTCCCTTGGGTTTGAGTTCTAACATGAATACTCAAGGAATTGTATAGTCAATAAGGTCGATTATCTAAGTTGTGGATCAATAATAATCAAGAAAAAAATTGATATGTTTAATAAAAAATAAGAAAAAGAAAAGACTTTATATGTTTATGATCTAATGCTAATATGTTAACTCTTGTGTTAACAACTTCGATATTACTTTGTCTGAACATCATAAGAGAATGATGCATATAATTTTAATATGAGCCTAAGTAAAATTTTATGTACTCAGGAGAATTCTTGAACGCACCCAAACGGATTTTCAAGGACCCAAATCATCGATGTTAATGATGAACCATTATTGCCGGCCGACGTTAGCGGAGTCCACACGGTTGCCCAAGAAAAGCCAGAACGTCAAGTTCCTTTGTTTTCAGCGTTATCTTTGTGCCTTTATCCTGATCCCTTGCTGTCTGTGATTGATCTCACCTTTCTCTTTGTGTGATAGTCTTTCCAATTCCTTTCGTTTCTATAGACAAAGCCATGGCCGTCTGAAAGCTCTTCCTCTCTGCATTTCTTCAGGTGTTGTTCGACAGGTTGGTGCGGGATAACTTATCACTCTTTCCATATGAAAACGGGATACTTTCTGAGTTAAAGCTGTGGAAGAAGAAGTTGTTACTGATTCAGGCAGTGCTGAACGACGCAGAGGCAAAGCAAATGACGAACGAGGCTGAGAAATTGTGGTTGGATGATCTGCAAGATTTAGTGTATGGTGTGGACATCTTGGACTAGTATGCCACTCAAGTTTTAGAGCACAAGCTTATGAAACAACAACCTTCCAATAGAATTGGTGGTTATTTCTCTTCTTGGAGTCCAAGTGCATTGATCTCCGAGCTTGATGTGAAGTCCAAGATACAAGAAATAAGTGAACTTTTAGAAGATCTCTGTGAACTCAGAAACGATCTTGGACTGAAAGAGATTCTCATTTTTTATGCCAAAAAATCTAGTTGGTCTGTGTTTGGTGTACAGGACCAGTAGGTCTTCTTCTTGATGTTGAAGGGCATTGACACGGGTAGATGCTGCAAAGACTATGCTTAAAGGATAAATTTCTGAAGTTACAGATTAGTCGAAGTTCAAAAGTTATTTGTAGTATGATAAATCAGCAGAATTGTTGCCTTGTTTGTTGAAGATTTGTTTCTTATATAGAGAAAAAAAGGCGGGATGACAATCATCATTATGAATATATAAACATAAAACATTTATTTATTTCTTCAGACAAATTAGTGCTGATCATAGTTGCACATAATTATATGAAATTTTATCCCGAAAAAGTATATGCTTCAACAAAAATCACACAGTTGGTACATTACAAATTCTTAAAGGGATTGATGACTTACCTGTCCCGTGACAAATGGTACTATCAAGTTGAGTAAGTTCATCTAGGCCAGAGGCAGCCATACAGTAAAACAACCTTTTTTTGAAACACTTTCGTAGTGCCATATGGAACCGTCCTGGAGCTCGAGGCTTTAATCTTTCCTCAGCAGTACCCACAACATGACTAACATTAGCTGCTTCTGCCGAATAAACAAATTTGAAAATGGGAAAAATATGCAATAAGTTCCAGTATCATGAGGGTTTTAAAGCATTATAAGCAATTGCTCCAAGACAATTTATTTAGTCGATAATTAAGCGATTTGTTACATGAATGACTACTCGATAAGCAGAACTGACAAACCAAAAATAAGAAGTTACAGAAACATCATACTGGTCAATCAGCCACATCGAGAGAGAAGACTAGAGATTCTGAATAACGTATACACCTATATATATGTGTTTTATTAGGTTGAGTTCGATTGATTCAAGTCCTTTTCAGTAAATCTCTATAATATTAATTCATATTTATTTCTGGGGTGCATGAAGCTAATTATACATGCTATTTGTAATCTCAAACTCATTCGGTAAAGCCATTTTCTCATTCCGCCCACTATCAAAATCTAAAAATAACTTTTACTCTATGCACTCACTTAAACATCAAATACTGAAGTAATGAATTATTTACATACCCATTAAACATTTAATGGTTAATATCTATTACATAACCATTTTTATGAGTTTTAGAATTTAGATTTTTTTCGTGCTAATTATTGATGCAAATAAAACCTATAAATTATACTTTTACTACATTCTAGCAATTGGATAACGTTAACATTTAGACTATCACGCACACACATATTAAGCAAAGTTTATGCTTTGAAGCACCTGCTACCCTGACTCTCAAACTTAAAAACACCATTATTTTCATCCTACTAACTCACTTGATCTTCATTGCGACAATGCATCGAACACTTGAAAATTACCAATAAACCAGGCAAATCCATTACATTAAAATAAGAAAACATTAGTCAAAAAGATTAAAATAGTCATCCATTAACTAACCATCGGAAAAATTAAATTTTCTCGAATTAGAGTTCCGTTTCAAGAAAAAATTCTAACCTCCATAAACAGGTCCGCAGCTAGCAGCTTCCTAATTTGTAAAAAAAATTGTCTCAAGCTGCAATAAGGAGTTTTCACTTGTAGAGTTTCATGTTCAGAACAGCTGTTGTCAAAATCTCTTGGAGTTTTAGTGAAACCCCCGCATGAATGATTCTTAAATTCATTAAGGGAACCATTCAATATTTTCCCAAAATGATAATGTCCCAATTCTCCCATTTTCCTAAGGCTCTACAGAACAAATGAAAGATTGCATATCTTAAATGATGCTACATTGACTTAAATAATACCACAATTCTTTCACGGTAACACAGTTTCTCTTCATTGTGGCGGTTCACCGAACATTCTCTTCCTCTCAAACCGTAGTTTTGTATTGCTCATTGGAAACAATTCTGGCTTTGAGCTCCAGAACGCGGGTCTAATTTATAGGTTAAATTTTTAGAATGACTTCAAAATTTAGGGTTTGGGAGTTTTTTCCACCGGTTTTGAGGGGTTCTTAATTAGACTGGTTTTGAGATTTTTATAACCATTATTTGTCAGATTCTCTTCCTCTCAAACCGTAGTTTTGTATTGCTCATTGGAAACAATTCTGGCTTTGAGCTCCAGAACGCGGGTCTAATTTATAGGTTAAATTTTTAGAATGACTTCAAAATTTAGGGTTTGGGAGTTTTTTCCACCGGTTTTGAGGGGTTCTTAATTAGACTGGTTTTGAGATTTTTATAACCATTATTTGTCAGATTCTCTTCCTCTCAAACCGTAGTTTTGTATTGCTCATTGGAAACAATTCTGGCTTTGAGCTCCAGAACGCGGGTCTAATTTATAGGTTAAATTTTTAGAATGACTTCAAAATTTAGGGTTTGGGAGTTTTTTCCACCGGTTTGAGGGGTTTTTATTTTTATTAGATGGTTTTGAGATGTTTATAATCATTATTTGTCAGATTTTTTACATTAGTTTTGAATAGCTCAAAACCTCAAACACCCCCCCAACCACCACAAGCCCCCCACCCCCCCCCCCCCCCCCCCCCCCCCCCCCCCCCCCCCCCCCCAAAACTAGTGTAATGTATTTTTGAGGGGTTTATAAAACCCCCCGGGGTGTTTTGGTTAGTTTTAACATTTTATTCCAAATACCTATCCACAAAACTATCCCAACTACATTCAAAATTTTTTAACCATATTATGCGCGTCTCCAACTTTATAAATATAAAATAATTTTAAGCAATCACAAAAAAAAAAAAAAATTATTAAAATCTCATTCTTGATGCTTTTTTGGAAAAGTAGAGCTATAATTTTTCAATCATTCTAAATGTTGTAAAGAATGGCGAAGAAGGATAAAGAGACTTGATCATATTTGAAGTTATAAATATTAATAAGTAGGAAACAAATAAAGAACCATTACCTATAATTGAAAAAAACAAAACTCCCAAGTACTGGTTGAAGTTGGGATATTTTTATGGCATATATGCAAATTATCATTTAAAAAAACTGTCACAACTGTTGGAAAATAAACTTTCAAGCACGAGTTGGGTATTTTAAAAACTGCTACTAAAAACCCCTCAAAACTGCTACAGTGGTTTACCCTTAAAACAGCTATGGTGGTTTATCCTCATAACCACTATCATAAAACTCCCAAGCGGATCCTATGGTAAATATCACTTAGGTCCATGTAGAATCCTAAAATAGGGGCTTTTGTGATATATTGATAAATATATGGGGGTAAACTAACATTCACAAAAACGTACAACATGTCCATGTAAACAAGAAGTCGATATCCTATAAATACAACTAGTCTAGTATATTAAATGGTTAAAGCAATGTCATTGTGAATTTATTGACGACATTCCATTTCCACTCATACACTGTCATTGAACTTTAACGACATTCCATTTCTACTCATACACTGTCATTGAACTTGCACGACATGGTTTTAGTCATTAACGACGTTGTATTTATCATTAAATGATGTTGTATTTATTAGGGTGTTCAAAAGAACCGATTAGGATTGAAACCGACGGGTATCCGGGGTTTGGTTCCGGTTCCTACCCAGAACCGGCCGTCAACAGGTAGGTTCCGATTCTAAATTTTTGGAACCGTTACTGTACAGTTTTGGTTTCGGTTTCCATAGTTAGGAACTGGAACCGGAACCGGAACCAGAACCGGGAACCGAGACTAATATAAAATAAAATTAAAGAATAGGGTGGTTAATAAAAACTTTTGTAGAAAAAGTAATGTGAATACATTTATATTTATATTTCATAATATTTAAAGTAAGTTGGTTTGACTTTTGAGAATCTACCTTTACAAAGTAATGGAGTTTGTAATTTTGAATACATTTATATTTATATTTCATAACATTTAAAGTAAGTTGGTTTGACTTTTGAGAATCTACCTTTACAAAGTAATGGAGTTTGTAATTTTGAATTTATAATTTGTAATTTTATTTTTGTTAACAAGTGCAAGGGGGTATTGTAAGTTTTTAAGGGTTTTTTTGCTATTTTAAAAACTTTTGGGGGGTACTTGTAATTTATAGGGTACCCAGAACCGTTATTATAGGTTCCGGTTCCGGTTCCTTAAAAAATTGCAGGGTACTTGAAACCGAACACCCATAGTATTTATCACTGAAAACGACACCATTTAATATACTTGACGATGTTGTGTTTATCACTAAAAAGTAAAAACGACATGTCGTACGCCGTTGAAGCGACAAGTTGTATATATGAGATAAATATCAATTAAATTTTACAACTAGCGGATTGAAGTGATACTTACCATTAAAAAAAATTTAAAATTAAAGTCCTGAAGTACAACTCTTGCGACTGCTTTAACAGGTTATCCCGAGGGTCTGATTTCTGTAGATAGTGAAGTCCTGCAACAATGCCTATCTCCATAGCTATTTGATTTTCTTCACCAATATTATTTTCTGGAAACATTACCAGCAGTAGCAAGGCCAAGAAACACACGATAAATATATTCATTATTTGCAGAAACACTAAAGAAATAAGAAACTCTTGTTTTCTTATTCCTTACTGGTAAATGAAATGAATGCTGTATGATTCGTCTTTCTTTTATTCATATTTCGTCAAACTCTAGCTTAAGATTATAGACAAAACAACAATTTGATTAATAAAATCTTAATCTCTAGTTAATTAATATATGCTAACTGCAGTTTGATTAAGAGAGGAAAAACAGAAAGAATAATTACTAGAATGATATGAAAAAGTAAAAAATATGAAACGATAATAGAGCAATTGCAGAAGAGGGTTGTGCAAATGTAAATGGTCTAAGTTCATGGCAATTTTAGCCATCTCTTTCAGAATCAACATCACATGAATAAGAAAAAAAAAGAATAAAAGAAAGGATGAAACAATATATTGAAACTCAATCGTTTATCCATAAAAACAAACTCAAATCTCCAAATCCATATCCATATTTACATAGAATCATCTATGATGTCTAGCCATAGTACATTTGCTTGTTCCATAGTCAATATAGATATAACCATCATCATCAAATATTGTCAATGGTCCTCGCATCCACAAATTAAATTGACTGCTTACTTCAGGCTCTAAATCACTTCCATCTTCCTCTCCACCAAGTTCAATAACCCATTTCTTCTCCTCTAATTGTATAAATCTTATGGTGAAACTCATACCAGGTATCTCCGATGCGGTCTCCTCCATCAAGCAACATTCATAAAAATGGACTGCTTCCAACTGAAGGTAGTTGAAAAAGAGAATACCAATACCCTCTCTATACAAATCAGCATAATCAAACTTTAGTACCTTCAATTTGGGCATGTTTTTAATCATAGCTTGTGCATTACTTGCCTTTAATTCCATGCCCACAACAGAGTATGATAAAAATAGTGTTTTAAGATCAGGGCAATTTTTCCCCATCTCTTTTACAATTTCAGTAAAAAATGCACCATCGTTAATGCCTCGGGATTCTCCAAAATTCATATGTTTAACATTTTTCCAGCTCTGTATTGCTTTTATGAAGCCTCCTACTGTTATCCTTGATGAGCTGAATAGAGCTAAGCTTTCAAGATTAGGTGTTCTGTAAAACATAATTGATGTAAGCAGAAAAAAATAAAATAAATAGAGTTAGAGCCTGTTTGACTGGCTTATCTAATGCCCCAAAGAGCTTATTTAAAGCTATAAACACTTTTGAATTTTTTTAAGATTGTTGGGTTGCATTTCAAAAGTGTTTATAGGAATTCAAGCTATTTTACGGTACTTGATCTATTTATGTATATTAATGCCATTTTTGGTAAATTTATACTAGAAAACTTTTTTCTTTTTTTCTAAGTAAACGACTAACAAATTTCTTATAAAAGCTATATCTTTCTAAGCTTTACTCTAATAAACTCTACTTTTAAAAGTTCTATTCGAATAAGCGGCATCAAATAGACCCTTGTAATAGTTACTTGGAACTGAAAATGTTTATGCTAAAAAAATAACTTTGAATATATAGCATACCTATTCGCGAGATGAAGAAGAGTTTCATCTGAAATGGCAACATCTTCAGGAATTATGATACTCTCGATAGACAATCTCCAATTCTCCAAAGGAAATCCGTATGCATCCTTACCATTCAATATCATCTGCAAAGGCTCCCTTAAATTCTCATCTTTGAGCTCAATATTCTCAGAGATTAATCCCTCCTCCACACCAACATATTCTGGAATTGCAGAAGCCTTGATAAGACTGAAATCAAGCAAATTTTTTCCCCAAAACAAGACATCCCAACAAGCTAATCTCCACGAATAGCACACTGGAGAGACACAAAGAGCCAACTCTTGGATGTCTATGCTTCTAAATATATTCTTGAGTATATTAATATCTAAATCTTCCCATCTTCTTAAGCCCGGAGGAGATGATTCTTGCATCTTAGAGCTACCAAATCTTCTTCTCTTGTACTTATAATATATTTGGTGTTCTGCAGTAAATGGAAGTTTATATTGTGTCAAGTAAGCCATAAATTTGTATCTACATTACTATAACAAATTCACTTGTATCGTTGTACGTTGTTATAACAAATTTAACACAATAGTAGATTGGTATGATATAAAATGGATACCTGTCCCTAGATAATTAGCACTATTGGGTTCGGTCTGCCCTTGAGCTCGAGGTCCGAATCGTTCTGAAGCAATACCTTCGTTGATCATTCCAGTGACTAGTTGGCTTTGTTGATGATGACTAAATTAACTCTGTTGAAACTTATATTATGACTAGGTACGCTGTTATCGAATAAATCAATTTAAAAAGCCATTATAAAAGTGAGATAACATGCCCGATAAGACATGAATTCTAGTATCAGACGGGTTCCAAGGCATTAAAATAGACGATTGCTTGACGAAAAATTTATTAACTCGATAATAACAATGACTACTTAATAAGTAGAATCGACAAACAAAATATAAAAATTGCAGAAACATCATACCAATTACACAGCGAGAGCGAGAGCATGGTTCAGATTTTGTATAACATACACACTAATATATGTATATGATAGTGCTTTATTAGAATTAAGTTTGATAGTCCAGATTTTGTAGTGTATAAGAATCATATGAAAAAAAAAAAAAAAATAAATAAAGAGATAAAGGAGCAATTGATTGATTGAAACTATTTTAAAAGAGAACACAAAAATTATTGATGGCAATAAGAGATGAGAGATAATACCTTTCACGGAAAAAAAAATTCTTTTTCTTTCCAGGAGTGCAGAACGGCTGGAGGGTTCTTCTGCTTCTTCCAGGATATATAAGATAATAATAATAAAATAAAAAGAATTTTATATAATTTTTGGTATTTGAAAGTTTGATTTCTACTGGGACACAACAAGGTAATTTTGGTGAACGGGTGAAATTGTAGTTGGAAACAACGTGAACAAAACTCAAACCGACTCTGGAATTCCTAATTCTTTCAACTTCCTGCATTTGTGTAAATCCAAATGATAATAATATTAATTAAAATTTTTTGAAATTAATGGGAATGATTATGATTATTTTAAGATTAGAATTCGAATATAATTGGATTATGAGCTGTGGGAATTAGGAGAAAATTTTCCACTTGTCATTTGTCACTACCAAAATGAATGGACTTTGATCAAGCTCGTTTATTCACACCACTAAAAATTACGACTCCGCGAGGCCCTCCCTAGGGGTGCAGTCGAGGGAGCGACTTGGGCTCGGCTCGGGTGCCCATTCGAGGTGAGTTCGAGCCACTCAATACTCGGCTCAAGAGGCTTGTGAGCCTCCACGAACTCGAAAGAGTATAGGTGTAAGTTTTTCGAGTATGAGGGGGTATAGTAATTTTGTTATAAAATAATCAATTTTTATATTAGTAACTGCAAATAATAAATATATTGAATACAAAACAACCAATATATATATTATATATATATATATATATATATATATATAATATATATATATATATATATTTATATATAATATATATAAGTACTAATTAATCTAATAATAACAATTCATTTAAATATATAAAAATATCACAAGGGAGGGTGTTTTGATGGAATCCATGCCTATTCCTCATTGGAATAGGGTTTTGACACTATATAAGTGCATGTGTATGTTAAAGAAAATGTTTTTTTTCTCATTTTTCATTCATTGAAAGGAAAAAGAGGCAGCCCCCTTTTTCTCTACCCCTCCACGTTTTGCCTTGCCTTTTGAATCAAAGTTCTCTTTGATTTTCAAGCTGATTCTTGAAGCCAATAGAGGATCTAGCAAATCCCTCTTTGATTCTTTGGATTGTCTTCGTGTGTATCACCGTTCGTTCGATCCTATTCTTGGATCAGTAGCGAAGTAGATTCAGAGACATTTGAAGGAGCCTTCAAATGTGCATAAGATCTCTGATCCTTGTCTGGATTAATGTTATATTTGTTCTTTTCAATTTAAGCATGTAAAATACATACATATCAGACCTTGATCTTGGGTTGTTCAAAGTAATCGATGGGAAATATTTTGGTTTTTCGTTGCGTTTACCCATCGATTTACTTACAATGGTATATATAGATGACCAAAATCCCTCATGCATCTCTATGGATCGGGTCGAATAACTCATAGGTTCAGAAAGAAAGACCAGGTTCTAAAATGAAAAAAAAAAATATCCTAGGCAAGGGCTATGCCGACTTACATGAGAACAACTCCTTCTCCTATTCAAACATTCCCAAGTGATTGGGGGGATCAGTCAGCAATAGTAGGGCCATCAAAAGGAAAAAGTAGGGAACATCTCGCATCTCAAGAATCGATAGATGGTGGGCAGGGAGGACTTTTTCAGTAGGGCCTCTTCTTTTGGTTAAGAGGCATCAATCACTACCTTATTTGCAGGTTCAAATGAGCTAGCTTTATTTGTTTTCTAAGGTGTGAAAAGCCCTTCTCAAATCTCTCATCTCCTTGTCCTAGCAAGCATCGGAACCTGGTTCCAGTGGAAGAGAAGTTGCTCTTAGTTAAAGTAGGCTCCTACCCATCAATTGTTATGGCAGTCTAGTCAAGGTTGAGCAATATCCGTAACTGGGGCTATCAAAGGTCCCCTTACTAAAGTTCTACAAGGTGTAACGTTTGGAGATCTGGGAATGAAAGACTGTTTCTAAGGATTTTTTTCCTCGCATCTTTCGTAAAGGCATGTGGCATAGGTGTTCGTGGATTCTTCGGCTAGGTGTCCATCCACTCTATCCGCATTATCCGTTGAAATACCATCCGAGGAGAGTGCACTACCAACAACAGTAGGTGGGGTTTAATGGTTTTGAACCCCTTGAGTTTTTCCACCTGACCAGTTGAGGGTGAGGCATCCAATGTAGATAGACAACCCTCTCTCCGAAGGCAGTGGAGGAAAACGGGCTATGGGATGGGCTACTAAGGTCAAGCCTTAGCCTCATGTACGGTTGGATGGGCAAAGGGATGCCCTTTCCTTCTTTTAGCCTTGTGAGATACGTAAAGTCATACCCATGTTAAACATCTTGCTCCTTGGGATTGGCCTGAAGTAGGTTAAAAGGGGTCTCCCTTGTAAGTTGATTGCTCTAGTGTTAGGCCGGAACAGAGTGTCAGCAGTTCTAAAGAAGACAATTGGTTTTTCTTCCTTGCCTTGAGCAGGGACGATGAAGATTGCCCCCTCGGGTTCTTGTATGGCTGATGTCTAGTGTACTTTTGGGAGTGTTTAAGCTGCACGTACCACTCTCCTTAGTTTCTCTGCTTCGTTATGCGAGGCCACGTCTTCAATCACGATTACATTGACGACGAAATTCTTCGGCTTAGCCTTCGGGACTCTTATTATGTGTGTGTGTGTGTGTGTGTGTGTGTGTGTGTGTGTGTGTGTGTGTGTGTGTGTCTATATATATATATAGTGAACAGTCACTGTTCACACACTGTAGCAGTTCCTGTTTATTACTATTCGTCCATAGCACTGTTCATTTCTTAGTTAAATTAAGAATTAGATAATTCTAGAAGGTTTTAATCTAGAAGAACTCTAGAATTGATTATAGGTTGCGCTTGGTTAGCCTGGAGGGTGCGCTTGGTCAGCTTGTAACCGTTGGTTAGCCATGTTAGGTGGTCTCAGAGGTGGTCCCATGATCTAGGAGAAAAATTGGAACTTTTAGGTTAGAATTATTTTAGAAATGTCTAATTTCTTAAGGAGATTAGGAAGTAGCAGTAAGCGAGATGGTAGTAGTAGTAGTAATGCTATTAGAATTCACACTATTAGCCAACAAATGAATAGAATAGAAGACAATACTACACACATAATAGCAAAATTTTCAAAAACCCCCAAGAAGGAGATAGTAGAAATGGAAAATTCAACTTCTAATTCAGCACCTCTTTATTCAAAAAAATATGTTAAACCATTTTTTGAACCTTTTGATATACCAAAAGAAGAAATTGTTAAATTCAATAATCACAATACTATTTTAGAAACTATTAGTAAAAAACTTAATGAATTATCACCATCTAAATCAAACATTAATGTTCTTACAAAATCCAACCCTGTAGAAGAATTAAATCAAAACTTTCAAAACTTATCCATTAATAAAATGAGAAATAAAATGTGATATCCTAAAACTCGAAACTATTACCCAAGACCTTTCTTACCAGATATACAGTTTGAAGATTTAACACAAATATCAATATCTTCCTATAATGGAACAGGAATAGATGAATGGAATATGAATGGATTAGCTGAACACCAAATATTAAATGTTTTACAGGAAATGACTATGTTAGCATTAGCTTATAAATCTCATGACAACACTTATCATCAAGTAGCAAAAATATAAGTCTCGGGATTTACAGGAATGCTTAAGAATTGGTGGGATAATGATTTACTAGAATCAGATAAATATCACATATTACATGCAACAAAAAAGATTAGAAAAGTCAAAACAGAAGGTACTAGTCAAATGGAGTATGAACAACAAGAAGGAGACGTTGTAGCTAGCTACATTAATTTATGCAATAACCAAAAACTTTGTTAGAGACCCAACAAGCTTTCAGAAAAAATCACAAGAAATATTATCAAACTTAAGATGTTCAACCATGGAAGATTTTAGATGGTATAAAGATACGTTTTTACAAAAAGGATTCACAAGAATAGACTGTAGGAAACCCTATTGGAAAGAAAGGTTCCTAGATGGTTTACCTAGATTATTCAGTCAAACTATTAAAAATGCATTATACAGAAAATATTATAGAAATATACCTTATGAAGAATTAACATATATGATTTAATTAGTTTTATTAACAATGAAGCTTTAATAATTTGTACTAATTTAAAATTAAAAGCTAAGTTAAAAAATGAATTAAAACATAAGAAAACAGAATTAAGTGGATTTTGTAGTCAATATGGTTATAAAAAAATATTACTCACTCTGTTAAATATAAAAAAGATAAAAAACAAAAAACAATATAGAAAACCTTATTATAAAAGAGATTATAAATATGAACAAAAATCTTATGATAAGCCTTATAAAAAGAAAAAATATTCCAATAAGAAAATTTCTAAAAAACCTATCACATGTTGGAAATGTAAACAACAAGGTCATTATGCTACTAAGTGTCCTATGAAAAATCAAATAAAAAATTAGAAATAAATTCAGAATTAAAATAACAATTATTAAATATTATTCAAATAGACTCTGAAGAAGAATCTAGTTATAATACAGATAATGAAAATATGATTTATAAAATTCAAGAAAACTTTTCTAAAACAATGAGTGAGTCTTCACAAGATTGTGATGATTGTGATTACATAAGGCCTTGCTACTGTGCAATAAAATCAATAAATATGATATCAACCTCTAGACATAAGTCAATAAATGTTATCACTAAATCAAAAGAATTTTTATTAGATATTATTGATAAAATTCAGGATGAAGATATTAAGAGAGAATATTTATTAAAATTTATAGAATTAATTTTATCTGAAGAAAAAAAAAAAGATGTAGATTCTTATAATTTAAAAGATATATTAAAAAGATTTGAAAAACCCACATAAGTTACTCTAAGTGACTTACAAGAAGAAATTAATATTCTGAAAAATCAAGTTAAAGAATTATAAAAAGATAATTTTGAAATTAAGACAGATTTATTATGCTTAAAAGCCTCTAAAGAAACTATAAGACAACCATCAACCTCAAAATCACAATTAAAAATTGTTGAAGAAACGGAAGAATCATTTATTAATGAAATCTCTAGAATTCCATATAAAAAACGGCATGTTTATATTAGGATCAACATTAATCATGAATTAGATATTATTACACAAGCTTGACTAGACACAGGAGCAGGTCAAAATTGTATGAGAGAAGGATTAATTCCAACAAAATATTGTGAAAAAACAAAAGAAAGATTACATGGAGCTAATGGTCAACTATTAAACATTAATTATAAATTATCCAATGCTCATGTATGTATACAAAATTTTTGTATTAAAAATACTTTTATTCTAGCAAAAGATTTAGATCAAGATGTTATATTAGGTACCCCCTTTATTACTCAAATTTACCTTTTCATAGTTAATAATAAAGGAATTACACCAAATATTTTAAGACAAGATGTAACATTTGAATTTGTTAATCCTCCATTAGTAATTTAAAAAATATTTCAATATTTAGGATAAATGCTATTACTAAATTAGAGAATCTAGAAATTGTTCCTTTAAGAGAATGGCTCGATACTAAAAAAATTTTGGATGCTTGCATTACAAAAACATGTTTTAAACTTTTTGCATTAAAATCTAAAAATTTTCAAAATCATGTTTTCAATAAAATACAAGAGTAAATTTTTTTTTACTCTAATAGTATCTCTCATAATAACTTTCAGGACGAGATAATTTTGAGAGAAAGTGAGGAAAATATGGGCACTCCCATCAAACCCCAAAGTAATCCAAAATCAAAAGCATATCGTATGCAATACTACCACCTCAACAACCTATTACCCCACAATCAAAACCTTCAAAACCCAATAAACAGAAAACCATTATTACCAAGCCAAATCAATTCACTTTTCTAGATGAAGAATCCGTATCTTCATCACCACAAAAAAATTACCAACAAGCCCTTACAATCCCAACATCTTATTCACCTTCTCCATCAAAACCTATTAACATTAATCCAACTTTTCAATACATTGAAAAAGAAACAACTCAATCAATTTGTATTATTGAATCTGAATTCTGGGGACAAACTTTTCAAGAAACCTTATCAAAAATTTTCCCTCCAGATTTTTATTCCTGATGATCTATTAAAAACGAGAACCTTTTATGAATTTATTTTAGTTGATACTGATTCAATTGAAATTACACATAATCCAGATAGAAATGATCCAAATAAAATTGCTTTTTCAAAATGCAAAATAAAAAACATCTTGAGACCAC
This sequence comes from Pistacia vera, assembly GCF_008641045.1. Classification (NCBI taxonomy): domain Eukaryota; kingdom Viridiplantae; phylum Streptophyta; class Magnoliopsida; order Sapindales; family Anacardiaceae; genus Pistacia; species Pistacia vera. The sequence goes on from NW_022195999.1 coordinate 529,432, forward strand.
AAGATTGGCGTATTGGAATTTATAAAAAACGTCCATTTTCTCAAATCTTTATTCCTCAAGAATTTTCATATAAAGATTATCAAAAAGCCTGGTTTTGTACTTTCTATTTATCACATACAACACATTCTTGGTTCTTTATATTTGACAAAACTTGTCCAAAAACTTTTCCAAAATGGTTTCAACAATGGTTCAATTTTTTATGTTTAAATGAAAAAAATTCTCCCACCTTCGGTTTGGGAAGGATATCAATTATTCGCCAAAAATTTCAATAACAGTAAAGAACCTTTGCTAGCATTTTCCAGCAATTTCTTAATTGCTTGAATAATAAGCTAGCAATTTTTTATCACTACACCTCCTCCTTCAAAATTCAGAGAATTACGAAAAAAATTCTTTATTAAATGGTGGCCTAGCTTTTCCATCTGAAATGTTAGCCTACCAATAGTGTAAGTATGAATTTCTCAACACCCTCATTTATGTCAACCTCAACAACAATCAACATTTTTGACGCAAAAATCAAAACTTCTGGCTGAGTTGGTTCAATGCCAAACCACTCAAGATATAGACAAAATCATTATGGTCATTGGATCTTCCTCATCTCAAAAAGCAGATTCGGACAACATTAAGTCACCAAGTGATCTAGACGAAGGTGACTATTATGCAATGTTCCATGATCAATTATGATTTCAATAAAAGAAAGGACAATGACTTAGCACCAGCTTTATCACCTGTTCAATACTTTCGGTGGATTTCAAGATTTTTCAAGATTCCTTATCAAGAAATCATTTTGTCGGCCAATATCAATACAAGTTCGTAATAATTCAAGATACGTATTCAAGACAGCTCATCAACTTATCAACTACTTTATAGTTTATTTTGTATTGTAATAATGAAGGTGGATTCAAATGTATTTGAAATCCGTTCCCTTGTAATATAAATATGTATCACTTAGAATGAAAGAGTAGAATGCGAAAAAAGAGAGAAAACGAGAGAACAAGAAGTGTGAGAGAAAAAAATTGTTCTTTGATAAACACTTTGTAAAAATCATCAAGCAATAAAATGTTTCTTCATCAAAACTTCTACTTGTAAGTTATTACTCACTATTTCTTTTCTTTTCATTATTTTACATTATTTCATTTCTTTTCACATTTATTATTACAAGAAAATTTACTATTCATTTTCAATATATTTCTTTTATTACCTTCCTCAAGTTTTTTAAGGTCTTGCCATATATGGTATCAGAGCCAAGAGTCATTAGAAGTGAGGAATTAGGAATAAAAAACTTCACAAATTAACAATACATACATACATACATACATACATATACACATACACACACACATTAATAGCTTTATCACGTGTTCAATACTTTCGGTGGATATCAAGATTTTTCAAGATTCCTTATCAACAAGATCATTTTGTCAGCCAATATCAAGACAAGTTCGCAATAATTCAAGACATGTATACAAGACAGCTCTTCAACTTATCAACTGCTTTATATTTTATTATGTATTGTAATAATGAAGGCGGATTCAAATGTATTTAAAATCTGTTCCCTTCTAATATAAATATGTGTCACTTAAAATGAAAGAGTAGAAGCTAGCCGAAAAAAGTGAGAAAACGAGAAAACAAGAAGTGAGAGAGAAAAAATTTGACCTTTGACAAACACTTTGTAAAAATCATCAAGCAATAAAACGTTTTTTCATCAAAGCTATATATATATTAGACTTCTATTTTTCGAATCCTTATTCTTTGGCAAGTTAGAGACTGGCGACTAAGGCTTCATACTTTGCTTCGTTATTGATTGTCTTGAAGCTGCAACGGATGGACAGTGATGAGTGCTTGAAAATATTCTTTTACTTAGTAGTTTATTGGTATTTTTTTTGAGAAATTAGGTTCAAGTTGTGTGATTTGGCTTAATTATTTCATAAAAGTATTTTATGAGAGCACGGGTATGTTTTGTGTGTTTTTAGGTCGTAAGTGCTTAAAAATGTTATTCAAATGTAGAATGAAGTTAGCAACACAATTTGAGATGACTGGGAACAAACAGTTTGAGAATCGGAGTTGAAACGAGGAAGTTACGCCATGTTTATTAAGGAATGTAAATTCAGGAAAATGTTTGAGTATGAACATACTTTAGTATTTTGATGATAACTGGAGCTATAGACCTCGGATTGAGACAATTCTTAAACCATTGGAAAGCTGATTCAAAGGGATACAATTAATATGTCTACCACTTTGCCAGATTCAAATATTATCATGCTTAATTTTTGCCATCTTTGCTCGCCCCAACACACATATTATTCTGCCGCGGCACAGTTGATTCTATATAGATTTGGAAGAACACAATTTTTGCGCATACCGCATCACCACAAAGGAATGTTGCAGCACGATTCATGGAGTCCAAATTCTGCACAAATTCTGCTAAGTTTTAGCCTAGTTTTCTTATCCTAACATGAATAAGATTGTACCAACCATACTCCTAAAGCCCTAGCACTATAAATAGAAGTCCTTAGTTATGTTGGAGAGGAGGGAGAGAATGGAGAGGAGATTAGCCGCTATTTGTAAATAAAAAAACAACACCACTTGGGGTTTTGGTTCATCGTATAGGGAAGCTTTCTTTTATCTTCTTAAGCCTATGTTTATTAGTTTTTATAATGATTGTTTCTTTCATGAAAATTATAAACTGAATAATATTTTTAGGGCTAAGATGTAGCCCAATTTATGAATATGTATTAATGAATTATTGTCGATTTCTTTTAAGCATCTATTTTCTAAGTTTTATTATGATTCTTAATGCTCAATTCTTTTAGGCTTCAGAGTTGATTGATTTAATGGACTAGCTTGAAATCGAGAGATGAAATCTAGTTAGTTTAATATAATAAAACCATAGGTTGAGCAAACGCTAGAGATAGGTTACTGTGATCGGTAAAGCTTTGGTAAATTTCATAGAGTTTAATAATCTCTTAAGACTTAAATCCAATTTAGAGATATCTTGGGTTAGTAATAAATGGTTAATTTAGTAATTGTTCAAGAGAAAGTTATTGGAATTTTAAAGAGTTTGGCCTACAAAAAAAACTTAATAATATTAGCAATAATTATTAATACATAGGAGTAGAATAGGTTTGAAGTCAATGCCCTAGGTTTAGCCATATTGTTTAAACAACCAATGTTTTATTTTGTTTGCAATTTTATTTCCATAGTTTTTAGTCTATTTTAAAGTGTTTAATTTTTATTAATTCATTCCTTAAAGTTTCGGTTAATCAAATAGTAATATGATAGTTTATTTTGGTACTTGGGAACTAGTAATTCTCTAGGGTTCCACATTCATTTACTCAAACTGTATTACTTGCATAATTTCATACGCTTGCGAAAACCTTGTCAAACTGCTGAATGATGTCCCCTTTTGGTGAAATGAGGACAAGTCCTAAGCCATTGCCAATGACATTTCTAGAGCTGTTAACTAAGAGAGTCCACTTGGAAGATGTGTCGTCTATGAGACATATACTACAAGAAAATGGCATTCGGCGTCTAGCAAATTTAGAAGCAGATAGTCAGTTTTAGATGGTGAATGTATTGCGCGTCTAAATTTCCCTAGTTGTACAGTGGTTGTCGTATCGCTGTCCCAGAAGTATGGGTGACTAAATTTGCTTTTAGACGCAAAAAGTTTTTCTTTGGCGACTAGCAATTTAGTTACTGATTGTCGTTGGAATTAGTCCTCGAGTTAGACGCTAAAGTGTGTAAGGGTAAAATGGTAAAAGTGCATTGCGACTGTTGAATTAGTTGGAGAATGTATCTTTTGGTAACCAAAAATTTGGTTATAAAATCCCAAAAATTTGGACGCTAAATGTAGAAGGGCAATTTTGTCAAACTGTCCTCAACTAATCTATTAGTTGCAGACTGCATGTTTTAGTGAGCAAAGATTTAGTTGTTAATTTATAAAATTTTAGATGCTAATTGTCGATCGCAAATCTAGGTATATTACCTTCCGTTACTATGACATTAGTTGCAGAATGTGTGTTTTAGTGAGAAATTTTTTAGTTGCAAAAGCATATCATTTGTAGTTGGGGAATGTGTATTCCCAATTTTGTTTTTGGCATTTCGTGACTACTGATTTAGTTATTAACATTGATTTTTTGCGTCTAAATAATATAGTAACTGATTGGAGGACATGACTTTTGGAAACTAATTATTTTAGTTAGTTAATATTGACTTTGATTACTAATTGTTTAACATTTAAATTGGCAACATTTTGAATGGATGTAATTTTTAATATCCATACATTCAACCTCAACAAAATAAGAATGACACAATATTAAAATATGGATCAATAACATAAAATATCTTCATTGCATTTAAAATTAATAGTCCATACATGGATTTTTCTGCATGATGAGGAATAAAAATCCAAAATACACAATCATGTGTGTATAACCCAAAAAAGAAAGTATGCACCCCATATTTTCATTAGTACCTACCTATTTGTGCAAATCCCCAACAAACAAAATGCCAATATATCTACTACCCATACAACCAAAAAACTAGGAAATCTATGTTACCATCTCAGACATTACCAGTTGAGGCCCTAGAAGCAGCTGTAGTAGATGAGGAAGACTCATCAACTGTTGGAGATGAATATGGCTGTCTAGTTGGTTTGGTAGCAGGTTGCATGTGTGCAGCTGCAACAGTCATGTGAGTCAACATCTCGGACAATTTTTCTTGTTGTTCTTCAAGCAATTTGATTTTCTTCTTCTATTGATCAAATAGTATGAGCTGCTCCTCTAAATCCTTAATCCTATTTTGTTGTTGTTCAACTGTGCGCCTCAACTCTATTACATATGATGTATCGTGCTGCTCAGTCACACAAAAGGCAAAATTATGGTTGAAGCCGGAAGCTTTACCAAACACTTCCTCACAAATTTCAGCTTCAGTTCTTTTACTTTCCCCAGCCTGGGTCTCATCAAGCATCTCAATCATTTTCTCCTACCATCAATTCAATGCATAATGCATAAGTTCAACTAGTAACAGAAGAACATGCATAATATAAAGTCTCATGATGTTTGTAGCATTACTAGCACATAATAGAATTTGTGGCCATAGAAAACAAATTGTTATGTAGGTGTTGACTTTTTCAGTTACAGCACACCAAAAGAAAGGCTATGATATGTGCAATATTTGAGCAGAAAAGGGAATCTAGCAAATTAAAATGTAAAGCAGCGTAGGCAAGCAATATAAGTAACAAGAATCCAAATGTACAGGGTAGGCAAGCAATAGGAAAAGGCAAAAAGGAAAGAAAACTAACACCTTAATCTAGCACATCCAATAAATTCAAAGTATAAACCGAAAAACCAGATTTAATGGAGTTGAAGTACCAAGAAAATAAACTCCTCTAAATACAAGTTTTGAACCCCATGATTGAATGCTACTCCAAAAGTTCTGATATTTCACACAACCCATACACCTCAATGAAATATATAGGTAACATTATGCAAGCACTGGGAAGGGAATATTCCTTCTCCTTCAAAGGTAAGCCATCAACCCTATCAATGACCTAATAAGCCTAGCTCAAGCTTAGCCTTCTCTTTCTCAGGTGGATAACAAAGATAAGTATAAGAAGTACTAAAGGCGGACAAATCTAGTACATGAGACGTTAAAAGGGAAACTAATTCAACTAAGTTCACAAATCAGGGAAACTATGTGAAATTGTTTGTTTAAAGTTCTTTATAAAGCAATCATCAACCTAACATCAGCTATCCATGTTAGCCATATTTACCAATCTGCATATATTAACTGTAGTTGAATTAGTTTTCTAATAACCAATGGATCAGTTGATCCAGCTTACCAGTATCTACAAATTTAACATATAACAAAAGCAACCTTACTTTGATAATTCAATGTTTATGAACTTACTTACATATAGATCTCTGACTTGTTCATTAACCCACCCTTTCTTAGCGCTCCAACGAGTGTCATGAAATAATTGTACAGGACCGACAGATTCCTCAAGTTGCTTAGCCTTAACAATTTAGGGTGTCATTGACCATAAAATGAAATAAAATTAGTAAATGAGAAATAAAAGTTGTATATTTGTATAAGGTAATAATTTTTGATACCTTTTCCTTTTTGTGCTGAATAAAGTTCTTGAAACCATTGCTGTGGTTACCCCGCAACTTTGACTGGTTCTTCAAATAAGTTTGTGACTGCGCCTAACATCACAAAAATTGATATTATAATACAATACATAAGAACATAAGAATTTATGCTGAGTTTACCTGAAGTTTTTCACTAGAAAAAAGGTCACGAGATATATCCAATCGTCTGGATCTTTAATTTCATCAGACCTATTCTATAATGCTTCCTCCTTAGTAGCATATGCTTTGAATTTTTTAAGCAAGGCACTCCTAAACCCATTGAGTCTCTTAGACATTGCGTACTTCAACCATTTCAGTACATGGGGCTCACTAACATTGATGTCAAACTTGGTCTGAAGAGAGCAATAACGTACATGCATTTAACTATCCAAGGTATTATATATCATTTTCATATGGAAGTATGAGAAAACATAAAAAGATATGAAGGGCATTACTGTGATACGAGCAATCATTTGTCTTTCCACATCGTTGGGAACTTTTATCCAAGTAAGAACTCTAACGGGGGCATAGTTCCTCACCACAATTCCTATCTCACTGCTCAACTTTGTTACATTTACTCCTGTAGGTACTTTGTCTTCCTTGTTGAAGTCTACATGCAACTTTGAATTGGCTATTTGTATTAGTCTTTCACATCCAACTCCTCTAGATTTCCCTCTCACGTTCTTTGCCACAACATTGCCTACAAATTCAAACTAATTTCTATATCTAATTAATATCTTATCATAAGAACGGTCAACATGGTTGTAAACCAAAATGTATTCTTAAAAGTCAACCAAACTTTGGAGACAATATTAGAATTGTAAGTAAATATTTCAGTTTAATTAAGTTAACCAATAGTAGCCATTTTACCTCTGTCTACATTAGTTTGAGGAGTCGGTTTAGAACTCTAATTTATCCCAACATCATTTGCACGTCTAGCTACGGTCCTTCTTCTACCAGGAGCCATCTTCGGAATTTGCAAACATCAACAGAAGAGAAAAAAAAGGCCAGTGAGATTTAAGTCACTTTATACATACCATCTGAGTAAATTGGATCAGTAAACACATTAAATCATACATATAATTAGTAAAGAGTACATATAAGCATACGTTCATACCATCAAAAGCTGTTATTAGAATCACTCATTAAATTATCTTCATTATTAGTACAATAATCAATCAATGTTTTATCTTCCTCTTCAAGCTATATCAAAAGAGTAAATAGTGCAATAAAAAATTCATAAGCCCCACCAAACAAAAGGTTACATACAACTCAACTCAAGAGGTCAAGTCTTCACAGTAAACCAGTAGACAACAAATAAAAAACAAATTGAAAACAAATATTAGCATAGAGATCCAATAGTATAAACAGTTAGTGCATATTCTTGAGGAAACTCAGGCAGCATGTAGATATATCAGCACAAGAAAAAATTAATTGCAGGAAAATGTAAAAAAATGAAAATCAAGGAGAAAATAATTCTCAGACTCCATCCAAATAACTTCCATTCAACATCCATTTCTTTTCATTCTTTAACTCTTTATTTCCATTTTTTTGTTTTTATCCAAATAAAGCAACAAAAAACTCCAAGTCATTGACCCAAAAAATAAAATTTAAAAGCAAATCAAATCTTCGTGACTACATGCAACACACTAACACAGTAAATGATGCAATCCGTACAATCTGAATCTTCCAATTAAGCTTGAACAACTCAAAATAACTTTAGTAATGTACACATTCAAAATTAAAAAACCAAACTCAAAATAACTTTAGTAATGTACACATTCAAAATTAAAACAACAAACTCAAAATCTTTACTTAATAGAAGATAACGCGTACTCCACAAATTGTATGAAAATCATTCAAGAAAGAAAACCCGTAATAAGACTAAACCGAAAAGAATGCATAGTTCACAAATTGTATGAGAATCATTCAGATAAAGAAAACCCATAATCATACTAAACCGAAGAGAAATCACTTGAAATTTTTGTAACTTTAAACATAAACAAGAAAATCTTTACTTACTAGAGGTTAGGGAGTGATGGGTTTGAAGTTTCTGAACCATGACTGGGTCGTATTGGATGAATGAAGGAAGCCGAGTAGTAGAATTGAAAGATGAAGCTGTGTGGAGAAGAGAAGAGATGAGGTTCTTCAATTGGGAAATTGGGAATTAGGGATTGGGAAAAGGCATGGTTTATATAGGTTAGGATTTTTTATATATAACTTTAAAAAGTAGGCTTTTATTTAGTTGTTTAATTTTTAAATATAATTATATTCGGCAAACAAGTAAATTTAGAACTAAATATCTAGTTGCAAAAAAATTAGCATTAGTTGCCTATGTTTTAGGTTTGGCGGGAACAAATAATTTGGGGGAACAAGAATTGTTCAAGTTAAATTGGCGACTAAACCAAATTTAGTTATTGTATATGATTTTTTACAACTATTTTTAATATGAACAAAAAAATTTGTTGCAAAAAATACCTTGGTCTCTTGTAATTATTGTCCAAAAATGAGATATTTCGGTAATTTTATTATTCTATAACTAATCATAATAGTTACTAATAAAATCCTAATTATTCGTTACTAATTTAGCTACTAAGGGCTAATTGCAAAAAATTGTTTTTTGTAACCAGTAGAGATGGCAATGGGCCCGACATTTTCGGGTACCCGGCCCGGCCCGGCCCGAAAGGGGCGGGCTTTACCCGAGGTTGGCGGGCTTGGGCTTGGGCCTGGGCTTGATTTTAAGGCCCGACCTCGGGTACGGGCCGGGCATGGGTATATCTTTAGGCCCGGCCCGTCCTGAAAATTTTAGTATTAATTTTACTAATTTACCCTTATACTATATATTTAATTACAATATTATCCTCTCTCTATATATATATATATATATATATCCATTTTTCCCAAACCCTAACCTCAATTTTCATCCCATATTAAAGGTTTAACATGTTAAAATTGCCTTTAAATGAGTTAGATGGGTTTAGTTCAACTTATTAAAGTGGATTTCACCATAACATATTATGCACAGCTGAAAAGTTAGTATAATCAACTATTATGGAGTTTTAATTGCTCACTTATTGCTTAAATTATTTGTGAAAATAGCTTCAATTAATATTTAAAAACCATTTCTAAAATTAAAAATATAAAAAAATTTGAAATTTATTAATATTTAAAAATAAACATTATTAAAAAAGGCGGGCTTGGGCCGGGCCTGCGGTTATAAAAAACCCGTCGGGCCGGGCTTGGGCTTTGCCTATCATACCTGTAGCGGGCTTGGGCCTGTGTCATGAGGTCGGGCTTGGGCCTGGGCCAAAGGGTACCCAGTCCCGACCCGGCCCATTGCCATCACTAGTAACCAGTAATGTAGATGCAAAATCTAAAATTTTAGACGCAAATTGTGAATTTATTAAGAGAAAAAACCACCCGCTAAAAATGGTAACTAAATTCATCAGTCACTAAGGCAAACTATTTTGTAACTAGCAAAATAGTCATAGAAAATTTAGTTCAGACACCAAATGTGGGAGCATGTGGACCCCAAAATTTTATTCCTCTTTGGCTGACCAAGAGCAATCTAGTTGGTAAATGTAGGCTTTCTGCAACTAATTTTGGCTAGTTGCTAAAAAATTGGTTGCATAATATAGTTTTTCTTATAGTGATAGTAACTCTCTCTCCACTTGAACAGAAGTGTTAGGTGTAAAGTCGATAATAAAATCAGCTAACACTTGAGATTTTATGGCAGTGCATGGCTAGAAGGAGACATCATATTTGCTTAGTTTGACAGTCCAGTGGGTGAGTCGACCAGAGAGTTCTGGCTTATGCAATATCTTCTTCATTGGGAAAGTAGTTAGGACGACTATTCAGTGACATTGAAAATATGGTCTTGAGTTTGCAAGTTGCGATGATCATGGCGAGTGCAACTGGTTGTAACTAGACTTGGAAAAACGGGTCCAGACCTGCAAGTTTACCCTATACCCGGGAAAAAAACATATAGGGTGCAAGTCCTTGAAATTGAACCCTTTTTTTTATACCTGTACCAGGCCCGACCTGTTTTGCCAACGGGTTAGGCAGGTAAACCCGTGGGTACTCGTTTGTGTAAAAAAATAATTAAAACAATTTTTTTCATTCCCCCAAATCGCAGTATCAATATTCAAAATCCCTAACTTTTCTCTCAACACTTTTGCGCCTCCATTCCACTCCACTGCCTAACTCGAACTCACTCTCAATCTCTCATCAATCTGCTCTCTAGACTCCACTCCACTGTTAGTTTGTCACTCTCAAAGGCAATGGAATCTCTCATTAATTTCCAGGTCAGTTTCTTCTCTGTTTTATTGTTTTCGGGCTGGCTTTTATTTTTGTGTTTTTGTTGTACCCTTTTCTAGGTTGGTGAGAAAGAAGATGGGATTTGGTTTGGCAGACAAATCTATGGTACAAAGTGGGTAGGCCACTGCTAAGTATTTTCTCTTTATTACATTACAGTCTATTTTAGACTCATTCCAGTTGAATGATAGTTAAAGGGTCTCCAATGGATGTTATTCACTTTTAGTTGTGTAACATTCATTTTAAAACTATTTAAAATTTCTTCTCTGTTTTAGGTTTTGCTTTACAACCTTTTTCCACTTTTTGAAAATTCTAAACATGCATTATTTGATGATTTTTGTCTAAAAAGGCTGAGCACCAGCTGCAAGAAGCGGGCCGTCATCATCCTACTCTGGATCACTTAGTCCGCGGGATGAACATTTGCTGCTCAAGAATGTTTTTTGTTGAACATTTGATTATGTATTTGTTTTTTTTTTTTTTTTTTTTGTTGGTATTTTTAATTTTTAATTTTATGTTATTGACTTATTGTGTTTGTTTATGTGTATTAGTGATTATGTATTTGTTTATTTTGGTTAGTATTTGTAGTTTTGTATTATATGTTATTGAATTATTGTGTTTGTTTATGTGTTATTTGTTTATTTTGGTTCGTATTTGTTTATATTCTAAATTGAATTGAATTTAGAGTAGTTGATTTTGGGGGTGTAATTGTAAAGAATTAAAATTGTAGGATTTTGGGGGTGTAATTATCATAATTAAAAACTATCGGGGGTGAAATTGCAAGATTAAAAACTGGAGAGAGAAAAAAGGGCACCCGCGGTTCCACCTGTACCCACATAGGGTAGGGTACGGGCCCAATATTTTGGACCTTTATAACTCGACCCATATTGGGCCTGTACTTGTGGGACCCGTACTTGTATTGACCCAACCCCAACCCCAACCCGACCCACTCGCCCGTTTTGCCAAGTCTAGTTGTAACGTGTTTCAGCATTGAGCAAGGACTTGCTGACATAATAGCTAGACTAGTAACTGTCTTCCATCTTCTTTGCGAACAAACACAACAGAGACTATTGTTCCAAAGACTGCGAGGTAGGTGAACAACCGCTCTCCCACTTTAGGCTTGAAGTAGATGAGGCGAGGTAAGATACCTTTTCAATTATTGCAATGCCTCTTCATAGGCTCTGGTCCATTCAAATTTTTTTTACTTGCGTAGAGTGGCAAAGAACGAGTGACACTTGTTAGCAGACTTTGAAATGAACTGGCTTAGAGCAGCGACCTTTCTAGTAAGATGTTGGATGTCTTTGATACATGTGGGAGAGGAGATGTTTATTACCACATGGATTTGATTAGGGTTGGCTTTAATACCGCGTTGAGTCACCATGTAGCCAAGGAACTTATCCGAGGAGACTCTGAATGAACACTTAGCCGGATTTAACTTCATATTATATTTCTTCATAACTTCAAAGGCTTGCTTGAGGTGATCAAGGTGTTGCTTAGCGACAAGTGACTTGACCAACATATCGTCTATGTATACCTCTATTGAATCTCCCATCGATCTAGTGAACATCTTGTTGATAGAGGTGGAAAAGTGGCACAACGTGGCGCAATTTGCGGGTTGGGCCGAGTCGAGCCCGCCAACAAGTACTGGCTGGGTTAGGCCTGTCTTTTTTAAAAAAAGGGCCAACCCAGTCCGACCCGATAACCATAGCCCGGCGGGTTTTTGTGCGGGCTGAGTCGGGTCGGCCCACCAAAAAAATTTAATTTTTATTTTATTTTTTAATGTTTTTGTCTTTTGTGTAATTTTTTTCGTTAACTTTTCAAATATCAATTCAATTAAATTAATTTTTTTTAGCTAACACTTCAAATACTAATTCAATTTTAATACAATTAAATTGTAATATAAGAAAAAATAGATTTATTCATTTATCAAAAAACGAAATAAGAAATAAGAGATTATAACAATTATTGCCTCGTTAAAAACCTTACCAAGAAAAACCTGTGGGCAACCAGTCGGGCCTGACGAGTTTTTTTTTAAAAAAAAATCAACCCACAAGGCCACCAGGCCTGCCTACCTGGGCTAGCTTAAGGGCCAAGCCCGCCCTTAAGCTGGGCTCGGGTTCAGTCGGCCAGGTTAGGGCTAACCTGCCTAACTCGGCCCATTTTTTCCACCTTTACTTGTTGACGAGTGCTGATCGATTGTGCCAACATTCTTTAGGCCAATAGACATGACCTTATGATAGTAAATGCTTTTCTCAGTGATTAAGGTTGTCTTTTCTTGGTTGTCCGGGTGTATAAAGGTTTGATTGTAGCCTGAGAAGGCGTCCATAAAGCTGAGCAACTCATGACTGACAGTGGTGTTGACTAGCATATCGATGTGAGGTAGTGGAAATGAGTCTTTGAGGCAAGCTTCTTTTTTTTTTTTTTTTTTTTTTTTTCCTGGTGAAGTCTATACAGAGTTGCCACTTCCCATTCTTCTTTTAGACGACGATGACATTAGCAAGCCAGTCGGGATAGTGCACCTCGTGGACTGACCCAATGTTGATCAACTTCTCAACTTCTTCATTAATCACTCGGTTTCGCTTGGGGGTGAAGTTTTTTCTCTTTTGCTTCACTGGAGAGTAGTCTAGGTCTATGTGGAGTTGGTGAACGATCGCATCGGGGATGATCCAAGTCATATCAAAGTGAGACCAAGTGAAACAGTCATGGTGTTGCTTGAGGAAGTCTATGAGTTTCTTGCAAATGCCTGGTCTCAAATGGGCCCTAATCTGAGTCTTTCAGTCTAGATAGTTTAAATGAATCTAGACTTCATCAAGTTTTTCCATGGTTGGTTGGTTCGGCTCAACTCTAACAACCGAGTGAGACTATAGTTGCTATAAAGTGGAGTACTTAGCCTTGAAGGTGTTTTGGTATCACTTTCATGAAGTTTTTTTATGACTTCCTATTTCTTTCACTCCCTACTTAGTAGGGAATCAGATGACTTGGTGGAAGGTAGATGGGGCTGCTAGCATGTTGTGCAGCCATGGTCGGCCAAGAATGACATTGTAAGGACCATGAAGATGGTTTGGAGGTTGATTTCGCTTGTCTAAATTGGAAGGGTGATGTCCCTAATTGTATACTTCTGTTTGGAACTGAACCCGATGAGGATAGTGGATCGTTGGTTGATGCTTGACTCATATATTTCCATCTCTTTTAGAGTGTTCAGGAATAAGATGTTGGTCGATGAACCATTATCCACGAGGAATCTCTTGATGAGGATGTTCGCAATTTGGAGGGAGACTACAAGGGTATTGTGAGGATTGACGAGCCCCATGGTTTCATTATCAATTAAGGTTATGGTGTGGTCAATTGGCACTTGCGATGGTGGTTGGGATGAACGAGCCTCTGGGTTGACTGAGGCTCTAAGGTGTCACTTGGCAGAGGAGTAGCTAATACCACTGACTTTAGAACCACAAGAGATGACATTGACAGTCCTTTTTGGAATGGGTTTTACTGGTGGGGGGTGTCTCAGCGGTCTTGCTGAGGGTACTCTTCTCTTTCTCGACTAGGAGGTCTTGAAGGTGACCTCTCTTAAATAACTTTGCGACCTCAAGTCCGAGAGCAATGCAATCAGCAGTGTTATTACCATGATCATTTTAGAAGGTGAAAGAATTTATGCTTAGAAGGGGTAAAAATGGTGTGAAACATGGAATAAGGTCATATTACATGTTATTGAAACTAAAAGGGTGAATTGTTACCTTTTATACTTTACAACTTTTGTAACTTGAAAAGAAGTTTAAGATCTTCAACAAATTTGATGAAAATCGTCAAAGTAAAGTCTACACCAAGATGAAGAAGAAACGACTAGAGAGCCGAATTTTAGACCTTAGGTGAGATATTTTTCAATTGAAAAATTAGGTTAAAATTAGGGATTATCGAGTATTTATATACAAGGACGTTTTTGCAAAAAATTGAAATTGTTGTCAAGTTCTTTGAATTAATATAAATCCTATATTAACCCTTAATAGTAATACAAATTCAATAATACTTTCAAGTCCTTGATATTATTTCAATTTAATATTAACTCTTAATACTAAATCATTATGGATCCTACGTCCTTGAAACAATTTCAATTTAATATAAAATCCTTAATATAACATCCTTGATTTAAACAAATTTATAATCAAGGTATATAAAATAATCCCATTTAATATTTAACCCATTATTGAATCCAATTAAATAATATATATTAGTCCATTATTGAATCTAATCCAATAATGACCAAATTACCTTATTACCCTTGGTAAGTGTTAGCTTTCCATGAGTAATCATTTCTCACAAATACATTAATTCAGATGCTCACGTTTACTTTCAAACATTATTAACCTTTAACGATATGTATTACTCTCTCTTCTCATACTTGGTTTTTATGTGTGACCACTTAAGTTCACTGTAACCTAGCCGTGGGTCCAATACCGTATTCTGATATGTTTCACCATAACTCTTTATGATCGAAACTCCCACTGATTATGTTAAGCATCTAGCAATGCTCCATAACCCCTAAGCCACAATGAAGATAATCTCCAATGAACCTTTTTTCAATTGTACGTTCCATTTTGTAAAATCCCTCAATTGTCTAATCCTGATTAAGAATGGGTTCATGGTATGTCAATCAATACGATGGAACGTGTCATCATGAAACTTCTTTTCATATGATAGTTTTCATTCTTTGGCCAAAGATTTTCCTTTTCCAATGTTTATTGACATTCGTCTAGGAACTCAAGACCAAACTATTTCGAGTCAACGAATCCCATTTTGACCATCATTTCTCCTTGCACATGAATAACATATGACCAAACCGGTTTCTTACACAAAACATGACTAGTCTCATATTTATACACTATATGAACCATATGCATCCTACGTCGAATCCAATTGTGATGTTTTAGGTCTAAGGATTAGTGTTACACTAGTACGATCCTACGATGTATCATTGACCACATTCTAAATGTCCATGTGATTTATCGTATTTGGTCATATTCGATAAACAGTTCATTAACCGTTTATCCATGTTAATGCCCTAGTGACATAACTCTTATAATTACCCACACTAATACCTTCACATGATATTCAATGGAGACATTCAACATGCCTATGCAATGTTATTGCCCAATTAACATTACTTACGTAGGGAATGCTTCGATGATTTGATCTTCTAAAGATTTGTATCATCTGGACATTTCACATGCATTATAAATAATATAAATGAAGTAGTAAATGACATGTGAAAACATAACTGTTTCTTTTATTAATAAAAATATTTACAAGATACAATGTCTTGGAATCGATAACACGATTGGTTCTTAGGGCATATACTAACAAAATGTGATGTGGTCGTTGAGGTTAGTTGTGCCGTCATAGAGTTTCATGTTGGGGAATGAGAACTTCTTAGGCATCTCCAGGAGGGCTATTGAGTCAACAAAGGGTAAATCAATGTAGCTTTAAGGTAGACTCTTCTTAATAGGGGTTGGCATTACAAGAATACGTTGGATCATCGCTTCCATCACGGTTAGTCTTTTGGCCAATGCTTGTTCTATGGGAGTTTCGGTAGAGGTGAATAGGCTGGCACTTGTAGTTGTTTGTAGTATGGGAGTACCATTCGACACGGCATGCAGGGTTATGCCGAGTGGATTCGACTAGTGGAAGGGTCTAGTTGCTGATTGCAATAGGGGGTGTATTTGTGGGAGTATGAATGCTGAGGTTGTCTGGTATGGTTGGAGCGGAGTCGATTGGACGAGTGATTTTGGGCCCGTATGAGGGTGGAGAGGTTGAGTTGACACGGCTAGGTCTGTGATGGGGTTTGCTGGAGTCAAACCATTGTTGATGGTCGACTAAAGGAGGATTGGTTTGTAGGTGTTACAAATGATTGCATCGGATCAACTAGGACATGAAACCTAGCGTCGTGATGTTGACCCGGTGTGAAGTTAAAGGAGTAAAACTGGTTTATATTTTCTTGGAGGGTTTGGTTTTCCGCTCAGATGGCAGCGTTCTTAACTTCCAATGCTTTGTATCTGTCAGTGTTCTTTAGCACTTGTGCGGTGAGAGTGGCAATCTGAGCATGACGTCAGGTGAAGGGGTTTAAGTGTTTCCAGTCATGGTAAGGGTCATCTATGCAGAGCATGTCGTTATTGGCCAAATGATTATCAAGGCCCCATGGTGGGCACCAAACTATAGATGGTTAAATCAACGATTGAATTGAACGAGGATGATTTTGTGAGGACGAGGCATTGACAATCTTGTAGACCTACTGGGACAAAGAAGAGTAAAGGCGAAGGCTCGAGGGACACCGATGTAGTGTCGGCCATAGGCACTTCGACGCTTAAGTCAACACAGTTGAGGGGAATTTAGTAATGCTGAGAGCGGGAAAGGGTTTACAGGGAGTGTTTGGCTATGGCGTGACTTATCAGCGTAGAGTGGTCGAGGCACGACTTTACAACAATCACAGAAGTAGAGTTAGTCGAGACTAGGCTCTATAGTAGGGAAAGGTGGTGGTTCTTGGGAGCAAGAACTTAGTGAACAAGAGAGAGGGGTTGTGATTGAATTAATAATGAGAGGGATGACCTCTGTTTATATAGTGAGCTGAGGAAGCTTGGGTCATTGTAGAACTAAGCGTTCTTGAAATTGGAGTTTGAGTAAACAGGAAACTCGTAATACTAATCCATGAAGGATCAGGTGCACTAGTTCATGTAAGATTATGAATCTTGGATGGACTAGGAAGTGCGTGGGACTTAGAGTCCTATTCTGGAATGAATACAAGCTGATGGGCTGGAGCCTGGTTTAGCTTCAACTTGTAGAAATGCCCGACTTGTGGAGTGGCCCAAGGTGTAGGTTGTCCCAGTTCATAGGGTGGTCTTGATCATAGAGCGATCCAACTTGTAGAGTAGCCCAGCTCGTGGATAGGGCTGACTCGTGGTGTGGACTAACTCGTAGAATGGGTCAACCTATGGAATGAATCTTCTTACAAAATGGGTTATCCCACAGGATGATCTTTCAATAAGATGGATTTAAGTGTGGGCTCAACCGAAATTGGGCTATGGCACTAGGTCATGTAGTGTTTATTTCGTTATTGGGCTTGACAAGGTCTAGTACAATTTTTGGCTCATACATGTTTTGTTTGGAACTAGCCCCATACCAACAAGCATATCAGCATATGAGACTGCTTTTATTTCCATGAACCAAGCAATTAGTATGAACAACAAAAAATACAGTAATAAAATACTACACAATTTTGAATTCTGTATTCATTTTTTTTTTTATTAATTAAACAACTTTGACTCTTGTATTCAATTTTTATTTATTTATTTTTTTTATTTTATATTATTGTAAAGCTATACGGACACAAACAATAGACAAATAGAAAATTTTAATGTAAATGCTTTGTAATCTTCAAGTAAACCATATTATTGGTCTCTTTTATGGTAAATACATATCGTGATGTATTGAAATAAGCTACGTTAATGGTTGCTAGATTTTAATTTACTCTAATCTCATATAATTAATAAGCCATGTTATCGACAATTAAACGAAAACATAATGGTAGCAGAAAGATTAAATGGGTCGTCTCTTGGCCAACTTTCGCCATCTTCTTTGCTTTTGTTTTCTATTTTTTCTTTCTGTTAGTGGAGCCAGAGACTGGCTGATATCGCCAACATGCGGTGGAAATGAAGCCACTCATGCCTGCATCCAAGAGCTCTCCTTTTACTAGTAAAGGTTAATTTTTCTTTCTTATAGCAAAATACAATACGTATTGCATGTCAGTTCAATATAAAGCTCATTCTGACAGTTACAATTCTTTTTCCGGGACCCCGCTCACCACTTGCGCTATACCAATTCAAAGCTTGCTCTCTCTTTTTGTTCTCCTATTATTGATTTATTTGAAGGGGCTGAACTTTCTCTGAAGAAGAATCCAATTGGGGCCGACAATTACGTATAAAGTGGTTATGCGTCTTGAGAACTGATGAGAAAATATTATTTCGTTAAAAAGGTCTGATATAGAAAATTATTTCTATTAACTAATTAATATAATGGTAGGAGACTTAATTGTTCAAATTAATTCATTCGATCGCCTTTAATACCACCATGATTTCACCAAAAAAAAAAAAAGAACATGTGTAAAATTAAAAATGAGATCCAGATTCATGATCGCGAGGAACAAAGGTAACAATTAAATACTATTCATTACATAAAAGGAACTTCATTTACTGATATATAGAAAAATAAGGAGTGGTGTTATATCCTATATGTACAAAATAAATAACAAATAATGTTTGCAAACTGATGTAGCACCATGTCGTTCATCTATATTATAAAGTATTTAATGAGATAACTCTTTTATAATATTCATCCATTCTCCTCAATACTTATTTGTATAAGATCAGTTTGAACCTTTAGTATTATTCAAAATAAAGATGTCTAATTAACTACTTATGAAGTTTGACAGTTTGCTTAAGATTCTTAGATATATATTTAAGAGATTCTGAGTTTGATTCTCATGATTACTAATAAGAGTAGTTATTGGATACTTATAGGCTCTTAACTTTAGAACCCTAGAGAATAGTCGGATGTGCACAAACTGAGTTGGACACCCTTCTAATTAAAAATAAAAAAATCGGTCTAACTGCTTAAAAGTCCAGGGGAGACGTCATCTCAGAAAAGTCTATAGCCCAAATTTACTCCAGGCATATAAAACTAGAAACATAAGCCACTATTTGTTCCGAATCTGAATTTTCTCGAAAAGATCAGTCGTAGGAGTTAGATAGCAATTTGGATTTGGAATATATTTGTCAACTAAACTAAACTCCCTGTGGACTAAGAGACTGGCAGTGAGACTCAGTCAAGGTCTTTGGCCTTTAGTTCAACTACAAATTTTCACTCGGTATTTTATGGCCTCACACGAAAGTTACACATATATCTCTCCTTCTATTTCTATATTATGAACAATGCTTTTTCACTAAACTAGAATCATATATATTAAAAATGGGAGATTTCCTTCGTTTCTTGCCCAGCTTTTGCCATCTTCTTTGCTTTTGTATTCTTTTTGTCTCTTTTGTTTATGGAGCCAGAGAACTGGCTGATGATCTTTCTACTTATAAAGGTTAATGTGCTTTTTTAATACAATGCAATGACTACCTCATATGCATACATGAACTTGTGGTAGTATAAATACCACCTTAGTATCATAAACTTTCTTCAATATAAGATAAACTAATTCTGCGTTTACAATTATTTTCAGGTGCTCGCGCTCTCCTTTCGTCTGGACAAGGATTAAACTTCCTCTGAAGAAGAGCCGTCAAGATTACGTTGTCACGTTGGGTTTGGCACACCTAAACTTGATTTATCCTTAATGTTCGACTCTGGCAGTCCTACTACTTGGATCAATGCAAACCATGCATTACTTGTAACCAAATGAACCCATTTTTGATCCTTTCCAATCTTCAACATTTTCCAGTTGTATTTCTGGTAATTGCCCAGCCAATAAATCCTACCACGACAAGTCTTATTCCACTGGAATACTGTACACGATACCTTAACCTTATCTAATGGGGTGTCTTTTCCTAACTTGTGATTCCTTTGTAGCCATAATAACAGTGGATTCCAAGGATTTGCGGGGTTGCTTGGCCTCGGTTAAGTGATAATTCCTTCATAGTCAAACAACCGAAACTTTTTCCCAGCCATTGGTTACTGTCTCCCATCCTTAGAATCCTCCACTGGGTTTCTTGCTTTTGGAGATGAAGCATTTGCAGCTTGCAGTCCTCAATTTCGTGTTCCACTTGTAGCAGGTCCAAATGGGTCGATCATTACTATGTCGACCTTGTTGCTATAACAATTGGCGAAAAGAGACTGCAAATGCCTTCACATGATGTTTCATCATCGTCATCGAAGTCATATTAGACTCAGGAACCCCATCAGTCACTTGCCTCAATCAGTTTATTCAGAACTTAGCTCTTCATTTCAGGAGTTGATGTCAGAATATGGTCCCTTTTATCCATCTGGGAGTATGACGTGCTTTAATCTTGAGGGGCACGATTTAAGCACTACAAAATACCAACTATCACACTACAGTTTGGTGATTCCTTGGACTTAACGTTGGGCTCTACTTCTGTTGTTTTAATTGAGAATTCTAATGCCTGCTTGGCATTTATTGGAGATGATGAAACAATTATCGGTACTCATCAGCAACGGGATTTGAATATACTCTACGATATATCAAATAACAAGTGGATTTTCTCTTTCTAAGGGTAGTTGCAGCTATTAATTAATGTCAGTGACTCAGTGATTCGTGTAACGATAAATGAATAGAAACATCTAAGAATCAATCGAGATGTTTTAGTAATAATTAAGCATTTAATTATGCACTCGAAACAATTGATAAGTAAATGTACTCTTCTTTCGCTATCTTCTATGTTTATCTTCCTCTGTAACAGTAATCCGTTGAAGAATTCTTTCTTCAATTTTATTGTTCCTACTCACTTCCTGTTTATCTGTGTATGTAGGGTTATTTTTTTGTTGAATTGTTGGTTTTATGCCAAAATTAGAGGAACTTCCTCGTTATAGGAACCCAAAGGCCTGCAGCCCATCAGGGGATTGATCCTGTTCCCTTCATTTTCTCTATTAATATTTAAATTCATAAATACACCCATCACGTATACGTGATCCACGAGTCTCGATTAATTTCTTTCGTCACTCTTTTTTTTTTAGTATAAACTCAGAAGAGTTCACCTTCACTGCATTTGTTATGCCTGAGAAAGTGGGTTGACGCAAAACCCAGTCAGCATAAAAAGTTAGAGCTTAGGTAGGTCAGCACCAATCAGAGGCGCCACGTCACACAATGACAGGGACGGCATGCTCCTGTCAAGGCAGTGGGTGCGCGTCAGACCAGCCAGGAGATAGAGTGATTCCACGTGTCTGATCTCTACACCAAATCGCGTAAATCGCTTTAGAAGGTGGGTAATGGGACATAAGAGGATTTGTCCGGATAATCCTACCAACTCACAGATTTGTACTTGACCCAGCCTACTATAATTGGGAGCTCCTCTCTCATTTGGGGGATTAGCTAATCTCTCTAAAGAAAAATATCATTCTCTCTCTCGTGTAACATTGTAAGTCAGTCCGCTGAACGCGACCTAACCATTATTATTAATACAAAATCAGTGGGCGTAGGATTCGTTTCTTTGAGCATTCGAACCACTTTAAACGTTGTCTCTATTGCTTTTACCTCTCACTCTCTCATCCACATGTGTCTTTTAGGCTAGCTCACATTTCACACGTACGTTTGGTTGGTGTCAAAATCACGTATCAACACATTCAACTTAATAGAAAAATCAAATGAGTGTTCAATGAATTGTCTCAGCAAAAGAAGAATATATATTAGCTTACAAATAGAACTAGTTATATATCATGATTAGTCAAATTTCATTTGTTTTACAATTAATCTTTCCAAGACATTAACCAACAAAAACCCTTATAAATCAAAGCATCGAAAGTCACTTAATTCAATATAAATTATTCCTATTTTAACTTAATACAGTATATAGTAAAAGGGGCTTAATTGTTCAAATGAATTCTTTATAGTTTATCTACCTGTAGTGCAAAAATCTACTGTCCTGAATAGGGTCTGATTCCGTGAGGTTGAGGCCACTGACAATACGCTAGACCAAGAGTCTTGTCGAAAGCTAGGACTACGGTGGAGGCGTCGGTTCTTGGGAGCAAAACTTTATAGCAAATAGATGATTTTGAGTAGTGTGATTGACTATGGGAGATTGCTCCCTAATGGAGGGCAAGCTCTGTTTTTATAGTGAACCAAAGGGGTTAGAATCCTAGTAGGACATTGAGTCCTCTTTTTGGGAGATAATCTCTATCAAGAAAGAAATATGATTTATTCACCTTATCAGATTAAGTTTAATAGTTTAAATAAGATTTGGAATCTTAGTAGGACACTAAGTCCTATTTGGGAGATAATCCCTTATCATGAAAGAGATATGATTTCTTGACCTTATCAGATCAAGTTTAATAGTTTGAGTAAGATTTGAAATCTTGGTAGTAGAGGAAATAGAATGGGATTCTGATTTCCTATTTATAGACTATTGTAGGCTAATGGGTTAAAACACAGTTTAGCTTAACTTATAGGATAGCCCAACTCATAGAGTGGGTAGGTCGCAATGTGATTTTAAGCGTAGGCCCAATCGGGATTGGGTTAAGGCCTTGGGTCGTGACATGTTTATTTTGTTATTGGGTCTCGTCAAGCCCAAGACGATTTTTGACCCTAACAGTTAGCCCCCCACTCTCTAAGTTAAAGAGTATTTAGCTTAGAGAGTAGATTTAATCAAATGAGTGCAAACTGAGCGGATTAGTGATAGCAGCTCGTTAGGTTGGATGGATCGTTGTGTGGATTGGGTAGATGACTTGTCGATTTGAGGTGTAAGAACCTTTCAACTGGTCTGGCCGACTGAATGTGTAGCTTTATGGACCAAGCAGGGCTGATCGAAGGTGTAAATCCGTGGATCGAGCAGGGTCGATTCGAAGGTGTAAATCCATGGATCGACAGGGCTGATCCGATGGTGTAAATCCGTGGATCGAGTAGGGTCGATCCGAAGGTGTAAATCTGTGGATCGGGCAGGGCCGATCCGAAGGAGTAGATCCGTGGATTGGGCAGGGTCAATCCGAAGGTGTAAATCTGTGGATTGAGCAGGGTCGATCTAAAGGTGTAGATCTGTGGATCAGGCAGGGCCGATCCGAAGGTGTAGATCCGTAGATCGGGTAGGGTCGATCTGAAGGTGTAAATCTGTGGATCGAGTAGGGTCAATCCACGGAATCCGAAGGTGTAAATCTGTGTATCGACAAGGCCAATCCGATGGTGTAAATACATGGATTGAGCAGGGTCGATCCGAATGTATAAATCCGTGGATCGGCTAGGGCCGATCCGAAGGTGTGATATGTGGATGAAGCAGGGTCAATCCGAAGGTGTAAATCCGTAGATCAAGCAGGGTCAATTCAAAGGTGTAAATCCGTGGATCGAGCAGGGCTGATCCAAAGGTGTAGATCCATGGATTGAGCAGGGTCAATCCGAAGGTATAAATCTGTGGATCGAGCAAGGTCGATCCGAAGGTGTAAATCCGTAGATTGGCAAGGCCAATCCGAAGGTGTAGATCCGTGGATTGAGCAAGGTCAATCCGAAGGTGTAAATCCGTGGATCGAGCAGGGTCGATCCGAAGGTGTAAATCCGTAGATGGAGCAAGGTCAATCCGAAGGCGTAAATCCGTGGATCGAGCAGGGTCGATCCGAAAGTGTAAATCTGTGGATCGGGTAGGGCCGATCCGAAAGTGTAGATCCATGGATTGAGCAGGGTCGATCCAAATGTGTAAATCCATGGATCGAGCAGGGTCGATCCAAAGGTGTAAATCCATGGATCGGGTAGGGTTGATCCAAAGGTGTAAATCCATGGATCAGGCAGGGCAGATCCAAAGGTGTAGATCCATGGATTGACGAGATCGAGCAGGGTCGATCCGAAGGTGTAAATCCGTGGATCGGGCAAGGTCGATCCGAAGGTGTAAATCCGTGGATCGGGTAGGGCCGATCCGAAGGTGTAAATCCGTGGATCGGGCAAGGCCGATTTGAAGGTGTAAATCCGTGGATTGGGCATGGCCGATCCAATGGTGTAAATCCGTGAATCGGGCAGGGCTGATCCGATGGTGTATGCCAAGTGGAGCTTGCAGTCGAGTCAACGTGATCGACTTGTAGTTGAAACCTTTGAGGGCTATGTGGCCCAGTCGGCATGACCGACTTTGTAGTTGAAAACATTCGATTGAAGTTGGAGCAGTAACATGCATGTTTTAAGCAAATAGTCGAATTGAGAGTTAATATGCATGATATGCATGTGTTATGGACTTAATAAAGAGTGAGCTAAATGGAAAAATGGGCTGCATGTATTTAAGTAATGGGCCAAATAGAGAAAGATTTAACCAAATAGAGTGATAGTTAAAAGGAGAAAATGACACATACCTTTCCCCTTCAAGTGCTGCCACCCATGCTTATTGGACCTAGTGGAGAGAGGGGTGTTACTTTCTATGTCGGAGCTGAACCAGTTGAAGTTGAGTGGGCACGTGATTCACTTTTGGGCTGATCCGAATGGGCACGTTAATATTGTATGTGCAAACCCAAATATCATTGAGTGGACTACTTATGTTGTTTAGTGGTGATGAGTTGTAGTGGGGAGTGGAAAGTTTGCAAATAGCAGGGAGCGTGAGGGCTTTTGTGACAGGTGTGCTGGAGATTGTGATGTGATGGTGGTTTGAGTTGATATGCATTGGTTGGGAAGGGGCGATGGTTCGAGTTTGGAGTTTTGGAATACGGTGGGGTAAGGAGATTAGGCGAGAGTGGGGTGGCATCACTTAAGTAAGTTTTGTTTGGGGAGTTTCTCTTCTTGTTTAGTAGATTACTGCTGTGTTTTTAGGATTTTACTGTGTGATTGGAGAAGCTGTTAAGGCGATTTTAGGAGAACAGATGGACGGGTTTTGGGTTTCAAAGTGGTGGCAAATCTCCGTGAAGTTGAATTGGGATTGGATCAAGGCTAGTCGAGTTTGAGTTACCTTCTAATGGAGCGGAGGTCCTGGAGATGCTGGCGTATTGCGGCATCTTCTTCAATGAACAAATTGATTGGTTTTGTGGCGGGTAATGTTGCAAAGCTCTGATGACGTTGGCGGACCACCTAGTGGTTTGATGATTAAAGTGAAAAGGCGCGTGCAGAGAGGTTAGAGACAGAAGCTATTGCCTTATCTAAACAGAGGATTAGAGAAGAGAGATTGTTGAAGCAAAGTCAATGAATCAAGTGGTTTAGGAACACTACTTTAAACTCGGACATATTATTATTCTATTATTAATTTAGAACAATAATATGAAGGTATTATTAATTTAGAACAATAATATGAGCTTCAAGGTCTTATACTACCCGCTGAATGGATATAATATAAAATAAATTACGATATGCCGAATAGATATAATATGGCATGTGAATAGATAAAACAAATGAAGAAAAAAAAAGAAAAAAAAAATTCTTATCGTGATGAGATTTTCTGATTAACATTGTTAGTCAAAAGGAGTTTTGTATTGCCTCCCATGTTGTAAGTCGTCGTTGGCAGATGATTGTCAGGGCCCCATGGTGGGCGCCAAACTGTAGATGCAAAAAATCTACCATCATGAAAATAGGGTCTGATCCCGTGAGGTTGAGGCCACTGACAATCCGCTAGACCAGGAGTCTTGTCGAAAGCTAGGACTACGGCGGAGACGTCGGGTTCTTGGGAGCAAGAACTTCAGGAGCAAATAGATGGTTTTGAGTATTCTAGATTGACTATGGGAGATTGCCTCCCTAATGAGAGGGCAAGTCTCTGTTTTTATAGTGAACCAAAGGGGTTAGAATCCTAGTAGGACATTGAGTCCTCTTTTTTGGGAGATAATCTCTATCAAGAAAGAAATATGATTTCTTCACCTTATCAGATTAAGTTTAATAAATAAGATTTGGAATCTTAGTAGGACGCTAAGTCCTATTTTGGGAGATAATCTTTATCATGAAAGAGATATGATTTCTTGACCTTATCAGATCAAGTTTAATAGTTTGAGTAAGATTTGAAATCTTAGTAGAAGAGGAAATATAATGGGATTTT
This sequence comes from Pistacia vera, assembly GCF_008641045.1. Classification (NCBI taxonomy): domain Eukaryota; kingdom Viridiplantae; phylum Streptophyta; class Magnoliopsida; order Sapindales; family Anacardiaceae; genus Pistacia; species Pistacia vera. Next base: position 555,563 of record NW_022195999.1, read on the forward strand.
GATTTCCTATTTATAGACTGTTGCAGGCTAATAGGCTGAAACCCAATTTAACTTAACTTATAGGATAGCCTAACTCATAGAATGGGTAGGTTGCAAGGTGATTTTAAGCGTAGGCCCAATCGGGATTGGGTTGAGGCCTTGGGCTATGACATGTTTATTTCGTTATTGGGTCTCGTCAAGCCCAAGACGATTTTTGGCCCTAACACTACCTAAATTAATTTCACTAGGAAAAAGAACATGTAAAATTAAACCATGATGAGCTCCTAGAATAAGATTCATGGTCACCAGGAACAATGATATAGGCAATATATATAGCTAATTCAGGACATTTAATATTTGAAATTACCTTACATAATCCGAATATATTTTCAAACATAAATTAAAACACACTTCAGCTGGCTATTAATTCCAAGAGCTTAATTAGGAGATAAATCTTTCCTTGATATTAACTTAGCTTAATTCGCTGCAACTACCGGGAGCAAACCCAAGTTTCCCTTTATCAAAATAATACTGCACATCTATTCCTCTTTGCTGAACATTCCCTAAGATACGACCAGAAAATCAATCATATACAAGAGTTTATAGTGATTCAACCTATGAACAGAAAGATATTCCCCCTGTTTGTTTAATTTTTTGAAATATTTTTTTTTATTATTATCCTATCATATCCTAAACTACAAAAAACGTGTTTGTTTTAATATTGGCTATTTAATTCAAAATCCAATCATATTCTATTCAACTCAAAACATTTAACAATTACCTTTCAAAATAAAAGTTATAAATTTACAAAAACATCCCCACCCACCCAAGTCATTATCGGTCGCCAGCAACCACCACTAGTCGCCGCTGTTGACCCCAGAACAATGCACAATCGGTCAGATCTGGCCGTTTTTGACTAGATCTACTATGGATCTAGCCAAAAATGGTCAAATCTATGACAAAAAATATGTCCGTTAGCAATAGCCAGATTTTGGCGTAGATTTGGCCGTTTTCGATTAGATACATGGTGGATATGGCCAGAAAAGGCCACATCGGCACACGACCGGCCAGATCTAGCTAGTCGTGCACCATTCCGACAACTGTTGACTACTGTTTGACAGTCGGTTGGGTGGGTGCAGATGTTTTTGTTAATTTATAAACTTTTATTGTGGGGGTGTTTAGCTAAATTAACAAATGTAGGGGTTAAAAAATAATCTAAATATTTTCAAAAAATATACCAAACACATTTTCAGAATCTTATCCTATTTGATTTAATCATATTCTATCTTATTCAGAATAGTTTTTCGAAATATCATATTTCAAATAATGTACCAAAGAGGCTTAATAATAATAACAATAATAACTCATTCTACATGGGGTGGGTCCACAATCATTAGGTCATGATCTATCTTTGAAGGATTGATTAAAGAGTAAACGACTTTTTCCCACCCAAATAATAGCTCAGTGACACTTTCTCACCCATAGACATTTAAAATATAATTTTATATTTCGTTTCCGATTCCAACATCATTACGACCCCACACAATCACCATTTTCTTCCCTAATCATCACTTACTAGAACTTCTCAAACCCTACTCTCGTTGACCCCACTAATCACTGGCAATCGAGCGATTAAGGTTTATGCAGTCGTCCCTCCCAAGTCAAATTCTGATTTATAAATCCCAACCACTAAAATCTAACCTTCCATCACCAAAAGACTTTATCCACTCTAAAATAAAATGTCATTAAACCATGATTTGGGTGGAAAAAAAGTCGTTAACTCTTGATTAAAAGGACTATTAAACCTCTTCTCACATTATGCTGCCTACGCACACTACTCTCCACTAATATTTAGGGTGCGTTTGGCCCCCTATTTCTATTTGTATTTGGAATTGGATTTAGGGGAAATGTGTTTGTTTCAGTACTCAGAGAATCATACTGTAAAAATTTGATTCCTGATGCAATAAATGACTGTTCTAACAAAAGCTGAGCTATTTTTTTTTTCTGCTTTTCCTCTTTCTTCCTTATTTTCTTCTTCTTCTTCCTTCACCACGGTAACACAGTTGAAGGCATTCAAAAACCCATCTCTTCTTTATTTTCTTCTTCTTCTTCCTTCACCACAATAACACAGTTGAAGGCATTCAAAAACTCATCTCTTCTTTATTTTCTTCTTCTTCTTCTTCTTCCTTCACCACAGTAACACAATTGAAGGCATTCAAAAACCCATCTCTTCCTTATTTTCTTCTTCTTCTTCCTTCTGCCTTCTCTACAGTAACACAGTTGAAGGCATTCAATAACTCATCTCTTCTTATTTTCTTCTTTTTTTTCCTTCACCACGGTAACACAGTTGAAGGCATTCAAAAACCCATCTCTTCCTATTTTCTTTTCGTCTTTCTTACCACGGTAACACAGTTGAAGGCATTCAAAAACCCATCTCTTCTTATTTTCTTCTCTTCTTCATCACCACGGTAACATAGTCGAAGGCATTCAAAAACCCACACGCTAACACATTTCAACGCATTCAGAAACCCACCATAACTTCATACCCCCACCGTGTTAGGAAATCCAGATCGTCATCCAATAGTGACCATCTTCTACATTACAACCAAAGGTAGACCATCTTCCACCTGCATTCAAACTCAATACCCAAAGAACCTGAAACTCCTCCTACCAAGATATTAGCGAAAAAAAAAAAAAAAAAAAAGCCACCAGCGGAAGAGGACAACGGCAAAACACCCCACTTCCAACCTCGACAGATCGAAAGCAAATCATTTCTTCTCCAACCACCTTCGATCGCCACCACGTTCGAGCACCACCTCCGGCATTGACAAGACTGCAGATCCACCAGCAAAATGAATGTTTTCTTCTCCAACCCGAGCCCACCACGATCGAGTGCCACCACCGGCGCATAGGAGCCCAGATCCAACACCATCATCGGCAAGAGGTCATCTAACCCGAGGCCACCACATTCTTTAAGCAGCAACGACGTTAACTACTGCATTAACCCGTGGTTGACCACCCTCCTCCAACCCCACACCAGTAGATCCGAATGATTTATTAAGGTAACCCATCGTCGACCACCTTCCTCCAACCCCACACCGGCAGATCCGAATGATTTGGTTTATGTTTTAGGATGCATTTGTGAAATATTTGCTTAATATTTGTTTTATTATGCATTTGTTTTGGGTTTAGTTTATATTTATTTTATTTTGAATTTGTATTGCATTTGATTATGTTTTACTTGTACTCAATGCAGTGTATGAATTTCATTAGTTGTTTTTGTTTATTCGTAGTTGGTTAGGTTGTAGTTAATATGGTTGTATATGGTTAGGAGTAATTAGTTTAGTTAGTTGAATTGGTTACTATAGTTACTATCAACTACAGTTAATTAACCATGGTTACTGGAAATTGTGGGTAGATTCTGTATCGTTATTTGATCGTAACAACAAATTATGATCATATGAACAAAAGTCATTATAATTTGGCTCGCCGTCGTAGGATCAATTACTACTTTTAGCAGAAGAGGAAGTTTCGATGTATTTCCAGACTTGGAGTTTGTCATACACCTTGTTGGTCAACACTGCCCATATCTTCCCCTGCATTAACGGCTTCAAGTAGTGTTGGATCGAACGAGGTAACGATTTATCTGTGTTTAGTTTATGAGGTTTAAATGTGCGTATGTGTGTTGGTAATGTGTTTGCTGATTATTATGGTGTTCCAATCTTGATTGTCGTTCTCACCGTATTGTTATTAGATGAGTAATAATGTGAACTGGTCCGCCGAGATGACCAACAAATTTCTGGTTCTGTTGTCTGAGCGGGCGAAAACTTCCCACAGTACTTCAATAAAAACAACAAATTACCAGGATATGTTGGATGACTTATCATCATTGGGTGGGAGGAGACTCAACTTGACACAATTAGCCTCTAAGTACTTTCGCCTGAGAAAAGTATATCAAGCATGGCGGAAATTGATTCAACACACAGGCTTTGGTTGGGATCATGAGTCGCAAACTCCAACGTGTCCCATACAGGTTTGGCAAGAATATATCAAGGTAAATTTCAAAAAATTTAATTCATATTAATCTATAACACCGTACTTTTACGATTTTTTTTGGGACTGACAGATATTAATATATGTTTATTTTTCATTACTAGCAAAACCCACAGGCGCAACAATTCTTCCATGATGGACTTCCTCACAAAGAGCTTTATGAAGTCATATTTGAGAAGCAAACTACCATAGGGAGATATGCGTACACATCTACTTCTCAACCGGTGGAGAACTGTACTTCTTCCAATCAAGGACTGGTTGAAATTGATGATAGTGACTTCGAACCTGATCTGGATGGAACGACAGGGGAAAAAAGGTCAAACACATCTGGTCATGCAAGATCGAGAAATAGGAGGAAGAGAAGGCAGCCTAGGACAGGCACTTGTGGATGTCATTGGCAGATTGACGGATGTGCTTGTGGAGAGGAGTATAGGATCGAGGGCTAGCAATTGCAGTGGAGATGAGGGGGACGAAGAGAACAATAGTGCTCCTTTTGATCCATTTTCCATGAGCCATTGTATTGACATCTTGACGGCCATACAAGTACCCACAGAGTTTTACATGTCGGTTGTCAAGTACTTATATCAAAATCCAGAGTGGCGGGAGGTATTCGTAAAACTCCTACTCGAGGAAAAGGCTAATTGGATTTATAACGACTTTCGCAATTTGTGGGTGACCTTGTATGTCCTAGGTGTTTGCCCATAGTTTTGTAAGTGCCAGTGGGCAGTTATTCCTTTTACGGCTAACCCAAACTTTTTTTAGCACCTTGATTTGAAAAATGTATCTAAATGTCTGCTACTATATGAACTTATTCATTGTGCTATTGTTTTATGTGAGATAACATGTTTCATATGAGTTTGGGATTGTAATTAGAATTAAAAGTTGACTGTTATATTTTGCTAAGTACTACAACAACTGTTAAATGTTGATCAATGTTTTACAAATGTACAAGTTTAAATGGTGTCGTCTAGGCGTCCAGGAAGAAGACAACGTATTGTAAATGACGAAGAAGAAATACTGATAGATATAACTGTTGCATCATACGTTGGAAACAGATAGGCGTCGCTTACGACATACATCCGTATTAACTGGTCATGATTACATGTTGGAAGTATTCAATGGTCATGATGATAGAATCTTTGACAAGTGCCGCATGGACAAAGACTGTTTTACAAACTTATGTTACATTTTGGCACAACAAGGGAAATTACGATCAACCAGGAGGATGAGTATTGAAGAACAAGTCATGATATTTTTGACAATCGCTGGTAAAAATGAGATAATCAGAACGATGATGGAGGATTTCCAACATTCGGATGAGACGATCTCTAGATATGTTGGCAAAGTTTGCGAGGCGATATGTGAGTTGAAGACAGAGTTTATCAAGCCACCTGACTTTAGTGATATGTTCCACTGGAAATATCGACCAACTGAAAATATTACCCTTTCTTTAAGGTACTTCTTCATTATGTTTTATATTGTGGGTAGTTAAGTTCATTATGTTATTAATGTTGATAGTTGGTTAACATTACTAAAATTCAATTTTGATGATAGAACTGTATTAGAGCCATTGATGGCGCACATGTGTACTCTTTGGTTTCACAGGAGTTTGGCGATAGGTACCGGAATCACAAAGGAACGTTGTCACAGAATGTAATGGTTGTATGCGACTTTAGAATGATGTTCAGTTATGTCGTCACTGGGTGAGAGGGATATACGCATGATTCAAGAGTTTTAAATTCAGTTTTTGATGATTCTAATTCTGGATTCCCACATCCTCCACCAGGTATAGGTATCTTCTTTACGTATTATAGTGTATTGGCTCCACTTTTAAGGCCCTAGAATTCAAATAACATGTGTTATTTTATTACAGGAAAATACTATTTGGTTGATACGGGTTATCCAAATAGAGAGGGGTTCATCGCCCCTCATAGGCGAATGGCTTACCATATTCATGATCACCACCGTAATCGGAGGGGGGCCACAAGAGTTGTCTAACTACAGACATGCATCACTCCGCAATGTTGTCGAGAGAACCTTTGGTGTTTTAAAAAAAAAAAGGTTCCGTATTCTCAATGGAATGAGCAATTGCCCGTTGGACAAACAAGGGAAGATTGTTATATCACCGTCGTAATCGAAAGGGGGCCACAAGAGTTGTCTAACTACAGACATGTATCACTCCGTAATGTTGTCGAGAGAACCTTTGGTGTTTTAAAAAAAAAAGGTTTCGTATTCTCAATGGAATGAGCAATTGTGCGTTGGACAAACAAGGGAAGATTGTTATGGCATGTTATGTACTTCATAATTTTATCAGAATATACAATATGGAGGACCCTATCTTCCAACGGTATATTGAAAATATGGGTAATATGCAAGTATATTTTGATGGCCAAAACGAGGTAAAAGATGGCTGAAATGGAGAGGGATCGAGTCAACCGCAACAAGGTATTATAGATGACATGATAATTGTACGGGATAACATAATAACTGAACTGTGGGCAGCACATATGACCATGTCGTAGTTGTTAATAAAATATGTGTACAAACAATTCTAAGGATTGATAATTAGTAGCTTTGTCATATGTGTATTAATGTGATGTTTTTAAATAGTTGAATTGATATTTGGAATTAATATGAGATTTTTTTTTTTTTTAATTTAGTGATTACGAAATTACCAATCAAATGTTTAATATTATTAAAATGTAAATTGATAAATGTTTAGGTTGTAATAATAAATTATTTTAACAAAATGCACAAAAATATTGTATTAATAAATCGTTTATAAAAAATATACTAAATAAATATTCAACAATTTATTCAACACAAATAACAAAGTCAAAATACTCTACCAAACACATGTTATTTAAATCTTATTCTCGTAATAATAACCCAACTAAACTCCTCAATACTATTTCAAAAATCATATCCAAAATAACAAAACAAACACACCCCATTTGTAGAGGTAAGATGCCCGTACATTACCTCTACAAATGAAGAATGACAATGCATCTACCTCAGATGTTTATGTTCGGGGAAATCACCACATGACTAATTATACATTTCAAATACTAGAAGGGAAGGGAAATGATTCGAGAGTTATTTAAAGGTTATATAAAATTTTAATATGTGATTTCAATCTTGCATTTGCTTGGGTGAGGGTGCACTGCGTCTCCAAAATCCTGCTAAGACGCTTCCAAAGATTGAGTGACAGACACTGGAAACTGCACATGGTACCGCGGTGAGAGGATTTCCGAAGTGTTGAGTGGCAAGAACAACTCCAAGCACCGAGTTCTGAAACATTTAATGGATTAATATGAATGTAGGTGATGATACTGGCAACAAAAAAATAAATAAAAGCAGCCGCTCCTATACAAAATATTTCCATCTGGTTAATACAAAAATAAAATAACAAACATCTCCTAAGTATTGGTTGAAACAAGAAGGAGCTGCTCTTATCTTAGAAATTGAAAATTTCATAATAATTATTACCTGCATACCAACCTCAATAGAGATGGTCCTTGAAGATGCTACATCAATCCCAAGCACCCTTGCAAGTACATAACCAAAGAAAAATCCAGATGCATGAAGAAGAAACGCAGCAAGAACCACTTGTTGACCAGACATTAGAATTGCAGAAGCACTCTGGGCAATTGCATTCCCACACAGTAGAGCAACAGTTCCCACAGCAATGGGTGGCATCAAAGGAGAGACAAACTTAACCAGGCTTGGGAAATACTGGTTTAGAAATGCACCAGCCAGTACAGGAAGAAGAACAACCTATGGTCATAACACAATGAGAAATAGCAGCAGGAATAGTAGAAAAACAACAGCAATTAACAATTTTTAAGCAATGAGACAGCGGCAAGAGACCTTACCTGCAATGTGGACATTAATAACCCTGCTGCATCTACCGCAACATATTGTCCAGCAAGTTTAGCTGTGAGAAAAGGGGTCATCACCTGAAAGATGGAATGGAATAACAAGTTTTAGTGGATATCGTTAAGGGGAAAAGTGCCTGGACACATTAGTTTCTGAAATATAATTTCTTTGAAAACGAGAAAATGGAATAAAATATTTGTGCAGTCAAATGCTAAAAGGCAGGTATTTCAAGAGAAAAGAACCTTCTGTTCTCACAACTTTTTAACTAGAAAATAGAAGGAAATCAAAACAAAACATAAAAAGGAGATGTTGGTAGATAATCTGTTGGAAAGATGAAAGAGAACTAAATTTACACCAGACGTTGCATCTACATCAATACAAAATAAAATAGCACCACCTAAACACCAGTTTCAAGGAAAAAAGCAGTAGGGAAGGAAGCAGCAAAAGTTTACCCACCACAGCTGATAGGGTGCTCGCTGCTGTCATCAACACTGAAAGTGCCACATTACCACTGGAAAACAGAAAGGCCATCAGATCTTCTGCCTTAGGCAGACGTAACAACAAAAGAGAAAGCAAGAATTTTGTTACATGAAGTCACAGACCGTGCAATATAAGTGACAATGTTACTTGCTGTACCTGAAACCATGGTATAAACAAACTATCAAAAATGAGGTTAAACATGGAATGAGCAATATCTCAATACGCCAAGACTAACAGACATAATTACCACCAGGGCAGCAACCAACCAAAATTAAACCAGCTGCAAAATGCGATGGCAGATTTAAGAGCTTGCTCACAAGAAACCCTGATATTGGCATCACCTGCACCAATCACCCATGCTCTTCTAATTTAGTACAAGTACTCTAGGTCATACTGACATAGGCTAAAATTGAACATCTTTCGTCTGCAAATTGAGGCACTATTGCTTCAGGACACTGCAGCACTATTTTATACAATTTTTCTTTGCCCTTACAATGGTTTAAAATGTCAAAAGGGTCAATGAAGCTACAGGAAACCAACTCACCAGAGAAAAAGAGAGAAATAAGAAAAAAATAATGGTAAATTTATAAGTAAAGAGCAAAGGATTGTGAGGGGAGGAGTAATTGAATCCTCAACTTGATTATTAAGATTTGAGCACGTGAATGACATTGTTAAGGGTGAAAAAGCATCATTAGATTCTCAATGAATCTATCTTATAGACTCTCCTGAACATAAATCTCATCGTTGTCGAATATGCCTTGACTTTAACCATCACCCTTAACAATTTTACAAATTCAATAAACATTTGCATAGAATCTCTAAGTATTCTGCCTTGGAAAGTAAGTATGTCCCAGAATGTACATATCTGCAACAAAAAAGTTTATCTATTCATTGATTTATTATTGTTATTGAACAGTTTCTTGTTAAAATATATATAAATCAACCTAAAAATCAATTAAAAGTTCTACATCATTGGATTGAAAAATACACATTTAGCCGCACTAATTAATAACAACAGTAAGCATATCACCCTTTTATAATGTGTAATCTAAGTTTGTAGCCAAACAAATACCAAACATTTTGCATTTGAATCAAACATGTATATACTTGATGGGATAATAAAGAAACGAAACACAGACCGAGTACTGAAGTACAAAGCCAGAAATAATCTCCTTGGGCATGGAAAAAGCGCCACGTAGGTCATCAAGAGTGAGAGTCATGCCCATACCAAGCATGGTGAGAGTGATACCAAAAATGGTCCATTTTGGCGTGATCCAGTTGAAGGAACTTGGCTTCACCAAACCCAACAAGCAACCCAAAGATACCCATATCGGAAATGCAGTGGATATTGCTTCACCGATCAACTCAATCCAGTCCCGAAAACTGCGGTTGTTGTTTGTTTCATAACTGTTCGACGAGATGTCACAACGAAGAGGAGCAAATGTTTTGGGTGAAAAATTAGTGGGTTTTGATTGGAGAGTTAGAGAAGTTGGTGGGTTCCCAGTGTAATTGCTTAACTGGGATGTGAGAATGAGTTGATTTGAGGATCGGACACAAGAAATTGAAGGGAGTTGTAGTCGTTTAATTGTTGGAGGGTGGTTTGAAATGTGTGTGTTGTTTAGTTGAAAATGGAGTTTTTGTTTGGGGAATGAAATTGAGCACAACATTTCTCTTGTTGAGTGTTGACACACTAGACTGTGTTGGGTGGACTGTTACTCATCAATATCATAGGGCTGAACTTGATGAATGTTCTTCTGCCGGAATCTAGATGATATCAGTTTGTGTCTCAAGTAAATTTGACTGGAATTTGGATGTGGGAAATAGAAATTATTTCTTTATCTTGAAAATGAAAACTACATGTTGCTGTGAAATTTTCAGCTTCGTGTTTCAAAATCTGCTGCTGCAATATTGAAGTGTATTTTAAGCAGGGGTGTTCAAAAGCGGTTTTGAACCGAACCGGTTTTTCGGTTCGAAAAAATTCATGAACCGAAACCGAACTGGTTTAGAGGGAAAACCGGTTTTTCGGTTAACCGGTTTTCCCTTTTTTTTATAAAACTTATTTTTTTTATTTTTTCCTAAATTAAATTGTAAATATAAATAATACATATCCAAATAAAAATTTAGACATTCATATAATCCATTGACCATACTATGATACATTAAAAATATTATTATTTTTATTTAATATATAATATTTATTTTTATTTAATATATATATATAATATATATTTTTTTTTTTTTTTTGTAAAACCGGTTCAAAAAACGGGTTTCGGTTAACTGCTTTTTATTTTTTCCCGAACCGTTAACCGAACTGGAAATTCGGTTTTTTGAATTTTTCGAACCGTAACCGAACCGTTTTTTCGGTTAACCGGTTTTCCTGTTCGGTTATCGGTTCGATTCGGTTTTTGTATTTTTTTGAACACCCCTAATTTTAAGGCATCGATGTTAAGTTCGGAGACCATTTTTGTTGGCGGTGTTTATCAAAGGTCAAACTATCTTAAAACTCTGAAATTAGGATGACATGTTTGTTCATAATTTTTTTTAATTTATAAGCAAAAAAAAAATAAGTTAAGGAGAACTGGCGAAGTACTTGTTTTTTAACTTATAAGCAAAGTATTCATAAACAATTTTTTTTAATTTATTAACAGATTACTTATAAACTACGATTAAATATATTATTATATTATTTTTATTTAATTTTAAAATTTTATAGTATACTCTCATTTAATGTAGTACTATTTTTAGTCACTTTATAGAAAAATATAATTATATGTTAACTACTTATCAACCACATAATTTTTAGTTTATAAGTACTTATTATTTATAAACTAATTTTCATAAAACATCTAATTTTTTTTATTCAACAGATCCAGTAACATTACTAGATCTTTAACCATCATTGAATTAATAAATAGAATAATGTCCTGTATTTCAGATATACCCAGAGACTGATCAAGATCTGATTAAGTTGCTGGCATCATAGTGATGCCCTCAATAATTAATTAATTAATTTTAACGTACTAAATTAATATTAACTTAGAAATAATATTATGCGTTTGGTGTAGTATTTTAGATTGGATTTTGAGGATAGTATTGGATTGTTGGATAAGAGAGTATTACGAGGTAAATTTGAAAAATTTATGAAAAAGCCCTTAGGTTTACTAATTAAATTAATGACCCTACTATATAAAATGATAAAAACACCCCCACCACCTGCAGTGTCAGATTCCAGCTGCCACCGTCGGAATCTGACCGGAAAATTTCGTTACGACATAGACCGATCGGATCTGTGCCATAACGCATTATTATGACCTTTTCCGGCCAGATCCACCACGGATCTAGCCGAAAATGACAGCCACATCTTTGACCGTCGTTGACGGTCAACGACAGCCATTTCTTTGGCCGTCGCTGACGGCCAGATAGATTAGTGTAATTCTGGCCATTTATGGTCGGAATTTAGGCCGTTGTACAGATTCCGGCTATCACCGACGGTGGTTGCCGGAATCTGACAAGTTGGGTTGATGAGGGGTTTTTGTTTATTTTTAAAAAAAAAATTCAGGGGGCATTTAGTGAAATTAATAACCTTATGGGGTCTAAAAGTAATTAAAAAATAGAGTAATATTTCTGGAATAATGTGCCAAACATTATTTGGAGAATATGATCCGGAATATGGATAAAAATAGGGAGCCAAACGCACCCGATTATAATAATCTTCTAACTGAAACTAACTATTGACATATAGAATTAATTTTTTTTTTTTTTTATAGAAACAAACCAACTGTAAAGTAACAACAATAATATCCAAAATAAAAAAATTATAAAAATAAATTGATTATTTAAAGCCATTGAGACATTTTGTTTTGTAGATCTGACCCGCCAAACAAGAGGATCCAAACCCGCTAAAAGATCCAAATTTTTGGCGGGCTCGATTTCAGTAACCCACAAAAACTCAAACTTTCCAAACAAAGTCGTTTCGAGTTTCAGATTGGCGCCAACAACCAAAACCAAACTCAAAACCTTAAAACTTAAATCCCCAGAAAAGATTCTTTAACAATCCCGCCACTATTTCTCTCTTTAATTTTAAGTTTTTTACTCTAAACTATCCTAACCCAGATCTCAACTTTACTTTTCTCAAGAAAATCCTGAAGCTTTCTTTCATCTTCTCACCACCAAAATGGATACCAATTTTGAAGCTTTGCCCCCTTTGAAAAGATTCCGGCTTATGCAACAACGAGAAGAGCAGCAAAATCAAGAACCAACGTTCTTTCTTCCGGCCAAGAAGAGAAAATTATCCCAATTTCAATGTGAACCTGAGATACCTGTTTCGACAACAACGTATTGTTTGCCAGCTAAGAAAAGGGTGTGGGCTCTTCAACCGGATTTAGTATCCGATTCGCCTTCATTGAGTCTTGATCTTAATGTTGAGTGGAAGCCGTGTTTCAATGAAAAAGCTGAAACAAAAGAAGAGTCCAACTCTAATCTTGAAAGCAAAGGTTCAGAAGATGAAGAGGTTGTTTGTGCAGAACAAGACGATGACGATGGGATAGTGTGTGCAATATGTCAAAGCACAGATGGGGATTCAAAAGATCCCATTGTGTTATGTGATGGATGCGATTTGATGGTGCACACCACTTGTTATGGCAATCCTCTGGTGAAAAATATCCCGGAAGGCGATTGGTTTTGTGCTCAATGTTTGGCAAGTAAAGTGAAAAGTTCTCAATTTTCTTGCTGTTTGTGTCCGGTGAAGGATGGTGCCATAAAGCCAACTAATGATGGCTCGTGGGCGCATGTCGTGTGCGCGGTGTTGGTTCCCGAAGTTTTCTTCGAGGATCCAGAGGGAAGAGAAGGGATTGATTGTTCTAAAGTGCCAAAGGCAAGGGAGGAGAAGAAATGTTACGTTTGTAGGAGTAAAAGAGGATGTGCAATTGAGTGTTCTGAGCCGAAGTGTCCTCTGTGGTTCCATGTCACTTGTGGATTGAAGGAAGATCTTTGTATTGAGTATAAGGAAGGGAAGAAAGGAGGTGTTGTTGCCGGGTTCTGCAAAGACCATACCGAGCTATGGAAGAAGGTAAAATTATATATCAAACATAATTTCTTTGTTCTTTTCGGATATCGACTTACTAATTTGTGTGTTAATGATTTGTTGGTGTGCTTTTTGTTCTCTATGCAGCAACAACAAACAGGAAAATTCAAGATTGTGGCAAGAAATGAGTAGCTTGAAACACAGAAGGGGGTTTGTTCCTGTATCAAAATTGCAGATTCTGACTGTTAACATTTATATGATGGTTTTGCTTAAAGTTTAGGTCTGATAGCTTAGAAGTTTATTTAATTTATCGTTATTTGATATGAAAGTTCTGCCGATTCTATGTTCTTGTTGAGTAAAATTTAGTGGCTGTTTCTTAGAGTTTTTTTTTTTTATTTTGTACTGTGAATGTAACATGGATTATAATGGTGTTTCAAATTTTTTTTTTTTTTTTGTGGATCATCAACCATAATAACAGTCTTTGAGATTTGTAAAGTGTTTAATAAATCCTAGAGATTAGTTAGGGTGTGTATTAACTAATCCAAATACTCCAATTACCACAAAATGCGAATTTGCAGCTTACTGGAATTTTGGGGTCTAATCATGCCATTCAAGTCATTTTAAGCAACTATAGTTCCCTTCCATTTTATGAGAACTTGAGAAGTGTGTAAATGAAGAATAAAGCTGAATCATTAAAAAATCGAACTTTAATTTAGATTGGTTATTTCCTGACGAGACCCGTCGTATGTTGAACATGAGAAGGTAGGCCTTGCCCAGTTAGGGCATGGGATGCCTTATAAATGGATAGTTAAGATGTAGCGTAGATCTACTAATTGAGTTAGCCTCTGTTCTTTACTTGGTTTCCAAACTTCAAAAATAAGTTCTGTAGAATTCAGAATCAAAGTTGGGATGCGGTGAGGAGTGAGGACACTTTTGGTTGGGCTTGCTCTTATATCAATCTAAACACCTCAGCCCGTTATCAAAATTGAAACACCTATGCCCACTATCAAAATATTTGTTTTCTTCAGGCCTAAGCCCACTATCAAAATTTTTACTTGCTTCAGGCGTTAAGCCCACATGGGTACGTTTTAACAGTTTATGAGGAATAAGGTATTTAATTAGAGTAAACGACTTTTTCTCATCCAAAGTTTGCTTTTATGATATTTTTACACTCAAAAAGTTTGAAAATATTATTTTTTCACTGAAGTTAATATTTTATTACTATCCAAAGTTGATTCTAATAATAAAAATTCTTTGTTACCATTATTTGAATATTTGATCTCTTCTCTACAAAATTTCTTTTATTTCGACACTTAATTTCTTATCGATTGTCAGTTATCGCAAAGTTAGAATTTTTTATTTTTAGATGATTTTCGACTAGTTCTGGCGACAAGTATTCAATCGGTCATCGTCATTTAATCCATTGTCTTTTACTCTACAAAAGTTCTCTTATTCCGACTCTTGTTAATTTATCGAAAAACTGTTAAGAAAGTAATATATATTTTGAGTATTAATGAAATATAAACGTTTGATAAAAAAAATGTTATTTTGAAACTTTTTGGTGGGAAAATGTCGTTTACTCATTTAATTAATCTTCATCTCTTTCACAATTTGTAAGACGTCTGTTGGGTTCAAAGTGCCTCCTTTTTTTTTTTTGTATTTTTATAGAAACATGCGCATCCCTTTTATTAGGAACGTGTGGTTTTATAATTGGAAACAAATCAAGGATTCTAATTAAATTGTTATTCTTGATTTATTTGTAATATTGAAGATGCGTTCTGAGTCTTACTATTTAAAGTGGATAAGAGAAACATCATAACAATATACTGAGGTGTTAAACAAGTGATGTGGGATGTCACAAGACCTTTGATCCTTGTGTGAAATAAGTTACTTTGCATTGCCCAGAGCTTCTGTGAGTGTAAAATAAGTTACATTGCCACCGATTCTCTCAAAAAGAAGACAACCCTTGTAATGCATTAAATTATAACAACCTTTCTCAGGTCTCCAGGGAATCAGGTGAATATCTAAACCAATCAACCATAACAAAACCAGTAGTTAATGTAGCAGGTTTATGGTGATGTAAGTTTGCAACGTGTTATGGGAGCGCTACGAACCCTCAAGAGTCAAGAGAATAAAATACTAACCAGCCGGACAGAATTATTCCAAGGGAAAAGGAATATTCATATATACTGACAACGAAAAATGTTAATCCATTTCTAATTTAGAGTTTTCTGATTGCTGTTGAAAGATTCTCACTACATAATCCAAATCAATTACATGCCTTACCCCTTACTGTCATTCACCACTGGTACTGTTCAGGTCAAAGATTCTTTATTGGAAAAGATACTCTTATGAATTTGAACTTGGAAACCTTCTAATTTTTTTGGCTTTATTAATAGCGTTTAGTACACCAATAAAGAAGGTTGGTAGTCTGGTACACAACCCAATATTACAATTTTTTTTTTTGTAAGCGTATGTGATAATTCTTAATTGGATAAATATGACTCATTATTGAGTAAGCGGAACCTATTGAGAGTTATCACGTCACAATTGTAAGAGAAAATTTATGAGATCGGGTTATATGTATAGTATTTTCTTTAATATACACATTAATTAATACTACAAACAGACAAAAAAGTTTTAATTATTTAAATACACTTTATTTATTAATAGAAAAAAAAAAAACATTTTGTAATACATCTACATAAGAGCATCTTCAAATGACTCTTTATATGACTTAAACTCTTTATTATAAAGAGTCTATCTATAAAAACAAGAGTCAATAGACTCTTTATTTTTAAAATATAAATTAGAGAGTGAGTTTAGCTCTCCACATTAGAGAGTCAAATTTCACTCTTTATCTTAATTTTAATTAATAAACTACAACTTTCTATACATTTTATTTATTATTTTTCTCTTCCATTAAGTATTTTTTGAAAATAAAGAACATCTTCATTAAATTTAAAGAATATATTAGACTTGAATAAAAATTGTATTCTTTATATTTAAAAATTAATAAAGATATTTTATATTTATAAGAAAAAGATACTCAAATAAGTATTTTGTCTTTTTATAAAGATTCACATTAATATAGAAAAAGATGCTCTAATAAGTATTTGTCCGTTTACGAAGATTCACATTAAGACAACCCTTATAAATAAGACAGATTTTGAAGAAATCTGTATAATAAGATTTATCTAATATTTGTGGAACAAATTGAAGATGGCAAAACTAGGAAGTTCACTACCTGTGCCTTGTGTTCAGGAGTTGGCCAAAAAGCCTATGGTGACTGTCCCTTCCAGATACATTCGTCGTCCAGAACAAAATGCACCCATAACTTCTGACGCTGTTTTGATTTCAGAGATGCCAGTTATTGACATGCAGAACTTTGTTTCTGAAAAATTAATGGATTCTGAATTAGTCAAGCTCCATTCTGCTTGCAAAGAGTGGGGTTTCTTCCAGGTAAATTCCTTGGGTTTTGTGCAACTACAATGTCATTCGTATAGTGAAATATAACGTATGCTTTTAGTTTTAGCCATGCTTGCATTATTTTATTTCATTTATTTCTCTGTGATTTCAGTTGGTCAATCATGGAGTGACCTCATCGTTGCTAGAGAAAGTAAAGAAAGGGATTCATGAATTCTTCAGTCTCGAAATGGAAGAGAAGAAAAAATTTTTGCAGTCTCCGGGAGAAATAGAAGGATTTGGACAAACCTTTATTGTATCTGAGGAACAAAAGCTTGATTGGAATGACATGTTCTGAATGATCACCCAACCACCCCATCTGCGGAAACCCCATTTTTTTCCTGAGCTTCCTCTTCCCCTCAGGTTTTCTCTTTGTGTGTTGCAATTATGCATTTGTCAAGAAAAAGAAAAATAATATTATAGTACTTGAACCTTCATTTTCATGCAGGGAGGCTTTGGAAGTTTACTCCACGGAATTAAAAACTATAGCCAAGGCTCTCACATCAAAAATGGCAAAAGCTTTAAACATGAAAGGTGAAGAAATGATAAGACTTTTTTGAAAATGGACTTCAAGCAATGCGAATGAACTATTACCCTCCATGTCCAGAGGCAGAGAAGGTTTTGGGTGTCCGTCCTCATTCTGATTCCACAGGTCTCACAATTCTCCTGCAAATCAATGATGTTGAAGGTCGCCAGATCAAAAAAGATGGCAGCTGGATTCCTATTACACCACTCCCAGATGCCTTCATAGTCAACATTGGAGACATGTTGGAGGTAATAATCACAGTAATCTTTTCAACTTGTATATTTAATTCAAAAGACGTCTTTCTTGCACCTTCACTTATGCAGAATTGTTCAGCTTTCTTACACTATGGTTGAGTTTGAGAGGCAGGATTGGATTAGATTGACTTTCTGGATATGATTGGATTGGATTGGAATAGGTTCATGAGAAGACTATTTAATAATAATTTCAAACTATTAAACTATAATATTCTAAATCATTTATTAAATAGGTAAATAAATTTATATATTAACTAATTAGTTAATATAATATATATTAAGTAAAAATATATTATACAAGAAAAATATTTATATTATATATTAAAATTAAAATTTGATTTTATATTATTATCTTAATTCAATATTACTTATATTAAAATATTTATATTAATAATTATGATATTTATGTAATTAATTACTCATAATAACTTGAATGACAAATATTTTAATTATTAACACATTAATTTAGTAATGTTTTAAAATTTAAAATAATTACTTTTATGATATAATTACGAATATTTGTTATTATTCCGTATAATAATTCCTAATTTAGATAATAAAATTAAATTAAGAATTATCTAATCAAATAAAATTGTAGGTTCAAAACATTAATTAAAATATTTTAATGTTATTATTACTTTTAAATGTATAAATTATTTGAAATATATGATATTGTCTTTGATAAATATGATTATTGATAATATTTTAATAAAATAATTTTGTTAAGATTACTAATAGATTATAAAAAATTAATATATATAATTTGTAATAATAATAATAATAATAATAAAAAGGAGCCATATGCACATCCTATCGGAAAACCCATATGCATCGACGCCAAGTCCCATGGCGGGACCTAGCGCCGTTGCGCTCATCCTTACGTTGACACAGGCAGATTGCGTATGAGGAATACCAGTATTTCTCCATAGTCCGATGCCCTGCATGGCAATGGCGTATGAATACCGTTGCCGCTGGCATTGGGATGATGGTTTTCCTCCAACGCAAGCAGATTGCTTCATATATAATCTAGTCTTATCCCATTCAATCCATTTTACATGGCAGATGATTACCAATGGAGAATACAGAAGCATTGAACATCGCGCAACTGTAAACTCTGATAAAGAAAGACTCTCCATAGCCACATTTTACAACCCCAAATATAATGGTGAAGTAGGCCCTGCACCCAGTTTGATCACTGAAAAAACACCTGCATTATTTAAAAGACTGACAGTTGACGAATTCCTCACTGGCCTATTTACTCGTGAGAATCATGACAAATGTTATCTGGATACCATGAGGATACAGCAGAATGGTGAAGACAAGAATTAATAGTACTGGATTTGGATGATGAAGTGCAAGATTTAATCAGTGAGAATCTTTGAAGGAAGAAGGCTTTAAAAATTGTGTGAAAAAGTGACAATAAATAATAGAGTTGTTTGGAAACAGTGTGAGACCAGTAGTATTATGAAGAGACCTTTAAGAAGGCTGTAATCTTATATTGAGAATCATATTGTAATTTTACCTTGATGTTTGAATGAATTGAAGTGTACTTGATTTCGATTTCAACTTTGGCCGTCCTTTAATTGATTAGTTGAATATATTTCTCAAACCCTTAAGTCGTGGGCAATTTTAGAGTCTAATTTTCAAGTTGGGTACACTATAGAAAGGATGAGGTTTGTGACACTGAATTAATTAAAAACTAAAAACCAGCCAGCTTCAGGTAAATCCAAAAGGGAAAAGGATCTTCGTACTTGTGTTGACAATGACCCAGAAGACAAGCAGTGGGTTTCGAAAAGATTTTCACCACATATTTAGAAAGGTGGGGATTGCTCTAGAAAAAACACTTTGAAGTGTAGGCAGATTCGCTGAATAAAAATCATTTCAGAGATTGTAAGAAATCTGTAGAATTGTTGAGCAAATTTGTGGAAGAAAAGATGGCCAAACTAGGAGGTTCATTACATGTTCCTTGTGTTCAAGAATTGGCCAAGAAGCCTATGGAAACTGTCCCTTCCAGATATATACGTCCAGAACAAGACTCCATTATTTCTGATGCTGATCTGATCTCAGAGATTCCAGTTATTAACATGCAAAAGTTGATTTCTGAAGAATCAATGGATTCTGAATTAAACAAGCTCCACTTTGCCTGCAAAGAATGGGGTTTCTTCCAGGTAAATAAAATATTCCTTTTATGGTGTATGCTAGTTTCCGTTAATTCATCTTTAAGACTTTTTTATTTATTTATTTTTTTTGCATAATTTCAGTTGGTGAATCATGGAGTGAGCTCATCAATTCTAGAAAAAGTGAAGAAAGAGATTCAGGAATTCTTCAACCTGAATATGGAAGAGAAGAAAAGATACTGGCAATATCCTGGAGAAGTAGAAGGATTTGGGCAAGCTTTTGTTGTGTCTGAGGACCAAAAGCTTGATTGGGGTGACATTTTCTTCATGACTACCCAACCACCCCATTGGAGGAAACCCCATTTGTTTCCTAACCTCCTGCTTCCATTCAGGTTCAATATCTCCATCACTCTCTGTCTACAGTGTGCTTGTGTTGTGCTTTTGTGGGCTGGGTTCATTTTTCATTTTATTAGGCCCACCCATGACCCAACCCATAAAGCTACCTTGGACTGGGCTGGATGAATTTTGGCAGCCCAGCTCACAAGCCCATGTTTTTAATATCTGTTTCTAACTTATTAGCTAATGGGCCAAATTCATGAAGAGTAGTATTATTCTTTTTAAATTTTGCATTAATTTTTCAATTGGACTAAATAGAGTAAAATATAGGAGGTGTGTTATAAATGACTCAATATGATATTGTTTGCTTTGGAATTACAAGGCCGCACGGTTTTGTTCTGGGCTTCAGGCCTAAAATGCGGCATGTTGGTTTAAGGCCTATAGCCCCATGCCCCCATATATATACACACACCCTCTCTTACATGGAGAGATGTGAGACTTCACAACACATCTTTCATCTCCCTCTCACACAAAGTGATGTGGGATATCACAACACATCCTCTCATCATGATCATGCTGATAACATATTATAAATGATCTAATATGATATTGTCTGTTTTGGTACTACAAGGCTTCACAGTTTTGTTTTTAGGCTTCAAACCCAAAATGTGTCATGTTGGGTTAAAGCTTATAGCCCCACATATATATACACACATTCTCTCTCTCTCATGGAGCGATGTGGGATTTCAGAACAATGTGTTCATTTATAAATCTATTTTATATTTTCAGAAAATATTAAAAATGATTGAAAAAATACCAAAAATATGAAAATATTAAAATTTTTTTTTTTTTTTTTTTTGTTGGGTTAGGGACACATTAGAAGTTTACTGACGGGAATTACAAACTCTAGCCATGTCTCTATCATCAAAAATTGCAAAAGTGTTAATTATGAAAGCTGAAGAAATGAGAGGGTTCTTTGAAAATGGATTCCAATCAATGAGAATAAACTATTATCCTCCATGTCCTCAGCCAGAGAAGGTTATGGGCCTCACTCCTCATTCTGATGCCCCAGCTTTGACTATTCTCCTACAAATGGCAAGTGGGTTCCTGTTACACCCCTTTCAAATGCTTTTATCGTCAACATTGGAGACTTGTTGGAGGTAAAATGGCCGGTCCGGTCCGGTTTTCGGAATACATGTTGCGATATAATTGACTGGCCTGATGGCTGATGCTATTTGATCCCCAAGTTGAGTATTGTTTTTTGCGAGTTTGACATGGCAGGTAATAACCAATGGAGCATACCGTAGCATCGAGCATCGCGCGACGGTTAACTCTGTACAAGAAAGACTGTCCATAGCCACATTCTACAACCCCAGTTATGATGGTGAAGTAGGCCCTGCACCCAGTTTGATCACTGAACAAACACCTGAATTGTTTAGAAGAATGAAAGTCGAAGAGTTCTTTAAGAGCCTGTTTTCTCTTGAGCTTCATGAAAAATCTCATCTTGATGTCATTAGAATTCAGCGTGGTCAAAAACAGGATTAGTCTATTTGGGGCCAGATTTGGAAGCTTTGAAGGAAGTGTGCACTGTTAATTGTAAGAAAGTGACAAAATAAGATGAGTTTATGGAAACATTTGTAACACGAATGCAATAATATTATGATGTTGTTGGCTGAGGTGTCAGCAAGATTGTATTATGTGAAATGATAAACACAGCATTAAGAAGACAAAATAGCCATCAAACTTGGACTGCAGAATTTATTGGGCCGCCTTCCATTTCGTCAACAATTTTGATCATTTATAAGTGAAACGTGACTATAGATTTTCTACAGTTTTTTGAACATGTTTCTCAAGGCCTTAATGAGAAAGTTTAGAGTCTTCTTTACAAATTGGCATGAGTGACTTTGCAGCTCAACCTCCCTCAAGGGAGAACTAGTCCACAGAAAACCTACTAGACTTTCAACGAGGCTGTTGGTAATTTTGAAAATATTGCCACTAGATAATTCAATTCAACAATGCTTACACATGTCGAGCAAATTAATTTTTGGAAAANCTTCCATTCAGGTTCAATATCTCCATCACTCTCTGTCTACAGTGTGCTTGTGTTGTGCTTTTGTGGGCTGGGTTCCTTTTTCATTTTATTAGGCCCACCCATGACCCAACCCATAAAGCTACCTTGGACTGGGCTGGATGAATTTTGGCAGCCCAGCTCACAAGCCCATGCTTTTTATTATCGGTTTCTAACTTATTAGCTAATGGGCCAAATTCATGAAGAGTAGTATTATTTTTTTTTAATTTTATATTAATTTTTCAATTGGACTAAATAGAGTAAAATATAGGAGGTGTGTTATAAATGACTCAATATGATATTGTTTGCTTTGGAATTACAAGGCCGCACGGTTTTGTTCTGGGCTTCAGGCCTAAAATGCGGCATGTTGGTTTAAGGCCTATAGCCCCATGCCCCCATATATATACACACACCCTCTCTTACATGGAGAGATGTGAGACTTCACAACACATCTTTCATCTCCCTCTCACACAAAGTGATGTGGGATATCACAACACATCCTCTCATCATGATCATGCTGATAACATATTATAAATGATCTAATATGATATTGTCTGTTTTGGTACTACAAGGCTTCACAGTTTTGTTTTTAGGCTTCAAACCCAAAATGTGTCATGTTGGGTTAAAGCTTATAGCCCCACATATATATACACACATTCTCTCTCTCTCATGGAGCGATGTGGGATTTCAGAACAATGTGTTCATTTATAAATCTATTTTATATTTTCAGAAAATATTAAAAATGATTGAAAAAATACCAAAAATATGAAAATATTAAAATTTTTTTTTTTTTTTTTTTTGTTGGGTTAGGGACACATTAGAAGTTTACTGACGGGAATTACAAACTCTAGCCATGTCTCTATCATCAAAAATTGCAAAAGTGTTAATTATGAAAGCTGAAGAAATGAGAGGGTTCTTTGAAAATGGATTCCAATCAATGAGAATAAACTATTATCCTCCATGTCCTCAGCCAGAGAAGGTTATGGGCCTCACTCCTCATTCTGATGCCCCAGCTTTGACTATTCTCCTACAAATGGCAAGTGGGTTCCTGTTACACCCCTTTCAAATGCTTTTATCGTCAACATTGGAGACTTGTTGGAGGTAAAATGGCCGGTCCGGTCCGGTTTTCGGAATACATGTTGCGATATAATTGACTGGCCTGATGGCTGATGCTATTTGATCCCCAAGTTGAGTATTGTTTTTTGCGAGTTTGACATGGCAGGTAATAACCAATGGAGCATACCGTAGCATCGAGCATCGCGCGACGGTTAACTCTGTACAAGAAAGACTGTCCATAGCCACATTCTACAACCCCAGTTATGATGGTGAAGTAGGCCCTGCACCCAGTTTGATCACTGAACAAACACCTGAATTGTTTAGAAGAATGAAAGTCGAAGAGTTCTTTAAGAGCCTGTTTTCTCTTGAGCTTCATGAAAAATCTCATCTTGATGTCATTAGAATTCAGCGTGGTCAAAAACAGGATTAGTCTATTTGGGGCCAGATTTGGAAGCTTTGAAGGAAGTGTGCACTGTTAATTGTAAGAAAGTGACAAAATAAGATGAGTTTATGGAAACATTTGTAACACGAATGCAATAATATTATGATGTTGTTGGCTGAGGTGTCAGCAAGATTGTATTATGTGAAATAATGAACACAGCATTAAGAAGACAAAATAGCCATCAAACTTGGACTGCAGAATTTATTGAGCCGCCTTCCATTTCGTCAACAATTTTGATCATTTATAAGTGAAACGTGACTATAGATTTTCTACAGTTTTTTGAACATGTTTCTCAAGGCCTTAATGAGAAAGTTTAGAGTCTTCTTTACAAATTGGCATGAGTGACTTTGCAGCTCAACCTCCCTCAAGGGAGAACTAGTCCACAGAAAACCTACTAGACTTTCAACGAGGCTGTTGGTAAGTTTGAAAATATTGCCACTAGATAATTCAATTCAACAATGCTTACACATGTCGAGCAAATTAATTTTTGGAAAAAGAGATGGCCAAACTTGGAGGTTCACTACTGGTTCCTTGTGTTCAAGAGTTAGCCAAGAAGCCTATGGAAACTGTCCCTCCCCGATACATACGTCCAGAACAAGAATTGCCCATCATTTCTGATGCTGGTGTGATCTCAGAGATCCCAGTTATTAACATGCAGAAGTTGTTTACTGAAGAATTAGAGGGTTCTGAACTAGTCAAGCTCCACTTTGCTTGCAAAGAATGGGGTTTCTTCCAGGTAAACCCCTGTCTCATAGTAAAGCACTTTTTTTTTCTCATAACATGCTTCCATATGTGATTTTTCTTTCTTATCAAAGCAATACTTGGAGCCAAACCATCTATTTTCATCATCCTTTCTCTTCTTGTTTTGTTGGGCAAGACTATGAATGAAAGAAACTATGTAATAGCGTCAATATAATTCAAAACAGGTCAAATTAGGCTACAAGTATGAAAAAGGATCAGTTGTTTTGACTTGAGAGACACAGTTTGATGACCATTATCGCATATTTTGCGCAAAGTTAAAGTTCTGATTTTGCCTTATAGAGCTTAGTTAACTCAAATTGCTTCAAATTGTTCTTCCTTTGCTATTTCAATAGGTTAGTTTCTTCATTCTAACAAATTAGCCAGAAATAAGAAAGTTAAAGCAAATACTGACTGCAGAGATTCTCAATCAATTAAGCTGCGCTGCATTTCTGTCGATAAAATATTTTGTCTGATCGCTTAAACTTACTGCACTATCTGCATGACTTCAGTTGGTAGATCATGGAGTAAGCTCAGCATTTCTAGAGATAGTAAAGAAACAGATTCAGGAATTTTTCAATCTCAAAATGGAAGAGAAGAAAAAATATTGGCAGTATCCAGGAGAAGTAGAAGGATTTGGACAAGCCTTTGTTGTATCTGAGGAACAAAAGCTTGATTGGGGTGATATGTTCTACATGACAACCCAACCAGTCCATCTAAGGAAACCCCACTTATTTCCTAACCTCCCTCTCCCTCTCAAGTTAGTTTTAGTCCAGTATTATTTTCCAGGAAAGAGAAAGAAAATTAGAGCTTCTAATTGAACTTTCTTTTTCATGCAGAGAAACCTTGGAAGTTTACTCACTAGAACTGAGAACTCTTGCCATATCTCTGTTATTGAAAGTGGCAAAAGTTTTAAACATCAAAGCTGATGAAATGAGAGACTTCTTTGAAAACGGAAAGCAATCAATGAGGATGAACTATTACCCTCCATGTCCACAGCCAGAGAAGGTTATGGGCCTCACTCCTCACTCTGATGCCACAGGCTTGACAATTCTTCTACAGATCAATGAAGTTGAAGGTCTCCAGATAAAGAAAAATGGCAAGTGGGTTCCTGTTTCACCCCTCCCAAATGCCTTTATTGTCAACATTGGAGACATGTTGGAGGTATTAATTATCGTCAATTCCTCTAATTTTGGCTTTTATGATTGGAAAAAACAACTTCCTTGCAACTTTTTGTGTAAAATTTTTATGGAAAATTAAAACAGCAATAATTTCTTTGAGAGATTCTTTTCAAACGAGAAAAGTAAATAAACATGGCCCCAACATGTTTAAAGTATCCCATTCGACTTTACCCTTCAACTTGGATTACAGAAACGACCATTTTGGGGAAAATTCGGATGAATCGACCCTACCTTCTCTCTCATTTCTGCACTCCAAACAATCTACATCAAGTCAAAATTTAGAAAAGTTAGTGAGTCTACTTCATAACCTTCCACTACTGCTAATTATTTTAAACAATAAACCAACCCCTTTCCATACTTTTAATCTCCACTAACATTATTCATGATAACCAGTTGACTATTGATTTGGGAACTTTACATGGCAGATGATAACCAATGGAGCATACAGAAGCATTGAGCATCGTGCAACGGTAAACTCTGTGCAAGAGAGACTGTCCATTGCAACGTTTTACAGCCCGAGATATGATGGTGAAGTAGGCCCTGCATTCAGTTTGATCACTGAACAAACACCTGCATCGTTTAGAAGAGTGACAATTGAAGAGTACTTCAAAGGCCTATTTGCTCGTGAGCTTCACGAAAAATCTTACCTGGATTCCATGAGAATAAAGCATGGTCGTCAGGGATAGGATTAATTGATTTGGGGGTGTGAAAGTGCAAGATTTTGTATGAAGCTTTGATGGAAGAATGCACAGAAAATTATTCCACTGAGAAAATGAAAAATAAAAATTTTATTTCAACAGTCATAAGATCAGTAGTATCATGAACAAAGTCTTATATGGACTTGGTTTTCAGAGAAATATGTTCTAATTAGCACAAGGATTAGGCAAAAGCCAGATGAATACAATCTTGGTTAAGACCAAATTCTTTCGCAATTTTATATAAAATGGTTAAGGCAAAAGATCTACTAAAAATTGTCGTTCACTATCTTTTGTAGGGCTCTGAGAGCTACATTCATACGCATTGTCCTACTCACTTTCTATGGTGGGACTCGAATTTGTCTCTTACCCACTTTCTATGGTGGGGTGTAGAATGCATACCCTTAATTCGAGCCCAAGACATCATCCTTGAAAACGAATAAGTTCTGGAATAAATTGCATCGCAATGCCATAGCTTTTCAAAAAAAAAAAAAAAAAAAATTGACCATCAAATCTGTTCTGCAATAATTAAGGCCTTGCATGTTGCCATCAGGTCTATCTTTTATAAATGAGCAGTAGTAATTATATCACCATTCAGGAGGACATAGTTAAGATGACTTGAACATGTTGAGAAGTCAATGGTATCCCTAAAGTTTTGGAGTCGTATAACACAACTATGGGCGGTTAATTGCTAATTGATTTTCTGTATATATTTTCCTTTTATGTACACCTCAATTGTAGGAGTAGTTATGGGAATCTCTCAGTATAAATCTCTGTTACTCTTCAAGGAACCAATTACTACGGCTGAATACCTTGCTTTACATGGTACCAAAGCCTTGGGTGTAACCCCTGCACCCTATTCTGATAGTGTTTGACTGTTTGTAGCCGTATAATGCTACGAGGGAGTATTGTATTTTGATTTGATATAAATTGCTTGGGTTAGAGAAAAGATTTTGGATATGTTATACGTATGTTTGTTGTTTTGCTTGTTGCTTGTTGTGGGGATCAGTACACCCTTTGGAGATGTAAACATGGATTGGAAATGTTTGATGATGAGTTGTGTCATGGTTGTGGTTGAATTGGTATGAGAAGGGTATTTTGTTTGTTGTGTGTTTTTGCGATGAGGCTGGACTTGGAGTAGGGGACGGACTATCGGCGTCACGGTTGCGGTTGACGCACTCAGGGGT
The DNA here is from genome assembly GCF_008641045.1 of Pistacia vera. NCBI lineage: Eukaryota > Viridiplantae > Streptophyta > Magnoliopsida > Sapindales > Anacardiaceae > Pistacia > Pistacia vera. The sequence continues at coordinate 583,042 of NW_022195999.1, forward strand.
CCCGCTCATATCAATTGTATGTTGGTTGGAATTGCAGAAAAAGTGTGAATCTACAGATTTTTGGTTAAGCCACCCAGAAGAACGGTCGTTCAGGTCAGTGGAACAGGCGTTCTTGCCTACTCAGAAATATCTGATATGGAACAGGCGTTTTATGTTTGGTAGTCCTCAAGCTTCTTGTCGATGGCACTGACTGTATGGGTTGTTTGGGTGTTATAACAGATTGTTTGGATGCTTCACAAACGACCACATTTGTAGATAGCCTAGAATTATGAAATTCTAAACAATTGTTTATTAACATTGAAGTGAAACTAGAAAGACATAAATACAATCTTCTTTTCAATTAGTTTAAATTTGGATCATAAGGTAATCGATCACCAATGGTCTAGTATGTTTTAGACTATTAATTCTAGCACCATCTAACATGGTCTAGTATGCTTTAATTAAACTTTTAAACCATATTGGTAAATACTAGACTCGATGGTCTAGCACAGCTTAGAGCTATATATTAGTAATATAACATTTATTGATTCATTAAAAGTATAATTGATAACGTATTGGATTTTAAGACTAAATTTGTACTTTAAATAAATCTGCACATTTTTTGAAATTGTAATTATTAAATTGGCTATAGTGACATTTGTCTTTGTAATTAATTATGTAATTTAAATTTAACTTCTTTTACAGCATTAATTTCTGAAAACCCAATGCAATTGTCCATAAATACCAAATGTATACTCAATCTCTATGATCCATTTAGCAAAATCCTCAACCATAGCATTAAGTGATTTATTGGCAAATTAATTAGTAGGGATTAATGGAGGGTTTATTTAATGTTGTTAATTAATCAATAACCACAAGCAAAAAACTGAGATGACTTTCGCCATAAGGCATCTACAGCGGTGTTTGAAGCTGGTAATGGTGATGGGATTAGTGGGTAATTTCATAAAATATTGGCATTGAATTTGAAATTTACAATATTTTATGATAGAAACCTGGCAAGGGAAAAATCAATACTCACAAGGATTCTGCCAACATAAGTACATGACAGCCACATTGATTTAAGGAAAAGGTTTTATTTCTTTCGAAACCCAAAAACAAATTATTATTTTATGGATTAAGCAAGTATTTTTTTTAAGCATGTAATATCTTGATTATATTAATTATTTCTTTATTTTCCAATCGCCTAAGAGGGACAAAAGAAACATCTTTTTTTTTTAACAATTTCTAATTTCTGGTAGACCACTCAATAGGATTCGAACCCAAATGAAAAACGAATGGATTTGTAGGTTTCCCAAGAAATTCTTCTATTTCTTCTTGAAGGAGACGCTTCATCTACCTTTTGCATCCCTTAAATAGCAGGACATTGAACAATATCTAGAAAAGCATTTAGGATACAAAAAGTCCTAATGTAGAGTTAAAATGCATCAGTTTCTATAGGATATTTAACCCAGATTAGGCTGAACCAATAAATCCTGAAAGTTCACTGAAATTTGCATTATAGTATTAATTAAACCAAACTAATATAATTAAATAATTAAAGAACAATTATACCAAAGAAACCCCATAAAATCCTGATGTCAGAAGAAGTCCAAACTGAGGCATTGTAGTGCATCAGAGTAAATATGAAACGTAAAATTCCAATAAACTCCCCAATTCAACTCCATGAATTAATTGCTTCGAATATTTCCAGATACCCAAAACTTCCCATATTGATTTGTTAATGAACTAGATTCTCCCCATTAATGACCTAAAATTTGAACTCCATTAACAACTTCCTATAAACAGAAGGATTCAGACCCATGAATCAACCTTATATAAGCACTAGCTTTAACAAAACTCTTGAGTACTTGTTAACAGAATTTAGTAGCTAAACCATGAAAGCAAGCAGAAAAATTCCTATGCAAAAACGTGAAACTAGAGTCAAAGGGCTGTTAGTTTCTCAAAAAGGCGTTATGGGTTGTTCAGCAAAGCTGCAGAATCGTGCATGCTTTCTGGAGCTCAAATTGCCATGGTGTTTTCTTCGCCTTGTTCAAAAGAAAGCATGTTCTCTTTTGGACACCCTTCTGTTGATTCAGTATTTGATGCTTTTCTTCGCAATCGTGTTCCTGAGCCGGTGGATAATGAAATTATAAGGTCATCTCTTTCTGTTTATAATGAAATCAAGGCATTTGAGAAAGAACCTGGGACTAGAGAGAAAATTGATGGGTTCTTGAAGGATTTTGAAGACTTGGAAAAGAGTTTTGAGTCCATTGATGAGTTGCTTGTTGTTCAAGAAAAGATGGGAAGTTTGAAAAACAGTGCTTTGATGAGGTTGAGTTACTACTTGTGTTCAAAGGTCTTTGCTTCAGGTTTTACTTCTGATGCTACTACAAATTTTGGGAACAATCTTGTTGACAAAATCGATTTTAGCAATGGAATTAGCTCTGCTTTGGCTTCTGAATTTTCCCATCTTGATGAGATTCTGATGAATGCTGATACCAATGTGCAGGAGGGCAAATTAAGTACCATTACCAACTCTGTTTTCAATGGTAATTATACTGGGGAAATTGGAAACAACAGTTTTTACAATGGCAATGCTAATGTTGGAATCAACAATGCTTCAATTTCTAATGTTTTCTATCCTGATGGGAATTGTGTGAGTGGTGATGAAATTAACCACATTAACCAGGAAGCTGAATCTGGGGCTATCACCAAATCTCTTTCCAACCCTGAAATTGATTTTAACCAGGGTGCATCTGAGAATGCTTGCTGAGTATGAAAACGAAGAGTTTCGATTGTACCCTTGTGCCAATACAGATGCAATCAGTCATGCAGATTGTGCTCACCAGAATATCATCACAAATTTTGCTGACGACGCCATGCCCCTTGCAACTGTGAACCAGTTTGGACAGCTACTTTCCTATGATCTCCCTTATTTTCTCCAACAATAGATGATCTGTTTTGAACACTCTGAATCCTGCTTCAGTTTCTTAGTTAAATCTTGCTTCAACCTGAATAAGTTTTGGAGAGTTCTTGATCATTATAGAATTCATGAAACTTAGTATATGCTTCGAAATATTGGTAAATGAATTTCATTATGGATTTGAAAATTTTAAATGCTTTGTGGTAATTCTGTGAATATCAAAGCCTCATAGATTAAGGACAACGCTTTATTTCTTTGAAAACAAAAAGGCAACTGAAGGTAAAATAAAACACTACGGTTTTTCAAGGATGGAAAAAGACCTTGATGTAGAGCTGAAAGGAATCAGTTCCTGTAGGATAACCAAGATCAGCTTGAACCAATAAATCTGAAAGCTCTACAAAATTTCCTTCATAGTTATGGATGGAGTCCACCCCCAGAGAAAGCCACCATGTTAATAAACTATAAATGTAGTCAATGCTATAGACATGATTTACAAGTACATTACATAGCATAAAGAAGAGCTTAAAATCTCGATGTCAAGAAATGATGCACATATATTGCCAAAAGGGTCGACATTATGGTGGAAGAAACCTTCTGGAAACTTGCATATTGGGGGTAGCCTACGGTAGTGTTCACTGAAGTTCAAAGTAACTCGAAAGCAGCCACCTTCCCATGAAGTCTGCAAAATTGGTCAATACTCTTCAAATGATGCAGTAAAATGTGATCAACATAGCATCAACCAAGATTCCAAGTTTCAATGGAAGAGGAAGAAAAAAAAAAACCATCTAATATTGTCTATTAAGCAAATCATGTAATGCATGTTAGCATTTTAGAGACTTTAACCCACCCTTGGGTAGCTCAAGTGGTAGGACGAGCGCTAAGATGTGTGGTTAAGGCGCACTCATGTTCGAATCCCCCTGGCTCCCAAGATTTAAACAGGTGATCATAGCAGTGAGATGATGTATTAGTCACCTACAGGAATTAGTCGAGGTCCGCACAAGTTGACCCGAATAACCTTTTTCAAAAAAGAAAAAAAATTCAAAGACTTTAATCTATAACAAATAGAATTAGATTATTGTATAAACTTGTTTGAGAAAAAAAAAAAATTAAAATCCCAAACACAAGTATAACTCAAAAAGCAAGGGAGACAACCAAATGTAAGATAAATAAAAAAGGGAATTAAACACCAGATGATATCCAACAAAGTGCAGATATTAGAAATTGCAGTATCAATATCAAGCCTTTTAGCCATTTGAGGTTGTTGTAGCTTTTAACATGAACAGTCATAAACACATAGTGTTCGGTAAACTATAATTTTAAAGTTGTTAGGGTTTTAACAACAGCATACAGCCACAAAACAAAATTTTCCATATATTAAACTGCTGGATGAAAAAATTCTTATGTGCTATCATGTTTTTGGAAGAATTATTGGAGCCCCCAAAGATCCTTTTTTATCAACATCCAATGCTCTTAGGAACTACTCAAAACAGCCCTGTCAAGGGAGTTTTAATAATTTTATACCAAAAAATTTCCTATTTAAGAAGGTTTTATTATTTTAATAGTTTCAAAAAATATTATGTGACAATAAAATGCAAAGATTTCCGGGTCCATATAATTTCACAATTTTTTTTCTAAAATTATCTATATATTCACTAAACCCAACTAATATAATTAAACTAAAACAATAACAATCATAATTTAATCACAAATAATAAATAAATTCCAGCCAAATGAATGAACCTAAATTTAAAAGAATTAAATCAATTAATAAATCAACTCTTACCCCAAGCTTTCCGGGAATGATACAGTGCCACACCAACAAATTAGGAGAGCCATATTCCGCTGTTTTTGGCTAGGCCACAAAAACCCTAAAACATGGCATTGAAAACCAACATTTGAAATATAAAAAAAAAGAAAAAAAGAAAAAAAAATTGATGGCAGCAGAAGTGAAAATGGGCATAAAAAGGGAAGAAAAGGGAGAAATGTATATACATGGGGATGGTTCTTGCGCCAGGCTTTTCGTTCTTCTGTAAGACGACCACGCGCTAGTCCGCTTAACATCATGATGAGGATGAAGAAGAACAACAAGAGGAAGTTTGAAATTTGTTTGCAGAGTCATGGTACGGAGTTGTCGTACTTTAGGGTTGAGATTATTCAGGCCTACCAGATTTGGAATCGCAATGGTCATTGATTCTAAGATTCAGAGTTTCAGAATTCAAATTCAGAAAAGAGGGGCTCTAACTGAGACGGTGCAGAAGTAGCACAATAAAGTATGGGAGGCGAACGCGGACGCGAACGCGAAATCCCGATAAACTCCTCAACTAGCGGAAACATCCTTAAATAACGTTTATCAAGGTTGTGAGAAAGCACAGGAGGGTATTTTTGTTATTAGAAAAATACAAATTAACAATTAAATTACTCATAAACTAATGATTAGCATTAAAGGAGAAGAAAAGAAATTGTACCTGCATGTATAACTATTTATTGTAGATTTAGATTGATATTTGATGTTTGAAAATAATAATTAAATTATACAATTTAAATATCAAATAATATCAATATTTTCTTCATTATTATTATGAACTTCCCAAAATGCCCCTAAAAGAAAAAGAAAAACTCAGGTACATATTTTGAGTGATGTTATTTGTCCCCATCTTTCAAATGCATTATAATTTTATCCTTGTATGAAATTACTTTGAAGTCATGTATAGTTTCCATAAGGAAAAAAAAAAAAAAAAAAAATCCCTTTATAAGCTTCAACTCTAGGTTAATACTTGATTTGAAATAAATTTCAAAATTTTAGAAGGTGCATGAAGTAATGGAAATAAAAGTATATCATAAATTGATGAGGATAAAGATTAGAAATAAAATTATAATCATAATTTTGTCAATTTTTTTTTGGTTTTAAATAATTTACCTTTAATAACCATGCAATCAAAAAATTATAGTTTAAATGGCAAGTTGGCAACTATCTACTCCACAGTCCACCCTACAAATTCAAATGTTCTTAATAAAATATACTTTATTATAAACATAATTAAAAATTTGAAACAAAATATGTATTAAAAAAAAAAGAGTAAAAGGGTAATGCTTGAATGAATTGGGGTATTAAAATAAGTTAGAAAAATTTAAAATTCTTAATACATTGTATTTAAAAAAGAAAATGAAAAAAAAAAAAACCCCATATTGGGAGAGAGTTCTCAACAAGGTTTTAAAACCCGATCCGGGGGCAACCCGGCCAAGCCACCGAGGGTCACAGGTTTGACGAGTCGAACGGTTCAACCGGTGGGTCGGACTGTGACGTCAGCAAAAAACAAAAACAAAAATTAAACAAAATGCAGATTTTAACTTTTAACAGTGATAATAAAAAATTATATGTAACAAATATATCCAAATCTGAAATTAAATTAAAACTACAAGTCTACAACATACCAACTTGGATAGAGAAGAGAGTAACTAGAGAGGAAAGTTTAAGAAGGAGAATTTGAATCATCCACAAACTCTCTCCTCACAAAGCATGGTGAAAATTCATCCCTCTTTGAGAATATTATAAAACAAACAAGGGATGTTTTTGCTAGGCATCTTTTCAATTTAACTCACAATTTCTGCAAGGACCGCAACTACGATGACCCAAATCTGGAACACAAAAATAAACTAGAAAAAAATGGAGAAAAGAGAACTAACACTCCAAGTTTGGAATCACGGCCAAATGAAACTAGTCAGAGCAGCCATATCGAAAAGGCAACAACACTACGACCAAAGTAAAATCAGAAAGAGTAAACCAGCATCCCCATCAGAGAGAGAGTGCAAGCTAAAGCTAATTTCGTTGTTTGGTAATGGGTTTTTTTATTTTTCTTCTCTATTGGTGCTGGGGTGCTAGGTATTGTCAAATAAAATTGGGGAAGGGAGAAAACTCAGAAAAGGGTTTTAAGTTTTTAACTTTTAATTTTAAATTATTTTTTTTATATTTTACTGTAGCAGACCCAATTTATACTAGCTGGACTAGTGGTTTAACACAAAAATAAAAAATAAAAAATAAAACAGTCAAACTGCAGGTGGAAGTGGGTCAATTGCTGATTCTCGTTTTTTTATATGAACCGACCCGGTCTAGCCACCGGTTCCTGGTCGAACTGATTCAATCGATGGGGTCAAGCCAGGCGAGGTTTTAAAACCATGGTTCTCAACAAATAAAACTAACAAAATACTCAGGTAGAAAATAAGAAGGAAAGAGATGAAGAAGATGCAGACCTATTGAGGATAAATACATTAGAGGCTTTCCAAGTGGTGGAGCGCCACTAGGATTCAGGGTTGGGTGATAGTAAGCAGAGTCTTGTGACAAAATAATAAAAAAAGGGTACATCTAGGTACAAAAATAAGCAAAAAGCACTAAAATAGCAATCACAAGTCAGTTGATTTACTTCTGGCTTTGGGTGTTTCACTCTCTTTTCTTCTTCCACACTTGTTGTTCTTCGAGGAGGCCCCAAATGACTGAAACAGATGAAAAAGTTCAATTTAAAAAAGAGAACAAAAGAGGTTAAATCCATAAAGTTCAAACCATATACACAAAAATATATCAGAAAGTGAAATTTCTTTACCTTAACATTATTGGGGTCTCACCCTTCTTCTTCATTTTCTCATGAAGTTCCTTCAAATAGAGTAAATAGAACCACTCGATCATATAAGATAAAAAAGTCATTAAACAACGCAGAAAAGATAATTTAATATGAATGGCAAGTATTAAACTTGAGCGTTGTTGCTCACAACCAATAATATAAAAGAAATAAACCACCTACCACCTAAGCAAAGTGTGTAGCAACTAAGGGATCCATCTGACCGTGAAAGCACTCAACAACTAAGCACTCCTGAAATTTGCTCATTGTATGGTCATTCAAGTTGTCCATTGAGGTGTTAGTCATATCGAACTCAAGAAGTTTGAGTGCATAAACCCTGCAATCAATACTACAATATGAGGAAGACATTGCTATTAGAATCAGATTATAGAACAATGGTAATATGTAAGTTTTATATGCAATTTACCTCGCGTCATTAGTCGAAACAGAAACTTGCTTGTGTAGCCACTTTCCTATTAGTAGTTCATCACCTAAGTGCTCAAATATCCCGTTGTCTCGCAAAAGCTGCGGGAACAACTTACACAATGACTGCATCATTGTGTCCAGCTCTCTCTCTCGACAAACACTTCAGTTGCAATCAAGGATCTGCACCAAGCCCTCCTCAAGTAGTCAAACAACGGTTATCCAATGCATTTGCTTGATATTTATGATACAGTATACCCTTGTCACCTTTGCCCACCCGTTGCCATATTTGGGCCTTTCCCCCCTAACATACTGCATCATCCACTCGTCAAACTGATAATCTGCAATGACACCGTCAAACTCCTCTGCGACCATTCTTTTCCACTTGCCTCCTCTTGTTACAACTCTATCATTAGCCTTTTTCATTAATGTCTCACATATACTTACTAGGCTCTGGCCAAAAGAAACATCGGTGATGGCACTTTGCTGATATAAAATATAACCATTTGTACTATGTCGCACCATTATCAGTGTTAATACCTTGTCAAAGTGTTGCATCAAGTCAAAACAAGATGATAAGTGTCTTGGCAAACACAAGCGATCTGTCTAGAAAAAACAGATTTCTTAAGCGATCTATTTTTTCTAAACAGATCACTTTAAGCGATCGCTTAAGCGATCACAGAATACCTCATGGGAAATATAAGAAAAAATAAGGAAAAATACTAAAAAATAACTCACCAAGTCATCAAGCCAATAGCCCATTCTCAACATCTAATCAAACCACTTCCAGGGATAATCCCCGGTCTTGCAGTTGACACAAACGTCACTTCTTTTGTCATTGTAATAGGCATAAAATAATTTTTTTTGTTCCTCATCTATTTGTAACACCCATTTTGAGGTATGTCTTTGATTTATGTTTATTTTGCCCTTAATGTGGTAAATTGGTGCTTGGCTAAGTTTGTATGTTGATATGGTTGTGTGAATGCCCTGAATTTGATAAAGTCTTGGCGAATTTTGGAATTGCAGACTTCACCGCGGCGAAGAAGAAGCGTCGCCACAGCGGCGTATGCTTTGGAATTGTTCGCTGGGGCAAAGAAAAATCTTCGCCGGGGCGATGAGTTGGATAAATTTTCTAGTGAAATTTCTAAAGAATTTTCCTTAGGGGTGAAGTGACCATTCTACCCCTAATTAGCAGGAAAAGTGAGAAGTGAAATGCAAGGAAATTTCAAGGAGAATATATTAGAGTGGGCTTGGATATGTAAAGAATTAAAGGGTAGAGATGAAATTCCCTAAGAAGAGCAAGGACAAAAGGGGAAAAAATGCTTATTTCTCATAAAAAGGTTTTAGCCTTAGAAACCCTCCCATTCTTTACACCACATACACTTCTACTACTCTTCATTTCTCTTAATTCTTCATCCTTTTTGCTAAGGAAATTGAGGGCTTTTGGTTGGATTTTTATAAGGATTTGATCCTAAGCATCAAGAGGTAAGAATTCTTGCTCTAAACATGGGATTAATTTGTATACATGTTGAATTCTTATTAAGTTTATGCTTAGGGTTTAAGAGGAAGAACAAGACAAACAAGGATAAAGAACTTTTGTGCAAGTCTTCAAGCATAAAGTAAGTAAATCCAACCCAAGTTAAGGTTTAAGCAATCAAATGATTGATATGCATGCTTATGTTTATGAGCTTGAGATTGATTATTGAGAATGATATTATTGATGAGTTAATGGCTTTGGATGAGAAGTAGAAATGAAGTTGTGGTAACCAAGTGAAGTTTGGTTACAATTAGAAAGAATTTAAGTGGAATATTTGAAGTGTTTTTTCTTGGCCATGTTTAGATTTATTGTGGAGGAGTTTTGCTCCATGAATGGATGGTTAAAGAAAGAAGTAGAGATGTATCAAAAATAGAATTAAAGTATGCATGCATGATGTTTGATGAAATGCCTAAGAGAAGCTTGTGCATAAGTAGAGAAACTTATTTCTGTGCAACATAGCATATTTGCATTGCATAATTGCACTTAAGAAAGAAACATAAGCATGAGCCATCCATATACATATATTTACATATGTATGAGAACTTAAAGAAAGAATAAAGAATTTTAAGAATAAAGAGAAAGAAAGAAAAGCACTAAAGAATTAAAGAAAGAAAAAGTGCTAAAGAAGAGAAAAAAATAGGTTGTTGTGATGGGGAACCCGTGAGTGCTAAGAAGAATAAATTCTCACATACACGCCACCTTAATCGAGTGGCACTGTACAGAATAATATATGTTTAGTAAGGAAAATTTTTGGGCCCATCTATTTTTCATTTGCTATATGTATACTTTTATCATAGTATATTTTCTAAGTAACTAGTAGAAAGAAGTTATTACACTATTGGCGTAAACAAATCAACCTTTAAATCCTTCAATTTAACTTCCCTACTTCCTCCGGCTTCCTCCTTATCATCCTCTTTCGCTTCTCCATTTCACATGCTTGCTCTTTCAGCTTTCTCTTTTCTTAGGTTGCACTTCAACCATTTCCAAAACCCCATCAAGTTTCTCCTCCACCATTTGCATCCTCTCTTCCATTTTATCAACTTTCTCACAAACGGTGGTGCTGAAACTATCAAACTTGCGGTGTAGGCCGTTTATGAGGTCAACCAACTCATTTTGGGGATGCCTTGGCAAATCGGTACTTGTTGTACAAGTTTGCCAATTGGGAGGAGGCATACAAACCTGAGTATCCATGTCTTCGTCCTTATCCATCCTAGCTACTATAGCTTCAGCCTCAAATACATGCTCGAAAAACGGCCCTATAGCTGCAATCAAATGCGTGACTCCTTCTAGGTCTCGCGTTAGGCAGTCTATCCTCTAATTAGAAGCATCGTCTAATGGTACGAATGATGTAACATAATCCATGACCAATTCACCCCTAGTAAGAGTGATGAACGGATGGACGACTCCTTACAATAAGAAAAAAAATCAATCAAATTTACAAAATCATTTAATCTATTAATCAACATATCTCTTAAGCGATATTTAAAAATAAGTACATATTCAAAAGACAAATCCTTTAATCTTACCTGAGCCACTTGAATTTCCACTTCAATTTTGTCATAGTCCCAATGGGCACTCTTCTCGGTGTGCCACTGAAACATCCTAGGAAATTGCAATGGCTCCTCCCCCCCTTAACTAGGATAGGGATAGTCTTATACAACCAAGCCTACATTGTAAAAATAAAACAAAACCAAAAAAAATCCATATCAGATTTAAAACAAATATAATACCAAAAAAAAAAAAATTAACTAAAACCTATTAATATTTACCTGCATTGCCTATGGAAAGCCAAACAAATTGTAAGTGCTCGCTTTATCCTTCTCGACATATTGGCGGTGTTTTATCGCCATATCTTTTTCTCACAGGGAATCAATGGTTAACTGGAATGATAACCTTCCCTACTGATAAGAATTAAAGAACTCCTCATTACTTGCAAATCGCACCTAGTCGAGATTAACAACTTTCGTTGAGTCACAAGCCATAAGGATGGAATGCACGAACCATATCAAGCAAATTCTAAACTTCTCTGAACAGGTATAATTATTGCCTTCAACTTCTAACCTCTCCTCTAAATCATGCGCTAAAACAGACTACTGCCCCACCAAAACCTTTTGAACAAAAGTTTCAACTGTCTTGCTCTTCTTTACCCTCTCTTCCACTTTTGCTTCTAGAAATGGCCCACAATTTAGGTTTGTCATCAAGCAAAATTTCATCATCCCAAAACTCACTAGCTTCCCATCCACCACAAACCACATTTCATTTCTTTTTTTGCATCTAATAGAGTGCAGCAAAAGATAATGTGCAACCTGCCCCCAGAAGCTCCTATTCCAATTTTTGCCTAACTCCACAAAATCACCCTAACAATCAACACCAATCAAATATCTCCAAATTGGCACCAACAACCAATATATTCATAAAATATAAAGAAATATTACATGTTCTTCCTCTTCTTCCACCTCCTCATCGGAATTTGCACCGACATCATCGTCTTCAGATCCAATTTAGGTGCCCATCGTCTCTTCTTCTGCCAGCGAGGTGTCCTCTACCGGTGGAGCAACTTCTGGCAATTTGGAGATGGGCTGGGTTTTGCTCGGATTGTTTGTTAATCTTTGTCATTTTTTGTTTGTAACTAACAAGGGAATGTCTTCAATGCAAAGAGCAAAAGATTTCAATAATGTTGAAAAAGGGAAGAAAATTCATAGAGAATGTCAGCTTCAATCTCGGGTTTTTGGCTCTCTATCACTGGGATTAGGGCTGTTCAACGAGGCGAGCCGCTCGCGAGCCGACTCGACTCGGCTCGGCTCTAGTACGGCTCGTTAACGGTTCGTCTGAAATCGAGCCGACTCGGCTCGATTCATGAGAAAACACGAGTCGAGTTCGAGCCTGTCTCGACTCGGCTCGTTAGGCTCGCGAGCCGAGTCAGGCTCGAATTATTAGGGGCGTTTTAAGGGTTTTATTAAGTATAAGGGGTTAAACTAAAATTTTTAAAATAAAAAGTTTATAAAAATGACAAAGAACACCCCATGTTAAAATCCCTAAAAATGCGACTAAAATTCTTTCTCCTCAAACTAAACTAAACCAAACCATTTTAGGCAGTCGGCGTCAGATTTGGTGGAGAGTGTAGGGAACAAGGAAAAAAAAAAGGAGGAAAGAAATCAAAGTTGGTGGAGACCGGGGAGTGCCGGGGAAACAAGGAGAAAGAATGAAAGGAAGAAAGAGAAAATAAGAAAAAAATAAAGAAAGAGAAAATAGGAGCAACAGGCGTCATGAGAGAAGAGAGAAAATAAGAGAAAGCAAATAGAAATAAGAAGAGGATGAGAATATCTTCAGAGTTGTGGAGACTGCAGAGAGCAAGGGAAACAGGGAGAAAGGGAAAAAAAAACAAAGAAGAGAGAAACGTGAACCATTGCCGTTGAGTCTGGAGAGAGAAAAGAAGGCAAATCAATAATTTAGAGGAAAGAAGTGAAAGAGAGTAATAAATGAGAGAGAGAGAGAGAGAGAAAAGAAGAGTAATAAATGAGGGAGGAGAAAAGCTGACCGAATTTTGAAAAAAAAAAAAATTGTTTACTTGGTTTGCGAGCTGGCTTGTGCCCAAATTTTTGCAAAAAAAATTGAATAAAAAAATAAAATTATTTGGAGATGGCTAGCGAGCCGGCTCGAACTCGGCTCGATAAACCGGCTCGCGAGCCGACTCGAAATATACTAAATCTATTATCGAGCCGAGTCGAGCCATATAATTTTTGACTCGGCTCGACTCGGTCTCGGCTCGTTTACTTTTTCTCTCTCACGAGCCGAGCTCGATAAGCCGAAAACTCGGCTCGGCTCGGCTCGATAACACCCCTAACTGGGATTTTCTTTTGCCTTCACAATATTCAAATTCAACTTCTCTTTATTCTACTTTTACCCATAAACATTTAAATCCTTGCACTCTAACCCTTTTTGCTGCTTTAATTACACTTAAATGTGCTGCGTCAGTTTTTCAAACTTAAAAAAAAATTGAAAAACATTTTCAAGGTTATATTCCAAAATGCAAACTTGAGAAGGCATAAGGGTTAAATTTCCTCAATTCCACCAAAATGAATGAACCTAAATTTAAAAGAATTAAATCAATATATAAATCAACTCTCACCCCAAGCTTGCCAGGAAAGATACAATGCCACACCAACAAATTAGGCGACCCATCTTCCACTATTTTTGTTTTGGCCACAAAACCCTAAAACATGACATTGAAAACCAACATTTGATATATTAAAAAAAAAAAAAAAAACATTAAAATTGATGGCAACAGAAGTGAAAACGGGCATAAAAATAGAAGAAAATGGAGAAATGTATATACATGGGGATGTTTCTTATGCCAGACTTTTTGTTCTTCTGTTAAGAAAACCACGTGCTAGTCTGCTTAACATCATGATGAGGATGAAGAAGAACAAGAAGAGGAAGTTTGAAATTTGTATGCAGAGTAATGGTATGGAGTTGTTGTATTTTAAGGTTGAGATTGTTGAGGCCTAACGGATTTGGAATCACAATCATCATTGATTCAAAGATTCAGAGTTTTAGAATTCAAATTAAAAAAAAAAAAAAAAGGGAGTATTATGGGAGGAAATTTAACTGGCCAGACCTCCCAAGTTTGCATTTAAAAAAATGACCCTGAAAATATTTTGCAATTTTTTTAATTTAGAAAAACTGACGTGGCACACTTAGGATTCATTAAACATGTAAAACGGGTTAAACTGAAAAGATTTAAACATATATGGGTAATATTATAATTAACGAAAGTTTGTTTAAAATTTGAAAATTAAAAATGACCCCCACCCTTCAAAATCACTTAAGTGAGCCAAATACCCACAAAATGACTGACGAACACCTTTGATTTCTCTGCCATTTCTAGCAACGAAAGTGCCCTATTTCCAACAAATATTCAATCCTAAAGCTTCCTTACGCAAAATCATGGCTGATATTCACAAAGAGGAGGAAAACTCAACCCCACTCCAAATCCTAGACTTCGGTGGTGGCAGCAGTTCAAAGGCTATCAAATAAGACGTACTAGAGGATCATCCGATGAGTGAAGGTGGTCCAGAGGCAGAAGAGACAACGACAGCATAAGAACAGAGAGAAGAATCGGAAAATGGTTCTGAAAAGGGGGATGTCAACAAGAACTCGGGCAAGGAGGAGGATGCTAGTGAAGAAATGGTACTTTTTTTACTTGTTGTTTTGAATTTGATGAGAAATTTGATTGATTTGTACAAATTTGGGGGATATGTAGTTGGTTTTATTGTTATGGTGGTTGTGACGTTTTGTCGAGTAGTTGGCGAGCATCGGGGGAGTGGCTTTGATTGGGTTCGAAAGGATGGGCGAAGGCAAGGGAGGCCGTAAGGAGGTTGTTTGTGGGAGGTTTGAGGGTTGGGGATGGCAGGAGGTGGCGGAATAGGGGGCTGCTTCAACCCTCCAACCTCATGGAACCTGCCACAACAGCCTCTGTAGGGCTTGGATTGGCTTCCCCGGTCCTCTTGAGGCCAAAAACATCCACGCCCTGATACTCTCGAAGCCCATGTCCCCCAAATTGGCTGGAAGGATTTCCTAATTTGATAGACGTCCGATACAAGGCAAGGTTGGTGGCGAAAGGCTATGCTCAGAAGGAAGGAATAGATTACAATGAGGTATTTTCTCCAGTTTTAAAGCATTCTTCCATTAGAATTTTGCTGGCCTTGGTAGCTCAAATGAATCTTAAACTAGTTCAACTTGATGTGAAAACCGCGTTTCTACACAGTGATTTGGAAGAGGAAATCTATATGACTCAGACAGAAGGATTCTGGATTATTGGGAAAGAAGATTTGGTTTGTAAACTAAAAAGATCGTTTTATGGTTTGAAACAATCTCCGAGGTAGTGTTACAAGCGATTTGATAGGTTTATGATGGGTCAGAAGTACACAAGAAGCAAATTTGACAACTGTGTGTATTTTCAAAGGCTACAAAGTGATACTCTCATTTATCTACTCTTATATGTTGATGATATGTTGATAGCTTCAAAGAATGTAGAAGAAATTGAGAAGTTAAAGGCTCAAATAATAAAGAATTTGAGATAAAGGATTTAGGGGAAGCCAAGAAGATTCTCGGTATGGAGATAATTAGAGACAAAGGAAATTGCAAAGTTAGTTTGACACAAAAGCAGTATCTAAAGAAGGTCTTACAACGTTTTGGCATAACTGAAAGGACAAAACCTGTAAGTACTCCACTTGCTCCTCATATAAAGCTTAGTGCATCACTATCTCCAAGTACAAATGAAGAACAAGAGTATATGTCAAAGGTTCCGTATTCAAATGTGGTAGGTAGCTTGATGTATGCAATGGTGTGTACTAAGCCCGACATTTCACATGCAGTTCGAATTGTGAGCAGGTATATGCATGATCCTGATAAAGGACATTGGCAAGCTGTGAAGTGGATTTTACGGTACATTATAGGTACTGTAAACATTGGTTTGGTTTTTGAATGGGATGAAAATTTTAGTCAATTTGCTATTGGCTATGTTGATTCTGATTATGCTGGTGATTTGGATAAGCGTCGATCAACTATTGGATATGTATTTACTCTTGCTAGAGCACCAGTAAGTTAGAAATCTTCTTTGCAGTCTACCGTTGCTTTGTCTACTATAGAGGCAAAATATATGGTAGTTACAAAGGCTGTAAAATAAGCTATTTGGTTACAAGGGCTATTGGATGAATTGAAAATTAGTCAAAAGAAGATCACTATCTATTCTAATAGTCAGAGTGCTATTCACTTAGCAAAGAATCCAGTATTCCACATTCGCACCAAGCATATAGATGTTCGTTACCACTTTGTGGGGAAATCATTAATGAAGGAAGAATCTCATTAGAGAAGATTTACAGATATTTTAACGAAAGTAGTGACAATGATCAAGTTCAATCACGGTTTGAACTTGATCAACATACTACAAGTTTGACTGCGCCATTTGGCGCATTTGAAAGTATTGCAAAATTTGTTAGAAGAATAAAAAACTTTGAAGGTTTGCTAATTCGCCAAGGTGAAGATTTGTTGGAAAAATGGCTTATTTAGCAAAATCTCATATGGGGTAGAAGTAAAAATTGAGAAACGTTTAGGGACTTATATGAAATAGGCCAAAGGTTAGTATATCCCACATTGCTTAGGAATGAAAGTGAGGAACTTTTGGGGCCTATATATTAGGATCCAAGCCATGGTTATAAACATCCCAAATTGTATTTCCATTACACCCCTCTTGTATAGAGTTCTTTCATTAAGGACCCTTTAATTGAAAAGTTTTGTTGTATCTCCCATTTGTTTTGGGTAACTATTTTTATGCCCGTATAGTTTGGGTATTTGTAGTATTGTCCAAAAAGTTTGTAATATTCTTTGGAGATAATAGAGTTTTCTTTTGCAGCGCCTGAGGACGTAGGTTATAATACCGAACCTCGTTAATTCCTGGTATTCTTTATTTTTGCATTTATTTTGTCCATTTATTTCTGCTTTAGTAGTTGTTATTATTATATTTAAATAGCTAGTATTGAGTTTATGTTTCCGTTGCATAACACTACTTTCATGCATTGACCTTCAGTTTTCCAAATATTAGGAGTATCAGAGAGAAAGTAAGAAAACCTTTTTTTTTTTTTTTTTTTTTTAAAGATAGATAATGAATAGGAAAACAGAAATTGAAGGTTACTACATTTGTCTTTCTCGACCTGCATACAGATTATCATGTCTGTTTCTGGCTTTCCATGTATTTCCATGGGTGCGCCACTTGATATAGAGCAAAATAATGAAAAACTAACACAAATGAAGGCATGTATACCCTACACAACTGTGAAAGCGTTAAATGCGAATAAACATTATATCAAAACAATCAGCTGGACTCAAATATACTTTTTATAAAGGGTTATATCTGCAGAAAGTTAAGTGACTACGCAAATATGGGTGCTATCTGTGACTGAGGGGCTGGCTTTACTTCTTGTTCAATGGATCGACTGTTTTGGGAAAGCCACTGCAAAGCAGTAGTGCTCTTTGAAATCCCTATATGTAGATTGCGTGTATGGCTTTAAATAGTAAATTAACACTGGTGCAGACGTCAAAGTTCCCCAATTAGTGGACACCAGCGAGTTGTTGAGATTAAAAACTTGAATAGTACTCTTTTCTGATACTTATTATTTTCGACTAACTCTTGACATGCACTCCAAATGAAATTCTTTCCACTATCTGTATTGGAATTTGCATCACATAATACTGTAGACGGACTCTAGCTTGAAGTGTAGAAGACAACAATAAAATAATTTAATGTGCTTTATGAATACGTAGTTACAAAAACAAGTGAAAGGTCAGAAATTAAAATTAAAACATATGAAATCGACTTTATATATTTACACATACTAATAATATATATATCTGGTTATCCCAACAAAAAATCAAGGAGATTAATATCAATTTAATCAATAGATGAAAAAGTATGATATATACAGTAATAAATGTTATGCATGTTAGCACCTTTCACTTAATAATCAAAATGTTTCAATCAATGATCGATATTATTCAATGAATATTAGAATTTCGGTATCAGTATGATTTTTGGCATCTTGTTTTAGCATTGATATTTCTTGTTCAAATTATTATCCATTTTTAGGTATTTCTAGAAGTCCTATAAATAGATGATATATTTACATTTTCAACCAATTTCGATTTTCTTTGCTATATTAGCTGGATTGTTCTCTATAAGGCTTGTCAATTAACAGTAGATATTTCATGTCCAGTCTGTTTTTCATTTTTGGGTGTTATTGAATCCCTATAAATAATTGAATATAGAGCAGCATCAATGTATTAAGTTCATTAGCCCTAAAACCAATCTAGCCATCTAACATGGCTTTCCGAGAACTACATTTCTCATTTTTGCCTTACAATGTGTTCTCACTGTGTGTTTGGATGCTAGGGAACTCTTGAGCAGCGAACCAATCATCGTATTTTAGATCTGGTCCAAGCACTGTGGATCTGGTCATAACTTCCCGACGCCACCACCGCCACCAACAGCTAAATCATCGTGTTTTGAGATCTGGTCCAAGCAATCGTGGAGTACATGACATCACGCGCCCACCAACAGAGCTGATCATCTGTTTTGAGATCCGGTCCAAGCAATCGTGGAGTACATGACATCACGCCGCCCCGCCGCAAGTACAGTCTTTCCATCGGATTAGTCTAGACCTGATTGAGCTGGCCATGCATGGAGGCAATTAGGGAATGGCATCATTTATATTCTTCCCATGCAATTTCAAATTAGCTTTACATGATATAGCATAACATGTATGCAGTGCATGAATTGTTTCGAAAATGGCACTTTTATATATAATGTTGACCACCTCCCTTTTCCCACCAATAATTAAATAAAATTTATCATTTATATATATTATATATGGTTATATGTATGCTTTAGTTTTCAACTTTCAATGTTAGAGTCATCCGTGAAATATTTGCAATGAGGGTGCTTAATAGGGTTCGAATTTTAGTTGTTACTAATAATAAGAGTGTACTGGTTTGAAATTTATCAAAACTATAAAATGTTAAAAATAATTACTGCAAATAATTATCTCAGATTTTCAGCATCGGGTCTACATCGGCATATACAGGCGTAATTCAGCAGAATTCTATGAGTTAACATTAGAAACAAGCTTTTCCCAATTTATATATAATATCTTGTTCAAAATAACTTTAAAATTTGTTGGAGAGAGAGTTGTAGGTTACTCACTTTAGTGAATGGTTACCATTTTAAGTGCAGCGGAAAATATACTAAGTTTTAAGACATTTCCAATTTAACCACATCAAACACAAGTGGAAAATAAAGTACACAGCCATATACATGGTTCGCTAAATCCACTTTTAGCCTCATCCATGGATTGTCCAGATCAAAGCAATCTACTAAGTTAAAAACACATTACAAGATAATGTTCAAAGTTGATCTAAGATACAGTAAAAGAACTCATTCTCAACTTCACCATTTGACCACACTTGAATCCTAACGTGTAGCAACTCCTTGGACCTCTTCACACCGAAATACACCTGAGAACAGCTTGTGAACCACCAAGCTTTAAGCATCGGTGCACTGTCAACATGCAAAGGAACCATGTTCCAAGGGCCATAAGTCTATGTTTGATATGGTGAGGTTTTGGCACAAAATGAATGAACCATGACATAAGAGAAAGAATCTCTAGAAAATTCAGAGTATAATGAATAAAAGATCAAAATGTTAGATTCAAAGACGCAAGATGAGATGATATATAGTGAAGGCTTTTGCTCAACACATATATGCCACATCAGCCAACAAGGGGCTGACCCATGTTTGTCCAAATAAGAAAAATATTCATTTTTTTGGTTTGGACCACAAAACATACGGGAAAAGAAACTTTTTCCCTAGGGCCACTAAGGATACTAGACACATGTAAAAAGTCCTAAAAGGTGAGAAATAAAGATAACATATTTTTTTTTTTCACTTTATCGACATGCAATTGTGTTGGGTTGCAAATGTCTGAAGCGAGAGTAAGCATAAATTTGTGCACAAACACTCGAAATGAAAAAGCAAGACTAAGTTTGGAAACCAGTGTGCACGCAGACTGATATGCACACACACGACAAAGGAAACAAGTCAAATCATAAGATTGACAACCAGTGTACACAAACTATTGTGCACACATAATTCATAAGTTTGATAAATATAAATATCCACAAAATTCATTATTTTTTGTATTGTGAATTAACGACATTATAAACGATAATGTGCGAGGACTATACAAGGGACAAACGTCGAAGCTTTATAATAGAGAAATGGCAACATCATTAGATTTTTAAAAGCTGGTTAAAATTAGAGAATACAGGATCCTTATCTTCAAAGAGACATCATATAGCAATTTTTTTTCGCCATACTGATTTAAACCAAACTGCGCATTCAAGTTGGGCTCCTACACAAAGAAAAAGATTCACGCATTCGAATAGTCAGAGGACAAAATTTTGGTTTGATAATTAATTCTTTGCCTTTGTCTCTTTCTATAATAGACAATCTTCCAGGGTACTCAGATTGTTAAGTAGTGGATATACCTGTGTCTAAGGAAACTTCTGTATTGGCAGAGCAAATTAGTAGTGCTGTGCTAGTATGCCTCGTTTCACTCAATATTCAAACATATTTGATCAATTTTGGTCTCTGAATTTGATTTGGAATTTGTTCCATATAACATACAGCTAGGCTTTTAGCATCCATATTTCTTGTACAAATTATTTTCGATCTTTAGTTATTTTTTAATCCTATAATTAGTCAATATATTGATATTTTAACACCAGTTAGAATTTTGTTTGCTAAATTAACTAGATCTTCACATCTTGTTTACTACAATAGTGTAGTCAATTCATAATAGATAATTCTTGGATGCGTTTGGTCAGGGAATGTTAGATTACGAATCTTATGTTATCTTGAAGATACTAAGATCTTTAGAAATGTGTTTGGTTAGTGGTGGGTATGTTATATTAATATGTTGGTTAGGGGAATAAATTGGTGGGTATGATTTAAATTACTAATTTCCCTCTTTTTAAATATTAATATTATATTATTTTTTTTTTATATTTTTATAATTTTTTTAACCCCAATATTTCAGATTAGCTAAAAGCCCCTGCTATATAAACTTTAATTTATGAAAAATCACCCCACCATTGACGCACCTGCGCCACCACAAACCACCACCGAAGTCGCTGAAAGTCGCCATGAGTAGCTCACCGTGACCGCAGGCTTCGCTATGGCCGTTTCTGCCATATTGATGGCCGAAAAAAGGCCATATCAGGCCAGATCTTGGTGGAAATGGCAAATCTATTCCAGGCAGAATAACGAAATGGAAGATCTGGCCGTCAACAACAGATGGCCTGATATGCCATTTTAGCATCAATATGGCCAAAAACAGCCATATTAAAGCTTCGAGCCTCCCAGCGACTCTCGGTCATTTTAGGGACTCGGCGATTTCCAACGGCGGTCATGTGGTTGGCCGCTATGGCGGTGATGGTAGGTGGCAGTGGTGATCTTAAATATAAGGGCATTATTGCCAAAAACTTAATTAAACAAGGGTAAAATTGAAAGTATATTAATGTAAATTGATTTTAAAACAGGGGCATTATTGTCCAAAACTTTGAAATAAGGGATAGAACTGTAACAAAAATAAGATTACCTTGATAATCTTAAATACCTAAGAAAAAGGAGGTAATCAGATTACTCTAATATTACCAACAGTAACAACTTGGTAAGCAAGATTACCGAAACTTATATACTTGACAACCAAACGTAATTAAGTAATATAAGATGACATAACCCATAATCTTGATTACCTCAACCAAACACCCCCTTGTTGTTTACTATTTCGGATATTATTCAAAGAGTGATATACAATATAAAACTATGCATACAAATTATAAGATGTGACACTTACCTTTTGATGACACATATTTAATTATATTATTAAGCATAATGAGTTGACTTTTAAAACATCATCTATCACTATTTAACACATCAATTTATATAAAAAGTTTGTACAATCAGTTTGAACATTCCTTATAATTAATGATTATATATATATAGGGGCGGAATTAGCCCTTTAAGGCCTACCCTCAGATTTAAAAAAAAAAAAAAAAAAAATTAATGTAGAAGCCCAAAAAATTGTTAATTAATATATATTTAGGTACTCTCAGATTAAAAAAAATAAAAACATTATACAATATCTAGGTCTAAAAAAACTTTCATTTTATATATATATATCATATATATATATATATATCAAATATATATATATAAAAGTATTCAAAACCACATAATATTAAAAGTTTAAAACTCTTCCACTTTTTTCTCACGGCTCCACTGCTTTTATGTTTTATCCCCAAAATGTTTACTCTCTCATTCTCTTTCTCTTTCTCACATTATTCGCTCTTAAAACTTTTGAAGACCAAATTTAAATTTTCACTACTCAAGGTGCATAATTAGCTCTGTTTCTTTTTATCATTTAGGTAGTGCATTGTTCATTTCAATTTAGTTTATTTTAGAATTGAATCTTTTTTTTTTTTTTTTTAGGTTTTTATTCTAATTTGAGGAACAAAACATTAATCTTTGAGTTTATTTTGTATTTGTGCTAAGAATGAACTTGTTTTCTCAAATTAAAACCTTGACTATATTTTAAAGAACATTATTTTTCACTTTCACCAACACTTTCTATTATTCAAACGTCACCGTTCATGCTCAAAATATTAAAGAAATTTGAGTTACCATCATTTATACATAAGAAAACTCCCCTTTTTTTATTAATTCATATTAAAAGTCAATCAACTTGACTTGATTTAAGTTTTATTGACCTTAGATTAATTAGGCTAGGTCTAATCAAAGTCATAAAATTTAATTATAATCTTTGGAAGCAAAAATAAAAAATAGAGGTTTTACTCAAGGTTTACTAATACATTTACTCAAAATTTTGCTTCACATTGATTATTCAAGGAGAAAAATTGATTGGATATTCTTTTCGTCAAGTTCTTATATTGTATTATTGGCGAGCATCGGGGGAGTGGCTTTGTTGGGTTCCAAAGGATGGGCGAAGGCAAGGGAGGACGTAGGGAGGTTGTTTGTGGGAGGTTGGAGGGTTGGGGATGGCATGAGGTGGCGGAATAGGGGGCTGGAAGGCAGCCTGTACTATTCCACACCTTCTGCCATCCTCAACCTCCAACTCATGGAACCTGCCACAACAGCTCTGTAAGGCTTGCACGGCTTCCCCGGTCCTCGAGGCCAAAAACACCCACTCCCCGATGCCTTGAAGCCCATATCCCCAAATTGGCTGCAAGGATTTCCTAATTTGATAGACGTCCGATACAAGGCAAGGTTGGTGGCGAAAGGCTATGCTCAGAAGGAAGGAATAGATTACAATGAGGTATTTTCTCCTTTTTAAAGCACTTCTTCCATTAGAATTTTGTTGGCCTTGGGAGCTCAATGAATCTTGAAATAGTTCAACTTGATGTGAAACGCGTTTCTACACGTGATTTGAAGAGGAAATCTATATGACTCAGACAGAGGATTCGGATTATTGGGAAGGAAGATTTGGTTTGTAAACTGAAAAGATGTTTAGGTTTGAAACAATCTCCGAGGTAGTGGTACAAGCGATTTGATAGGTTATGATGGGCCAGAAGTACACAGAAGCAAATTTGACAACTGTGTGTATTTTCAAAGGCTACAAGGTGATACTCTCATTTATCTACTCTTATATGTTGATGATATGTTGATAGCTTCAAAGAACGTAGAAAAATTGAGAAGTTAAAGGCACAACAATAAAGAATTTGAGATAAAGGATTTAGGGGAAGCCAAGAAGATTCTCGGTATGGAGATAATTAGAGACAAAGGAAATGGAAAGGTTAGTTTGACACAAAGCAGTATCTAAAGAAGGTCTTACAACGTTTTGGCATAAAGAAAGGACAAAATCTGTAAGTACTCCACTTGCTCCTCATATAAAGCTTAGTGCATCACTATCTCCAGGTACAAATGAAGAACAAGAGTATATGCAAAGGTTCCGATTCAAAGTGGAGGTAGCTTGATGTATGCAATGGTGTGTACTAAGCCCGACATTCACATGCAGTTCGAATTGTGAGCAGTATATGCATGATCCTGTAAAGGACATTGGCAAGTGTGAAGGATTTTACGGTACATTATAGGTACTGTAAACATTGGTTTGGTTTTGAATGGATGAAAATTTTAGTCAATTTGCTATTGGCTATGTTGATTCTGATTATGCTGGTGATTTGGATAAGCGTCGATCAACTATTGGATATGTATTTACTCTTGCTAGAGCACCAGTAAGTTGGAAATCTTCTTTGCAGTCTACCGTTGCTTGTCTACTATAGAGGCAGATATATGGTAGTTACAGGGCTAAAATAAGCTATTTGGTTACAAGGGCTATTGGATGAATTGAAAATTAGTCTAAAGAGATCACTATCTATTCTAATAGTCAGAGTGCTATTCACTTAGCAAAGAATCCAGTATTCCACATTCGCACCAAGCATATAGATGTTCGTTACCACTTTGGGGGAAATCATTAATGAAGGAAGAATCTCATTAGAGAAGATTTACAGATATTTTAAGAAAGTAGTGACAATGATCAAGTTCAATCACGGTTTGAACTTGATCAACATCCTGCAAGTTTGACTGCGCCATTTGGCGCATTTGAAGGTGTTGCAAAATTTGTTAGAAGAATAAAAACTTTGAAGGTTTGCTAATTCGCCAAGGTGAAGATTGTTGGAAAAATGGCTTATTTAGCAAAATCTCATATGGGGTAGAAGTAAAAATGGAGAAAGTTTAGGGACTTATATGAATAGGCAAAGGTTAGTATGTCCCACATTGCTTAGGAATGAAAGTGAGGAACTTTTGGGCCATATATTAGGATCCAAGCCATGGTTATAAACATCCCAAATTGTATTTCCATACACCCCTCTTGTATAAAGTTCTTTATTAAGGACCTTTAGTTGAAAAGTTTTGTTGTATCTCCATTGTTGGGTAATGTTTTTTGCCGTATAGTTTGGGTATTTGTAGTATTACCCAAAAGTTTGTAATATTCTTTGGAGATAAATAAGTTTCTTTTGCAGCGCCTGAGGACGTAGGTTATAATACGAACCCGTTAATTCCTGGTATTCTTATTTTGATTTATTTTGTCCATTTATTTTGCTTTAATAGGGTATATTATATTAAATAGCTAGCATTGAGTTTATGTTTCCGTTGCATAACACTACTTTCATGCATTGACCTTCGTTTTCCAAATATTAGAGTATTCAGAGAAGTCAGAATTTTTTTTTTTTTTTTTTTTTAAAGATAGATAATGAATAGGAAAACAGAAATTGAAGGTTACTACATTTGTCTTTCTCGAGCTGCATACAGATTATCATGTCTGTTTCTGGCTCTTCTATGTATTTCCATGGCTGCAGGCCACTTGATATAGAGCAAAATAATGAAAACTAACACAAATGCAAGGCATGTATACCCTACAACAACCGTGAAAGCGTAATGCGATAAACTATTATCTCATAACCAATCAGCTGGACTCAAATATACTTTTTATAAGGGTTATATCTGCAGAAAGATTAAGTGACTACGCAAATTATGGGTGCTATCTGTGACTGAGGGGCTGGCTTTACTTCTTGTTCAATGGATCGACTGTTTTGGGAAAGCCACTGCAAAGCAGTAGTGCTCTTTGAAATCCATATATGTAGATTGCGTGTATGGCTTTACAAATAGTGAATTAACACTGGTGCAGACGTCAAAAGTTCCCCAATTAAGTGGACACCAGCGAGTTGTTGATGATTAAAAACTTGAATAGTACTCTTTTCTGATACTTATTTTAATTTTCTAGCTAACTCTTTGACATGCACTTATTATTACCAAATGAAATTTCTTTCCACTATCTGTATTGGAATTTTGCATTCACATAATACTGTAGACGGACTCTAGCTTGAATGTAAGAAGACAACAATAAAATAATTTAATGTGCTTTATGAATACGTAGTTACAAAAACAAGTGAAAGGTCAGAAATTAAAATTAAAACATATGAAATCGACTTTTTATATATTTACACATACTAATACATATATCTGGTTATCCCAACAAAAAATCAAGGAGATTAATTATCAATTTAATCAATAGATGAAAAAGTATTGATATATACAGTAATAAATGTTATGCATGTTAGCACCTTTCACTTAATACTCAACAATGTTTCAATCAATGATCGATATTATATTCAATGAATATTAGAATTTCGGTATCAGTATTTGATTTTTGGCATCTTGTTTTAGCATTGATATTTCTTGTTCAAATTATTATCCATTTTTAGGTATTTCTAGAAGTCCTATAAATAGATGATATATTTACATTTTCAACACCAATTTCGATTTTCTTTGCTATATTAGCTGGATTGTTCTCTATATAGGCTTGTCAATTAACAGTAGATATTTCATGTCCAGTCTGTTTTTCATTTTTGGGTGTTATTGAAATCCCTATAAATAATTGAATATAGAGCAGCATCAATGTATTAAGTTCATTAGCCCTAAAACCAATCTAGCCATCTAACATGGCTTTCCTGAGAACTACATTTCTCATTTTTGCTCTTACAATGTTGTTCTCACTGTCGTGTTTGGATGCTAGGGAACTCTTGAGCAGCGAACCTAATCATCGTATTTTAAGATCTGGTCCAAGCACTCGTGGATCTGGTCATAACTTCCCGACGCCACCAACGCCAACAACAGAGCTAAATCATCGTGTTTTGAGAT
Source organism: Pistacia vera (assembly GCF_008641045.1). NCBI lineage: Eukaryota > Viridiplantae > Streptophyta > Magnoliopsida > Sapindales > Anacardiaceae > Pistacia > Pistacia vera. The sequence goes on from NW_022195999.1 coordinate 609,843, forward strand.
CTGGTCCAAGCAATCGTGGAGTACATGACATCACGCCGCCACCACCAACAGAGCTTGATCATCATGTTTTGAGATCCGGTCCAAGCAATCGTGGAGTACATGACATCACGCCGCCGCCGCCGCCAATGGTACAGTCTTCTCCATCGGATTAGTCCTAGACCTGATTGAGCTGGCCATGCATGGAGGCAATTAGGGAATGGCATCATTTTATTATTCTTCCCATGCAATTTCAAATTACGCTTTACATGGGATAATAGCATAACATGTATGCTAGTGCATGTAATTGTCTTCGAAAATGGCACTTTTATATATAATGTTGTACCACCTCCCTTTTCCCACCAATAATTAAAATAAAATTTATCATTTATATATATTATATATGGCTTATATGTATGCTTTATGTTTCAACTTTCAATTGTTAGAGTCATCCGTGCTAAATATTTGCAATGAGGGTGCTTAATAGGGTTCGGAATTTTAGTTGATTACTAATAATAAGAGTGTACTGGTTTGAAATTTATCAAAACTATAATAAATGTTAAAAATAATTACTGCAAATAATTATCTCAGATTTTCAGCATCGGGTCTACATCGGCATATACAGGCCGTAATTCTAGAATTTCCTATGAGTTAACATTAGAAACAAGCTTTTCCCAATTTTATATATAATATCTTGTTCAAAATAACTTTAAAATTTGTTGGAGAGAGAGTTGTAGGTTTAACTCACTTTAGTGAATGGTTACCCATTTTAAGTGCAGCGGAAATATTATTAAGTTGTTTAAGACATTTCCAATTTAACCACATCAAACACAAGTGAGGAAAATAAAGTACACAACCATATACATGTTTCGACTAAATCCACTTTTAGCCTACATCCATAGGACTTTGTCCAGATCAAAGCAATCTACTAAGTTAAAAACACATTACAAGATAATGTTCAAAGTTGATCTAAGATACAGTAAAAAGAACTAATTGCTCAACTTCACACTTTGCACCACACTCTGAATCCTTAACGTGTAGCAACTCCTTGGACCTTCTTCACACCGGAAATACACCTGAGAACAGCTTGTGAACCACCAAGCTTTAAGCATCGGTGCCACGTGTCAACATCAGCAAAGGAACCATGTTCCAAGGGCCATGAAGTCTATGTTTGATATGGTGAGGTTTTGGCACAAAATGGAAATGAACCATGAACCTTAAGAGAAAGAATCCTCTCAGAAAATTCAGAGTATAATGAAATAAAAGATCAAAATGTTAGATTCAAAGACGCAAGATGAGATGATATATAGTGAACGGTTTCTTGCTCAACACATATATGCCACATCAGCCAACAAGGGGCTGACCCATGTTTGTCCAAATAAGAAAAATATTCATTCTTTTGGTTTGGACCACAAAACAAATCGGGAAAAGAAACTTTATTCCCTAGGGCCACTTAAGGATACTACGACACATGTAAAAAGGTCATAAAAGGTGAGAAATAAAGATAAACAATATTTTTTTTTTCACTTTATCAGACATGCAACTTGTGTTGGGTTGCAAATGTCTGAAGCGAGAGTGCAAGCATAAACTATTGTGCACAAACACTCGAAATGAAATAAGCCAAGACATAAGTTTGGAAACCAGTGTGCACGCAGAACTGATATGCACACACACAACAAAGGAAACAAGTCAAATCATAAGATTGACAACCAGTGTCCACACATAACTATTGTGCACACATAATTCATAAGTTTGATAAATATAAATACTCCACAAAATTCATTATTTTTTTTATTGTTGAATTAACGACATTATAAACGATAATGTGCGAGGACATATACAAGGGAAGCAACGTCGAAGCTTATTATAATAGAGAACTGGCAACATTGTTAGATTTTTAAAAGCTTGGTTAAAATTAGATGAATACAGGATCCTTATCTTCAAAGATGACATCATATTAGCAATTTTTTTTCTGCCATACTGATTTAAACCAAACTGCGCATTCAAGTTGGGCTCCTACACAAAGAAAAAGATTCACGCATTCGAATAGTCAGAGAGACAAAATTTTGGTTTGATCAATTAATTATCTTTGCCTTTGTCTCTTTCTATAATACTTGATCCATAATCTTCCAGGGTACTCAGATTGTTAAGTAGTGGATATACCTGTGTCTAAGGAAACTTCTGTATTGGCAGAGCAAATTAGTAGTGCTGTGCTAGCTTATGCCTCGTTTCACTCAATATTCAATACATATTTGATCAATTTTGGTCTCTGAATTTGATTTGGAATTTGTTTCCCCATACTTACATACAATAGGCTTTTTAGCATCCATATTTCTTGTACAAATTATTTTCGATCTTTAGTTATTTTTTAATCCTATAATTAGTCAATATATTTGGATATTTTTAACACCAGTTAGAATTTTGTTTGCTAAATTAACTAGATCTTCACATCTTGTTTACTACATATAGGCTAGTCAATTCATAATAGATAATTCTTGGGGTGCGTTTGGTTCAGGGAATGTTAGATTACTAGAATCTTATGTTATCTTGAAGATTACTAGGAATCTTTAGGAAATGTGTTTGATTAGTTGGTGGATATGTTATATTAATATGTTTGGTTAGGAGGAATAAATTGGTGGGTATGTTATTTAAATTACTAAATTGCCCTCTTTTTAAATATTAATATTATATTATTTTTATTATTAATTTTTGAATAATTTCTTTTAACCCCCAATATTTCAGATTTAGCTAAAACGCCCCTGCTTATATAAAACTTTAATTTATGACAAAATCACCCCCACCCATTGACGCCACCTGCCGCCACCACAAACCACCACCGAAAGTCGCTGAAAGTCGCCATGAGTAGCTCACCGTGACCGCAAGGCTTCGCTATGGCCGTTTCTAGCCATATTGAATTCCGAAAACGGCCATATCAGGCCAGATCTGGTTGGAAATGGTCAAATCTATTCCAGGCAGAATAACGATAATGGTCAAGGATCTGGCCGTCAACAACTAGATATGGCCTGATATGGCCATTTTCAGCCATCAATATGGCCAAAAACAGCCATATTAAAGTCTTCAGAGCCTCCCAGCGACTCTCGGTCATTTTTAGGGACTCCGGCGACTTTCCAACGGCGGTCTATGGTGGTTGGCCCGCTATCGGCGGTGGTGATCTTTAAATATAAGGGTATTATTGTCCAAAAACTTAATTAAACAAGGGTAAAATTGAAATGGTATATTAATGTAAATTGATTTTAAAACAGGGGCATTATTGTCCAAAACTTTGATTAATAAGGGATATAATTGTAACAAAAATAAGATTACCTTGATAATCTTACAATACCTAAGAAAATGGAGGTAATCAGATTACTTCTAATATTACCAACAGTAACAACTATTGGTAATGCAAGATTACCGAAATCTTATATTACTTGACAACCAAACATGGTAATTAAGTAATATAAGATGACATAACCCCAGTAATCTTGGATTACCTCCGACCAAACACCCCCTTGTTGTTTTACATATTTCGGATATTATTCGAAAGAGTGATACTACATATACAAACTAATGCATACAAATTATATAGATGTGACACTAACCTTTTGATTGACACATTATTTAATTATATTTATTAAGCATTTAATGAGTTGACTTTTTAAATACATTCATCTATTCACTATTTAACACATCGGGGGCGTTTGGTTCAGGAATGTTAGATTACTGGGAATATTGGATTATTGGAAAGATAGATTACCTTGGAAGATTACTGGGAATCTTTAAGAAAATATGTTTGATTAGTTAGTGGGTATGTTATATTAATATGTTTGGTTATGGGAATAAATTGGTGGGTATGTTATTTAAATTACTAAATTGCCCTCTTTTTAAATATTAATATTATATTATTTTTATTATTAATTTTTGAATAATTTTTTTAACCCCCAATATTTCAGATTTAGCTAAAACGCCCTCACTTATATAAAACTTTAATTTATGACAAAATCACCCCCATTCCCTGACGCCAACTGCCGCCACCACAAACCACCACCGGAAGTCGCTGAAAGTCGCCATGAGTAGCTCACCGTGACCACGAGGCTCCGCTATGGCCATTTCTGGCCATATTGATGGCCGAAAACGGCCATATCAGGCCAGATCTGGTTGGAAATGGTCAAATCTATTCCAGGCAGAATAACGATAATGGCCAAGAATCTGGCCGTCAACAACCAGATCTGGCCTGATATAGCCATTTTCAGACATCAATATGGCAAAAAACAACCATATTAAAGCCTTCGGAGCCTCCCAGCGACTCTCGGTCATTTTTAGGGACTCCGGCGACTTTCCAACGGCGGTCTATGGTGGTTGGCCCGCTATTGGCGGTGATGGCTAGGTGGCAGTGGTGATCTTTAAATATAAGGGCATTATTGTCCAAAAACTTAATTAAACAAGGGTAAAATTGAAATAGTATATTAATGTAAATTGTTTTAAAACAGGGGCATTATTATCCAAAACTTTGATTAATAAGGGATAGAATTGTAACAAAAATAAGATTACCTTGATAATCTTACAATACCTAAGAAAATGAAGGTAATCAGATTACCTCTAATATTATCAATAGTAACAACTATTGGTAATGCAAAATTACTAGAATCTTATATTACTTGACAACCAAACATAGTAATTAAGTAATATAAGATGACATAACCCCAATAATCTTAGATTACCTCCAACCAAACACCCCTCTGTTGTTTTACATAATTAGGATATTATTCAAAAGAGTGATACTTCATATACAAAATATACAAAATAATTCATACAAATCATATAGATGTGACACTTACCTTTTGATTGACACATTATTTAATTATATTTATTAAGCATTTAATGAGTTGACTTTTTAAATACATTCATCTATTCACTATTTAACACATCAATTTATACCAAAAAGTTTGTACAATCAGTTTGAACATTCCTTATAATTAAATGAATATATATATATATATATATATATATAGGGGCGGATTTAGCCCCTTTAAGGCCTACCCTCAGATTTAAAAAGAAAAAAAAAAAATTATTAATGTAGAAGCCTCAAAAAATTGTTAATTAATATATATATTTAGGTCCACTCGCAGATTTAAAAAAAAATAAAAACTATTATACATATATCTAGGTCTATAAAAAACTTGCTATTCATATATATATTCAAAGCCCACATCATATTAAAAGTTCAAAACTCATATCATATTAAAAGTTTAAAACTCTCTCCACTTTTTTTCTTCACGGCTCCACCTGCTTTTATGATTTTATCCCCAAAATTGTTTACTCTCTCATTCTCTTTCTCTTTCTCACATTATTCGCTCTTAAAACTTTTGAAGACCGAAATCGTTAAATTTTCACTACTCAATGTGTCATAATTAGCTCCGTTTTCTCTTTTATCAATTTTAGATATGTGCATTGTTCATTTCAATTTAGTTTATTTTAGAATTGAATCTTTTTTTTTTTTTTTTTTTAGGTTTTTTATTCTAATTTGAGGAACAAGACATTAATCTTATGAGTTCATTTTGCATTTTGTGCTAAGAATGAACTTGTTTTCTCAAATTAAAACCTTGACTATATTTTAAAGAACATTATTCTTCACTTTTCACCAACCACTTTCTTACATTTCAAACGTCACCGTTCAATTGCTCAAAATTATTAAAGAAATTTTGAGTTACCATCTATGTTTATACTAAGAAAACTCCTCTTTTTTTATTAATTCATATTAAAAGTCAATGCAACGTTGACTTGATTTAAGTTTTAATTGACCTTAGATTAATTAGGCTAGGTCTAATCAAAGTCATGACAATTTATATTATAATCTTTGGAAGCAAAAAATAAAAATGAAGGTTTTACTCAAGGTTTACTCAATACATTTACTCAAAATTTTGCTTCACATTGATTTATTCAAGTAGAAAAATATTGTTTATTGCATATTCTTTTCTCTCAAGTTCTTAATATTGTATTATTTTCTTTTTATTAAGGTTTGGTGATTTTTTAAAGTTTTCACTAGTTGTTTGGCAAATAATGACACAGCTGCAGAGGCCCCCCTTAAGCAAAAATCTTGGATCCGCCACTCTATATATATATATATATATATATATATATATATAGAACGTCATCAGTGTATTGAATTAATTAGCACTATAACCAATATATCTAACATGGCTTTCTTGAGAACATCATTTCTCATTTTTGCTCTTACAATGTTGTTTTCTGTGTTATGTTTGGCAATGTTTTAAAACCCAACCCGGGGTGAAACCTGGTAAAGCTTCCGGGTCCCAGGTTGACCGGTTTAACCGGTTTGACTGCAAACCGATTGACAAAAACTTTTAAAATTCAGCAAATATACCTCTAAAAATTTGTTAAGTCCCTATAGGTTTGAAATTTATCAAACACACCCCAACTGCAAATCGATCGATGACTGATTAGTGGCAGCGACACCCCAGATGCAACCCCAATCGTCCCTTGAGCCCATTTCCATCAAAATATACCCAAGATCTGGCCGAAATAGATTTGATTTCGGCCAGATCTCACCGACATCAATGTCGGCATTCCAGGCCAAATCCCATCGATTCCGGCAACAACAACCCTCCCCATCACCCCAAAATTACTCCCCTTTTCCTCCAGACCAAAACCCACCTCACCCCACCCCCGTTAGCCTTGTTAATCGCCAGAAAAATCTCATCGTTGCCGCTGCCAGTTTTGTTCTATTTCCGGTCGATTTATTCACCATAAATCAACTCTTTCATCACCATTACATTCACCGGAAATTGCTCTTCAAAAGCCCCAACATTCCATCAGTTAATTGTTCGCCGACCATCACCGGAAATCTTAGGGTATTAGGTGAATAAGAAAAAATTAAAGCCGGCCTATTGAAGCTTCTGAGTCCCGGTTCAACCGGTTCAACCAGCCGGGCCAGGCCGGGTTTTAAAACATTGATGTTTGGACGCTAAGGAACACTTGAGTAGTGATTCGAATAATCATTGTATTTTAAGATCGGTCCAAGTACTAGTGAATCTGGCCATGACAACCCGCAGCCACCACTGCCCGACAGAACCTGATCATCATAAAGGAATCATTTTATTTTTCTTCCTATGAATTTTCAGATTGTGCCGCACTTGGATAATAGCATTACATGTGTGCTAGTGCATGTAATTGTCTTCGAAAATGCCACTTATATTTTCTCCTTATATATATAAAGTTTTATAAATTTACGTAATAATAATAATAATATAAATTTTATTATTCGACAAGGGATAAATGAAACTTGTGAATATCGCTTATATGTATATATGCTTTCTAATTCAACTGATAAGAGTTATCAAAATGCAATGTGATGCTTATTTGTACATATTATTAGATCTTTCAAATTTTAGGTAAAATTAGATAAAAAGAAGACCTACTTCTTGAAGGTGGCATCGTATCAGCAAGTTTTACTAGATCTTTCAAATTTTAATCCCAAGGGATTGGTTTAGTGATTAAAGAGGTTTGCTCTCTTCTTTGAGTTTCGGGTTCAAACCTTGAGGTCATCCACCATAATAATATTATGATTTACTTGATACTTGGATTTATAAGATGTTTAATGAACCTCGAAGATTAATAAAAGTGCACAAAAGTTAGCTTGGACACCCCAGTTAAAAAAAAAAAAAAAAAAAAGTTTTATTGTGCAGTGCACTGTTTTAAACCAAATTGGACATTCATTTTTGTTTCTTGGTGAACTTTTGATAGGAGTAAAGGTACAAATAGAACTCCTGATATGGTATAGAAATATAACTCTTGGACTTCCGTTTAATCCACCTGGGCCGGGCGGCATCTATGATGACGTAGTTAACATCTTACACAGTGATCATTTGCAACCAGGAAAGTATAAAAAAGATGCCTCTAATGTTTTGACCTCACTATTATAAGTTCTTAGTGCATCTCCAACCCAGCGTTATTTTGGTGTAAAAACACCAAAATAGCGTGAAAGAGGCCTCTAACCTAGTGCCAATTTTTGCACCAATTTGGTGTCCATGTATAGTGCCACGCCAAATTTGATGTAATACTGTTTATACACACCAATTTGACGTGGTACTGTTTAAATAGTAAAAAAAATATATAATTTTTTTTTGTTATTTGTATTTAAGTTAATTTGATTATTATTTATAAAAAATGTGGCACTGTTCAAACAATATAAAAAATGTCCGATTTCAAAATTTTCTTACTCGACATAGACAAATTAAGGATATAGAGGCTCATCATGCTTTTCGAAATGCATTAGTTGATCATTTGTAGGAAGAATATACTAATTCGAAAAATTAAATTACTATCAATATGGAATTTTACTTTTGTGTTGTTGTTGTTTTTTTTTTTTTTTTTTTTTTTTGGTATCATTTTATATTAGATGTAAGTTTTTCTATTTAATGTAATGTTTATTAATTAAATAAATACTTAATTTTATTAAATTCAGTATAATAAGTAATTATTATTTAATAAAAATATCATTCTCAATATTTAATTAATATATACAAAAATAATAAGTGAAATAAATTTATTATTGATTATTATAATAAAAGAAAAAGAAAAAGAATATTTTTTTTTGTATAATATTTGATGCAATGGGTTAGAAATATAATAGTATTTTATCCTAAAAATCACATTAATTTGGTATAGAACTTGCACTAATAAGAATATTTTTTTTTTGTATAATATTTGATGTAATGGGTTAGAAATATAATAATATTTTATCCTAAAAATCACATTAATTTGGTATAGAGCTTGCACCAATTTGATGTAATTGGTTAGAGATGATGTTAGTGATCAGACAACTGCCCACTAAATTATGCAACTTCTAAGGTCCGCTCCAGTTTTAGCTTGCAATTAGTAAGCCATACACGCAAGCGACATAAATGATAAATGCATCAGCCCAGAGCACTTCTGCTTCTGCTTTCAGGTGGCTTTCCACAAAAAGTAGATCCACTGAATAAGAATTAAATTCCGGGCGGCCCCTCAGTTACAAATACTACCCATAATTTGCGTAGTCACTTCAAACTTTTGGCAGATGTAACCCATTTGGAAAAAGCAAATTTGACTCTAGTTGATTGATAATCAGATCAATAGTTTATCGCATTAAACACTGCACTCACAGTACTTATTGGAGAACAAGTAAGGTAGCCTTCCGTTTGTGTTCTCAATTCCATTATCTATCTTATTATTGATGTTTATTCACTTGTCAAGAAAAAACTTATTTGGGACAGTCTAACCAACTCACTTTGCTGACAAGGTGAAACCATCAAATAAAATAAAGACATATGTTGTCAATTTTCAAAACCACCTCTAATGAGGGTGGTTATTGATAAATGATAATGGGTAATTAGAAATGAATCATTGTAATGTATGGATGAAAGAGAAAATTTATTTGACAAATATGTGACACCACGTATCTTTGTTTTATTGGATAATCTCACTATGTCAGCAAAATGAAGTGATGAAACTGTCTCATATAATTTTTTTTTAGGATTCTAGTATTAATTGCACTGGAGAGTGGTCAACAATACAGAAGATAAAAGGTAAATGCATGAAGTATAAGGAACGAAACCCCTTCCCTCAGCTTAGTTCTAGTGTACCTAACTCATCATTCACAAGGACACTTTAGCAAGCTACCAACAAATAATTCCGTCAATTTCAAACACATTGAGTTATTGACAGGAACCAAACTACTTTGACCCTCTGGCCTCTACTACCTTATATATATTCATTTAACTTAAAGCCACTGTAAGTCACTTCATTTCTTAATAATCTTCTCTGCAAATTGATATACATTGCCTACATTTTGTCTCCAAATATCTTTCATGGCTTCTTTGAGCAAAACCGCTCTCATTTTTTCTCTTGTGATCACTATCTTCTGTATACCCTCTTTGGAAGGAAGAAAGGTCTTGAGCTTAAGCTTGGAGAAAATAAAGGTCTCTACCTTGGAGAATAATTCGATTCTCAGTTCCTTTGAGAAGGGTAGTACTACACCTGGTGGAAAATTTGATCATAAATGGGCTAAACAGGATAACAAAGTGCTGGATTCATCAGTTCCAAGTCCTGGAATCGGCCATCACCCATAATTTCCCTTCAATGTATCTACCGTAAAATTGTTTAATAAGTATATCTCTAAATGCTTTATGAGTGTGTTATTTAATGTTGATCTAGCCAGTTAGAGTGCTTTGTTGTGGCCAGATATATGCAAGTGAACATTGATCAAGCATTTAAAATGTTCATGTACTTAGGATATATGTAATAATATACGGTATTAGCTAATTGTGCCTTGCAAATATTTTATTTTTTTGGCCATTTTGCTACATTAAATTGTTACTATCATTTCTAGACCCTGATAGAATTGATGTCATAATAGTAGATAAATCTCCACGAATTGCCTCTAGTCGGCAATCGGTAACATATATGAATGATGATTTTTAACTTGTTTCTCAGATAAGATTTTGTATATGGTTTCTTTAGAAAATCTATTTATCAGAAGGCCCATGTATAACTCATTAGTGTCACAAAAAGTCTGTTTGATCTTTCTGAACAATAACCAAAACTCTTGCCAGATTAAAACAGTGAATGCTACCTATCGTCCCTATCTCAAACAGAAATTAACTCTTCCCGTGGTTCACATCAGAACCTAACAGTTTCACAGCAATTTTTGTGCTATCATCCAAAATTCCTTAAAAATAAGGACCCAAATCCTCCTCGACAGAGCTTCACCCTGAAATCTTGCGGAGCAGGTACTAGATCATCAAAAGTGAACTTTCTCAAAATGTTGGTTAATCGAACAAGAGATTCAACCATAGAAGTCATTTGTCCTTTCTGTTGGAGAGAGAGTTGTAGATTTAACTCATTTTAGAGTGTGGTTACCCATTTTAAGTGCAGCGGAATAATTATCAAATAAATTAAATATTTTTAATTTAAACACATCAAAAACAAGTGCAGAAATTAAATAACATAGTCATATACATGGTTCGGCTAAATCCACTTTTAGCCTACATCCATGGGACCTTGTCCAGATCGAAACAATCTACTAAGTTAAAAACGCATTACAAGATATAGTTCAAAGTTGATTTTATCTACAGCAAAGAGAAATCTTTGTTCTAGTTACACTGAACACCACCCTTTGAATCTCTAATGTCTTGTTGGTCCAAGAACTTCTTCACATTGGGAACACACCTGAAGAACACTTGAGCTTCACCCATTTTGTGAACATCAGAGAAAATTGGAAAAAGGTGTTTTGGGGCCAGGGAGTGCATTATATGTTGTTGCACTAAGTTAAAAGCCAAAAAAAATGAAATGTGGTTCGTGGTGGATGGGAAGCCACTATGTTTTGGGACAATAGAATATGCCCTGATGACAGGCTTAAGATGTGGGGCATTTCCAAATGCGGAAGAGCAAGAGAAAATAAAGAAGAGTAAGGCAGCTGATAACTTGGCTAAAAAGGTTTTGGCGGGAAAGCGTCTATTACGGGATGCGATTTAGAGGAGAGGTTAGAAGAATGTGGGTATACCTATTCAGAGAGGTTCAAGATGTGTCTGGTATGGTTCGTGCATTCAATCATAATGGCTTCTAACTCAACAAAAGTCATCAATATGGATTGGGTGAAGTTTGCAAGCAACATGGACTTCTTTAATGCTTATCCGTGGGGACGAGTATCATTTCAGCTAACCATAGACTCTCTACAAGGAAAAGACATGGCGTTAAAGCATCGCCAATCTGTCGAGAAGAATAGACCGAGCACGTACAATTTGTTTGGCTTGCTATGGGCAATGCAGGTAAATATTAATAGCTTTTTATTATATTTCTGTATTATATGTGTTTTAATTATGATATGGACTGTTTTTTACAATGTAGGCTTGGATGTATAGGTCGTCCCTATCCTAGCTAAGGCGGGAAGGAGGATGAAGACTTCAGATGAGCGGCTGCAATTTCCTAGGATGTTGTGATGGCACACTGAGAAGTGTACCCATTGAGATTACGACAAAATAGACGTGGAAATTCAAGCGGCTCAGGTAAGATTAAATGATTAATCTTTTGAATATGCACTTGTTTTTAAATATGGCTTAAATTTGATTTTTTTTTTCTTGTTGCAGGGAGTCGTCCATCCCTTCCTTACCACTACTGGGGGTGAAGCGGGAGAGGAGTATATTATATCGTTCAAAGCACTGGTCGATGCAGCAGATGAAGGGATAGACCGCCTAATGTAGGACCTAGAAAGGGTCACGCATGTTAGTGCAGTTACAAGGCTACTACTTGAGAATGTTATTGACGCCAAGGATGATGAAGCTCCAATCGGCGGGAGTGATGAGGAGGAGGAGGAGGATGAAAAGATTCGTATGCCTCCACCCAATTGGCAAACCGGTACAACAAGTACTACTTTGCTAAGGCATCAAGGTTGGGAGAATGAGGTGGTTGACCTCATAAACGGTCTGTTTGAGAGTTTTACAATAGCCATTTATGAGAGCTTTGAGAAGATGGAAAAACTGATGAAAAGGGTGGAGGAGAAAGTTGATGGGGTGGCATAGAAAGTTGGGAGATAGAGGAGGAAGTTGGTGGGGTATTGAAAGTGGTTACAGTGCAACCTAAGCAATAAAGAGAAAGTCAAAAAAGTAAGCACGTAATTTCTCCTTATACGGTAGTAACATATGGAAAGAAGAGGAAAACGAAGAAAAAAGTGAGGAAGTCCGTGAAAGTGGAGAAGCAAAAAAGGAGGAGGGTAAGGAGGAAGTAAGGAAGTGAAAATGGAAGCGAGTGAGGCGGGACGCGAAGGAAGTGGGCAAGTGAAAACTGAGGAGTTAAAGGTCGATTTGTATAGGCCAATAGATGAGGAAAAGAAAAAACTCTTATATGCCTATTACAATGATTATGGAAGTGATGGGCATGTGAAGTGCAAGACTGGGGATTATCCCTAGGAGTGGTTTGAAAAAATGTTGACGATGGGTAGGTGGCTCGACGACTTGGTGAGTTATTTTTGCTTATGTTTTCCATAAGGTATTGTATTCTTATCATGTTGTTTTTATTTGATGCAGCGCATCAATGAGGTATTGGCACTTATGAGGCTACGACAAAGCAGTAACAGTGATATTTTGTATCTGCACTGTGCCATCACTGATGTGGCCTTTGGTCAAATGCTAGTAACTACATATGACGCTTTAATGAAGAAGGCCAATGGTAGAGGTGCAACAAGGGGAGGCAAGCGGAAAAGATTGGCCATAGATGACTTCGACGATGTCCTTGATGATTTTCAGTTTGATGACAAGATGTTGCAGTATGTACGGGGGAAAAGGCCTAACATGGCAACAGTTGGGCAAACGTTAAAAGAGTATATTGCATCATGAACATCAAGAATATACATTGGATAATTGTCGTCGCACTACTAGAGGAAGGCTTGCTGCAGAACGTTGACTGCAACCCAAGTATTTGTCGAGAGAGGCAGTTGGAGACGGAGTTGCAGCCATTGTTGTATTTTTCTCGTGGCTATTGCACAACAGCAGGATGTTTCAGTACTTGGGTGATGAACTACTGACGAGAAAGTGGCCACTCAAGCGCCTTCCCGTCCCGACAAATGACTCAAGGAAAATTTTGTATAAAACTTACATAATACAATTGTTCTATAAGCTCATTCTAATGCTAATGTCTTCCTCCTACTGAAATGCTGATTGGGGGGCATATGCATTAACATTTATTGAGTTCGACATGACCAACACCCTGATGGACGACTTGAATGACGAAACAATGAGCAACTGTCAGGAGCGCTGGGCTATTGAGTGCTTCCATGGGCATATGAATCCCTTTTAACTGACCAGAACCCAATCCAAGTCATTGTTGATGCTGTCATCAAAAGGTATGGAAGTTGGACTTAGAATTTTGTAGTTTATGTGATGTTGTCTTATTGGGTTGTCTTGAATAATTTGATTGTCTTGAATTTGATTAGCTGGTAGGCGTTAGGCTGTTGATACTTAGGTTGTGGTGTTATGTATGCTTGGTGGCCAAGGCCAAGACTAGATAATGTTGGAAGGAGTGCTGTAGAAGAAGACGAAGAGGTTGTTGCTGCTGATGCTGAAGGTGTGTTGAATAATTTTGGAAGATAAGGAAATGGCTGAAGAGAATGATGGAGAGGGGGGATAGAGGTTATCAGTCCTGCTTTTATTTTGGGTGTATATAGGACATTTATTTTTTTGTATATAATGTTGTAATTTAATGTGATTAACACATTTCAGATTTGTACAAAAGAAATTTAGTATTTCTTTTCCTCTTTTGAGTTTGAGTTTATTTAGTATTCTTGTTACATGGCATTGATGTGTTCATGCAATTAGGTTGTCAAATTCAGAAGAAACTATGGAATTAATATGTGTTGGTGATTTTAGTTTGTCAAAATTCAAGAGAAAAGCTGGAAAAAAATATGTACTGCCCATGATTGCTTAATTGATATATAAGCAACTACATATATCGCTTAAGCGACAAAGGGTTTTCTATACAGGATTGCTTAAGTGAGACAATAAATTGCTTAGGTGATCGTGCATCTAGGAAGATCTTTATTCTGCCATGGACTTGATTGTTAAAGCTATCCAAAATCGCTTAAGCAACTAAGGGTAAAAATGAAGAATCGCTTAAGCGATACCATAAATCGCTTAAGCGATCGTGCATCTAGGCAGATCTTGATTATGCATTAAACTTGATCGCTTAAGTAATACCAAATCGCTTAAGTGATCAAGGGTAATAGAGAAGAATCGCCTAAGCGAGACCATGAATTGTTTAAGCGATCATGCACCTAGGCAAATCTTGATTCTGCCTTGGACTTGATCACTTAAGCAATACAAAATCGCTTAAGTGACCAAGGGTAAAAATGAAGAATCGCTTAAGCAAAACCATAAATTGCTTAAGTGATCGTGCATCTGGCTAGATCTTGATTCTGCCTCGGACTTGATCACTTAAGTGATTCAACCAAGGGTAAAGCGAGGAATCGCTTCAGCGAAACAGTAAATCGTTTAAGCAAAATAGTAAATCGCTTAAGCGATCGTGCATCTGGACAGATGTTGATTTTGTCTTGGACTTGATCACTTACGCAATTGTCGAATTGGTCGTCACGGCCACAAAATTAAACCTAAATACCGTAGTTAGCGGTAAGCAGGGTCGAATCCACAGAGAGCAAGACTAATGACCTAATGTATATTTGAGTTAATGAAAGAGAAATTGGCATAATGATTAATAAAAACTAAGGAAACTAATTACTCGCAGGAAATTAAAAAGCATCAAATAAATTACTAACTAAAACACAATATTAAAAGCGTTGCCGCTACGGGTTCGGTTTGACTCAAGACCAACTCTTACAATTCCTCTCCTCGCTCTTCAATTTCCTAAACCTACAAGGCTAGGCAAATCAATAAAAATATCTCCTGGAAATCTAGGTATAATCTATCATGTCTCCCCGTCGTCTTAGTTACAGATCGATTGGTTAAAGATTATCATCGACTAACCGAAAAAGGCTAAACCCTTAAACACCACTAGTTGGCACAACGTTAACAAGTACAACCTATCAACTTGTATCATCCTATCAACTAACTACACAACAAATGCATTCCTAGTAGAAATGATATTAAACGCTAATACAACTTGATTGCAATCAGTACCAAAGCAGTTTAAAGTCATGATAAACATTCAATAATCTCAAACCGACATTCAATTATGCGAAAAGTTATATATCAATAAACCTTCTCTATGGACATTATCAATTCAGCACGTTGGGCATCAAAATAATATTAAAGCATCACAAACAAACTGAAATGAAAACAAATATAATCTAAATACAAGAAACTTAACCAAATTTCCAACATTCGGGCTCATCCAACTAGTTGAGAGCTGATGAGGAGAGCAATGGAGTATATCTCGATCTCGCCTACACCGTAACTAGGGGTGTTTCGAGCCGAGCCGAGCCGAGTTTTCTGCTTAACGAGCTCAGCTCGTGAAAGAGAAAAGTCGAGTCATAAATTATAAGACTCGGCTCAGCTCGGTAATGATTTTAATATATTTCGAGCCGGCTCGCGAGCCAGCTTATCAAGCTGACTCGCGAGCTAACTCCAAATAATTCTGTTTTTTCTTTTTTTTTTTTTAAATTTGTTGGGCAACACTGCGCATTGATTGCTGAACTGCCATAAACCCAAATAAATGCCCTGACAACTTGCCCAATGCTCAAAGACTTTGGAATTCCTTTTACAGCTTGTACTTCTCCACTACACAGAAATGGGAGGCTTAATTTTAGGTTTCAACATTCAAATATAAACTCTCTTTAACTAATCATAGCAATAGAATAAACAAAACAAAGATGCAGACCTGTCAATGTTGATTAAGAAAAGAGAAGGTTGCCTCTTTCCCGCATAGGTCTCTCCCCAATCCTCCTCCCAATCACCTTGACCCTTCCAGGTACCATAATCCTTTCCCCCTACTCACCGATTAAAATCCCACGAAAATCAGACGAAGATGATTCAAATCCGACGAAGATTATTCAGATCTGATGAAGATGATTAAGATCTGACGAAGCTTGAACGAAGATGATGGAGATCCGACGAAGATCAAACGACGATGACGAAGATCCTACGAAGCTGACAAAGATCCGATGAAGATCCCATGAAAATGCAATGGAAATTTGTGTTGATGATAGAGAATAAAATCGTTAGTTTGGGAGAACAAATTTGATTCAAACTTTTACAGCAAGGGTTTTAATGGCGAAGGATTTTGACAATTTGGGGATTTTAATAACGGGGGCCCTTCTGTTATTTTTTAAAACTTGTATTGCATTATTTTTAATTAAATCCTAGTAGTTCAAAAATTCTCAAAAAAACACCTCGGTATTTCGAGCCAGGCTCGGCTCGCGAGCCTAACGAGCCAAGTCGAGTATGGCTCGAACTCGGCTCGTTCTGTCTCACGAACCGAGTAGAACCGACTCGTTATCAGACGAACCGAGCTGTTAACGAGCCAGACTCAAGCCGAGTCAAGCCGGCTCGCGAGCGGCTCAGTTCGTTAAACAGCCCTAACCGTAACAGACAACCAGGAACTCAGTCGCTCATGTTGGTGTCGACGGAGGCTGAAACGGTGGAAACGAAGCTGATCATGGCAGAGACGAAGTAACCGACAACGATATGGTGCGAAGAAGGAACGAAAATGACCAACAGACAGCCCGGAATACGAACAGTTGCACTCATCGGAAGACGTTAATTTTCCGACAGGTCTTCCAGAAAATGGTGGCGAAAATGGGATCCGAAGGTACCGATGGAAAACTCTAGTGATGGGGAGTTCATATCAAGTGCTGGGAAGATGAAAGGTCACCGGAAATGGGAGAGATTGCGGCTGGAAGGTGAAGAGGTGCGACGGCTAAATGGCAGATTCCGACGATTTTTGCGACAGCTAAAGCTTGCAAGTGATAGATCTGGCAGTGGGGAGGGAAGATCAGCCACCAGGAAGCCTAAGCGTCGCCAGAAAATGCCAAAATCACTACTTGAATGAGAAGAGTCACGGCTGAAAGATGAAACGTCGTGGCAGCGGCGATGGTTATCATGGTGGTGATCCGAGATGATGAAGATGATAAGTGCAAGTGGAATACAAAGTGTCGTCAGAGCTCGTCGAAATCTGATAGGAGAAGGTGAAGGGTTTTGGTGGGCGGCAGCCACCCAATTTGCGACCATGCACTGCATTTTTATACAAAATATGGTAAATTTCCATTTGGTCCCTACATGATTGAAAAGTGATAAAATCAACCTCTTGAAACATGACATTGTACCCCCTAAATAGCATAAATGAGACAAAATCACCCCTAATCCATAAACCACAACCTAATATCAACTCACACCATTTCCAAATTCATCCCAAATATGCTAAATTAGTAAGAACAACTCAAAATATGATTTTTATACATAAATTCATAATTTCTCTTAATTGTCTCAACATAACTTCAATTCAATTACATATGGGATCTTTTTATCAACAAAATAGAGTCACTTTTATGACTCTAACACACTCCCCAAGTTACTCTTTGCTCGTCCTCGAGTAAAGTCAAAGGAACTCTTTCAACATTCTCGCCAAACCATACACAACCATATTCATCAACACCCAAGGCATTCATCAAAAGGTAAAGTGAAGAATTTGAACACAACAAGCAAACAACACAATCCTAAATAAAGAACTAAAGTTTATGTCAAGATTTGCCTATCTCCATTCAAGTTTCTCAAACACACATTTCATATTCATATCACAATGTTAAAATGTCATACAAAACTCCCCAACTTATGTACATACAACATACTGCTCATTTTCCACACAAGATTTTGACATATAATTTCTTTTTCATTCATCACCTTTTTTTTAATTTATTTTTTTCTTATCTTAACTTCTTAAGCTTTCTAGAAGGTCCGTGTAACGGGCTTTAGGTCAATGACTCCCAAACCAAATGGCTATAGGGCACTAAATATAAAACACTCCTCGGACTTACTCACCCGAACCAACCAGGCTACAAGCCAAGACTTATATATATATATTTTTTTTAAATAAAGCTCATGATCTATATAATGACTTATTAAGCTTTCTAGAGGACCTATGTAACGAGCTTTAGGCCAACCGCTAGATAACTTCAGAGGATTAGGTGTAGAACACCCCTTGGGCATACTCACTTGAGTCAACTAGGCTACAAATCAAAACCAAATCATCAAGCAACATTTAAGCACTTTTAACACACGCAAGATAATAAATGAAACTTTGCTCCATGGGCATGTAAAGTATGTGGGAGACTTGCATAAACACTAAAACACATGACATTTACTCAAAACGATGTCTAACCACAATTATGGACAAATCTAGCACAAAATAGAACCAATAGTTCAATGTTTAAAACCATGTTGTAACACACCATTTTCAAAAACCTCACAAAACCTTTCAACTAGCACATCAATTGCTTCTAAAATGGTGATTATGCATGAATTCATGAAAAAATTTAAAAATAACTCACTTTAGTTCACTTTAACCACTTTTGGACTTACAAGAGTAAGATTCAACGTATTTTCAACAAAAAATATCATCATGCCACAAAAATATGATGCACAATCCATTCAACACACAATCTCCACAAAAACATCATCAACAACACTTCCTAACAATATTTTTCAACAACACTTCCCAAAAATAAGATCAACAACATACTCCACAAAAATAAAAATTAATCAACACTCCCCAACTTAAAATGACATTGTCCTCAATGACCCATAACTACAAACATCCTCCCCAACTTAGCATCAAATGATCTCGAATGACAATATGATCAATAACATTAAAATCGTCCAACATATTTGAGAAACAATAAATCTAACACTAACAGCATATAAGGTGGAGAGATAAAACATGCGGAATAATGGTGGGGTTGTCACCAGCGGAGTTTGTGGAGCATGCGTAAGCATAGCCTTAGACTAGTTAATGAGTTTCCAAACATGACAATTCCTGCAAAGACAAAAACAACAAGAACATAAAAGCAATAAAAACATATTTAAAAAGGTGGGTTGCCTCCCACCAGCACTAAGTTTTAAGTCTTCAGCCAGACTGAGTGCAAACATCAAGTTCAAGGTGGTTGAAACGTTGGTGGTGCCTTATATAACCCTCGCCATTCAGCAACAAGTAGGGTATCACGAGTTCCCAAGAAGGCATATTTGAATTTAATACGCCATTTGCATGTGCACAAATCTTTTAAGAACTTAGCATAGGCAGGTATGAGCTTCACGACATCAAGAAGTGGAATATCAATCAGCCCTTGTCTAAACAGCTCGACTATTTCCTCAATCCTAGTAGTTTTCTTAAAGTTGGATGCATTATTCGACTCTAGGTATTAAGGACAAGGTTCTATCGGCATGTTAAATACAGAGGATGGTTCTTTCTCCCCAACTTCCTCGTTTTTATGTCTCGGCACACCTAACTCTATGGTTGGTTCTCTTTCACTCATCTCGGCTTGGTTTCCCTCTAAGCTCTCTTTCTCTCCAAACTCAACATATAATTCCCTCTCAAGCCTAGCTTGTTCATGACACCCTGTTTGGTGAGGTGCACCATTGGGATTATCTACAAGTTGACTCAGCAAATGACCTTCCTCTCTCTTATAAACCACTTCAGCTATTTGACCAATTTGAGTCTCTAGCTTACAAATAGATTGGGAATGGGAATGTAATATTTGATAATGCTGCTCTAAGTCATTGAACCTAGCATTCATGTCATCTTTTTGTTCTTGCATGGTTTAGAGCATTTGAGCCATCATTGATTCCAATGAACTTGGCACTGGAGTAGGCTGCTAGACGGGGGGCGGGATTTTAGGTTGGGCAGTTAGTTGGACCAAATACATGTCCCAATAATTGCCCTGTTGATTGGAAGAACTATATGGCATATTATGGGAGACATTCTGATATTGTTCATGCTGCCATGCAAAATTAGGATGGTTATGCCACTCACTACCAAATGTGTTCGAATACGGATCATTCCGTCTTTGGAAACTTTGTGCATCTTGCACTTACTCCTCAAAAGTGTAGGGAGCTGGTTCCTCAAATATGTACTCAAAAGCTAAAAAGTCTGAAGGCATAGAAAAGACATCCTGACTTGGCCTACCGGAAGTGGTTGCCTAGAAGCTTGCCCTTGTATGGATATGAACGTGTCAAATTGATAGGCTAAAGACTCCAACTTGGAGTCTATATCGTCCAAAGGAGAAAACTCATAAATGCCACCATTCCTAGGCGGCTGCCCTATGATAGGAATCTTAGAAGCTAGATGGTTGTGCATGGGATACATATTATCATCCATCCTACGTGCTTTCTATTTTCAAATCCAAGGGTACTAAAATTGGTTGATACGACTATCTACCAAGCATTCATTACAAGTGTACCAAAGGTTCCACCAACAACCATAACATCAAAATTAAAAGAAAAAGAAAAAGAAAAATAACTAAAAGCAAATTCAAAAACCACACATAAAGAAAAGTAAAGCTAAATATGATAACACCCTAAAAAATAAAAAAAATAAAAAAAAAATAAAAAAATTATCCACACAATCAACATACTAAAACTAACAGTCAAATAAAAAGAAATTATTACTAAATCAAAAACTAAATCCTATGAATAAAAACAAAATATACAAAACTAATACAAATATGCAAACTGAATAAACACAGAAACATGCAAACATCACACAAATGATTAACAAGAACTAAAGCTAAAAAGATTAGAAAATATCACAATCAGGTCACGCTTAAACTTTGATGCACATGACACACTGCAGCATTTCCCCAATTGCGATCTTCCTGCAAAATAAAAACAAACACGAATGAAATTGTCCTAATGAAAACTAAAGAACGTAGAAAAATTAAAGTATTTACAAACCCAAACACACAAAAAGTCAAAAGCATGTTGCTCCTCGACAACGGCGTCAAAATTTTGTCGGACCGGTCATCAAGGCCACAAAATTAAACCTAAATACCGTAGTTAGCGGTAAGCAGGGTCAAATCCACAGAGAGCAAGACTAATGACCTAATTTATATTTGAGTTAGCGAAAGAGAAATTGGCAGAATGATTGATTAAAACTAAGGAAATTAATTACTTGCAGGAAATTAAAAAGCATCAAACAAATTGCTAACTAAAACACAATATTAAAAGCATTGCCGCTACGGGTTCGGTTTGACTCAAGACCAACTCTCACAATTCCTCTCCTCGCTCTTCAATTTCCTAAACCTACAAGGCTAGACAAATCAATAAAAATATCTCCTGGCAATCTAGGTATAATCTATCATGTCTCTTCGTCGTCTTAGTTACAGATCAATTGGTTAAAGATTATCATCAACTAACCGAAAAACGCTAAACCCTTAAACACCACTAGTTGGTACAACGTTAACAAATACAACCTATCAACTTGTATCATCCAATCAACTAACTACACAACAAATGCATTCCTAGTAGAAATGGTATTAAACGCTAATACAACTTGATTGCAATCAGTACTGAAGCAGTTTATAGTCATAATAAACATTCAATAATCTCAAACCGACATTCAATTATACGAAAAGTTATATATCAATAAACATTCTCTATGGACATTATCAATTCAGCACGTCGGGCATCAGAATAATATTAAAGTATCGCAAACAAACTGAAACGAAAACAAATATAATCTAAATACAAGAAACTTAAACAAGTTTCCAACATTCGGGCTCATCCAACTAGTTGAGAGCTGATGAGGAGAGCAATGGAGTATATCTCAATCTTGTTTACACCGTAACAGACAACCGGGAACTCAGTCGCTCATAGTGGTGTCAACGGAGGCTGAAACGATGGAAACAAAGCTGATCATGGCGGAGAGGAAGTAACCGACAGCAATATGATGCGAAGAAGGAGCGAAAACAACCAATGGACAGCCTGGAATACGAACAGTCGTACTCGTTGGAAAATGTTAATTTTTCGACGGGTCTTCCAGAAAATGGTGGCAGAAATGGGATCCGAAGGTACCGATGGAAAGCTCTAGTGATAGGAAGTTCAGATCATGTGTTGGGAAGATGAAAGGTCGCCGGAAATGGGAGAGATCACGGCTAGAAGGTGAAGAGGCGCGATAGCTAGATGGCGGATTCTGGCGGTTTTTGCGGCGACTGAAGCTTGTAAGTGCTAGATCCGGCCGTGGGGAGGGAAGATCAGCCACCAGGAGCCCAAGCATCGCCGAAAAATGCCAAAATCACGGCTGGAATGAGAAGAGTCGCGGCTGGAAGATGAAACGTCGCGGTGGCGATGATGGTTATCACGGTGGTGATATAAGACGATGTGATAGGTGCAAGTGGAATACGAAGGGTCGCCAGAGCTCGTCGGAATCTGATCGGAGAAGGTGAAGGATTTTGGTGGGCGACAGCCACCCAATTTGTGACCATGCGCTGCATTTTTATACAAAATATGGCAAATTTCCATTTGGTCCCTACATGATTGAAAAGTGATAAAATCAACCTCTTGAAACATGACATTTTACACCCTAAATAGCATAAATGAGACAAAATCACCCCTAATCCATAAACCATAACCTAATATCAACTCACACCATTTCCAAATTCATCTCAAATATGCTAAATTAGTAAGAGAAACTCAAAATATGATTTTTATACATAAATTCATAATTTCTCTTAATTGTCTCAATATAACTTCAATTCAATTACATATGGGATCTTTTTATCAACAAAATAGAGTCACTTTCATGACTCTAACAGCGATCCCAAATCGCTTAAGCGACCACGAGTAAAAGCGAATAATCGCTTAAGCGAGATAGTAAATTGCTTAAGCGATTGTGCATCTGGACAAATCTTGATTCTACCTTATATGTGATCACTTAAGCGACCAAGGTTAAAAGTGAAGTATCGCTTAAGTGATCTTGATTCTGTCTTGGACATGATTGCTTAAGCGACCAAGGGTAAAAGTAAAGCATCGCTTAAGTGATCTTGATTCTTGCTTGTACGTGATCGCTTAAGCGACTAAGGCTAAATACACAGGATCGCTTAAGCAAGAAATGAAATCTCTTAAGCAATCCAGTGTATTTGAATTATTTTTATTATGTCTTTCACAAGATCGCTTATAAATACTGGATCGCTTAAGTGATTCCCTTCTTTTTTTTTCTTTTTCTTTTTTTTGGAGTAGGTTGTCAACCCTATATTAAGTGACGTTAATGTGAACCTCGGACATTCACAACATCACATGATTATTAATGTTAATTTTAAGCGACATCGGTTAGTAACACTTGTTAAGGCCAATTAAGAAGGATTATTTGCGACCTAATTCCATCAAAACATATTAAGGTTATAACCGTATAATATATGGATAAATGTCATAGCGCACGAGCGTGACATGTTAGTAGAAACGTACATGATTTCATAAATATGGATGATGTATTTGAGAATGATTAGATTGAAATAAGCTTGAATTTTGATTGTATGATTAGTTCAATGGACCATGATCTGTCTTGTGTCAATTGATTTGATTATTTATATCACTTAATCGATTTTTTTTCAAAATTATATTTTAATTAAATTAATTCTTTTATGTCTGTACATAAACATGGAAAAGAAATATTAAAATATAGAATGATTCTATATAATACAAATTTTAATGTTTTTAAAGTACCAAAGTAAATTACCCTTAATCGCTTAAGCAATATATGGTTTCGCTTAAGCAACCCTGTCTATTTAGCTTTGGTCTTTTAAGCGATAATAAATCGCTTACGCGATCTTGTCAAAGGCAAAATAAAGGTCATCCGACTAGATGGGTCGCTTAAGCAATCCAGTATGTTCAGCCTTAATCACTTAAGCGATCACGTCCAGTCGCTTAAGCAATTCTTCACTTTTACCCTTGGTCGCTTAAGCGATCGTGATCATGTCCAAGGCAGAATCAAGATCGCTTAAGCGATTCTTTACTTTTGGTCTTGGTCACTGAAGCGATTCATGGATCGTTTAAGCAACCAAAGCCATTTTGCTTCTTATCTCGCTAATCTTTTGATATTGTGCACGTTTGAATGAGAAATTATATTTCGTATCATGGGTGAGCTCTATATTCAACCATAACCATCCACATTTGTGAAATGAGGTATGTTTCTACTAACATGCCACACTCGTGACTGATTCAGTAAATTGATTGATTGATTGTCTTGATATGACAATTATGTTGATAATATTTATTTTGCTTGTCTTACTTTTTTGGGCAGCAATCAGTGTCATACAGAGGTAATATGTGAAATTTTACTTACTTAAACCTTTTTTAAAATTGATGAAAATGAAAAATAATTAATTTGATTTAATACGTTATAAAGGATGAATTATTCAAGGTAAATATTAAATTTAAAACATAAAAATTTGAAAACAACTCCTCTTCAACGGTTGGCCTTTGCAAATCTCTCGATTTCACTCTTCTTCTTAATGACATAGCTACAAATACAGGGAAATAAAATCAATTTAATGCACCAAAAAAGAAAAACATATTAACTTCATCAGATAGCTTAAGCGATCTGCTTGTCAGATCTGCATATAAGAAAATATCGTTTTCGTTTAAGTGACCTTACGTCGCTTAAGTGATTTGGTGGTCACATATCAGATCTGAGCAGCAGATCGCTTAAGCAATCTAGTGTTCAGATCAGATATGAGCAGCAGATCATTTAAGCGATCTTAGGTCATTTAAGTGATCTGATGTTTAGATCTATAGATAAGAGCAGTTATCTACAGATCTGAACATTAGATTGCTTAAGCAACCTAAGATCGCTTAAAAGATATGTTGTTTAGATCTGTAGATAACAACCGATCGCTTAAGCGATCTTATGTCTCTTCAGCGATCTGATCTTATCTGCAGATTGCTTGCTTTCTTGCTACTGATCAATTCAAACCTAATTTTCTGGATCTGCATGTGATTGATTTTGGTAACTGCTTCTCTTGTGGCCATTTGCTTGCAAATTTAGCATTTATTCATCCTCCGGGGAACCTCACAGACTGATGGTATACTCTTAACTCTTTTCTCCAATTTTTTGTCTTCTTGAATGGTGGATGGATGATAATGTGAACCAACTCTGGCGACACCACCCACTGCTCTTCTGGAGGAACTGGATATATCGTTTCTGAATAAGCCAGCATGTAGTGATTTGCCATGTAAACAGGGGAGCAAAGTTCCATGTAAATTCTTGAACCAAAATCCAGCTTTCGTTGGTGTTTCAGTGCTACTAGTGCATGAGGACAAGGCAAACGTTGAATGTCAAGCACTTTATAGCTGCAAGTTTTACTAAGAAGGTTAACTAGAGCATCCAGACCATTGTCGTGTATAGTGAACTCTTGATTATTAAGAGGATAGGCAAATAGTGCATTTGACAGTTCCATGCATTCTCTGACGGAACAAGGGTTGTGGTAAAACTATCTGATTCCGTACGATACTCATGGAACCACCATGACAATGTCCTCTGGATTTCATAAAAAATGGCAACTATTGGAAATTCTCTTTCTATTAACAACTTCGAATTTATAGACTCGGCTATGTTCGTGGTCATGACATCAAACCTTCTTCTAAGAAAGTAAGCTCTATTCCATCACTCAAAACAACATCATGCTCAAGATATTTAGCAATTCTATCATCCTTGATTTGGATTTGCTGGAAGTGCTCCTCGAACTCATCAACTTGATAAGCTTTTACTGCCATGTAGTATGTATGAAGGAGGCCAACACACTTAAACTTTTATTTTATGTTCTCATCAAGGTGCCTCATACAGAATCTGTGATGTGCTTAAGGGTTAATAGTGGCAATCCCCTTCTTTATAAAGTTATGCTTATCGGATATTATGCACAACTCGTCACTGTCAGGCACTATCGTACGTAATTGCTAAAAAAACCAAGTCCATGACTTGTCGTTCTTAGAGTCAACCACACACCATACAACGGGATATGTGTGATTCTTGCTATCCTGTGCTGTGGCCACCAACAATGTACCTTCATACTTTCCCATCAAAGAGCAATCATAAACAGCCAACACCTTTCTCATGTTTACAAAACCCCTTATAGCAGCACCATAAGCAACAAAAAAAATATTTAAACCTCGTATTCTTGTCCCACTTCAAAACTATCTTGCTACCTTGGTTTGTCAACTCAAGCATATAACAGTACGCTTCTAATACTGCGTACCCATGCTTTGGCATGCCCCTCACAAAATCCTATGCATGTTGTCTCACTTTCCAGCATTTCCAATAACTAACAACGCATCCCCAACTCTATGCGCACAAATCTCTTAATGTCCTTAGGAGATAGACATTTCCCTTCAACAAATTGACTTTTGACAAATTGTCCAATAACATCAGTGGAGGCTTGTCAATGCTCACCTGAAATATGTCCCAAACCACATGTGTGCTCACGGGTATATGTGCTAACAATAAATTTTTTGGACTCTACCAAGCTTCTACAATAAACCTGCCACTTGCACCTTCGGTCACAACATGCAACCGTCACTACCGATGAATTAGACTTTTTGGTGATGAACTCAAAATTACCTCTCACGGCAACAAGTTTTAGCTTCCTCACCAGTGCCTCTTTGTTGTCAAATAAATAACCTATGTGCAAGTCTGATCCATCAATAAAAACATGAGTTGATTCACTACTACCTGCAATTGCCACCTCTGAACCTACATGAAGGACCATAATGTTCTTTTCCTCACAAACTACACCTTCTGCATAATCTGTATTTAAAGGAAACTCTACATCTGTGGGAACATGTACGGGGTCCTTTTCCTCAACATTTTCATTCTGCCGCACATGACTAACCTTTTCTATAGTGTCCTCTTCACCACCCAAATCACTGCCTACTCTTGATTTTTCAACTAAGAAATCAATGCCCTCGTAGTTCAAATTAAAACCAGCATTCTCTCCACCAACTTCCTCGCTATCCCTTTCCTTTAAACCAACTTCCAATGGTTTATCTACAAAAGAAACCCTTAAAATCGGCCTCGAACCATTATCACCCACATCAATCATATATAACTTCATACCTTCATCCGACTTTAATATAGCAGGAGGTATCTTATAATGTTCAGGAACTCTGCTTAAAACATACTTCACAACTATATCACTACGTGAGCAACTCAAATCACCTCTTCTAATTATTTCATCAATCAACTCATCAAAACTAACCTTTGTGTTCACATCAATTGGTATAACTTCTTTGCTCTTCCCAATCCACTTCCAACAACTTTCTTCCTCTGCCTACTCACCAAAATATTCAACACCCAAAACAACGTGTCACATGTCTAATAATAGCCAAGTACCTATAATGCAAGAAAAAAAAATATTATTAACTGATGTATTAAGGGTTGAAAGATTTTAAAAAGCATTTGCAGAGTCGCTTGAGCGATCTGGTGTATCGCTTAAGCGATCTGGTATATCACTTAAGCGATCTGGTATATCGCTTAAGCGATCTGGTATATCGCTTACTAGATCACTTAAGCGATCTAATATAAACAAGTCTGTTCGCTTAAGTGATCTTCTGTCATTTACTTGATTGCTTAAGCGATATGCTACCATACACTAGACTTATAGCAGATCTCTTAAGCGATCTTCTGCCATATACCTGATAGCTTAAGCGATTTACGATCTGTTGCATTATACCAGACATATCAAATCGCTTAAGCGATCCATCATATCTAGAACAGATTTTTAGTCATCTCCACCTACAATCGGTGCTACCACCCCCAGCTATCCACAATGTAAGAAAATATTCAACAAATTTCACTCCTTTCAACTTGCATTACATCAAACACAACCCAACAACCTAAACAACTAAATCAAAATCATAACTCAAACCTAATCCATCATTAAATCTTTGTAATCAAAATATAAAATGGAAAAGGGAGATACACATACCTGGACGAAATGTCAAGAGGAGGAGGAGGAGGGAGATCTATGGCAAAGAAGATGTCAATGGCGAGAAGAAGAAGATGTAGACGAAGCTTAGAATAAACAGCAACCAGGGGAGGGATGCGTTAATGGCAGGAGGAAGAAGATGAAGATGAAGATGTTATGTTTGGATTTGTTTGCAAGAATTTCAAGTTTTTTGGGATATATTTAATTTTTAAAAGATTACACAATACTTCATTAATCCTAATTAAGTCATGATTAGTGTTTAATTGTCATTAGTTTGCCTTAATAAAAAATAAGATCATTCAGTAAAGACTAAAAAACTAGATGGCCTTTTAGTTAAATTTAAAGCCAATATGGCCTTTTTAGTTTTTAGTCATTTGCCCCCCGTATTATGGAAGCTGCACAATTAACTATGGAAGGCGAACGCGAAAACCCGATAAACTCCACAACTAACGGAAACATTCTTAGAAGAACGCTTATTAAGGTTAAGTGGTTAAGACTTAAGAGAAGCCACAGGAGGGTATTTTGTTATTTGAAAAGTATAAAATTTATTATTCCTAACAATTAAATTACTTATAAAATAATCATTAATATTATTTTGTATGTAGAATTACAACACAACTTCAATAAGATATACTACAAATTCATTCTTTTATGATATTTGATGTTTGAAAATAATAATTAAATTATACAACGTAAACATCCAATAATATAAATATTTCGTTCATTATTAAATGAACTTCCCAAAATGCCCCTAAAAGAAAAAGAAAAACACAAGTACATATTTTGAGTGATATTATTTGTCCCCATCTTTTATCTAATAAAACTCCAATTCTAAAAATATTTGATGTATTATAATTTTATCCTTATCCTTATATGAAATTACTTTAAAGTCAAATACCTTGAGGTATAAAAAAGAAAAAAGAAAACAATTCATACCAGAAATATTAATTCCCTTTATAAGCTTCAACTCTAGGTTAATACTTGATTTGAAATAAATTTCAAAATTTTAGAAGGTATATGAAGTAATGGAAATAAAAGTATATCATAAATTGATGAGGATAAAGATTAGAAATAAAATTATAATCATAATTTTGTCAATTTTTTTTGGTTTTAAATAATTTAACTTTAATAACCATGCAATCAAAAAAAATTAGTTTAAATGGCAAGTTGGCAACTATCTACTCCACCCTACAAATTCAAATGTTCTTAATAACATATACTTTATTATAAACATAATTAAAATTTTGAAACAAAATATGTATTAAAAAGAAAAGAGTAAAAGGGTAATGCTTGAATGAATTGGGGTATAAAAATAAGTTAGAAAATTTTAAAAATTCTTAGTGCATTATATTTATTAAAAAAAAAAACCCATATATTTTTTCTTTTTCACATCTAATCAAACACAATGATTATGTAGTTATATATATATATATATATATGGAGAGATAAATTTACAAGTTCAGTAAAACAAATTAGGTCATACTATATTTACTTAAATGATTTTAATATTATAATTAATTAGTAATATAAGATTTTATCAAAACAAATATCTAATGAGAGTCAGCTATCAAAAATTTCTCCCAAGTTCAAAAGTTTATGCCATGAAAGAATTCAAGTTCAACTAAGATTGAAGAGCTTCCGAATTTATCTATAGAGATGTGCATGTACAATGCCTTTACACTCTAAAATTCTACAGGATTTACTTTTCCAGGGCTGCGTGGAACCTTAATATATCAAAACTTGACCAAAATTCTAGCTAATTTAACGGAGAGATTTTGGAGATTATATTTTACTAATGAGAAGTAGTAACATTCAACTTCTATTCTTCATGGAGACTTCCACTTTCTTTGAAATTCCTGAACAAAACAACTTCTGTTAAGCTAGAAAACTAGTTCAATCTCAATACTCCAAAGTTTTCTTTATATGTGATCCGGCTTTTATACTTTTTGTATTGATATCGTAAATAACTCAACACAGAGTGGTAGAAATGGAGCTCTGGAGGATTTGCAGGCTGTTTCTGCTTGCTGCTTTGGTTTCAGGAATTTGTATTTTGGGTTGTGAGGGAGAGGATTCAGATTATATGTCAGCTCTTGGAGATCCTGGAATGAAAAGAGATAGTCTTAGGGTCGCCATTGAGTCCTGGAATCAATGCAATGAAGTCGGTGAAGAAGCTCCGAACTCGGGAAGTCCCAGAATGGCAGATTGCTTTAACCTTATTGATCAAGGTCAGACAATTTATCCTGTAACACCTTAGGATTTGTCTCTTACCCCACCTCAAATAGTGGGCTCAAAGCACGTCCCCCTTATTCATTGAGACGAGTACTAATATCTACTTTTGATTCATTTTCAATGATGAGTCAAAGGGACACTCTATAAGTTAGAGAGAAATCCGAAGACAATATCTTGGGACGGGATGTTATATATATTTTCCTGTAAATTACAATATTCTTTTTCTTTTGGTTGCTAAACTTATTTGTCTTTATTCCTGCAGTCGAGGTGAAGCATTTGGTGGATGAGAAAGACAACAGGCTTGGAATATTGAACGTCTCCTATGCAGGAATAAAGACAAAAAGTGTTGATAGATATGCTGCAAAGAAAGAAATCTACTTGGGAAACAAATGTCAAGTGGACGACAGGCCGAGGCCATGGCAATTTTGGATGGTGATGCTCAAGAGTGGTAACACAGACACATATGCTTCAAGGTGCCCCAAAAATGGAGAGAGATATGGGCCATTTCCAATGGAATCTCGGTTTCCGTGCTTCGGCGATGGCTGCATGAACATGCCATTGATGTATCACAACTATACCCGTCTGATAGGGGACAATAACAGTAGCTTAAAGGGTAGTTTTTATGGGACATGGGATTTGGATGCTAATGTTACTGATGGAGTGTTACCCGGAAATGGCACTTCTTATTATAGTGTCACTTGGGAGAAGGATATTGGGAAAGGGAGTTGGATTTATCACCATTTGTTGAAGACATCACCAAAATATCCATGGCTGATGCTTTACTTGAGGGCTGATGCCACTACAGGATTCTCTGGAGGTTACCATTACCAGACCAGGGGAATGCTGAAAATAGTAAGATTCCTTAAAAAAAAAAATTGAACCTTTTTTTGGTCAAATTTGTTGCATAACATCAGACCATTGTTTCAGGTTCCACAGTCACCCAACTTCAAGGTGAAATTCAGATTAGACATAAAGCAAGGAGGGGGTCCACATAGCCAATTTTACCTGATGGACATCGGAAGCTGTTGGAAGAACAATGGCCAGCCTTGTGATGGGAATGTGACTTCAGATGTTACTCGTTACAGTGAGATGATTATAAATCCTGAAGTAGGATATTCCTGGTGCAAACCTGATGATTTTAAACACTGTCCACCTTATCACACGCTTCCGAACAGGACCCGCATCAATCGGACAGATGTGGAAAACTTCCCATATGATGCTTATCATGTTTACTGCTCTCCAGGAAATGCTGAGTATCCTGAGGAGCCATTCAATCTCTGTGATGCATTTAGCAATCCTCAACCTCAGGAAATCCTGCAGATTCTGCCACACCCGGTTTGGGGCAACTACGGATACCCAACAAAGAGAGGCGAGGGTTGGATCGGTGATCCGAGGACCTGGGAGCTTGATGTTGGAAGATTATCTCAATCACTTTACTTCTATCAGGATCCTGGTGCAGAACCTCTAAAGAGACACTGGCCATCAATAGACTTGGGGACTGAAATTTATGTTAGTAGTCAGGAACAAGTTGCAGAATGGACTGTTAGTGATTTTGATGTTTTAGTACCAAAAGAATGAACAGTTGAGAGTTTCATTGTCAAATTAGTAGGATTCGGAAAAGATTTTTTTAGGTTGTTAAACATTCTCTAGCCACAAGGAAGTCAATAGTAATAATATTGTTCTGATCTTCTCTAGAACTTCAATCTTCAGAAGTCCATCTTCAGAAAGGATGATAAAAATAGTGAACTTCTTTCACTTTGGAGCAATGGAAATTTCTAAAGCAATGAGAAACAAATTATTTGCATTTCTAAATTCAATGGATATAACATATAATTACACAAGGACATAAATAGTCTCTTCCAAAGAAGAGAACCCAATAACCCCCAAGAATCCCCATTCCCAACCTAAGGGCCTCTCATCATATTAGCAATGGCATGACACGTTCTAACATTAACATAATACTCAGCTAAGACAATCCATATTGCACGGTTCCCACATTCCTATGTGCAGCTACAGCAACAGCAGCAGCACCGACTGCGCCAAACTGGGATTGAGCCTGTAGCAACTTTGCGTCGATGGTGATTCGATCAGTCAATTGATCTACTTTGGCTTGTGGTTGGTGATATGGATTGGTGTTTACGTCAACCGGCATGCCAGGAACTGGTTTGGCAGCCATTATGTACTGTTGGGGTTCTGCTTTAACATGGGAAGAACCCCTACCAGCCTCAACTCCAGACTTCTCTTGATTCAAGCTGTTGGTCCGGAAGAAACAATGAGGTGAGACAGTTTGCGGAGGAAGGACTGCATTTCTGTAAACTGTCCTTGCATCATAGGTATCTTTAACATTTCTGCCACTCTCATATGGTACAACCGAACCTACAACTCTCCCCGGTTTTGCTGTAAAGAAATAGGAAAGGAAGTGTTAGGAAGGAAGATGCAAGAGCAAACCAAGGAAAAACCAAGTCTAGCAGGATAAAAAATGCTACTCCAGTTCCAAGCCTCATCATCCCAAAACGGGTTTCTATATAGTGGCACATACTAGTAATTTATTATTACACCAAAGGAATGAAAGTGTTGACTACCTAGCTAATACCCAAACAAGTCAAAATGCTAGAAGTCTAGCAGAATAGTTTCTATGACCCAATGAAAAAGACAATCCCAAATTGCGTTCCTGTAGGGCATATCTAGTGGTTTTGGTAACCAAACCCAAACCCAAATGGTTCCCACTCAGGAACCAGCTCCACACACATAAACATGATAAGATGGTGAGTGGTTATAGAGACCTGATATGGAAACTTGCCTAGTGGATACTAATAGGTTTTCAACTGCTACAAACTAAATAAACTGACAAACCCCAATATTTCACAAGTATGAGCTGTTTACTCCAATTAACTGCCAATACTGTCTGACTTAAAGCTAGCATAAGCCAGAAAGATCATATGCAAAAGGAAGAAAGCTGAGAGAAAGAAAGAGCAAGCCCTTCACACCTGTTGGAACTCTAGGTGGAGGCCGTAAAACCTTGGACTGTGTTCCGGACATCGCATCTGTTACTCTAAAATTTCTAGAAGCTTCATTAGTCATTTGGCGGTTGTCAGTGGAAGCCGCATGCTGCTGTATGTTAGGAGGGACTGTACTTGAGTGAACCGTAGACCTGGAAACAACAGACAGTTAAAATAATTGCATCCACTAGAACATAAGTGACACAAAGTTTAACTCTGTAGCAATTAAACTGTTTCATCATTGGTTTTGAAATTCATACATAAATGTATTAACTGTATGCATTCTTTTGGCTTCCCCTCTAGCCTAATCAAAAGAAATAACTAAGGAGAGATGTAGAAAATTCACATTCAATTGGAAAAACTAATAACATAAAGACCATGATATTTGACTGCTAGCATTACCGTGGAAGTGAGACATGCTTTCGTTCTGGAGGAATCACTGGGCCACTTCTGCCACTATTTTCCTCAAGATATGCAAATTGCTTTCTGAATTGGCCTATGGCACTGCAATAATAGATACATTAAATTGTCAACAAGAGCTAAAAAAGAAATACAAAACAAAATTTAAAAAATGAAGAAACAATTAAGGCTTTAAGTAGAAAGCAATAGAACCTGGGATAGAGAAAATTTGTGCCTTCAGTTCCATTCAGGTAATCTTTGAGCAGCTGAGGATGGTATTCTAGTATCTCCCGNAATAGTAATAATATTGTTCTGATCTTCTCTAGAACTTCAATCTTCAGAAGTCCATCTTCAGAAAGGATGATAAAAATAGTGAACTTCTTTCATTTTGGAGCAATGGAAATTTCTAAAGCAATGAGAAACAAATTATTTGCATTTCTAAATTCAATGGATATAACATATAATTACACAAGGACATAAATAGTCTCTTCCAAAGAAGAGAACCCAATAACCCCCAAGAATCCCCATTCCCAACCTAAGGGCCTCTCATCATATTAGCAATGGCATGACACGTTCTAACATTAACATAATACTCAGCTAAGACAACCCATATTGCACGGTTCCCACATTCCTATGTGCAGCTACAGCAACAGCAGCAGCACCGACTGCGCCAAACTGGGATTGAGCCTGTAGCAACTTTGCATCAATGGTGATTCGATCGGTCAATTGATCTACTTTGGCTTGTGGTTGGTGATATGGATTGGTGTTTACGTCAACCGGCATGCCAGGAACTGGTTTGGCAGCCATTATGTACTGTTGGGGTTCTGCTTTAACATGGGAAGAACCCCTACCAGCCTCAACTCCAGACTTCTCTTGATTCAAGCTGTTGGTCCGGAAGAAACAATGAGGTGAGACAGTTTGCGGAGGAAGGACTGCATTTCTGTAAACTGTCCTTGCATCATAGGTATCTTTAACATTTCTGCCACTCTCATATGGTACAACCGAACCTACAACTCTCCCCGGTTTTGCTGTAAAGAAATAGGAAAGGAAGTGTTAGGAAGGAAGATGCAAGAGCAAACCAAGGAAAAACCAAGTCTAGCAGGATAAAAAATGCTACTCCAGTTCCAAGCCTCATCATCCCAAAACGGGTTTCTATATAGTGGCACATACTAGTAATTTATTATTACACCAAAGGAATGAAAGTGTTGACTACCTAGCTAATACCCAAACAAGTCAAAATGCTAGAAGTCTAGCAGAATAGTTTCTATGACCCAATGAAAAAGACAATCCCAAATTGCGTTCCTGTAGGGCATATCTAGTGGTTTTGGTAACCAAACCCAAACCTAAATGGTTCCCACTCAGGAACCAGCTCCACACACATAAACATGATAAGATAGTGAGTGGTGATAGCGACCTGATATGGAAACTTGCCTAGTGGATACTAATAGGTTTTCAACTGCTACAAACTAAATAAACTGACAAACCCCAATATTTCACAAGTATGAGCTGTTTACTCCAATTAACTGCCAATACTGTCTGACTTAAAGCTAGCATAAGCCAGAAAGATCATATGCAAAAGGAAGAAAGCTGAGAGAAAGAAAGAGCAAGCCCTTCACACCTGTTGGAACTCTAGGTGGAGGCCGTAAAACCTTGGACTGTGTTCCGGACATCGCATCTGTTACTCTAAAATTTCTAGAAGCTTCATTAGTCATTTGGCGGTTGTCAGTGGAAGCCGCATGCTGCTGTATGTTAGGAGGGACTGTACTTGAGTGAACCGTAGACCTGGAAACAACAGACAGTTAAAATAATTGCATCCACTAGAACATAAGTGACACAAAGTTTAACTCTGTAGCAATTAAACTGTTTCATCATTGGTTTTGAAATTCATACATAAATGTATTAACTGTATGCATTCTTTTGGCTTCCCCTCTAGCCTTATCAAAAGAAATAACTAAGGAGAGATGTAGAAAATTCACATTCAATTGGAAAAACTAATAACATAAAGACCGTGATACTTGACTTCTAGTATTACCGTGGAAGTGAGACATGCTTTCGTTCTGGAGGAATCACTGGGCCACTTCTGCCACTATTTTCCTCAAGATATGCAAATTGCTTTCTGAATTGGCCTATGGCACTGCAACAATAGATACATTAAATTGTCAACAAGAGCTAAAAAAGAAATACAAAACAAAATTTAAAAAATGAAGAAACAATTAAGGCTTTAAGTAGAAAGCAATAGAACCTGGGATAGAGAAAATTTGTGCCTTCAGTTCCATTCAGGTAATCTTTGAGCAGCTGAGGATGGTATTCTAGTATCTCCCGGTATATTAGTTCCCTAATGTCCTCCTTTGTCACCCTTCGCCTCTCAAATTCAAATTCCAACTTTGAGATAGGCTGACAAGAAGGTTCTCTCTCAATTTTGGACAGGCCTTTAAAGTAGGGATCAGCCAGTGCCTGTTTAATCAAAAAATTGAAAAGCCTAAATATTATGCAGAAATAAGGTGTATGCCCTAAAGCTCCACTTATTAGCAGGTCCAATAAATCATTGTAGTGACATTCCTATTGCAATAAATAGTGCAAAAGACAAACCTCTCCAGCAGTAGGCCGATCCTTCGGGTCAAATGCTATCAACCTTTGCAATAGCCTAAGTGCTGAAGGATCTAGATTTGGGAACTTCTGTGCTAATGGCACGGGAGGTTTCTTTCGCATTTCTGTCAAGTATTTCCTTGCTTTATCATTTCGAACCTGCATTTGTTCAAAATAAAATTTACTATCAAGAAGTTGGGAAAATAAAAATAAAAATAAAAAAATGGCACCATAACAAACTATCAAGAAAAAAAATTGAAATAGAAAAACAAAAAAGAAACGAGAGATGTATCATACTCCGGCAATGGTTTCAGGTGAAGGTGTTCCAAGAAGATCAGTGATCACATCTAATTGATGGACAACACTTTTACCAGGAAATAATGGCTTCCCAGTCAATACCTCTGCAAATATGCAGCCAATACTCCAAATATCAATTGCAGGTGTATACTGCCATGAAGAAAGTAATACAAGTCAATGAGTATTAAACCAAAATCAGAAAATTGACACTGCAAGGAAACCGCTCCAGAGATACAGATATAACCTGACACAATTACCTGAATGACAGACATTTCAACTTCCAGGAGAGTTCATAGTCCTCCCTGAACAACAATTATTTTAATCTAGCATTACTGCTTACTATAAAGCACTCAAGCAGTTCATAGAGAAATAAATGTGTTGCTTCAGTACTATGCCATAGCTCATAACAGAGACACATGCTAGCAGTTTCAAATACATCTCACTGGTTATCACTCATTCAAGTTAAAATAAAAAACAGATCTTGTGTAAATCCGGGAGATGCTACAGAGATCCATCTTCGTATGGGTAAGTAGTGAATTGAACAACAGAACTATACCAAATTAACCCATTGTACAACTATCCAAGCTCCAGTCAATTCTAATATAATCTAAAGAAGGGAGATAAGCCAGAAGATGACACATTTTGGGCTAGCCATACCTTTGAAAAGAATGATCCACACAGCTCTGGAGCCCTATACCATCTTGTAGCGACATAATCCTGTGAGGCACATAAGGAAAATACAAATAGCATTAAAGACAATTTCGTAAACACTCCCAGAATCAACAAACTCCAAATTACACAATACATTGACATACAATAAGATTGCAGATGAATCTACTGTAAGTACATACCGTCCAAAAAACTGTACTTGGAGTGTCACTAAATGCAACTCTTGCAAGTCCAAAATCACAAACTTTGAGTTTGCAATTGGCATTTGCCAATATATTTTTTGGTTTAAGATCACGATGGTACACATTAGCTGCAACCAAACAACAAAGAATCAGAAAAAAGTCTGCAAACACTTTGAGAAACACCCCTCCTGTCCAGAAAATAATTCTAGACATGAAACTGACTGATCATATCAACCATAATACAAAGAATTTTTTTTTTCTTTTTTTTTTTGGGGGGGCGGGGGGCGGGCGAATCAGAAAGGATTACAATATGTAAGGGCGGCTGCTAGCAACAACAAGAAGTTATTAACACATGCACAAAATAGAATTAATTGCAGAATGAAGAGAACAAATTAACTCAATTAACACAAACAAGGGGAAAAGATAACCTGTATGCATATACTTAAGTGCACGTAGCATCTGGTAAAGAAAAAATTGATGGTGTTCACGGGTCAAGTCATCATTAGCTTTGATGACTTGATGAAGATCAGACTCCATGAGCTCAAATACCACATATATGTCTTTAAACTCCCTCTTCGATGGTGGCAACATGATGCGCTTTATTTCAACAATATCAGGATGCCGTAAAAGCCTAAGTAACTTGACTTCACGCAGGATACGAATGGCATCAGAAATATGCTCAAAAACATCATGTATCTTCTTGATTGCCACTTTCTCTCCAGTATGCGTGTCAATCGCAGCACAAACAACTCCATAGCTTCCCTTCCCAATAACTTCCAGAATTTTGTATCTGTTGGCATCACCGTACTCAGTGAAAAAATCCTTGTCTTTCAAGTCCTGAAGCATTAACAGAAATGGAAACAAAAAATCAGACTTCAAAATAAATGAACAAGAACACATGCAAGCAAATGTGGGTATAGAGACAGAACCAAACCCTAACTATGCAAAAATCCAACACCGAAATTCCTAACTTTCTAAAACACGAAGACCCTTGAATTCATCAGATGAAGAATGACAGTTAAGACGATGAACAAACCCGAATAATAGAAGCTTAAAGTTTCAAGAACAAATTCATGTACAAAGAATCATAATAGCTTAACAATATTTGCCATCAAGAAATCAAGCATAGAATTTAATGAACTCCAGTTATTCCCTCAAATTACCAGTAGAATCTGAATCGCGGTAGCACTTCCTATTCAACCATACAAATAATAACAATTGTTACCCATAGATTTACAACAACATTGCAAATAATGTTCAGAATTATGAGCTATGTTAACTTCATCCAAAATTTAACTGTTAACGAACCATGAAAACAAGACTGAGAAAAACATTAACACATTTGCAGAGAAACTAAGTATAACAAGAATTTCTAGTTTCTATCTGGTCTACTTTTAGGATCCCAACAAAAAAACAGAAAAATAGTCCAGATAAAATAAAAATTTAGGCTAAGTGAAGAATTCATGTTTGTTTTTTATCAACTTCCTCGGGGATTCAACAGAGGAAAACCCATAAACCAGATCTAATCATCCTCTAACTTTGTCGGCAACCAAACAGACCCAATAGAGAAAGAGAGAGAAAGTAACCTTCTTCGGCTGATCTTGCTGCATCTTTGACCCAAAGATCTCTTCTTTCTCCCAAATTTCTTCAAGCAAAGACTAAAACTTCTGGGAAAAGCAAAAACTTTCTTGGAAACCAAACGAAGTTGAGTAAATTTGAAAAATTAACCGCACTTGCCCCAATGAGACCTGCTTCGGATCACAAGCCCTGATTCGAATTTCCTTCTTGAAACAACAACAACCTCCTCGCTCATTCAATCACACAACACCCAGTGAAGATATCTCCAAAATAATGGTTTAAGATGACTAGAAGATAGTGAATTGTGCAAGATCTGAATATAAAGAAGGAGAGAGGACGAGAAAGAGAGTATAAATGTTGTGGGGGTGTAGGTACTATTACTAATATATATAGGGAATTAATATTTTTTTCTTTTTTCTTTTTTTCGGGGGTGGGGTTTTGTGGTAGTAC
This sequence comes from Pistacia vera, assembly GCF_008641045.1. Lineage (NCBI taxonomy): Eukaryota > Viridiplantae > Streptophyta > Magnoliopsida > Sapindales > Anacardiaceae > Pistacia > Pistacia vera. The sequence continues at coordinate 649,673 of NW_022195999.1, forward strand.
CTTAGTGGGTACGGAGACTGTGAAGGAAATACGAGAGTGCCCTTTTTGGTAATTTCCCTGGTCACCGAGCCTGCTGAGTGCTTTCTACCTAATTTTTATTTTTATTTTTTTATAATCTTTATTGAGCTTCTTTATAAAATAATTGAAAATTATTTATGGCTATAAATTTATCCACGTAATCGAAATTTTGAAAAAAAAATATATAAGTTATTGGACTTGATTATTTTAAATTAATGAAGTTTAATATTGTCTAAGCCTACCTTGAGTTTAATTAATTAAATTGATTAATGAAGATTGACTTAGACTCTTTCATCTCAACATAACAAGTTCAAATTAGTAAGTTAAAACGTGACTATCATATTTAGATCTTTTCAAAATCAAAATATATTTATTTATTTAGATTATATATATTAATTAATATTTAATTAACCTTTATAAGTCTTCGAAATTTTCAAATAGTTTCCAGCTCAAATTTATTCTAATTGACAAAATAATTAAATATTTCAAAAGAATTTCATAAAATATACTTATGCTACTCAATAATGAAGAATTAGGATGAATTTATTAAGGCTTTTTTTAAAAACAAAAAAAAAAAAATCATTGTTTACTTTATATATACTTGTTTTATTTACTAATTTCATTTTCTGAAACATAGAACAGAATTCAATAACGTGTTTTTATGGTTTTCATTTTAAAAAATAATAATAATGAAAATATGTTTAAATTTTGAACATATAAAATCAAACTTCTTATTTTCATTCTCGATTTCCTTTTTTTTCTAAGAAATAAATAAATTATAGAATATTAAATATTTAAAGTTTGAGCATATAAAATCAAACTTTTTATCTTCATTTTCGACTTCGTTCTTTCTAAAAAATAAATAAATAAATACAATATTTAAATTTTGAACATTTAAAATCAAACTTATGAATTCGATCGTACAGGATCTAAAAACAACATCGAATTCTACCTTTAAAATGCTGAAGAAACGTAAAGCATAGTAATATATCTAAATTGACCAAATATACCTACTAAGATTGATGGATTATGTATATATTTAAAGTATTACCTAACACAACCTAATTTATACTGTATATAGTTTGGGCGTTTGATTGCAAAAAGTATTGGTTTAGGGATTTATAGGAAAAGATATGGATGATGAAATGTCGAGTTCCCAAACAGCAAGGATGTAACTCTCAACGTGACAACCCCAATTGCTCTATTCTACCAAGCTTCATTTATATTTATTTTATTTATTGAGGCATGAGTGGAAGAATAATATAATTAAATATTAATATGCTTAAGTTAGGTGTAAAGCAATTTCCTTTTTAATAAAGATTATGCATAATCTTTTCTATACATTAATAATTAATTAAGCTACCACTAACTCAAGACTATTTTCTGCATTTATGCTATTAGAATATTCCATAAAAGTGCATTCCAACATTCTTTCATTTATATTAATATATAACATTAAAAACTTCAAGAGGATCGTATTCAATAATTTCTTCATATATATTAGCATTTCTCTTAAATGAAGATTTTTTTATTTTTAAATAAGAACCTGGTTAGATGGTATTGATAAACAGTTTATTATTTTGTTAACATTTATAAACAAATAATCTTTCTATTTGTTTGTATCAATATACACCAATTTGTAATGTTTTGTCTTTATAGAAACCATGTCATATGATAGTGTAATATCAATTTACATAAATTGAGGTTGTTCTCCATATTTATTTTATTCGTATTGGCATTACATTAAAGGTAATAATTACTCTTAACAGTAATAATTTTTCAGAACCACGCCTGATGGTAAAAGAGTAAAGTGGTCTAACATAAATTCATGAGTTCAAGTCTTCTAGGTATTAATAGAGGTGACTATTGAAAGAATTTAACCAATCGTTTTCTTTAGGATCCCAAAAGATTAGTTGAGGTGCACGCAAACAGACCCTGATCACCAAAAAGGAGTTGGAATAATGAAAAATAGATATTTGAAAACCATTTCAAGTTCCTTAATCTTGAAAATAAAAAGATTATTCAAGAATAAAATTATAAAATAAAGGCTTAAAGTAATATGTTAATTTTATGAAAATGATTTATAACATAGTTTGTGAAAGTTTGTATACGTAAGAAATAGAAATGATAGAATACGCAGAAGGAATTTGCATCGTTGAAATGAACAAGTTGAGGAAACAATAATTTAATTTTGTGGGGCAGTCAATATCTGCAATTATGCCCACACATTTAAAGCGCAAACGTCTCAATCTCGGCAATTTGCTTTCTCAATGGAGGAAAATCATGATTTAATATTGAAAAATTATATAAGTTTTATGTAGTGCTCATTCATTTGAAAACTGTTATGTATAATCAAATCAATTTCATCCATCAAAGTCCTTTGAAATTATTTATCAGAATCGAGACCTTATAACCAACTATCTTTATCAAGAGATATTATAAGTTGATATTGCATTCAACTTGAATTCTGTCATATTTGCTACAGTTTTATCAATTTGGTCGGTCGCCTTCCCCATTTTATCATTAATAATCTAACAGACCACTGCTTTTTCTTATATCTTCTACTGGCTCGTTCAAGATTTGCATTAAACTTTGGGTAGTTAAATGAGTAAACCATTTTTTTCCCACCCAACCCACAAGAATTTTAAAATACTATTTTATTATTCAAATTTATGTTCAATTTTCAATTTTAACATCATTACGATCCCACAACATCATCATTCTCTTTCTTGATTATCACTCACCAAAAACTCTCAAACCCTACTCCCGTCGACTAGGGTTTGTACAACCGCTTCTCCTAAATCAAATTTCGATAACTCTTAATCACTAAAATCTAACATTCTATCACCAAAAGACTCAATGACATCCCCTCTTCAAAAGCCCAACAGCTTGGATCAAGTTTACTCTCTCTTTACCATCGAATTTGGATAATAAAATGGTATTTTAAAAGTCTATGAGTGAAAAAGTATTATTAAACTATTATTTGGGTGGAAAAAAATAGTTAACTCTAATTAAATTAAAATATTATTATGTCTTCAAGGCATGAATTAAAAACAACCCAATAATAAGAATCACAAGTTGAGAAAAAAAGAACTTTTATTTATTCCAACCAAATAATACAAACTGATCAATGGAAAAAATAAGGCAGACCATAAGAAAGCAGCTGCCCAAACTGATCCACCGTTGCAAGAGGCATGGCCTCATTCTGGTCAACAAAATCTGCAATAGAAATTTGATCTGTGTCTGCAGAAGAGAAAAAATGAAGATTTTTGTTTTCATATTCATCAAACATGGCCTGTAGATTCTCAGAATCGTTTTGGTCAAAATAAGCTTCAGGATTGGAAATAGATGTCACCATTGCCCCAAATTCAACTCCCTGGTTAATTGTCTCTCCACCCAGAAAATTCTCACTAGGATAAACTGCATTAGAACTTGAAGCATTGTTGATTCCAACATCAAAATTGGCATTGAAAAAACTATTGTTCCCAATTTTCCCAGGAAAATCAGGATTGAAAACGGAGTTGTTATCACCATTCATAAGAATCTGATCAAGATGGGAAAATTCCGAAGCCAAAGCAGCGTTAATTCCATTACTAAAATCAGTATTGTGAACATGAATGTCGCCAAAAATTCCTGACGCAAAGTCGTTTGAAGACAGCAACTCACTTAATCTCATCAACGCATTGTCTTTCAAATTCTCCATCTTTTCTTCCACAACAAGTAACTCATCAATGGACTTCAAATTTTTCTCCATGTCTTCAAAATCATTCAACAACCCATCAATTTTTTCCTCTCCATTCTTCCGTTCTTTCTCAAGTTCCTTAATTTCATTATAGAGAGAAACGGCTGACCGTTTGATTGCATCATCCACTGGTGGAGGAACACGATTGTGACGAAAAGCGTCAAACACTGAATAGACGGAAGGGTGTCCGAAAGAGAAGATGTTTTGTTTCGAACAAGGTGAAGAAACCGCCATGGCGATTTTAGCTCCAGAAAGAATGCATAATTCGGCAGCTTTGTTGAATAATCCGTAACGTCTTTTAGAGAAAGTGACGGCTCTTTTGGCTCTGGTTTCACGTTTCTTCATTGGGATTTTTCTGCTTGCGGGCGCCATTGTTGATTAGCTACTTAATTTTGATTGAAGCTAGTACTGTTTGTGTTTGTTTATATAAGGTTGATTCATGGGTTTGAACTGAATCCAAGTTGTGAATGGAGTTGGAGTAGCAGGTCCTTAATGGAGGAGAATTTTGTTCATTAATGACAAATATTTCAAGAGATCTTTCGTGGGTTGTCAAAATAGGAATGTTAATAATTACAGAAATAACAAACTCAAATATTATAACATGTTAAGCACATGAACATGATAACTAAACGACGCCGCACTACCCAGCCTACGCCCCCGCAATTATTAACGGGCAAAATTATATTTAAAAATGCTTTATGTCACCACAGATTTTATAACACGTGTTTCTTAAAAGCACTTTTAAAAAAGCAAGCACAGCAACAAAAGAACTTTTTTCAGAATTGTACGAATTTGCTTTTAATAATTTCAGTCTTTTCTTCTGTTCAACTTTTTTTTAATAATTATTGGATCAACAAAAGCATTTTTTTTTTTTTGAAAAACATTGCAATAATTGTGTATTGGCTTTATTTAATGAAGTTCACATATAAATTAACTGAATTTTAGTTTGATATCAGAATTCCTTTTTTATTTAGAGTTGATTGAATTTTTTTTCTTTTAAGTATCACTAAATATGTTTAAATGGGTAAAATGTGAGGGAGAAAATTATATAATAGAACCTTTCATAGTGATACTCTATATAGAAATAATCTTCGTATAGTCATAAAAAATTATGGTCTCAACTTAGACCAGTTATAAATAAGAATAAATTTCATATAATAATAAGTTATAATTTTTCTAGGTCTTGTTTTAAGGAGTTTGCCTCTACATAGTAATAATTATATGTATATTACAAAAAATATATGTTATATTACATCAAATGTTTAAAATAAAATAAAATATTTATTTAAAGTTGTTTGATAATGATTTATACTATAAAGTTATTACCACATTTTTTATCTTGCAGGTTCATAATAAGTCGCCAATATAGACACCTTCTTATTGAAGCTAAAATATTTCTAACTTTTCAAGTATGTTTAGAGTTTCTTGACACGAAACTTTTGGTATTTTCGTACTATCATCTTCAAGATTATCTCCTTCCTCTTTTTGTCTAAGTTTAGTAATGTTTTTTCTTTAAGTAAAACATACATGACTTGTTACTCATTTGGATGATTGAGACACATTAATATTCACTTGATTAGTGTAACGAAGTTGTTGAATTTGAACACTCAATTCTATAATAACTCTTTGATATCCTATGCTACTAAAACAATGAATTGAAATCTTAATATTACTAAAACATGAATGAAAATCATAATACTACTAAAACATAAATTATAAAATAAGATTTTTTTTAAATAAAAAAATAATTATTATAACTATAATTTTATTAAATTATAACCTCCTCATAGTAATAAATTTAGTTGGTCTTAACATTATGACTATAGAGAGGTTCTACTGTAATTAATTTTCTTTTAAGTAAAAATGTTGCTAACTTAACCAACATTGGGTAGTTCAATAGTAAAAGAGTAATGGGGGATGTAATATGATTTTTCAAGTTCAAATCCCTTTAATAATAAAAGAGTAAGAAGATGATCTAATATGGTTTCTTGAGTTTAAGTCCTTACACCTGTTAATATGGATAGTCACTGGAGCTTGTACCCACTTAGTAATTTCAGTTCCTCATAAATTAGTTGAGGTATATACAACCGAACACCCGACCATAAAAAAATAAAATAAAAATAAATAAAAAGATGTTTGCAACTTTAACTTTAGAAAAAGCAAGATTGAAATTAAGCGAAAGATTTTAGCAGATTTAGCTATTCAATGAAGTAACCCTTTGATATCTACGTGCCCTCTGGTCAAAGAAAACATACTCATCGCTAGCTGTCACCTTCTTACGAATCTTTCACAGTAATATTTTACATATGAAAATATGAAAATAATTAATTAATTAATCATGTTTATTAAGACAAGTGAGAAATTCTTAATTAATACACTCATTATATTTAATTATTTAATGGGCACAAGTTAAAAGACTAATTAAATATAATTAATGAGATGATGATGATCATAATGAAACCTATAATTAATCATGTGTTAATGATTGATTATAACAATAATAATATAATAGACACTGAGAAAAAAAAAATCTACTGCATTCTCGGGTAGCTTGCAGCTAAAGATAAATTATTGGAGAGAAGCAAATAAGATGAAGTTATGGATTTGGCAAACTCGTTTTCCATTTGCGTTGAGGAAGAGAATTGCTGATGGGATTGGGTCCTGAATGTACTTCATGCAAGTATTTCCTCTTGACTTGATCGTCGTCACCTTCAACAACTGACTGAAATTAAAACAACAAAGATTAAACTAAACTGATGTATATACATACATATACGTTTGCCTGAAAGAAGAAGAGATGATTACCGGGTTTTCTTGTATTGATGAATATTTTCTCACTTTCTGAATCCCATAATCTAATAAAATCAACAAGTAATCAGAATTTAAGTACCACAATCATTCTGGATAAGCAAAAAAGAAACAAGAAAACAGGTGTTAGAGAGAGAGAGAGAGAGGACCTTCAAGTTTGGTGATGGTGGTGGGTGAAGATGAATGAGAGAATGAGATAGATACTAGTAATAGAATGAGGAGAAAACATAAAGGGAAGTTCATTATAACTTTGTTCAGGAAATTTAAGAAAGAGTAGCTATACAATATATCTTTAGTACTGGAGATGAACAGAAGAGCTAGGATTAATTCAAAGTGATTTGGGTTTTGATTGGGAAAAAAACAAAGAATATAGTACAATTTGATCAATAATAGAGAAGGTTATGGATAAGCAAACCAGTTTATCATCAATTATTTATCATCTCATCTAAAACAAAGACAATAAAATACCCATGTAAACTCTTTCTGATTTTAACCCAAATTATTGCAACCTAATTAATTAGATTTATGTGAAACATGTAAGAAAATATTATCATTTTTTATATTGAAGGTTATAACCATCATTGGATGGTCAAGTGGTCAATTAAGGCTTTTGAATATATTACTCAAAAGGTTTTAAGTTTGATTAACCTCAAACTCTAATAAGGGTCACCACTAGAAGCTTACTCGATAGTTAACTTCAAGGTCTCAAAGATTAGTTGAGGTGTGTATAATGAGCTCGGACACTCCTAGTAAAAAAAAAAAAAAAAAAATATGGAAGACTATTAATATAATGTTTAACTCTTATAACTTTAATATGAGTGGTGTTATTCAAACCTCAGCTAAACTGTTTGTAAGTTCCGATATTGATTTAAAAAAATTATCCACTTAATCATTTTATGGAGGAGAAATAACAAAATAGTCAAGCGAGAAATAACAAAATAAATAATAAGATTTCATTGAAAAAGAAATTATCATTATACTTTTACTCTCTTTTTTTTTAATGTGATTATTTGTTAAGAATTATTTATATAAATAGTAATTTTTGGTAATTTTGTGTATATAATATATTTTTAAATTATATATATATATATATAAACTAATTACGGGGCTTATTTTGGGCCATGGCATCCACCAAATGTATTTCCCCGCCCTACATTGCTTGACATTATTTTTAGGCTTGGGCCGCCCAATGGGTTTCTCCTTGAAGTTGCGGTTGTTTGTAATTGTAGACATGGTGAAGTTTTAATGTATGAAACACAAAAGAGTGATGCAACCCTGATCTTGAGTTCACAAACATTTTTTTAGCACAGTAGATCATATACCCCCTCTTCTTCGTGGCATAATATGTTAGGATCCCAAATCTACTAATTACTAATTATGGAACTAGCTAATTCCAAATATCGTCTTGACGGTTAAGAAAGTTTACTCATTTTATTGATTTTTTTTGTTCGAATCTTGTAATTATTTATCACATTTGTAACTTATTTTAAAACATTGAGTTTACAGGACATTCAATGAACTTTATAGATTATCAAAACACATATAAATTGATTTAGATATCTCGATTACAAAAAAAAAAAAAAAACTAATAAATGATTTATTTAAAACTAATTTTAAAGGTGTAGTCTACCTGATAGATAATATCAGGAGCAAGCCACCACAATCGCTGTTAATGCCCGCTACGGAAATCGGCAAGTTGAGAGTTAAAAAATTTGCATGAGCAAAGGCTATGAGAAGTGCTCCTCGTTTCCTAATTTGGTCAATTTGAAGCAACCAATTGGGAACTTTTTGGACTGCCGATTCTTACCAGGATTACTCGAACTATTATAAAGTCTGACAAGCCATTAAAAGGTTAAACCAGGTTTTATTAACTAATTAATAAAACTTATGTCTACTTTCAAGAAGCTTTTGAAGAAATTGGAGCTACTGAATTAAAGTTTCAACTTTCAATAAAAAGTCAATAAATTCTTTATTGAAAAGTACAATAATGACTGTTATGTCTTGTCAATCCACTTTACACCCACGATTCTCCATAAGAACATTATTTCCCTCGAGGTTTTTAAACTAACATTTACACCCTTCAGGGATTAATAAGGTTTTTGTAATAAACTTGAATAAATCTACTCTTCTATCTTCTAAACTCTAATACAATATCACGATTACACTGTAGTCAAGTGCAATCTTGATCAGTGTTACTCAACACGATCACTTGAACTTATGTTGTAGTTAGACCTGGCAAACGGGCGGGTTGGGCGGGTATGGTCCGGGTAGCAATAGGGTCGCGGGTGGAACAGGTGAAAAAATCTCACGGGTCGATATTTTCATGATCCGTACTCACTCGTGTGGGTACGGGTCACCCGCAGGTCACCCGTGAAAATGGCAGCAGCCTTTTACATTTTACACCTTTTTCACCAATCACGAGCTTTACTGATAACAAGAACAAAATCTTGATCAGGGAAGATTGAGTTGACGGTGATAAAGAGGAGAATGAACCCGTCATTCAATTCATGCCAAAAGTTTCCAGTGTACCTGCCTGCACTAAATACTAAAGCTGGAACATGGTGCTGCACTTCACATTTTGAACTTTTTGGGCTTGATGTTATGGTGAGTTATTTGATTCTGTTCATCATAAACTTCTCCCATTTTCGAGGGTAAGGCCTAATTTTTTCAACAATTGAATGCGACATTGAGATGGAAGAGTCGATAAGGAACAAAATAGATGTTGTGGAGTCAAGAACTGTAGGACCCGATGATTGCGCATAAATCATAATTATGGTGAGATCTGTCGCAGTTGATTTGTGGGGATTGAGAAGGTGGCCGAGGAAGTTGGTCCAACTTGCTTGTTGATTTCAGTTCTAAGTCCTTTTTTTCTGCAACCATAGAAATACTATATCAATTTTGGACGAAAGTAACATTTTATTCTTCATATCAGTAATTATTCCTGACTCTTGATATCATTTCACATGTTTCAGTTCATTTTTATTTACTTTTCCAATTTTTCGGTCAACTCATTTTTTTAATAATAACTTATAGAGTTCTTATGAGAGCTTATATATTTATTGACAAGTGAGAGGAGATCTGCTGCTGTTGTGCTAGGAGATCTGCTGCTGCAGTGCTGGTGCTGCCGTGAGAGGAGATCTGCTGCTGCCGTGACCTGCTGTTGCTGCCGTGACCTGCTGCTGTTGGCATCTGCTGCTATCGTGAGAGAAGTCAGAGAATGAGGGAGAGTGAAGCTGTAGTGAGAGTGAGAGAGTGAGGGAGTGGAGCTGCTGTGAGAGGACTGAGGAGTGGTCGTGGAGCTGCTGTGGCCTGTGAGAGAAGAGAATGAGCTGCTGCGTTTTTTGTTTTTTTCACTGATAAGTTTTGCTGTTTTGATTTAGATTAGGGTTTGAGTTGAGAGTGAGACGAGTGATAAGTTTTTTTTTTTTTTTTTTTTTAAATTTCAAATTTGCGGGTCCACGGGTAGTACCCGATCCATCTTCAAAAGTCATGGGCGGGCCGTGTACGGGTCAGATTCTCACAGGTCAAAATATGTGTTACCTGTATCCGCCTGTTGGGTATGGGTACCCGTTGACCCGCGAGTACACCCGCCTATTTGCCAAGTCTAATTGTAGTGGTGTTCTCGATAATTCAACTACAATCCCTCTAAAATATTAATTAATTTTATATAGTTTGCAGAAGATTACATTTTGAAAATTGGTAAATTTTATATTTTATATTTGACTTTATCAATTAAATTATTGTTATTAAAAGCAAGTGTCTAGCCTAATCGTTGGGACATTGTATGCATATGTTCTATTCCTCATTAATACCAAGGGTAATTCGGTAATTGTATTAACAATGTTTTATTTCTAATATATAACAAGGGCATTTAACTTTGTCTTATGGTCTTATTTTATTAACGTATGGGGGTGTAGTTGTTATTTTTCAAACATGGGGGAATCCATTTTCTTTTCCCGATAGATTCTGTAAAAATATTGGCAAGCGAAATGTGGGATCTCGGGATCGGGTTCAACAGTGTCTTTGAGACTACTTTTTTAGTAGAAGTTGTAGAGAAGCAGAAGAGTTCTTGTCTGAAACTAGAGACCCCCCAAAATGATGCAGTTTTATGAGCTCAGAAACAATGGCAGCACCTAGCTGAACTGGGAGATCACACTGGGGACTACTTCAAGTTCTGGGTACGTAAAGACTAGAGATATAGTTTATTTCATTTTATTTTTTCAAGTGGATTTAAGGGTAAGCAATGGGGACTTGAACTTAAAATAGACCTATAAGTTTTAGGGAGATAAGTTTGTTTCTGTATCTGGGTATGTTTTTATAGATTTGATCCACTCACATTTTGTTTGTATTTTTTATATTTTGTGAGGGCTTTGACTTTTGAGTTGTTTGACTTGAATATATATTTTGCAGGCATTTGTGTGCTTTCTTGATTTGAGTTTACCAGAGGTTTGAAAAGGCATTTTTTTTTCCGTGTTTGGTCCTTAATTCTAGTGTTTATAGCGATTCGCCGAATATGGTTATGGATGCTTTGTTATCAGAAAATGATCAAGATTGTGAAAACAAAGATGATCTGATAAGTGGACTCCCAGATGTGGTTCTTGCTCAGATATTATCTTTTCTTCCATCAAAAGTTGCTGCAAGGACTAGCGTCCTTGCGCGTCGCTGGAAGGATGTGTGGAGATGTGTCCCTGATATTGAGTTAACTTGCCATCCAGATCAGAGTGCTAGTGAATCGATGGCATTTTTCGCCACGGTGAACCATGTACTCAGTCATCGCACCACGGCTCAAATTAGAAAATTCAAGCTCTCATTTTATAGTGCTGGAGTGACTGAGTTGTATTGCATTTATTGCTGGATACAGCATGCAATTTGGCGAAAGGTTCGCGAAATCGATCTTAATGTCATGGATGTTCGACCTTTTATGTTACCCCCTGAACTTTTTACTTGCAAAACACTAGTATCCTTAAAGCTGCAATCAGGATTGACTTTCTGTGTCCCCAGCTTGATCGAGTTTCCTTCTCTCAAAGTCCTCCATGTTATAGGTAATGTAACTGAAGAAATAGCGGAGAGACTCTTTTCTTGCTGCCCGGTGCTTGAAGAGTTGCTAATTGAAGGATACAAAGAAGATCATGTAGCTGTGAATTTAAATATTGTTGCTCCTGTTTTGAAGAAACTAAATATATTTTTAGAATCTCATATCGGGGACCAGATTGTTATTGATGCCCCTGAATGTAAATATATCTGCCTTCAGTTCACTGCTAAACTTGTGGTTAAGAGCCTAAGCTCTGTAATTGATGCCTATATTTGCCTTGGTAACTGCTTTGGACGTCCTGGTGGACACAAACCGGATTACTCAGAATATGTATATCAGCTTTTTAGAGAGATATCTCAAGTTCAGATTCTAACTCTCTCTGCTATTACCATGTTTGTAAGTTAACTTGAACTCATTTAGTTTAATTCATGTTAAGGTTTTTAAGGGTCTCATCATTATCTTTGAGATTCTCGTTATTTAATTAGATATGATTGTTTATTTGTTTGATTCACCATAATCGTCATGATTTTGGTGAAGACTATTAGATTTGCTCTTCATCAGAATCTGTCTCCATTTCCTAATTTGATCGAGTTGTCGCTGAATGTTGAGCACTGTGAGGACTGGCAATTCTTGCCAGTATTACTCAACAACTTACCCAATTTGCGGTCTCTTAACCTTCAGAAAGTGAGTTAAGATACGCCTATGTGAAGTTTTAGCAAAGTAAACTATGTCAGCTTTAGTTTTTTTTTTTTGCCTGAAATTTATCTTTCACTCTTGATTTATATAATTCTCTAGAATACTCTCTGCGATCATGAAAGGGACTACGATTGGTGTTCACCAGAAAGTGTGCCGCAGTGTTTACTGTCAACGCTGATGTACGTCTACTTTCAGGGGCTCAATATGCGGGAAGATGAGTTAAAAATGATATAGAGTTTCTCTTGAAGAATGGTGAGGTTCTGAAACAGCTGACAGTAATGCCTATTCACTTAGCTTTGGAAGATGCAGAAGTGCTCGCCAACAGACTTGTCATGCTTCCAAGGGCTTCAGAGTCGTGTGATGTTGAGTGTTGTAAAGATTACTGTACTTCTCCATGACCAAGATGATATCAGGAGCTCATTTGCTTTGTATCTATTCTTGTAGTTTCATATAACTCTAGCAGTCTTGCTCTGGTTCTTCAGAAATGAGAGTATTCATATATAATGACTTTCTCCTGTTGATTTGTAAATGCATTGATCAAACATTAAGTCTTCTTGGCACAACATAGATTATAAACTACAAGCTCTCTACTATGGCACTGGACTTTGTTAATTTATTTTGCGTTAGGTTTTGGGTACAGGATGAAGTTGAGCTGAATGTTTAGTGATCTAGACTCAAGTAGTTTGAGTGGTTCATGAGAAAAATCCAGGATATTTTGATCCTGGGGGATCCTGAAACTGCTAGTTTTTAGATAAAAGATGTCCATCCTGGTCACTTAGATTATCAGGCCATGGACTCCTGTTACAATATTGAATTTAACCGAAAAAAGCATATGTTTATTCAGTGTTCCCAGCTTGGTTTGGCTTGCTTGAATCAAGATTCTTCATTTTCAAAATTCTTCAACTAATGAAATAGCAGAGCTCTTTTCTTGTAACCCTGTATTTTATGGGGGTTTAATTTTTGCCACATCTGAATAATGCATCTAATCAATTGGAAGAAAATCTAAATGACCTGAAGCATGTTTTATTTTCAGATCATAGCCTCATTGGTATGGACATTTACAAGATAAACAAGTGTCAACCTCTTTATGAAATGTATAAAGATTCTTGTGCTAATCAGAGCCTTCATACAAAATAAATGGAGAGACCAAAAAGTTTCACTACACAAGAAGCTACAATCCAAGCATTGAACAAGATAAGGATGCTATCTTAATCTGAGTTTTTATCTTATCAATGAATCATTAATATCCACATGGCTATAAAACTGAAAGTAAAATTAGATCAATAAGAGATCCTGATTCAAACTATAGATGTTTTGTAATAGTAAGTTCATCCACAATATCAGTGTTCTTAGTTCCATCCTGAAGAACTATTAACTGCACAGTAACTCAAGGACTATGTACACAGTTATTGAAAATAAAGAGCTAACAAAAGTGCCAATCAAGTTCCTACTTTCGGCCCTATAAACTTTAAGATTAATCTTGAACCTTATCGCGCGTTCTAAACATCAAAAAACAGTTTCATTAGACCATCCAACAATCTAAGACAGCAGAACCCAGAAGAGGTATGCAAAATGCAGATCAGTCACCAAGAAGCTGCAGCCAGACTTTCAAAATCAAGCTGGGCATTCTGAATATCCTGGTTACAAACTTCCAAATCTGTTTTCAGTTCAGTAATCTTCGAATCATTTTCTTGCATAAGTAACATAATCTTTCTCTTCTTTTCTTCTAATAACTTCATTCCCTCAACAACTTCAGCAAACTCTGCATTGATTTTCATTTGCTCATGAGTGCGTTCTAAGATCTGATGTTCAAATTCTTTCGACACTTCTTGAAGCTGTTCTTGTCTATCTTTCATTAACTGCAGCTCAGTCAGACGATTCCGTATAGGCTGAACATCAAAGCCATGCAATTCTAAGTCTTGAAGAGTTTCAGAAATGCTATCAAAGATGCTCTTTGGGTCATTGACTTGTAACTCAGATGTCCGCTTTACCACTTTGGCAAAAGTTATCATGTAACCAAATGCTAATCCATCGCGAAACATCTCTTTGCATCGTTTTAAAGGATGGAAGTGAGGCTTCTGTGGCATTGTTTCCAATACTTCTACAGACTCGATAAAAGTTTTCCGCATTGATGAAGGCTCCATACCAGGGAAGCACTGATGCTCATCTCTTACTCCATCACTGACTGAGTCGTTTGCAGTAGATTCCTTTACAATTTCAATTAGTTTTCCTTCAGCCTTATTCCTCTGGTTCTGGTAGAAAGTCCTACCACAGAGAAACCCTGGACAAGAAAAACCAAAACCAATTTATCAAGCCAACTATAACAAGTGGGACTAGATTAAAACTCACATCAGCTTACTTGAGTCGATCACTATTTTTCGATTGCATAACTCATCAAACCACATCGATATAGGTTTAGCAGCAGTATCCACGTCGCCCGTTAACTGTACAATGGCCATCTCAGCTTCTCTTGTACTGCAACCTGTATCAGAAATGTTAGCTGCTTGTTCTGCTGATGCATCTTTAGAACCTGAAAAATCCATGAAAGGAGTTAAGATCCAAAACGAGAAAAGTCCAAACAAAAGAAGAAATAGACCATATGCTAAACAAAAGGATAAGAAACCAAGGCCCAACTATTTTATTTCAATATGTCTCCCAGCTCAAAGAAAATGAAATGCTTGGCTTTGATTATGATTAGCAATTTAGCACAATATCTAGGATGTGCAACATCAGAACTTATCTCATCTTTCCTTTCATGGTAATCATTCTCAGGATAGGTCAAGCCTCCCACAAACATCAATTTTTATGAGAAAGGAGATGGTATTTCATTTCACTAATTACAAAAGTTTTCATCCCACATATGCGTTAATTGTGTAAATGTTGCACAATAGCCGAGGAAACATGTAAACAAACTAGTGGACTGCTGTAGCTGATATTCAAAGATGTTTCACAAAAGATGCAACAAACATGTTCAACTAGTAATTTAAGAACACCTAGTGTCTAAGTCTGACATTACAAAAAAGAAGAAAAATAGATCAATCATTAACATTTTTCTTCCGTAGTATTATTTTCTACAGCATATGCTTGTCAAGTTCATCGCTGAATGCTGGTGCAACTTTTAGATATGGCCTTTTTTTCTCCAATGATAATGCACCATGATTTTGTAGCTATTTTAGTTTGCTTTATGGTTTATTCAAGATCTGCTTTGAAGTAGAATAAGCTCCATACCTTTAGACTCTCCAGTGATTTTAGAAGATTCAACACCACTACTAGCACAATCCTGTAAGTTCATTTTATTAACAGCTACTCCAGCTCCATCACACTTCTCATCTGAAAAATCATAATACTTCTTTATGTGTAAGAAAATGTAAATCTGAAGACATAACAGTAGCATCAAGTTATCACATACCATTCACTTGAGTTTTTTTACCTTTAGATTCTGCTGTATTTGTTAGTGATTCAGCATCAATAATCACAGGATATTTTAAAACCATATTATCAGCATCACCTCCAGCTCCATCATTCTTTGTACCTTCAGAATCTCCTGTTTTTTTAGCCGACTCAGCATCAATTGCATGATCCTTGAAAGCGAATTTTTTAACAGAACTTCCAGCTCCATCATGCTTTCTAACTTTAGATTCTTCCATGTTTTCTCTTGATAATCCATCATCAATCTCGTGATACTTTAATACCAATTTATCAACATCATCTCCGGCTCCATCAAGTTTTGTACGTTTAAACTCTCCAGTGCTTATGGGTGATTCAGCATCAATACTATCATAGTCCTTTATAAAAAGTACATCAACAGTATCACTGGATCCGTCACACTTTTGACCTGCAAGGCATAATGCATATTTATAGAAGAATGAAAAGAATTTATGAATCTGAAGACAAATTTGTTGCTCCAAGTATACCACTAGAGTTTGTGTACCTTTAGCCAACGTTTTTTGTCTCTCTCCTCTCCTTCTTTTCAAACAGCGAGGTCGACCTTTCTTCTTTGCTATCTGGTTCAAAAGCAAGATTAAACATCATGCATGAGACGGAGTTAAGGTCAAATGAAATTCAGGAGAACAAAATTTCACACTGATCTTAGCTGATATTCTTGGATAAGTAAAGCAATATTTGCACTTACTGATTTTAGTTTCTTGCAATTTGCCACAATATCAGTTTCTTCAGGATTAGCAGTGCCGCTGCAGGGTGACTTTTTTTCATACTGCATGCCATCAAAGACATCCAGAAACAATGTGATTAGATTGACATAAAGGAGTGCTATTTTGTTTATTCTATTTCAGGGATTTATTGTTATAGATATTAAAAATATTCGAATCAATGAACACAGACACTAGTTGAGTTGGAACAGCTGAATCCATTTCGGAAACTAATACACCTAAAACAGATTAGAATTTGCAAGGGGATGAAGGAAAAATCAAATCTGGGGACGATGATAAAAATTTTATTTAATAAATAAAAATGAAAATGAAAATCCTAATTTTTAGTTAACTCCATTGTTTTATTCACACTCAGAAAATGTACGGCACATGATGGAGCATTTCTACTTTCCATATGAAACTAAATAACTACAATGAAGAACAATAAAATAGAGAACGCTTAAGAAGAAAACAGAGAGAAACCAACTTCATTTATAGACTTCACACCTAAAAAGTTATCAGCTTTAAGAATTTTCTTTTCATTCTTTGCATAAAATCTGAAAAAGTTGACACCTTTGACTCAAAAATCAAATAAATTAACCACCATACTCAGAAAGCACTTCATTTATAAACTTCACCAACCAAAAGCTATCGGGTTTACTATTTTTAATTACCTTCTCTGAATAAGATTTTAAAAATATGGCACCTTTGACTCAGAACTCAAACAAATCATCTAACATACTCATAAAAACAAAAACTCTATGTAACCAACTTACATGAAACAAACTTAAAGAACTTGAATACCTTAAAACGGCGCAGAGCCCGACTAATGATCTCGGCCTCCTGCTTTTGGGGTCGGATCCACTTGCCTCCTTCCCAATCCCAGTGAGCCCTCAACTCATGACGCTTAAAATGAAGCAACTCAGGTGGATTCTCAAAGTACACAGAGTAAATCTTTGACTCCTGGTTTATTTCCACAAGCACGCCAACCCACCACCCATCAAGATGCATCGCATCAACAAAATCATTGACTTGAAGGTCATGCTCATCGTTTGGAGGCAAAGGCCTCACAAAAGAGGACTTAATGTTTTCAGTTAATGCCTTTCCAGAGTCGTCATCAGATAGCAAAGTTTGGTACTCTACATGCAAAACTCCAACATTTTTAGTCCTTTTGTTGGGAGGAGAAGGAGGAAATCGTGGTTTTGGTGGCTCCAATACTTTCGCCACGTACCAAACACCTTGAAACCCATCTGAATTACTTTTCACTTCAACTAAAGAGCCTTTTTTGAAGAAGGATTTGTCATCACCGCTGGGCATTTTCAGTTCCATTTTTTATCCTAACACACAATGTATGAAGAAAATATCAACGGCTATGTATAAAGAAAATCAAAGGGTTTCTAGAGGTTTCTTGAGCAATAAAACACAGAGAGAGAGAGAGAGAGAAGGAGGTGCTTTATGGTTTTGTTTTGTATCCTAAATTAGAATGGGACTGCAACAGAGGCAGTCGGGAACGATTCGTTTTCCTTATGCAGTGATACATTGTGCTGTTGACTCACTACAATAAATAAGGAATTCAATAGAGAGAAATTGAACGAAGTTTTGTTTTGAAGAATATTAACGGTGAAGTTTTGGAAAAGGAAAAGGAAAAGGTTGAGTCTTAGAAGTCCGTCTGTTTAATAGAGGTTTTGGACTTCGGAGAATGAGGAAGCACTTCTAGAAAAGCCCCATATGCAGTTATGTTACAGTGACATGTGTTTCCCATGAGGCCATGACTTTCCTAGTTAATATATTATATTCATCAACTCATTTTAGGTTAAATTTTTTATTAGATAATTTGTATTTATTTGATTGTGTAATGTAATTATCAATTAAAAGAGTAATAATTTGAAAAGCTCCTTTTGTTTAATCTAAAAAGGCTTATGTTATCATGTTAATGTTAATATATTATTTTTTTAAGATTATAATTAACATATGTTTTAATTTTAACAGTTTTGGTTCCAAATAATTAACATTTTTTTCGTTAAAAATAATTTATTGTCAGTTTCTTCCAATTCAAAACTCAAAAGTGCTTGATTGACAGACTTATGTGTCGTTTTCCCGTAAAAAATTATTTCTAATTTAATTATATCAAGTCTATTTTACCCTTAAATTAAAAATTAACAAAATTTAAAATCAAATAAACTATTAAATAAATGTTTTTAAAATAATCATTCTTCCTACATATCCGCCAAAGTTTCCTCTTCGTTTACATCTTCTTATGGAAAGTAGAAACCGTAGCCTGTGCATATATTTTTTCCTTTTTCTCAATTCGTCCATTGTATTATTGATGGATTCATCCTTAGATAACCATCAAGAATGTGACAATGGAAAGGACCTGATAAGTGAACTACCAAATGGTATTCTTTCCGACATACTTTCTTTTCTTCCATTAAAATTATCTGGAAGGACCAGCATCCTATCACGTAGGTGGCTGGACATTAATCCCTGATCTTGAATTAACTTCTCATCTAAATTAGACTGCAAAGTGAAGCAGAAGCTTTTGTTAGCAAGTTAGATCCAACTACTCAGTCTTTGCGGCACAACACATATTAGAAAACTGAAGCTCTCTTTCTATAGAAATAGACCGACTGGTTTGTCTTGCGTTATGTCCTGTATACGGTATGCAGTTCAGCATAATGTTTGCGAACAAGTAACAACGATGTTATTGTACCACCTAAGACTCCTTTCTGCATTTTCAGTCTTCCAAGCTTGATCTCAAGGCCCTTCATGCTATAGGTTGTATATCTAAAGAAGCGGCAGAGAGGCTCTTTTGTAGCTGCTCAGTACTTGAAGAATTGCGAAGGATATGTGAAAGTGAAAGATACTATTGCTAATTTCACAATTGTTGAACCTGCTTTGAAGAAGCTATTTATATTATTCAGAACATCGTATGAACACCTTCTTCTGATTCATGCCACAGCTAAGCTTGTAGTTACGAGCCTGAGCTCTGTGGTTGAGGCTTATATTAACTTCGGAAGCTGCTTTAAACATCATGGTGGACAGAATTCAGATTGCCCAGGATATGCGTTTCAGCTTCTGAGAAAGAAACCTGATGTTCCTTGAATTCGTTTCTATTTCTTGATCCTCATCGTGCTTTTTTTAAGTGCTTTCTGCTTTTTAATTGGTACTTTCTAATTCAATGTTCCTTAATCTTGGTGAAGGTTATTAAATGCGCTCATGATCACAAGGTTCTTGTCCTGGAAAGTTAAGTTATACATATTAATATGAAGTTCTAGGAAGCTGCTATAAGCGCTTTGATTGCAATTTTTCTGAAATTTCTCTTTGGTTATTTGAGGTGCAAGATTCAAAGGGAGTATGATTGGAATTCACGTCAAAGGTGTGGCGAAATTTTTGCTTTCAAGCCGGAATTCCATCTGCATTCCGAGCTTCAATGGGCGGAAAGATGAGCTATAGTTTTTCTTGAAGGATGGTCAGGTTTTGAAAAAGCTGACAATAAAACCTCTTGGTTTAGTTTTGGAAGATGAGAAAGTGGGGGTGTTTGGATTATATAATGTTTTATTATAGGGATATTATATTAACAGAAAAAAAGATTACCTTTTAGGGGGCATTTGGTTCAAGAATGTTAGATTACTGGGAATGTTGGATTACTAGAAAGATAGATTATCTTGGAAGATTAATAGGAATCTTTAGGAAAATGTGTTTGGTTAGTTGGAATAAATTGGTGGTATGTTTTATTAATATGTTTGGTTAGAAGGAATAAATTGGTGGGTATATTGTTTAAATTACTGAATTGTCCTTTAATTAAATATTATTATTATAATATTATTTAGATTATTATAACTCCCTATATTTAAAAACTTAGCAAAAACAACCCCATAATAAAAGTTTGGAAAATGAACAATACACCCCCACTAACCCAGCCACTGTTGGCCGTCGGCAACCACTGCCGACCGCCAGAAGCCAGCAACGTAATAGCTCATGGACAGCCAGTTGCCGGCTTTTGGTGAGATTTATGATGGATTTAACAGTCCTGATGCTCCTGATTATTTGCTTTCTAATTTATACTCTGTTGTTCATAAGGAACTCAAAGGGTTGATATGGAATGATAAGTTTGAATCTGCCGAGAATTCGTTGAGTTCAAGTGAGGCATCGTCTTTATTTGATGAATTAAATCAATTTCATATTGATAAGGAGAACAATCATCCTATGGGAAATGGTGTTATAGATGAGACTTCGAAACCAAAGAAGAAAAAGAATGCGAAAGGTGTGGCGAAGAAACGGGAGGAGAATCAAAAGAGGTGGAGGTGTGAATGGGATAGGGAAAGGCTAGAGCTTGATAGGAAGTTGAAGGAAAAATTAAACTGTGAAGTGTCAAACGGGGTCAACCATTCGGATGTCCTGAAGGCGCTTTCACTTGCCTTAAAGAAGACAAAGGACTCGTATTTAGAGGTTGCAGATTTGATGGTGAGGGAGATTCCTGAATTGGCTTTGATGGGTTCTTGTGTTTTGGCGATGTTGATGAAGGGAGAGGATGTGTATTTGATGAATGTTGGGGATAGTCGGGCAGTTTTAGCGAAGAAACTTGAGCCAAATATCATATTAGGGAGGGCGCGGAAGGACTTAAAAAGAATTAAAGAGGAAACTATGCATGACGTTGAAGCATTTGATGATGGCGAAATCGACAGACTAAATAACTTGACATCTGTTTAGCTGACTGTTGATCACAACACTTATGTGGAGGAGGTGATTTTCTTTAACTCAGACTAATACTTTGTAATTGTTCTCTGTTTTTTATGATTCATTTATTTTACTTTACATGAACTGAAATGGCATTTTGATATTGCAGGAAGTCTTGAGAATTAAGAAAGAACATCCAAATGATGATTCTGTAGTAATGAATGACAGAGTGAGTGACAACACTTATCTTCTTTTTTATGCGGGAATTTTTTAAATGTTGTCGTTGGTGTTCTACTAGTGAGGTGCTGCAGTTTTTTTTTTTAGCCGGCAACTGCAGTTTTTTTTTGAGCTAACAACTACTATTTTTGTAGTGTTTGTGGGCAACAACTATTTTGCTTATTGGTTTTTTTTGTTGTTCTTGTATAAGGGTTGGCTGTCTTTTTTTTACAGCAGCCTAGGTGGTTCTTTTGCTGTTCTTAAGGGTTGGCTATTTTGCTTATTGGTTTTTTTGTTGTTCTTGTATAAGTAATCAGTTTATCACTTGATTATCTGTTCCATTTCATTACCACCATTACACTTTGTCATGCATTTATCTGAACCAATGTAACAACAAATGAAAATATTTAGAACAAGATTATAGCATCCAACACAACCAACATATCTAACACACCCAACTGAAAGCAACATAGAAGCAATAACTCATAAACATTAAACTTAGTACAGATTTTTACAAGAACAGAACAAAAAGCAGAGTGCTTGAAGTTTTGATTTTAGTTTAGCTGGAGCTCAACAATGAGTGGATCAAACTGTGATCAATCATGCCTTCATTCTTTCCTTTTGCCTGCCAATAAAGATAATCCAATAAGAAGTTGCAACAATAAAAATCATGCCTTTAAGAATTACTCACCGTGACAAAAGATGTCTTCACACTTCGGCTGTCTTCAATGGACACTTCAAATGCTTTGGTTACTAACTTTGGACTTCTTCCATTCGTGTTCAATTACAAAAGCCCTCCTTGATGTTGCTTTCCTTTTACTGGCGGGTGATCGACAAAATATACATCTACTGCCCATGTGGGAACCTAAACCCATTACCATTTTAGTAACAAACACATCAAAAACATCTAAAGATTTATATGTCCTTAGACAAGACAGCATAGACTTAATTACGAGTCAAAAATATTTATAACCCTGTCAACTTGATTGTGTCAAGGGCTAAAAGGTGGGCGGTAGACATTACTTTCATTTAGTATGCGCAAGACATATGTCCTCTTAAGTGACTCCGGTAACCCCATGAAAACATCTATCTTGTGCTAATCCTTGCACATTACCTCCAAAACATCTATCGTAACTGTTGGGGTTAAAAGTCCCAATTCTTCAATTTCTGCAAACAAACGTTGACTTCTATCCTCCAATTTGTCAAAAGCTGCAGCCAACTTTTCCATCCCTCGGGAAGCAAGCAACCTCATACGTATCCCTCAACTTCTTCATTTGGTCCACCATTTCAGAGATGCCATCGTCATTTCTTTTTCTTTTGTTGCTACTAGATCTCCTACGAGTTCCACAAGCTCCAAAGGCAGCCACATCATCCTTGTCTGGAACATTACTTCCTTTATTAGCATCAACATCAACATCAACATCCATTGATTCATTGTTGTTTTTGGGAATTTCTGAATTAAGATTTTCAACAGCATCAGCTGGGGTCTTCGCTCTAGCTCCAGTTGCCCGGTCCCTACCGAAAACAATGGCTAATGTGTCATAGTGGGGGAAAGGTTTGTTCCTTAATCCTTGTGCAGTTGGATGGCTCTGTCAAAGAAAAGAAATGATAGATGACATTTAGAATTAATATACTGATAAAATTTACTGATGCATTGAAGATAGAAAAAACCTTACCTTCACCCACTCCTCAAACACATCATTGCTTACAATTATGCATTTATCTTCATCATTCCACCCAAAGCCACTGTCGTGATTTAACATATCTGAAATGGCAGCATACTGCCTTTTCCATAGCTTGTATCGTGATTCAATATGTGGTGTTGCCTTCAACCCAGAAGATGGAATTCTTTCTGCCATCATCTTTTCTAGTTGGACAAGAAACCCAGTTTTGAAAGTACCATTGTCAACACCCAATGACATCATTCCTTCAAAGTAAGTAGACAATTAGCTAAAATGACATCCTCCTCTTTTGTCCATTGTCTTTTCCTTCCAGTTCCACTGGCTTTTTTCTTCCCTTTATTACTGATGCGTGGGTCATACATTGTCAAAGGCATATCCTGACTTCCACTAGCTGTTGCCGACTTATCCATTGTTGAATAAACTGTTAAGAAAAAGAAATGAAACATTTATTAGGCAAATAATTAAATCTTGAATGATACTACCCCTTACTAAATAATAAAAGTCAGGAATATTTTTATACAGTAGAAGATTCATAAACGAAAAATATATAGTCCAAGACAAATAGATGTCAATAATACAGAGTCATAATTTGGTCCAAGTGGAAAATCTTTATGGAATTCCTCAATAACAAACACTGATTGGCTTCTCACTCTTCCTATATGCTGCTATTCCAACAAGTAAATTTCATTAAAGAGGCATCCTCCTATTTCCTAGGTTACAACGACATGCAGAAAACTTAGATACCTCATAAGGAAAGAAAGATTTAAAGCAGGCAAAAACGCCAAGCCCCTTAGCACAAAGTTGTAGGACTATTTGATAAACATGAGACTTTAACCACTAATCTCCTAATTAATAGAGTTATTAAAGACTAATTTTAACCAAAAAAAAGCAAGTTAAACCACTGCTATTCTGCCATAATTCTTTAATAATACGAGAAAAGGTATAGTGTACAACTTATTTTTCCTGTAGAACAATCATGAGCATCACTGTTATCAACAGAATATAAAGTGACTTTTGAATTACTATTATTGATAGATTTGCAAACTGTGTATAGTTTTTGACTCTACAAAAGGACAAACTTTCACTGACATAAACGAGAATGGAATCAAACAGAGCTCAATAATAAATGTACAAGAATCATTTCTAATGATAATACGGAAATTAAAAATTGATAGATGGATAAAAGAAGAATCCTAAGTATTGATCTTATGAAAATTATTTAATCAATAATACAAAGTTATGGAAAAATAGCATGATAAACTTCACAAGCCTATGCAACGAAGCAAAACATTTCATATTCACACTTTTAAGAAAATTGATCAAGCATTTTGAAAAGGAATAACAATGTAATCCCAAATCTGAAGCTGTATAAAAGATGAGATAAAACAAAAGAAAAAAAACTTGAAGCAATTTGTATCTTCAATAAATTCACTCTTTTTTGAGAAACATATTCGATGCAAAAAAAATTCCACCAAAACTTTGCTACTAGTGAAAGCTACCTGATACTAATGAAAGCAGCATTAACTAGCTTACGAGTCAATATCATAAACGAAAAAGCAAAAGAGAAACTTCAATCAAATTAGATAACAACCGTAAAGCTTCCCAAGTCTAAAATAGTCCACCCCATGCAATTTTGAATATGAAGAAAAAATTATTATTCACCTGCAAATATCACTCACAACAACAACTACCCAGAACCACTTCCACAACCACACACACAGAGTCAAACAGCACAGAACTCCAAAATACCCCAGATTAATCCAAGAACAAGCAAATACTGAATTATATCAATTCATATATAAACAGAACTACAACAGTACACCAAGTTAGTTCCAGCAACAGCCATAGACCAACATAAGAAGAAAATAACTAGAACCATAAAACAAGAGCTACAATAAGAACAAAATAGCAAAAACTACTAGCTAGTCCTCACTTATCGGTGCCTGTAACTCTTTCAAATGAGTTGTCTGGATTTAGAAATTCTAAAGTACATTTCTTCCTATAGGCATTCCATCCCAAGTAAAATTTACAATGGTCATAAACATTATCAACCTAACAGTAGCTTATGTTGATATGGAAGATTTTGGCCAACAGTACTTTCCTTTCTTTACCTTTATTTTCTTTCTTTGATTAGATAATTGTCCATAAAAAACCATCACTTTTTCATGTAAAAAACTTGAATTATTAAATGATACAACCCTTCAATAAATAATAAAAGGCAAGAATATATTTATACAATAGAAGAATCAAAAATGAAAAACATATAATCCAAGACAAATAACTTACATTCAAACATCAAAAGTCATTATGCCATGCAAATTGCAATATATATATACATATTACAAAGTACAAAACAGCATAAGTATTGCAACCAAAGAAAAAACAACCTAAACTAATTACAATTGCCTAGATTGTTGCAAAGTTTCAAACATCTTATATGCTAGATTATCCCTCCATGCAGTCCATGCATCATTGGGCTCCACATGGCTTATAAATTCAGGTTCGGGATTAGCTTCCGGTGATGTATTGTTCATCTCACCAACCTCACTTTCCATAGGGTCAATGGCCATCTCAGACCTAATGTAGTTATGTAACAGGAAACAAGCGGATATTATTCTGCACTACGTTTTGATAGGGTAGAAAGATTTCTCACTTAGAATCTTCCAACTAGCTTTCAAGATGCCGAAATATCTCTCAATGCAATTTCTTGCTCGGGAGTGTTTCATGTTGAAAAATTCTTGAGGTGTCGTTGGTTGGTAACCATCTCTCCACTCATTCAAATGGTATATTTGCCCTCTATAAGGTGCCAAAAACCTTTCCCAATTGGTGTAACCCACATCACATAAATAGTAAAAACCTAGCATGACAATAAAAATGTCAATTACGGATACTCATCTAATCATTCACCATTACTGTAATGAACTTGGAAAATTGTATAGAAACTATACCTTGAGGGACTTTTAATCCATTTCTCCTACTAATTACATCTCTAAGGACTCTACTATCAGTAGCTGAACCTTCCCTCCCAGGGAGAATATAAATGAATTGCATTTTTGGTGTGCAAACAGCAATAACATTCGTCGCAATTTCATTTTTCCGAGTGTGATACCTAAGTTTATCATGGGCGCGAACTTGAACCCTAATATGTGTTCCATCTAATGCACTCAAACAATTCTACCGAAAGGATAACACAAATGTAATAAATTAGTGTTGTACTAAAAAGAAACCTACATAAAAACTGCCATAATATAATGTTTAGGTTTTTCATTATGTACCTTGAACCATTTTCAACGTTCATCTGTTGAGTCCTCCATGATAGGCTCAGGTTCTTTTAGTAAAATTGTATGCATTCTTAAAACAGCATTCAACACTGCATGAAAATTTCTACTAACTATCTCACCGAACCTAGCTATCTGGCGACTAAAGACTCTGTTCTTGATATGGTGTGCACAAATGTGAAGAAAACTACACACCATTTCCTCTACAGATGTATTTCTACTTGATTTTAACCCCCCTTCATGTTGAAGTAACGCACATAATTTTTCAAAAGTTGTTATATTCATTCTACAGTTCACTACAAATTGGTTATCATCTTGAAAAATCATTTTCCGTAAATTGAGGGTCCTAATGGTATGGTTACTGCAAAAGTTACCCGCATATGATATGCCTCGTCTATGTCTATTCCTATTCTTCAGTAGCAAGGCAATCGTCGTAAAAACTAGTATGGCATTTAGAGTGTCCATCAAATGAAAATACATCATCATAAGTGACACCAAATGCTTCTGCCTTTTACTTAAACGAGCCATTGTTGTCCACAAAGGAACATTGGATTATTGTCATATTTGAGGGAAGAGGACATAACATACATAAATTTCAAACAACTCCAACATCTTGAAACTAGATTTCAATTCAACACCAAAACATCAGGCTTAAAATTAACAGAATACTAGAACAACATATGATGTAACGATTACTTGTTATCAAGCCAACTTTGTAAAAAATAAGAGAAACAAATATGCGCTTTTACCATGTTCAAACTAGTACAGACATGCATTTAATTTGAGAAGCAAAACGCAGGTGCAGTAGTGGGTTCAAAAACAAAAATTATACCTATTCAAAATGATGGGCAGGAATCCGAATATTCAGAGCAGGAACAAATGAAAGCCTGATGTTCTCTTTCTTCAAACAAGAGTGTTGAAAAATAACAGCAACAAACCAAAACCTTATTAATTACAATGGGTTGGTACAAAGAAAGAGACAAGGAACTTAAATTTCTGCTAGAAAATTTACCAAGTTCAGACAAAATGTAAATAGTTGTATGATTTATGGAGAGCTGAACAGGTTTGTCGTAATGCTACCAAAAAAGTAATAAAGATTAATACTAATTGCCCAATTTTATATAAATAATGAATAACAAGAAACTTAGGATAACACAGTAATAAAATGTGTGAATATAATCTATAAATTATATATTATTTCACAAATGTATACAAGAATACATCCAGACCAACACAGCCAGCCAGGATGCCTATACAAATCATCAAAGAAAAAACGGTTGGACAGAAATCATAAACGGTCAAGCCAAACAGAAACCAGCAGGAAACAAAACCTCCCCAGCACAAAACAACTAACAAAACTCCAAGATCCAGCCTACACCTCTGTAAACATCACACCAAGCACCAAAGGCAGTGGACACTTGGGAAAACTCCCCAATAAAGAATGCAACCACTTTACCTTCAGCAAAGACATCACAACAGCAAAGATTCAAGGAACAACGACGATTCAAAAATGCAACCCAAACATAAATGCATTACTGTATAACAGTCGATCAACTCTACCCCTTTTTTTTTACTAACAGAAATCCAAACTTTGACACCTAAGATTCCGTAAGGAGTAGATACTTCCGTAGGAGCATAATCGATTTTCTGGTTAAATACATTACTAGATGTTTTTCCTTACTTTCCGCATTCAGTTCTAGCTATTTCTTCGCCTTCTAATCGACCTGAACAACATATACAGATCCCCTCAACCCCTTTATTCATTACTAATGGAATATCCTTCACTATTTGACTAAAAATGGAACGAAATGATCTTGTTTTGTTCCTCAGTTGAAAAGATATGTCTTGAGCAATCGGAGAAGCACTTTGATAAACAGAGTTGATCTTGACCGACTCAAATAAATAACAATACACCCAACCAAAACGAACGAATTAGGGCTCAATTTGCATTTTCACTAACATAGTTACGGATCTGAAGCTGAAAACTAGATGATTACCTCAATTCGCCGGGAGAAGATGACACAGATTCAAGGAACACTCGACGATTTCCTAGAAGTGAAGACGAGAAATTCGCAGAAGATGCACTCACTCCACTTGATTTGAAGATGAAAGGAAGCTCAAGTTAAATGTAAATGGGTTTGTGTTCAACTGTGGAAAAAATAGGTAATTAATTTGGTAGTTAAGGATTTAATTCGGTAGATGAAGAATAAAGGAGTTAGGTTTTTGGGATTTCACGCAGTAATCAAGTTGGGAATTTTTAATTTTGTTAAAGTTGGAGGGTATAAACTGGTTTAAATTTTTGTGTATAAGGTTAAAAATGTCCATAACTTTTTTGTAAATTGTTTAAATAACAAGGGCATTATTATCCTATAATTTTATTAATAAGGGATACAATTATAACAAAAAAAGATTACCCTGGTAATCTTAGAATACCTAAGAAAATTGAGGTAATCAAATTACCTTATATATTACCAATAGTAACTACTATTGGTATTTGAGGATTACCAGAATCTTATATTACTTTGACAACCAAACATGGTAATCAAGTAATATAAGATGACATTACCCTAATAATCCCACATAACCCCCAACCAAATGCCCCCTAAAGATTACTAAGAATGTTTAGAAAATATGTTTGGCTGGTTTGAATAAATTGGTGAATAATATGTTTGGTTGAGAGGATAAATGGGTGGATATGTTATATAGATTACTGAATTGCCCTCCTTTTTAAATATTAATATAATAGTATTTTTTATTATTATTTTTTGAATAATCTTTTAACCCCCTACTTTTCAGATTTAGCAAAAACACCCTAACAACTAAAAACATTTTAAATTTAACAAAAACACATCTACCCACCCCAAGCCACTGTCGGCAGTCAGCCACCATTGCCAGGGACCGCCGGTAGTGTCACAGATCTGGCCATGACGCTGACAATGCCACATATCTGGCCGTTTCACAGGGAGATCTATGGCCACATCACAACCAAAAATGTGGCTGTGAAATGACCATAGATTTCACCGTGAAACGGCCAAGTCTCACCGTTTCCAACTATAGATCTGTGATCCATGGTCGAAAAATGTCTCACGGATGCATGGTCGACCATATACGGTCGGTCTTACACCATTATGGCGACTTTTGACAGCTTCCAACAGCGGTCAACGATGGCTGGCGGTGGTGGCCAGTTTTGGGTACAATAGCATTTCTGTAAATAATGACAATAATAAGGGTAATGTCATCCAGAAAAATCAAAAAGTGAGGACAAAAGGGTCTGCATGAGTGAATTGGGTGTTTTGTAAATCTTAACAAATATAAGGGTAATTTGGACTAAATGCTTAACTGTTTAGGGGCAACATGAGACAGAAAATATGATTACCTAGGGTTAGTTTTAAATAATAGCCCCCTCAGGGGGCATTTAGATCATATAATGTTTTTATTATAGGGGGCGTTTGGATCATATAATGTTTATTATAAGGGTATATTATATTAACGGAAAGAAAGATCACCTTAAAGATTACTGGGATTGTTTAGAAAATGTGTTTGGTTGGTTCGAATAAATTGGTGAATAATATGTTTGGTTGGGAGGATAAATGGATGGGTCTGTTATATAGATTACTAAATTGCCCTCCTTTTTAAATATGAATATAATAGTATTTATTATTATTATTTTTATTATCATATCTTTTAACCCTCCACATTTAAAATTTTGCTAAAACACCCCAGCCATATAAAACTTTAATCTATAACAAAATCACCCCTATCCATCCCAAGTTACTACCGGCAGTCAGCCACCACCCACCAACCACCGTTGACAGTTAACAGAATGGTGCACGACTGGCCGTATATGGCTGGTCGTGCACCAGAAAATCCAGAAATGGCCATGGATCACAAATCCATGGTCTTTTCATGGCCAAAGATGTGGCTGTGAAACGGCCACAGATCTAGCAGTGAAAAGGCTAGATCTTTGGCCTTGAAATGTCATAGCCAAAGATCTGGCCTTTTCATGTCTAGATCTGTGGTCGTTTCACGGCCACATCTTTTGCCGTGAAACGGCCATAGAAACGCCAAATCTGGTCGTTTTCGACCATACCAACACACGATTG
Source organism: Pistacia vera (assembly GCF_008641045.1). Lineage (NCBI taxonomy): Eukaryota > Viridiplantae > Streptophyta > Magnoliopsida > Sapindales > Anacardiaceae > Pistacia > Pistacia vera. The sequence goes on from NW_022195999.1 coordinate 680,073, forward strand.
GCCAAATCCCATCAGTCGTGCACCATTACAACGACTGACGACGACGACCAACAGTGGTGAGTCACGGCCGGTGGTGGTCTTGGGTGGCTAGAGGTATTTTGTTAACTTTTAAACTTTTTTGTGGTTGGGGTGTTTTAGCTAATTTCTCAAATGTTGGAAGGCTGGGTAATTGTTATTTGGTAGACATTTGAGGGCAATTGTGTCTGAAATGGTTTTTAATTAAGGGCAAAATGGGAAGAAAAAACATATTACCTCGGTAACGTTTTAATAACAGCCTCTAGCAAGGTAATAAGATTACCCCCCACATTACCAATAGTAACCACTATTTGCAATAAAAGATTATCATAATATTTTATTACTTGCAAACCAAACACAAGAATCTTGCAAAATAAACGAATATTACCCCCGGTATCTTATTTACCCTGATCCAAACGACCCCTCAAGGTAATAATATTCTCGACAACTTACCCTCCCAAATGCCACTGTTTGTCATAAAAGATTCCGAGAATAATTTTTTACAAATCAACCGAACATCGTCATCTACTCAATTTAAAAAATATTACTCTAGTTATCTAATATTCTCCCATTCAAATAGGCCATTTGAGATAAAGCACTTCTACTTCCAAGGGCTTCAGAAACTTGTGATGTTTATATTAGAGTCATTACCCTCATGTGATCATGAGCTCAATTCTCCTTTTACTTCTTGTTCTAGACTTGTAGTTTCAGCCAACTTCGGCCATATATATAATTCATTTTGGGTATTGTATGCTAGTAAATATTTATGTTATAAATTTTAGTTTGTTTCTATTTTAAGTTTAACGTTACTGTATAAAACCCCCTTTAAAAATCTAGAATACCACGGTCATATTACATCATCTATAAATCTAGAATATCACAGTCTTATTACATCATCTATACCACTATTATGTTAATTTATATTATTTGTGAAATTTTCACTCTCATTTATCTTTATATTGAATGTAATTGATAGTCACTAAATATAAAAATTACTTGGTATGCAAACATTGACTCGGATGCCACATCATCAATTCCACCCTCTTCTTTGTGGCATAATACCTTAGGATCCCACATCTACCCAATTATGGAACTAGAGAATGGTTTATTTACAAACCAATGAGCAAATGACTATTTCCCACCCAAGGTTTGCCTTACTGACATTTTTCCCACCCAAAATGTTTTAAAATACTAAATTACCACCCGAATGTCATGCTCCTTTAATAAATTCCGTCAAATAAAGTGATTTTAACTGTAAAGACAGAAATGCCCTTAATAGTTTGACTGGTTTTTTTTTTTTTTAATTAGTATATGTCATGTCAATGCAATCAATTACAATATACCCTTTTTTTAATGGTGTAATTACTGATATACCCCAACTATGTGTAAAGATTGAATTACCAATTCCTCTAATACTAAAAATCAATCAGTAACCGTTGAGATTTTAAAATTTTGAAGCAGTTAATATTACCATCCCTATGTTTGATGCAAAATAAACTCACATTTATATAATTAATTTTATCAATTAAAACCCAACAAGAGTGTAAATTTCAAAATCACCATGCAATTCCTTGAATTGAAACCCAAAAAAAAAAAAAGAAATTAGGAATGCAATACAAATATCTTCAATCTGCTAAATAAAAAAGTAGGTTTTGAAGGGGGAGAAGACAAAATGGAGTTAAAATTAATTCATTGTCATTGTCACAAATCTCATTAAAAAATATTAAAGCCAATTAATTGTCATTGTCACAATTCTCACTCAAAAATACCAAAGCCAATTCAGTCTCCATCTCCCTACATGCCACCATCATAAATCTATGATCAATAATATATACATAGAGCAAAAATATGACTAGTATTCGACCTATCCTGGGTGACAAACATGGTTAATGAACATGAGGCTTTAATTTTGGTGCTTCATGTACTCCAAACCCTTGATGATCTTCAAGGGTTATGTATCTAAAACAGATTAACCCAATAATTTCCCCTCAGAATTTTCACAAACTTATAATACACACAGTATACAAATAATTAACCAGCTTTACACCAAAAAAAAAAAAATTTTCAACAAAAACAAGTAAAAAACAAGAAATTTTTCAATCAGCCAATCCCAATCCCATCCAAAATAGTTATATAGTCTTATTGACTATCCAATCAAAGATTATTATTATTTTTGCCTAACCCTTACAGCAAGGTCACTACAGAGTAACCAAAATAGAAGAGTTTACATTCAGAACCAGAACATTGCCATCAATATAAATAACTCAAGTAGCTGAAACTTGAAATTAAGATGAAATGAGTTGCTTCAAGGAAATTGATATGCCATCAAAAGAAAAATTATATTGTCTATATATACTGCCTATATAGTTGCAAATTCAAGAAATTCAATTGCAAACCATTATTTCAAATTTCAGCAATATCATGCAACTAGCAACAAACAATGATTACCCAGAATTCATGCTCCATGGAAGCAATTGACATAATTCATTCACACACATATCGAAGATTCACTAAGCATATCCAAGGCTCATAAAAAGAGCTCAACATCAGTAATACAACAAAACAAGTGTAAAATGCATGGCACAACTAGGACAAACTACTTCACCTTGAAACAAATTAAGTTAGCAGATTCATCTTCGAGAAATCTGTTCATAAAATACACAAGACAAAGGAATGTGTCAAGACTTATACCTTATTTTGAGAAAATTTCTTCTTCACGCAGTAGTGATGAATTCAAACGAGGCAACCTTTGGTTTGGCACAATTCTCCGTGTCAAATATAATTAGAATAAAGTATCAATGGAGTCAGTAAACAACAATTTAGCAACTCAGCTTAAAACTATGCCTAATCCATCAGTTTGATGTTTAAATCATTAAGTTCTTTGGTAAATTGCAAGAACTAGGCATTATATTTTATCTCTGATACTATGCATATCAACATATCTTTAAATATATCTTAACCTCCAACTACTTGACCCGTATAATAACTATATTAGTTGGAAGCGTTACAAACTTAATTATGTTTTTTGATAAAGCATCAAGAACAACCTAAAAAGAACTTCCTTTAAGGATATCAAATAAGCTAATTGGGTAAAATAATCATATGGACTAATCAAATTAAAAACAAAAACAAAACTTTGCACTAAACAAACATCAATCAGATCTGGAAAGTAGAGCGGCAAAGAAACAATTGAATACAACCTTCAATGCAGCTTCATTGCACTCTTCACAGGAAGGAACATCCAGATTGCAGAACCAACTCCGCAAATCAAGGCAAGACCTGACACCAAGTCCTATTTTACCATCTTCTATGTAACAAAGCCACTTGTCCTGCACCAGCTCATCCGAAGTTTTTTCCTTCTAAGACATTGTGAAATTTCTGAATGCAACAGGAACATGAACAACATTTTGTGACCATGATTTCGTACCAGCAAGAACCTGAAAATGTACCATGAGAATCATAAAGCACTAACCCTATGTACAAGAAAACAACAAACAAATCTTCCTGTCATTAACCCATTCGCAAACGAAAAGAACAAAACAAAAACCACATTTTTTCCCATACAACCTCCAGTAAACGAAAACAACAAAGGTGCAAAAAAAGATGACCACCACTAGTCCTCCACAAGTTCAACTACTCGCAAAAGTAAACCTTATCGTTACCAACCTCAACGATGAACGACTCAAAAGCCGTAAGTCAGCAAACCAACTGTCAGTGGAAGCCACTAAAGAACTTGTCGTTCGCCTAAAAAACAAGTCCTTTGCCGAAAAAACTTGCCGATAACAACCCCAAACCTTTATCGTCAACACTGTAAACGAACCCAAAACTCCACCCCGCCAGTCTACCTTGTCATTAACACTCACCGGTCGCCGTAAACAATCACCACAATGCCGTTGAGGCCGTCAGCCAAAACCCAAAAGTCGCCGCTTCCAGAAAACACAAAAGGCACGTGTCTTTGCTTTTCTTTCTAGTGTCAACTATCTTGGACATGTGTCAACCTCCCAGCCCGCCACTACAAATTTAAATTTAAAAAATAAAATAACGATCCTGCCTTCACTTATAAATGAATTTTGACCATTATACCCTTCTTCATAACTAAATTTACTGACAAAAATACGCTGTGAGTAATAATTTGATATTTTGAAATTTTTTGAATAGAAAAGAATCATTAAGACAAACCTTAGATGGGAAATAATCATTTAATCTAAACCAATTTTAAAGGTGAAATATACCTAGTAGACAACAATTGTTATCAGAGCAAACCATCATAATTGCTGTGAATGTCTGTTACGAAAACGTGAGTTTTTAAGACAACACAAATTACCAACTTGAGAGTCACAAATTTGCATGACCAAGGGCTATGAGAACTGATCTTCATTTCCTAATTTGCTCAATTTGAAGAAACCAAATGGGAACTGTTTGCTCAAGGATATTAGGATTCCAACCACAGTGATGTTATCAGGCAAATGAGTGTTACGTCTGCCAATAAAAGTTTCAACTTTCAATAGGAAATCAATAAATTCCTTGTTAAAAAGGACAATAATGAGTGTTATGTCTCAATTCTCCATACAAACATCATTGCCCTCAAGGTTTTAAACTAACATTTACACCCTTCATTTAAATGGGATGAGCATGGGTAGCGGATATAATCGGAACCAACGGATAGAATCAAAACTGGAACCAAAACCAAAATTGAAATCAAAACCGAATCGGAACTGACACTGTGCAAGTAGGTTCTGGTTCCAATTTTTGGAATCGACGCTGTGTGGGTCCGGTTTCAATTCTTACATGTGCAGGAACAGAATCGAAACCTAGGATGGGAACCGATGGGGGGTACCTGGGATAGAACCTACTTGGAACCAATGGTGGGTACCCGTTATGGAACCTACTTCGAACCGAGGGTAGGTACCCAAGTTGGAACCCGCTTAGAACCTATCTTACATATAAAAAATTTAAAATGGGATTAAAACACGAGTGTGTGTGTGTGTGTGTGTGTGTGTGTGGACTGTGGAGGCCTCCGCTTGGTTGGTGTAGATTATATTAAATAATAAATATTATATATTTTTCTTAATTTTTTTTAAAATATATATTATAATATTAAAGTTTTGATTAATTAAGTGTATAATTGGAATTATGATACAATTAAAAATGTTTTAATGTTATTAAAATAATTATTTTTGAATAAAATAGCATATTTAATTGAATAATATGTAGTTATTTACTTTAATTATCAAGTTCTAACTTCTAAGTATATCTATAGTAAATTAGTAATTAATTAATTATATAGGTGCATTTGAATCGGGGGCATAATACGATAACGGGTGAAATCTTCATTTATTTGCAAGATTCCAGTGTTTGGTTTACAAGTAATAAAATATTACGGGAATATTTTATTACAAATAGGATACGTTTGGTTCGGGGAATGTTTTATTGTTGAAAATGTAGGACTACCTTCGAGAGAGATTACCTTGAAGATTAGTGGGGAATGTTATACCGATATGTTTGGTTAGATTAGTAGGTATAAATAATTAAGATGTTTGGTTGTGAATAATAAAATATTATCGACGGAGGCTTTTACTGAATTGTTCTTCCTTTTTAATATATTATTATTATTATTATTATTATTATTATTATTATTATTCAAATAAATTCCTTTAACCCCCTATATTTGAGAATTTAGCTAGAACACCCCCAACAACAAAGTTTAAATTTTAACAAAATACCCCCAGCCACCCAAGACCATCGCCGACCATTGACCATCGACGTCAGTCACCAAAATAGCAAACGACCAGCGAGATCAGGCTAGTCGTGCACCGTTTTGGCTGTTTTCGTCTAGATTGAGGGTCGAAAACTGCTAAATCCACAATGATATGGTTGTTTCCAGCTAGATCCATGCTCTGTTTTCAGCCAGATAAAAGGCCAAAAATAGCCAAATTGCCGTGGATCTGGTCGAAAACGGCCACAAATGGCCAATTTCTTATGGCTGTTTTCGGCTAGATCCATGACGATCTGGCCAAAAACAGCCAGATCGTCGCACGGCTGGCCAAATCCTGCCGATCGTACCTCAAGATGGTGACTATTGTCGGTGGGCGATAGTGGTGGCTGGCGGTGGTCTTTGGTGGCTAGGGGTATTTTGTTAACTTTTAGACTTTTTCTAGCTGTGGTGTTTTAGCTAAATTCTAAAATGTAGGGGGTCTAATTTATTGTTATTTGACAGACATTTGAGGGCAATTGTGTCCAGAATGATATTTAATTGAGGAAAAAATAGGTATAAAATTAAGATTACCCCCGGTAATCTTTAAATATCACGCCTTGAGGAGGTAATCTGATTACCCCCTATTTAACCGACAGTAATCACTATTGGTATTAAAAGATTACCAAAATCTTTTATTACTTGACAACCAAACAAGCGAATGTCCAGAATTAAAGATAGATTACCGTAGTTATCTTTCCAAAGCTCTAACCAAACACACCCATAGTGTTTGCTGTTGGTAATGTGGGGGATACCCTCCCCCACCCCTGAGATTAAAACATAATCGGGGTGTAATCTAATTTTTACACCTATTTTTCCCTTAATCAAATTCTATTTCGGACACAACTGCCCTTAAATGTCTACCAAATAAAAATTACCTAGCCCCTCGACATTTGAGAAATTAGCTAAAACACCCCAGCCACAAAAAAAGTTTAAAAGTTAACAAAATACTCCTGGCCACCCAAGACCACCACCAATCGTTACTCAACACAGTTAGTCGCCAACGTCACTCACTGTAATGGTACACAACCGACGGGATCTTGCAGTCGTTTGTCAGTAAGGTCAGATCCATGGCCGAAAACGACAAATCTGGTCGTTTCTATGACGTTTCATGGCTAAAGATGTGATCATTTCATAGCCACAGATTTTGCTGTTTCACAGCCACATCTTTGGCCATGAAATGGCCATAGATCTGGCCATGAAACAGCCATGGATTTGTGATCCATGGCCAAAATGGCTTTGTTGGAACATGACTGGCCATATGCAGCTAGTCGTGCACCATTCCGTTGACTGTTGGTGGCGGCTGACGGTGGTGGCTAATTGCCGGCAGTGGCTTGGGGTTGGGGTGGGTGGGGGTGATTTTGCTATAAATTAAAGTTTTATATGGTTGGGGTGTTTTAGCAAAATTTCAAATGTAAGGGGTTAAAAGAGATGATTCAAAAGATAATATTATATCAACATTTAAAAAAGAAGGCAATTTAATAATCTATATAACATATCTACCAATTTATCCTCCCAACCAAACATATTATTCACCAATTTATTCGAGCCAACCAAACACATTTTCTAAACATTCCCAGTAATCTTTATGGTGATCTATCTTTCTGTTAATATAACATCAACTTATAATAAAAACATTATATGATCCAAACGCTTCCTATATGATAAATTGAAAAACATTACTACATTATTTATTACTGAATTAAATGATTAGAGATTTAATTAATTATAACATTATATTATAGTATGACAAGTCATGCAGTTATGCCTTATGAGTCATGTTATATTAAGAAATGTAGGTGTTTAATTAAAGATTCATAAAATATATTAATATTAATATTTAATTTTATTCTTTTGTCACAAATTCACAATTAATGTTAATTTAACTTATGAGCAAATTTAAAAAGTTCATTTTCACTCTAGTAATTATAATATTATATAAATTGTTTTTATTTATTCATAAGTAATTAAGTATGAATCGAAGTTCAATGAGTATCAAAGATAAATGATTAGTCATTAATTTATTAAAATACAAAAATCAGAACCACCTGCTAATTGTGTATGAAACTTTTTCCAAAATAATTTAATTATAGTAATTATATTTTATTTCTCTATTAAAAAAAAAAGATATTATAATGTTAAAGTTTTGAGGGCATGTGATTAAAACTTAAGAGAACTAAAATAGATTAGATTCATTAATTATTTGATTGGAATTAGGATCCAATTAAAAGTGTTTTAATATTATTAAAAGAATTATTTTTGAATAAAAATAGTATATTTGATTGAATAATATTTTGTTATTTACTTTAATTATCAAGTTATAAGTATATCTATAGTAAATTAGTAATTAATTAATTATATATGATAAATTGATAAACATTAGTACATTACTTGATTAAATTATTAGAAATTTAATTAATTATAAAATTACATTATAGTATAACAACTCATGCCTCATGAGTCATGGTATATTAAGAAATCATAAAACAAACTTAGAGTCATACAAATTATTTAATTAAAGATTCATAAATCATATTGAGTTAATATTTAATTTTATTCTTTTGTCACAAATTCGCAATTAATGTTAATTTTGAGATAGTGTTAAATCTGCTGCTTACTTGTTTGCTTTAGTTGTTCTCTCATTTTTCTTTTTCTTATTTCAATAATCGTTTGTGTTTTGGTTTTGATTAAGAAATTTGGTGTGAATTGATTGAATTCTAGTATTGCCTAGAGATTAGAAGATTTGTGAGTCACATTGGACACAAATGAATGAGTAATGAAAAGTTGAAAACTACTAAATGCAAGTTTACTTAATTTGTTAGGCGTGTATTTGTAAAATTTTAAGGTATGTTTGTCATTTTTTAAACTAATAGGGGGGTAATTTTTTTTTACAGGGTACTCAAGTTAAGAACTAGCACCTGCATTTCAGGTTTCGGTTCCAAGAATCAAAGAAACGGAATGGTCGGTTAACTGACCGGTTCCGATTCCCCCAAAAGTCGTAGGATATCCGGAATTGCTCACCCCTATTCATTTTTTTAAATTAATTATTTAATTTTAAGGGTTTTGTAAAAAACATAAATAAATCTACTCTTCTATCTTCTAAAATCTAATACAACATCACTATTACACTGTAATTGAGTGCGATCTTGATCGGTGTTACTCAACACGATTACCTAAACTTATGTCGTAGTGGTGTTTTCAGTAATTCAACTACAATCCCTCTAAAACATTAATTAGTTTTATATAGTTTTAATTCTAATAGGATTAAATTTTGGAAATTGGTAAATTTTTATTTTATATTTGATTATATCAATTTCAGCTATTGTTATTAAAAGTAAAAATGTCTAGCCTAATTGTTGGGACATTGTATGCGTATGTTCTATTTCTCGTCAATACCAAGGGTAATTTGGTAATTGTATCAACAATGTTTTATTTCTCATGTATAACGAGGGCATTTAACTTTAACTGTCTTATGGTTTTATTTTGAGTAAACGACTTTTTCCCACCCAAGGTTTGTCTTAATGACACTTTTCCACCTAAAAAGTTTCAAAATACCATTTTCTCAACCAAAGTTTATATTCTGTTAATACCCAAAAACACTTCATTTTCTCAACCAATGTTCGACGAGTTGCCAGGAGCTAGGGTAAAAGGGTTTTTATAGAGTGGAGGTTGATGGATAGAATAGTGGTGATCAATTAAATATTCGTTGCAAGAAATCAATTAAGAAGTACAATAAACCCTAGCTTTGCGGTGACCGGCAATCGATGAGAAATCAAGTGTTAGAGTGAGAGGGGTTTTATAGATAAGAGACCAAAGATTTAAATGGTAGTGACGAAATGAATTTTTGGCATCAAAATCAGCTTTGAATAGTAATGAAATATTAACTTTAGGTGGAAAAGTGGTATTTTGAAACTTTTTGGGTGAGAAAGTATTATTAAAGCAAACCTTGTGTGGGAAAAAGTCGTTTAATCTTTTATTTTATTAACGTACAGGGGTGTGGTTGTTGTTTTTTAAACACGAGGGAAGCCGTGTTCTTTTCCGATAGATTCAGTAAAAATATCCGCAAGCGAAATGTGGGATCTCGGGATTGGGTTCAACACAGTGTCTTTGAGACTTCTTTTTTAGAAGTTGTAGAGAAGCAGAAGAGTTCTTGTCTGAAACTAGAGACCCCCCAAAATGATGCAGCTTTATGAGCTCAGAAACCATGGCACCACCTAGCTGAACTGGGAGATCACACTAGGGACTACTCCAAGTTCTAGGTACGTAAAGACTAGAGATATATTTTATTTCATTTTATTTTTTCAAGTGGATTTAAGGGTAAGCAATGGGGACTTAAACTTAAAGTAGAGTTATAAGTTTTAGGGAGATAAGTTTGTTTCTATATCTGGATATGTGTGTATAGCTTGATCCACTCACATTTTGTTTGTATTTTTTATATTTTATGAGGTTTTGACTTTTCAGTTACTTGGCTTCTTCTTTGTTTGACTTGAACATATATTTTGCAGGCATTTGTGTGATTCTTGGTTTGAGTTTACCAGAGGTTTGAAAAGGCATTAATGAGTAAGGGTGTTTGGTTTTGGGTACCCTACATTTTTTGAAGGAACTGAAACCAAAATTGACGGTTCCTTGAATTTTGGAACAGGAATCAGAACCAAAGGTTCCGGTTCCTAGATACACAGAACCAGAACCTGTAACAACGGTTCCAGTTCTGGTTCCGGCTCTGAGTACCCTATAAAATTGAAAAGTATGTATATTCACAAATTAAAACACTTATGCTTTGAAACAGAAACACGTTTTTAATAGAGCACAAAGATACATTGTAGATTCACATATATAGATTGTAGATTCAAGTCTATCTTCTTCACATATATAGATTCAAGTCCATTGCAATCACATTTATCCATAACACATAAATGAAGAACCAAAATCCATATAAAAACTTTCTATTGAGCATTATATCGAACACATTGTGTCTGCATATTACTGAAACTGAAGAAATTTAGTGTTAAGAGTTGAAATATATTTAAGAAATGCCAACAATGCAATGCCTGAACATAATCTTCGTTGCCACAAAATTAACTTAAAAAGTTGTAATTACAAAATTGAAATAGCACAAGCGACAAGATCAACAATGGCATACAAAACAATTCCCTACAATTTCAAGAACAAAAAATCAAAAGAACCACACTCCAAGATAATGTTAAAACCACATTTTTGTTTCAAAAAACAAACCAACTTAAACTTCAAACACTAACAAACCTCACTTCCCATTTCAACATCAACATCTCCAAAGGAAGAAACTTTCTACTCATTAGCCATAAAGAACAAGAACCCACTAAGAAAATACAAAAACAAAACAGAAAAAGAATTAAAAAAAAGAAAAATCTGACATGAGTATGTGAGTAAAAGAGGTGAAAAGTGAATTGAAGTGAAGTTCGAGAATAGTGTGGTAGTGGGTAAGTGAGGGGTTAGGGTTCTGAGTTAAAAGGGAAAAATTTTGAAGGTGAGTTGAGTTTGAGAGGAGTCTTTTGTATGTGCGTGAATGTTGTTTGAGTAAGAGAAAGAGCGACATAGACGTGAGTGAACAGAGAGAAAGAGCAACATAAACAAAGAGAACTGGAAAGGGAAGAAAGAAACAATGAAAATTTTTGCCCTAATTTGAAGTTTTTATATGTGGCCATTAAATTACAACCCCCCCCCCCCCCCCCCCCCCCCCCCCCCCTCTCACTCCTAATAATATTTCGTTTCAGTCTCGGTTCTCGGTTCTGGTTCTTGACTGTAGGAACCGAAACCGAAACCGTACAGTGTCGTTCCAGATTTTTGGAACCAGAACCACCCTTCACGATCTGTTCTGGGTAGTAACCAGAACCAAACCCCGGGTACCACACGACTCCGGTTTTCAACAGTTCTTTTGAACATATATTTTGCAGGCATTTGCGTCTTGTCAATCCACTTTACACCCACGAAACCCTCAAGGTTTTTAAACTAACATTCTCTTCATTTTTGTAAATGAATTATTTAATTTAAAGGAATTTAAGGTTTTTGTAATAAACTTAAATAAATCTACTCTTCTATCTTCTAAACTCTAATACACCCACAACATATATTAAATCAATTAATCTTTAACAACAAAAATGTCAATTTGTAAACAGTTGAAAGTATGAAAATGATGTAAGAAACTTATCTGCAATCTAAACATAAATACAAAGAATACAATGTTCTTAGACTATAAACCAAGAATCAAGGATTACCTCCAGCCATTGAAACAAACTCACGAAGCTGCATTTTGGCTCTTCTAAGCTCTCAAGACACTCTAATATTGATGGTGTATTTTGTTTTTGTTGAGTACTTGAGCTTAGGACGAAAACATTATATATATAGCCAAGCTTCTATCAAGCTCTTAATGGCATTGCTTAATGGCTGCCATAAATCCCAATCAATGGTTAAACAAAAAACGTTTGGAAAACTGAAGCAACAAATGTGGATCATTAATCTTTAAAACTGATTTATATTTAAAGAAAATCAATTATCAACGTTACATGAGTAACGTAAGTTTTACATTCTCCCACTTGGTCCACATTTTTAACCATTATTTCATTAAGAAACAAATACACGAATCATGGCGACAAGTCCTCAAAATAAAAAGGAGTATTATCTTCCATGTATTACAATGCATTTGATTTCTTAAGCTTACTTTATATATGACAACCTTACTTAATGAATAAACCCTATGTTTATTCTTGGTCCTATAGATCAATTTTCTCAAATGAAATTAAGGTGCACATGAATATGAGAAAACATCACAGTAAATAAGAGTTTTATTCAAACATTGTATATACAACTACATAGTAGAATGAAGTCTCATTTTTTCTACATGATCCTTGAATTTCAATGGTGGCATGCCTTTGGCCAAAGGATCAGCGATCATCAATTCAGTACTTATGTGCTCAATGACCACTTTCTTTTCCTTAATATGCTCTCTAATGGCTAAGTACTTAATGTCAATGTGTTTACTTTGACTTCCACTTTTATTGTTCTTAGCCATAAAGACAGCAGTTGAATTGTCACAATATATTCTCAATGGTTTAGAAATGGAATCCATAATTTTAAGCCCAAATATGAAACTCTTTAACCATACACCATGTGAAGTAGCCTCAAAACAAGAAACGAACTCAGCTTCCATAGTAGAAGTAATAGTCAAGAACTGCTTGACACTTCTCCAAGATACAGCTCCACCAGCCATTATGAAAATATATCCTGATGTTGATTTGCGTGAATCAGCACAACCAATAAAGTCTGAATCTGAATGACCGATTACATCTAAACTGTCTGTCCGTCTGTCTATACATAAGCATGTAGTTTTTGGTTCCTTGAAGGTACCTCATCACTTTCTTTGCAACTTTCCAGTGGTCTATATCTGGATTACTTTGATATTGTCCCAACATTCCAACAACAAATGCAATGTTCAGCCTTGTACAGACCTGAGCATACATCAGGCTTCCGACAGCAGAAGCATATGGAATGTTCTTCATTTGTTCCCTTTCAAAATCGTTCTTTGGGCATTGGTTCAAATTGAACTTATCACCCTTCACAACGGAAGCCACACTTGGTGAACAATCTTTCATTCGAAATCTCTCTAAAACCTTATTGATATAGGTTTCTTGAGACATACCCAAGATACCTTGTAGTCTGTCTCTATGGATCTTGATGCCAATGACATAAGATGCCTCACCTATATCCTTCATATCAAAATTTTTAGAGAGGAATTGTTTTACCTCATATAGCAAACCTTTATCATTGGTTGCAAGTAAAATATCATCTACATATAAAAAAAGAAAGCATATCTTACTCCCACTAACCTTCTGGTATATACAATGATCCTTGGGTTTTCAACAAAACCGAATGAAGTAATTACCCCATGGAATTTAAAATACCATTGGCGGGATGCTTGTTATAGACCATATATAGATTTCTTGAGCTTACAAACCAAGTGCTCACCATCAGTAGAGGAAAATCCTTCAGGTTGTTTCATATAAACCTCCTCCTCTAGGTCTCCATTGAGAAATGTTGTTTTTACATCCATTTATTGCAACTCAAGGTCAAAATGGGCTACTAATGCCAATATGATGCATAAGGAATCTTTCTTAGATATAGGAGAAAAAGTATCTGTATAGTCGATTCCTTCCTTTTGAGTGAATCCCTTAACAACAAGTCTCACCTTGTATCTCTCTATGTTGCCTAATGAGTCTTTCTTTGTCTTAAAGACCCATTTACATCCAATGGCTTTTACACCATCAGGCAACTTAACAAGATCCCAAACTTCGTTACTCTTCATGGAACTCATCTCTTCCTTCATGGCACTGTACCATAATTCTAACTCTTTGCAACTCATGGCCTGTGAAAAAGACTCGGGATCACTTTCAGCTCCAATATTATAGTCAGATTCTTGTAGGTACACTACATAATCACTAGGAATAGCTGACCTCTTAGTTCTAGTGGATCTCCTTAATATTGTACCATTATCTTCATGAGAAGCTTGTGGTTCAACTAGATGTTCAAAAGGTTCAATTCCTAAACTACTTGATCCATTGGAACATTGTCAGCAGCTTGTGGAACTTCAATGATTGGTTGTTCAACATCGGTTTGTACTTGAGGGGTGCTATGAACTATGACCAATCTATCACTTGAGGTGGAAGGTTGAGAATTTGAATTTTCATGTTCAGGAACATTGTTTCTAATTTGATCATTCACACTAATCAAGTCATACTCAAGAAACTTGGCGTTTCTTGATTCCACAATCCTAGTGTTGTGAGATGGACAATAAAATATGTACCCCTTAGACCTTTCAGCATATCCAATGAAATACCCACTAAAGGTCCTTGGGTCTAACTTTTTTTCTTGTGGATTATAAATTCTCACCTCAGACGGGCATCCCCAAACGTGCATATGTCGCAAACTCGATTTCCAACCTTTCAATAATTCAAACGGTGTCTTTGGGACAGCCTTGGTTGGAACTCAGTTTAATATATACACAACCGTTTTAAGTGTTTCAGTCCACAAGGACTTAGGAAGATTGGAGCTGCTAAGCATACTCCTCACCATGTCCAATAATGTTCGATTTCTTTTTTCCGCCACACCATTTTAGTTCAGTTAACCAAGCATGGTATATTGGGAAACTATCCTGTGTTCTTGAAGAAATTTAGCGTTCACTCTCAGTGTATTTACCATAATACTTACCACCTCTATCTGATCTCACTATCTTAATTTGTTTTCCGCATTGTTTCTCTACTTCAGCCTTAAAGGTTTTAAACGTATCTAATGGTTCATTCTTGTTATGAAGTAAGTAGAGATACATATATCATGAGTAATCATCAATAAAGGTGATGAAGTGTCTCTGACCATGTGAGTCCATGTCTGGACTACATATATCAGTATGTATGATTTCTAATATGTCTAAACTCCTATTGGCACATTTCTTAGACTTGTTGGTCTGCTTTCCCTTATTGCAGTCCACACATGTTTCAAAATCAGCGAAATCTAGAGTACTAAGTACACCATCATTCACTAATCTCTTAATTCTATCTATGGAGATTTGTCCTAATCTTCGATGCCATAACATAGAGGAGTCCTCGTTAATAATACACTGCTTAGACCCAATGTGGACATGCATTGAATTATAAGTGATATTGTCTTGTAAATTAATACGATAAAGACCATAAGACAAATTATCATTCCCAACACAATCCAAATTATAAAATAAACTAAATAATGTGTTTGAAAAATTAAAGGAATAACCCAAAAGTACAAGTCGGGAAACTGAAATCAAGTTTCGTGAAAAACTTGGAACATAGAATGTCCTATCTAATTCTAATACGAAACCATTACTTAAAGTTAAAACACATGTTCCTATGGCCTCCACATGTGAGCCCATCTTGTTTCCAGATAAGATGCTTTGCTCACTTCCCATTGGTTTCCTTAGATTTTGCATACCCTGCAAGGAGTTTGCAATATGGATTGCAGATACAGAGTTAATCCACTACGTGTTAATATTAACATTAACCATATTAGATTCATAACAAACAAACGAGGTTGGATTACCTTTATCCTGAAGCCATTTCTAAAATTTGGGGCATTCTTTCTTCATGTGTCCCTTATTTTACAAAAGAAACATTTGGCCTCTTTTTTTATATCAGCTTGGGGTGGTATTTTATCTTTCCCCTTTTGATTGGCTTGAGGTTTGCCTTTCCCATGTGTTGTTGCCAGCATTGCACTTTTACCAAGCTCTATCACAAGCCTCCCTTCTTCTTAAAGACACATGGTTATTAATTCATTGATTGACCATTTGTCCTTATGTGTGTTGTACGAGATTTTGAATGGCCCGTATTGTTGTGGGAGGGTGTTTAGGATATAGTGCACCAGGAAGGATTCAGACATCTCAACCTCAAGTTTCTTAAGTTGAGCCACAATGTCCCTGATGCTCATGATGTGCTCATGCACACCTTTCACGCTGGTGAGTTTGATGGAAGAAAATTTCATGATTAAGGTGCTTGCCAGTGCTTTATCTGAAGTGATGAATTGATCATCAATGGCTTTCAGCAAGTCCTAGACCTTTTCATGCTGATCAACGGAACCACGTATATTAGCAGAAATTTTAGTCTTAATGAATATCACGCTGAGGCAATTAGATCGCTCCCATCGTCCATAAAGCGTGATATTCGCTAGAGTGCTGGTATCAGTGATAGCTGGTGGTTCGTCTTTCCTAATAGCATAGTCAATATCCATCCATCTTAAATGGAGGAGAATTCTCTCCTTCCATACCTTATCGTTATCACCTTTCAATTTAGGGATATCGCAACGAATATTAGAGAAATTAGTAGGTTGTGAAGTTGCATTAAAAATGTTTATGTCAAAATTTGAGGTCTAATAATTTTCATGTTTTACCAATGCAAAACATGTAAGAATTGAATATAATGACATAAAATTTGCCTGTGGGCTTAAATTTTAATTCAAGTATATTCATATATAGCTTATGATAGAATCACCAAATTATGTTCTTAATTCATAATTAGTGAGTATATTATGAAAGTAATTTGATATTCTATCTTAATCTTTATGATAAAACTATCAAATTATGTTCCTTCTCCTAATTCCTGTGGGTAAATCAAGAAATATAATTTGATATTCTATCCTAATTAATTATATAAATATAAAAAAATATCCTATGGGATAAAATTTATTATATTAAGTATAATTAATTACAGTTAATGTCTATAATTCTTTATGTGATTCTATATAATTTTATTTAACTAAAGATATGTTAGAGTAGATGCCCTAGAGCTAATCAATTATTGTAGAATTGACTCTTTGTAATAATGTTCATTAATCAATAATAAAAGGCATTTTATTCTATATCGTGTAAATCATTCTTATTGCAATATGTATTGATATATGTCCTTAGAATGGTAGAACCGTGACGAGGGTGTCAAGTATTTCAAATCTGGATAGTGAGAACTCTATGAGCACATATGGTGGTCATTCTAGAAACGTCCGTAGCCCCGGTATTATTCTAAAGTAAGGGCACAGATAATACGGTAAGGCTATCATAGTGTTGAACGACCCTGTCGAAAGGTAGTGACTGATCTCACATGTCAAGGTTGTTTGGTGACAACCTGGTGCAACACATGGATGTTTACTGTAGGCGATTACACTGCAGCAAGTTCATTGGACTGACCCACCAGAGGATTCCATATGGATGGTAACCCCAGTGTCTATGGAACAAATCTTCTAACGAATGGTGGTGCATGTGATCTTTAGACTTGAGATCACTGGAACGCCTTGTGCACCGATTGGTACAGTTTGACACTAGCCTAATGTAATTCTTTTCAAAGCTGTCAATATGGTGGTGATTGGTTGCATCAAGGAGTGTATCAAGACTATGGTGGATTGACAGAGAATTCATCACTCCCGGGTATGGGAGAGTTATCTCACGGCGCAATTCAGTATATGGCAATGACACTAAAGCTGTGGCCATAGTGGGATTGAGTTGTTGCTCTATCCAGTTTATTATACGGGTCATTGGTCCAGAGACTGAATACATAATATCGAGAGTAACCGAAGGTTGACACTATTTCTATGCCTTCGTCTCGTCGAGATAACGTATGATGAAATGATCGAATGCACGGTAACCAATACGTTGACAGGTAGTTACTTTGTTGAATCTGAATCTATCGGGTGGCCATGATACCTTGCTAGGGGCCAATCTTGGTCTGTGTATTAGTGAGACGATTATTGGTGTTAATCGCGATACTATACACTACCATATGATGAGGAGCTATGGGTCACACACATAGAAGATAATTAAAATCAAGAAGAAATAAGGGGTTTTCATCTTTTAAGGGTGAAATGGTATTTTGGTAATTTCACAGTGCAATTAAATTTGCGAGGTCGTAGCTTTATTTAATTTATTAGAAAAATTAAATAAGTAAAATTACGTTAATATGTGTTCGCATATATTTAATTAAATCCATCTATTGTTAAATGTTAATATATATATAAATTAAATATATATAATTGAGTTTAATTGAGATAATGATGAAATTATAAAATATCTAATTAGGGGGTGTTTGGGTTGGAGCCCAAACCTATTCCATATGGGAATAGGGCATTAAGGTTTTACTATAAAAGAAAAGTTAAATGTAAAAACATGTGTGATTTTCATTAAGCTGATTTTTCTTTGTGAAACCAAAACACACAGCAGCACACTCACTCTCCCCGGCAGATTCTTTTGCCGAAATCAATTTCATTGATTTTCTTTTCTTCTTAATCTTGAAGCCAAAGAGGATCTAGCAAATCTCTCTTTGGTTCTTTAAGATGTCTTCGTGTGGAGATACGTGAGTTCGATCTTACACTTAGATCGGTAGCAAAACGTTAAAGACAATCGTGGTGGAGCCTCCAAACGTGCGTATGGTTTCTAAACGCAGATTATTAATTTCTGCAAATTCTTGCTTAATATGAATTGTAAATTATACCCTTGATCTTGGCTCATGTAAACGATCCTTGTATTTTATTTTATTTGTTTCCGCTGCGTATACGGGACCGTTTATAACAAGATATTGTGGCTAATCCCTAATTTTAAAATTATATGGTCACAAAACATTATAAATTTAAGCTTTATGAGAATTTCTCCAGCATAAGAAAATTTAATATAAGAATAAATGCATAATTCAATCTATAACTAACATGATATTATGCATAACATTTAATATTATGTCTTTATCCATATATACTCATTCAAAAATTGCAAGTAGAAAGATATAATCAATTCATGAAAGATAAATATGAGCATAATTAATTTAGGATTATGCACAATTTAACTTATCCAAAAAATGCATATAATTAAACCAAAATTAATATAATAGGGATAATTAAAATGAGCAAAATTAGAAATAGTACAAATTCTATTTTATCAATGTCATGACACAAACGTAAAGTGGCCTGTTTGGCCCAGTAGCACATCTCTTTACATGAGATCACGGGTTCAAGTCCCAAAGTGCTAGATCTAATATATATATATATATATATAAGCAAACGACATGTCGGTTTCAAAACTGAAGGAAAAATGATATGTCATCTCTAGTCGTCTTCAACCTTTGAGCAGATCTGTAATTGGATACCCGACCCGAAAACGACCCAATAGTCAAACCCGAGTGGAAATTCACTATTTAAACTCCAAAATAATTGTTGCAAAGACCAGAAATGATATAAATCCAATTTACTAATGATTTATAACATTTATTTTCATTGAAAAACAACTAAAAAACAAACTTTGATTTAAAAAATATTTCAAACGGCCATGAACAGAGAGCTTCAAAAAATTCTTTTGCAAAACATCAAGGCAGAGGTATTATATGGCTCTGATACCAACTGTAAGACATTTATTTGTAATCTAAACAAGAATACAAATAATATAATATTCTTAAACTATAAACCAGGAATCAAGAATTACCTCCAGCCATTGAAACAAACTCACGAGCAGTATTTTGGATCTTCTAAGCTCTCAAGACACTCTATTGATGGTGTATTTTTCTGTATATTCGAGTTCTTGAGCTTAGGGACCAAAATAATATACACAGCCAAGCTTCCATCAAGCTCATAATGGCATGCTTAATGACTGCCATAAATCCCAAACGCTTGGAAACTAAAGCATTTGAAATCTGAACAAAGAACATGGACCATCAACTTTAAAACTGATGAAAATCAAAACGTTATTTACGTTAAGTTTTACATATATGGGCTACTAAAACAAAAGGTGGGGCTAAAAATCAATTCCCTTACACTTCTTTATCAATTTACATCATTTTATACTTTAGTATAAGTCACTTGTGCTAATTCTTGGCTATTGAACTATTTTGAGCTTTTTTTTATTTTTTTTTTAGGGGAAAAGTGTTTAGCTTCCGCATTTGGTTTCATTAGTTATAGTCTGTCTTCTATTTAGCTAATGATAAAATAGTATTTCAAAAAAATTAACCCTAACTATTATGGTTATTCAAAATTTCTTAAAATAATTTAAAACATTGTTCTTTATTTATTCTAGATTTAGAACATGTTATTTGATTTAGATTTTTTCAAGATGATTAAAGTTATAAAGACTAGCTTTCATTGTAGTAATATCTTATTTATGTTGTTTAGAAATATTCATAATTGATGCATGGAATGGGAGTTGTTCTTCACAGTGCTTTAAAACTCGACCCGAACCAACCGATTCAACCGGTTCAACTATTGATCAACCCCTTCTTTCGTCTGGGGATACCCTAAACTCGGTTTCAACCATTAGCCTGGATTGACACGCAATTGAATCAGCAAAACGGTTTAGAGAATCGGTGGTCGGCGATAATTGTTGCAGGTGAGCGAAAAGGATGACATTCAAAGTTGTGAAGGGACGAGGTAAAAGGGAAGGCTGAAGGTGGTGTTGGCGTCAACAATCACGTGCGATCACAAGGTGAGCTATATGAGCGATGTTGATCGATTGGAAATCGACAATAGAGCATGAAAACTGTTTAGGCGATGTTTGGAGGGTTGGGAAAAGCAGTTAGGCGTGGGAAATGAATGAAAAAAGGCTGGGGGCAAATTTGGGGTGGATTACAATTGCGACCCTTGGGGTTTCCTGGCCAGATTGCAGAGGTATATTTTCCAGATTTCAAACTTGTAGGGACTGATGCATAATTTATCAAGGTGTGTTTGTTGGATTTCAAACCTGTTAGATATGCTAACCTCACCAATCCAACCAACCAGTCCAACAGGTCGAACCACCCAACCCTGGGACCGACCCATTGACCAGGTCAAGGTCCAGGTCGGGTTTAAAAACATTGGTTCTTCAGACTTTGCTTATAGTACTTCTGATGTGTAAACCTAACAGTTGTATTTGAAAATTATTATATGATTGGTTGATGATATATTTTGTAATAAATTATTATGGGTGGGATTTAATTTTGTGTAACATTCATTGTATAATTGGATTACAAACATAAACTCTAAAATTTAATTATCATTATCTTGGACTAGTGGTATGGAAATTAGGCGATGTCTATCTGTTTTAGGAGTTCTATTCTTATTTTCATCATTTACTTTCTTTGGTAATTGAGACCGATCAATGTTAATTATTTGATGTGTGTGTTTATTCTTTCTTATGTGATTTTTGTTGTACAGCGGAAGCACTGTTTAATTGAAGAATTATGGGTTTCAATTCATTGATTTTTAATACATAGTTACCGTCTTTATATAGGTAAAATACAAACCATTGAATCTCCTAATTATGTCACTTTCATATTACACATTATACTAACATAATTAGAAGATTAGATAATATCACGAGTATCCTAAGACTGAAAAAAATAGGAGATTACAAAATATTCTAGAAATCTCAACACTCCCCTTCAAGTTGGTGCATAGATGTCACACATGCCCAACTTGTCTAAAACTTGTGAGAATATACGTTTAGAGACAGTCTTGGTAAGAATGTCGGCCAATTGATCCCCTAACCAAATCGTGGGCAATTCAATAATCTTTTCATCCAGTTTTTCTTTGATGAAAAATCTATCTACTTCAACATGTTTCATACGATCATGTTGATCTGGATTGTGAGCAATATCACATGCTGCTTTCTTGTCATAATATAATTGGATTGGTAGATTAGGTTGATAGCCCAAATCTTGCAAAAGAAGTCGTAGCCACAAAGCTTCACAAATCCTAAGTGTCATTCCCCTAAATTCTGCTTTAGCGCTAGAGCGTGCCACAACATTCTATTTTTTGCTTCTCCATGTGACTAGATTACCTCTTACAAAAGTGAAATAACCCGAAGTAGATCGCCTGTCATCCACTACTTCCGCCCAATCAGCATCAATGTATGCATTCACATTTTGGTAATTCGTATTTTTAGTAAATAGGATTCCTTTCCCAAGAGCATGTTTTAAGTATCTCAAAATGTGTGTGACAACATTCATATGTTGTTCTCCAGGGTTATGCATGAATTGACTGACTATAGTCAATGCATAGGCAAGATTTGGTCTAGTGTGTGACAAGTGCATCAATCTTCTCACAAGTCTTTGATATCTCCCTTTGTCAACTGGTACTTGATCAGTCTTGATACATAATTTCAAACCTTCTTTAATTAGTGTATTTGCTAGTTGACATGTTGACATACTAGTTTCCTGCAAGACATCTAAGGCATACTTTCTTTGTGATAGAAAGATACATTTGTTAGATTGAGACACTTCGATTCCAAGAAAATATTTCAAGGAACCTAGGTCTTTCATTTTGAAATCTTCTAACAAGTACCTTTGTAGAGCCTTTCTTTCTGTAGAGCCTTTCTTTCTTCTAGATCATCTCCAGTGACCACCATATCATCCATATATATAATAAGTGTGGTGATCTTTCCTTGCTGTTTTTTTAGGAACAATGTGTGATCTAAACTACTCTGATGGTAACCAAAAGACTTCATAGCTTTTGTAAACCTCCCAAACCATGCTCTCGAAGATTGTTTCAACCCATATAAAGATTTCTTTAACTTACATACCTTTTGGATGTGCTTTTTTGGTAGAATACACCCTGGTGGAGGATCTATATATATCTTTTCTGACAATTCTCCATGTAGAAAAGCATTCTTCACATCGAATTGTTGTAATTGTCAATCAAGGTTTGCAACTAAAGAAAATAAAACACGTACAGTGTTGATTTTAGCTACAGGTGCAAATGTCTCTGTATAGTCTATCCCATGGGTTTGGGTGTACCTTTTTGCTACTAGTCTGGCTTTGAATCTCTCAATTGTACCATCAGCTTTATACTTTACAGTGTAAACCCATTGACATCCAATAGTTTTTTTTCCTAGTGGATGATCAACAAGTTCCCAAGTCTCATTCTTTTGCAATGATTTCATCTCTTCATTCATAGCAACTTTCCATTTTGGATCAGATAAGACTTCCTGCACACTGTTAGGAATAGATACAGCAGATAATTGATTCACAAATGACATATTCGATTCTAACAGATAATGGTTAGACACATAATGACTCATGGGGTATTTGACCTTACTAGATAGCTTAGGTTCGTATGTTGGTTTAGGAATCCCTCTAGTACTATGTGATGGTAACTGTTTCCTAATTGGTTCAGACTCTAAATCAAGAGCATTCCTAATAAATGATGGTTGTGACATACCAGGAATGAGAGACTCGGACTGAGAAGCTTCTACGGATGGATTTGATACCACCTCCACATTTTCATCATCCATTTCATCTTCTTGTTGAACAACAAGTCTAGTTTGTGACTCATAATCTCCTACATCTTGAACAGCATAGTCAATAGTCTAAATTTTTCCCTGACAATACTCTCCCTAAAGTTCAGACTCAGAAGAAAAATACATCAAATCTTCATGGAAAACAAATCCATTGTCACAGACGTTTGTTGAGTTGGAGAATGATAACATCTATACCCCTTTTGATGAACACCATATCCAACAAAAACACATTTCAATGCACGAGAGGATAACTTGTTGCGTTGATGTTTATGGAGGTGAACAAAGGCGATACAGCCAAAAACATGAGGCGGTAAATTTGAGACCGTTGGAGCATTCACTGCTTTACCAAAAGCCTAAAAAGGTGTTTCGAACCCAATAGAACGAAAGGGTACCCGATTGATTAGGTAGGCTACAAAAGTAAGTGTTTCTCCCCAAAAAAATAATGGCATGTGAGCTTCTATTAATGAGATATGAATGACCTCCAATAAGTGCCGATTTTTTCGCTCAGCAGCACCATTTTGTTGGGGTGTGTTGGGACAAGTAATCTGATGAATGATATCATGTATTGCCAAGTACTGTTGAAGATCCGAACTTTGATATTCTCCTCCATTGTCACTTCGAAGGACCTAAACCTGTGCATTATACTGCGCACAAACTATTTTGTGAAATCTTTTAAACAACAAATTAACCTCCCTTTGGATTTCATTAGACATACCCAAGTCATCCTTGTATAATCATCAATAAAAGTAACAAACCAACGAGATCCACCTAAACTAGTAACTTGTGATGGCCTCCAAACATCTAAATGTATAAGTATAAAAGGACTTGGACTTTTGTTTAATGTTATTGTAAATGGGACTTGATGGCTTTTTGATAGTTCACAAACGTCACAGCGTAAGTTACTGATATCAATTTTTTTCAAACAAACTTAGAAAAAATTTCTTTAAGTAACCAAACAAAGCATGTCCAAGATGTCGATGCCATAACTAGATGTCAGATATCTGTTTATTCTGTTTTGAGTAATCTACTATCAAAGTCTGCTTTAACATAGTAGAACTTTGTGACTCTAAATCCAAGTAATACAACTGCCCTCGTCTAACACCACAACAAATCATCTGCTTTGTTTGAATGCTTTTAAACTCACAAAATCAAGCCAAAAAAATCACCACACAAGATAAGGCTTTGGTTATTTTGGAGACCGACAACAAGTTATAATTTAGAGATGGAACAACTAACACAGACTCTAAGTGTAAAGTATTTTTTAGGGTTAATGATCCTTCCCCAATGACTCGGGCAGACTCACCATTGGTAGTAAAAACAAATTTTTGTAGGGATGTTTTAAGGTTAGAAACATGCCTAGAATTGAATGTCATATGATCATAGCACCAGAATCAATTATCCATGTACTATGAGAAACAGATGTACACATATTTAAAGATTTACCATCATTTCCAGCAGTAGCTACAAATGATGACGACTGTTTGACATCTTCTTTCTTTTCAACAATAGCAGTAATAGAACTTTTATTCTTGTTGTTGTTGGGCTTGCCGGGTTTCATTTGTGCATGCTGGCTCTCATTTTGAGCTACCATTCCTGAAGTTTTAGCGAAATTAAGAACCGGATTTTTTCGTAGAATTTCTCCACACACCATTTTTTTTCTTTGTTACCATTTTTTTTTTCTACTTTTCTTGACTTCTTGACCTTTTTTTTTCTTTCTTTTTTTTAATATAACTTGGGAATAAAGAATAAATAAAACCAAAAGAGTTAAAGCTAAGGTAAATAAATATAGCAAACTTTCTCTAGACCAAGGAAAGGTGATGATTCACGACGACACAACAACGGCAGATCAAAGCTGCCGACGACAGATCGGAGTTGGTGTGGAACTTTGGTTTGGTGTCATCGGCTTCGGAAGCAGCAGATCAATGGGCTCATTGGCGATGATTTGTTATTCTTTGTTTGGATCTTCTTGGCTTGGTGATTTGATCGTCGTCGTCGGTGTGATTTTGGGATGTGGGTAATTTGTTTCTGTTGTAGGAACTTGTTGGTTGGAGAAATTTTGCGTAATGGTCGGGGATATTTTTTGTTTGTTGTTGAAACTTGTTGGTTGGGAAAAGAATATTGTAGAATGGTTGGTTGGGTATTGATTTGTTGGTGTTTGGATTGTGCAGGTCACTTGGTTGGCATGAGTCGCTTGATGGTAGGGGTTTGATGACACAGATTGGGTGACTTGGTAATGTGAGTTGCTTCAGGAAGATTCATTGTGGGTTGCTTGGTAATGTGCGGCTGGAGTTGATGACTATTGAGAGTGATTGAAAAAAAAAAAAATTGGGTATTTTTGTTGTTTACAACAGCTAAAGATGGTGGTTGGGTTTGATTGGATTTGGTGTTTGGGTTGTAGTCGTTTTCTCCTTCTCAGATTGACAATTGGAGGGATGATTACACACTAGTGTATTTTTCAGCGGTTGCTCTGTAAAGAATAATTATTCAGATCAGAAAACCTTGCTCTGATACCATGTTTAATTGAAGAATTTTGGGTTTCAATTCATTGATTTTCAATACATAGTTACAATCCTTATATATGTAAAATACAATCCATTGAATCTCCTAATTATGTCAGTTTCAGATTACACAATATACTGACATAATTTGAAGATTACATAATATCATGAGTATCCTAAGACTGACAAAAATAGGAGATTACATATATTCTAGAAATCTCAACAAGCACAAACTACAACACTAACTATTGAAATATAATAACAACAATTACTAGAGCAAAAATAAATTGCCACAATAAATACAAAAATATATAGCACCAAGAATTTAACGAGGTTCGGTATTGTTACCTACGTCCTCGGCATTACAGAAAAACTCCACTATTCTTTGAAGAATAGTACAAACTTTTAGGCAATACTATAAATACCCAAAATAAAGAAAATACAAAAGAAACTCTAAACTATAAGGTAAGAACCATTTACAATAAAAGTATAAGAGTAACAATAATGCCATGCTTACTCACGAGTTTACTTACCATCTTACTACCTTTGTTAAAATTATATATAGTACTCGTACTATGCGTATGGTACCCGTACTATGCGTTATATTTACAAAGGATAGTAAGATGGTTAATAAGATCGTGAGTAAGCATAGCATTACTCTAAGAGCAAATAAGTTTTGGGATGATCAACACTATAACTTGACCTCCTTTATATAGGCCCAAAATCCTAATCTCATTCCTATTCCCATTTGAGGTAGGATTATATAATTTTTTTTGTCTGGCTTTTAATCAAGTGATTTGCAAACAATATTTTATTATCTAATTTTTTTTTTTTAATAATATCTTCTGATATGAAGGAAACATAATTATTATTATTATTATTATTATTATTATTATTAATTAATATTTATGCCGGGTTCAAATATACACATGAATGTAATTCATCTAAATATTCTTTAAAATAAAAATAAAAATAAAACTAAAACTAAAGTAACTTTTATTTAATTTTAACTCAAAACTTTTTCAGATATTTAAGGTGCACTCAACCAGTTTTCCTACGTCTAACCTGTATACTTCCATTGTTTGTGCTTAATATTTGGAATCTACTATCTACCAATCTAATGAATTCATTTGTGTTAATACCTATACAATTCGTCAAGTATATATATTAAAAAAAAAAAAAATTATCAACTAATATAGTTCTTTTTTTTATTGCAACACAACTAATTAGTATAAGATGTGCACAAAATATGCACGACATAATTTAATATTTATATTAACTGGGACTATGTGATGAAACAACGATTTGACATCTCTATCATTTTATCAGCAAGATTTATTAACTTTTCGGGTTCGATATTGTATTATATGTGAAGTTGAAATTTCAAAAAGTTACTCTACAAATAGGAGAAGGGCTCCAAGGAATCTTAGCCACTCCTAGGACAAGGGCTTAGAGGAATCCAGGCCAGTCCCAGTCATTAAAGACAATGTGATAGATAATGTTCTAGGTGGCAAATTAAAGAATGGTTGTTTTGGGAAGAGATTTGAGTTTTAATTAATATTTTACATTTCAGTTAAAGTGGTGCCACCGGAAATATGGTAACATCATAGATATACCTTTTTTCATGAAACAACTACTCGCTTGATAGGTGATTGTAGTTGAAGAATTTACAAACATAAATGAAAAAATAATACTACACTTACCCCACTCCCTTACATCATGATGTGGCAGCTGACGAGGCAGTTGCCAACTCATCTTCCACCTCATTTCCCCCCAAAATTTAAAAAAAAAATATTGTAAAATCTTTAATTTTGAAATAAAAATTTCCCCCAAAACAAACCCTAAATCAATTGCAAAATCCTTAAAATACAAACCCTAAAAATTTCTCCCCAAATTTCCTTTCAATCTTGAAAATACTAGCCACCACATTCTCCAATCACAGCCCGACCAGGTTGCCACTGTCCACCATCCCAAACAGGTTTTACATCAATCGATCTTCCTCCACCTCCATCGCCAATCTCAGTCGCACCCCTCTGATCTCGACCTTAAACGGTCATGCGTTAGTTGACCTCCACATCACCACCACCACGAGTGCCAGTCGATCTCTGCACAACCATTAGCACCAACTTCATCCACCACTAGAGTCGCACCAGGAAAGGTCTGCACATATTTTACCTTGGATCCTAACAATGTAAAGGAAAGTTGTTACTCTGTTTTGATATTTATTTATTTAGCTTCCATGGTGGCATAATTGACACTGGAGGTGGAAAACAATTTTTTTTGGAATTAACAACTTTGGAAATTAAATAAATAAATATCAAAACAAAATAACTTTTCCCTGACATTGTCAAGATCTAAGGTAAAATATGTACAGACCTTTCCTGGTGCGGTTGTGGTGGCGGATGAGGTTGGTGCTGATGGCGGTGCAAAGGTCGACTGGCATTGGTCGTCGTTGTGGTGCAAAGGTCGATTAACGCACGATGGTTTAAGGTCAAGATCTATAGGGGTGCGGTTGAGATTGGCAATGGTGGAGGAAGAGGATTAGATGAAGTGAAACCTGTTTGGGATGGTAGACGATAGCAACTTGATCATGCTGTGATTAGAGAAGGTGATGGCTAAGGTTTTCAAGATTGAAAGGAAATTTGGGAATAATTTTTTAGGGTTTTTATTTTAGGGATTTTGGAATTGATTTAGGGTTTGTTTTAGGGGAAATTTTTATTTCAAAATTCAAGATTTAGCAAAATTAAACAAAAAAATTGGTGGAAATGATGTGGTAGATGAGTTGGCAATCACCACGTTAGCTGCCACATCATGATGTAAGGGAATGATGTAAGAGAGTAGTATAAGTGTAGTATTATTGCTTTCCGAGTTAATTTCCTATGCATTACACTATTATGCAATGAGAGAGGGTGAATTATCAGTTTATTACTGTCTACCATACTTTCAAAATCTAATCCAAAAATTTTACAAAATTATTTGAAGCATTAAGAAAAGTTTGCAGGTATAAAATTGAAAAATGTGTTTAAAAATTACTTCAAGCATTGAGAGAGAGAAAAAAAAAAAATACTTGTAATCCCAGAAAGAACTTGTAGAAAAATTTTAATCCAAAAAATTTGTTAAGTATTGCTTGAAGCATTTAATAAAACGTATCAATGGTAGTGTATTTTCATTCAAACATAAAGGAACAATCAAATTTATATAATTTTTTATTTCAAAGTTATATCTCTATTAACAAAGATAAAGAGCAAGAGGAAATGTGATGTACATTGAATCTTATGATAAGGAAGTAGCAAATGCTCGATGGTGAGCGCGTGTTCCATGCATACACTCTCAATTGTGAAATGTTATTATTCATTATTCATTAATAAAAAAAATGAATGGAAACACTTAATAACATATTATTGATAATATATATGTATCAAAAGAATTTCAAATAACTAAATAAAATAATATATATATCGCATAGCTATGTCACTAAATTTTTAAGATCAACTCATTAAAATAATTTTGAACTTACGATTTTAGTTTCATATTTTTTTTAATCTCTAAGGTGTCCAAACTAATTTACACATACCTTAATTAATCTCTCAAGGCATGGAACTGTTGATGCTAACCAGATAAAAATTCAAGTGATTATCACTATTAGTGTCTGGAGGGATTTGAACTCAAGAATTCATATAACATTTTTTTGTTCTTTTACAATCAGGTCACTCAATGATGCTATTTTAGTTTCATCCATATAAAAAATGTAAATACCATTAGATTCCTTTGTTGATCCATATTTATTTTTCTAGAGGGAGAGAAGGGTAATTCTTTAATTCCCAAATTCGGTTTCGGTGTCTAAATTTGGTAACGGAGACTTTGACCCGAGAAAGGAGAAATGAACAGAGGAGAGGAAAATTAGATGAGAGGAAAGAAGATCACGATGGCACTGACACCTAAGCAGTTGAAAANAGTAGCTTTCTTTATGGCGCCACGACATGACTTTCTCTATGCCGCGACATTCATCTTCCATCGCGGCATGCTTTTCTCTATGTCACGACATGCTACCTTTTGGACATCTTGAGAGTCTTCTCGTCGGCATGCTTGTTCTGGACATCTTCGAAGTCTTTGGTCGACATTCTTGCTGCAATTCTTCTTCTACCAAAAGGATTCAATCTTTAATAGAGCCATCTTGATATGTAGAAAATGTTCGTTTGAAGAATTGTGTTTTCAATTCATTGATTTTCACTACATAGTTACAGTCCTTATATAGGTAGAATACAATCCATTGAATCTCCTAATTATGTCAATTACAGATTACACAATATATTGACATAATTAAGATATTACATAATATTAAAAGTATCTTGTGATTAAAAAAAAATGAGAGATTACAAAATATTCTAGAAATCTCAACACTTCCTCTCAAGTTGGTGCGCAGATGTCACAAATGCCCAACTTGTCTAAAACTTGTGAGAGTATACGTTTAGAGATAGTCTTGGTAAGAATGTTAACCAATTAATCCTTTGATCGAATCTTGGGCAATTCAATAATCTTTTTATCCAGTTTTTCTTTGAAGAAAAATCTATCTACTTCAACATGTTCCGTACGATCACGTTGAACTAGATTGTAAGCAATATAACATGCTACTTTATTGTCACAATATATGGTTGATTAGGTTGATAGCACAAATCTTGCAAGAGAATTTGTGCAAAACTTCCAAATCTTCCTAAAATTCCAGAGGAGTAAATGACCTCTTGGAACGATGTCGTGTAAAACTTCTTCAGATAGAACAGTCATTCCACCACAAGGAACGGTCATTCTAATGTTGAACTTTGAGTTTTCACTTTGACCTTTGAGATGTAGTCAAGAGTGCAAAGTGTTCTGGATTTGAATTTCTTGACTTTTGTTCTTGAGCGCATGGTCATGCCAGATGGTCATGCGAGTGCAATCTGGTTGTGTGAGTGCCACTTCAAATTGGCAGCATGACTAACAACCAAGAGGAACAATGTTGTGCGATATTGCACAACAACTTTCTCTTAAGGCATAGTCATGCCTTGATCACGCACGATCGCACCTAAGCAGAAATTTGCTTATGCACTATTGAACCACCTGTTAGATCTGTTTTGGTTTAGTTATGACTTGAGTCATACCTTTGCATGTTATGGTTAGTGATCAGTCAACTTTTTGGTTAGTTTTGGCACATCAAAACATATGAGAGGTCAATAGAGATGATGGTGGTTCCGGCAAGGTTCGCATAAAGGAAATGAAATGAGTTTATTTGGTGGCAGCTTGGGCTGATCTGCAAAACTGAAATGGGTTTTTTCTTTGGGTTGTGGTGGTTCCAACAAGGATCATAAAAAGGAGATGAAATGGGTTTATTTGGCAGTAGCTTAGGGCTAATTTGCAAAACTTAAATGGTTTTTTCTTTGGGATGGTGGTGGTTCCGACAAGGATTGTAGAAAAGAGATGAAATGGGTTTATTTGTGGAAGATTAGGGCTGATTTGCAAAACTGAAATGGGTTTTTTTTTGGGATGGTGGTGGTTCCGGCAAGGATCGAGAAAGGAGATAAAATGGGTTTATTTGGGGCTGATTCACAAAACTAAAATGGGTTGAAGAACTTCTTAATTTTCCTCAAAAAATGTGATTTTGAAGCCAAAAATGACATCTTTCAATGGTTTGGGATTAGATCGAGTAGGTGTTCTCGAGCTTTTGCTGAGTTCGAGCCCGCTCAAGCTCAAGCTCCCCTATTCAGTGTCGAGCTCTCCTATTCAACGTCGACCTTGACCTGGGCCTTAAGCACGACACCTCAAGCTTGGTACTATAGCAACCGAGCTGAGTCAAGTAGCCAGATACTTGACTCAGCTCGGCTCATTTACACCCCTACTTATCACTGGTTTTAATTGTTTGCCCCATAAAGGATAAAGCGATTACAAATGCTCCCATGCTTTTTTGAAAGTATTAAAAACCTCCCTATTGTTAATTAATTTTTAGGTCTCCATCCAATTTTCTTATGTAATATTCAATAAAAAGGAACAAGGTCTAGATTACCGTTTTTATCATTTACCATTTTTTTTTTTTTTAAGAAAAACATTTTCCCTTTCATCTTCTTCTTTTTCTCTTCCATTTTCTTGAGAAAATCTTATCTCTTTATCATCATTCCTTTCTGATAAAGAAACTTCAAAGATGAATCTTATACCTTCAAAAATAAAATGGGAAGGAAAGCAAAATGTTGGTTCTAAAGGGTAAAATTGGCTTTGTGCAAGACGCCATGGCACGGGGATGAGAGTCACTTGCAGTATGACGAAGAGGGGAAGGTGTTGGGGTTAGGAGATCACATAGTAGAAAACATACATTTGAGATTAATAATAATTGAATAAAATCACACTATACAAAGAGACATTTACATGGTTCGGCATAGCCTACCTACATCCACAAATTAGAGAAATTCACTATAATTTCATGAACACGATATACAAAGTACACAACACCATAAACCCGGTACGAACAGAGTGAAAACAACCCTAGTTTCTAACTACACTCAACC
The DNA here is from genome assembly GCF_008641045.1 of Pistacia vera. NCBI lineage: Eukaryota > Viridiplantae > Streptophyta > Magnoliopsida > Sapindales > Anacardiaceae > Pistacia > Pistacia vera. Next base: position 712,656 of record NW_022195999.1, read on the forward strand.
CAGTATCGAGAGCGGAAACAACCCTCTAGGAAACAATCTTAATTTTTAAGACACTATACCCATGATGTTTAATACCTTTTACATCAAATACCTTGTGTTCTCACATTCTATCATTACCTTAAATTGGTTCTCACCCCTATATTTATAAATAGTATACGAGACATTCTATTTCCAATAGGATTCATATTTCAATTCTTAATAAAACTCTCATAATTTTGTTCTTAATTAAAATTGTATTCTTTATTAAATAGGTTTCCTAAAGACATGCAATTTTATATGAGAACAATTAGGAAAGTGAGCCATAATATCTCGACAATCGGTTGCAACGCAACAGACTAGGAGGGTTGGATTAAGCAAGGGCAATGGGTAATGGATGGAGTGAAGGGGTCCATTGTGACCACCTCCACTCTTCTCCCCCAACACCTTTCTTCTTTTTTTTCCCCTCAAATTTTATAAAAGCAAACTTAATATAAAATGTTCAATAACAGTGCCACCCCTTCTACCCCCGTGTTTTCCCCATCCTAAAAAAATCTGTTAAAATCCTTTCCCTATAGGGTGTAAAAGGGTATTTAAACAATCATAGTTGGTCAATGAGAAATTCACATGGACGAACCTAAGGAAGGGTTGAATGCTGATAGTTTTCGAAATCAGGGGTATTGATATCAATTCATCAAACCTTCGGTGAGAAAATATTTCGACCTATCATTGTTAATTTCACAGGCTTTTACTAAAAAAGTAATGTTATACTTATAAAGAAATCTTACAAAGATTCTCATACAAAGTGATGTAGCAAAAAATGAATGGAAAGGTGATTATAATGAGTTTTGACTTTTTGTTTTACTCTTCTATTCATTTTTTGTCATCTCACTTTATATGGAAATCTTTGTCAGATTTCTTTGTAAATATAGTATTATTGTTACTAAAATATCTACTAGTGGGACCTTGATGAAATAGACTAATCACCCATAGGAGATCATGAGAGAGGCATGAGAATTTATCTAGACTTTTACTAGTTCTTCAGATAATTATATGAATAAAATAGTTATGTTAAAATTAAATTAATATTTTCTTAATTATATTTTTATATGTACTAACTACCAACATTTACTAACTATTTTTCTTTTCTAAGTATTTTTCATCAATTACACCTATTAATTTCAAATGAGTAATACTATACATATTCCAAAATTTTTGTAAACTAAAAGCATCTCCAAATGATTTTTCATGTGACCCAAACTTTTTATTATAAATAGTTTATCTATAAAAACAAGAGTCCAACAGACTCTTTATAGTTAAAATATAAATTAGAGAGTCAAATTGCACTCTCTATCATAATTTTAATTAATAAACTATAATTATCTATGCATTTTATTTATTAATTCTTTCTTTCATTAAGTCTCTTTCTTAAAAATAAAGAGTATCTTCATTAAATTTAAAGAGTCTATTGGATTTAAATAAAAATTGTGTCATTTATATTTTAAAATTAATGAAAATACTCTTTATTTATATGAAATATGCTCTTTAAAATAAAGAGCACCATTGGAGATACTCTAATATCACATTATAGCTAATTATATAAATTTATCTTTTACATGTTAATATTAAATAAAAATGTATATATTTAAGGGACATTATCAATCAAGGTATAGCTTTATTGTGAAATGCAAAAGGGACACAAGTTTCGTTTTCTTCAATGTCGAGACATTAAATGGTAACATGCAGTTACAATTAATAGGATCCAACGGATAAATCGATAATTAAAACCAAATAAATAATTAAGGGTGTTTAAGTCCTTTGTTATTTTCTATTAAAGTTTAACAGCAAATCAAAGTTAAATGTCCCTAAATTGAAGACATTGAAAATTGTGCCCATTTCTTAACATTTCACAAACATATTATAACTCATAGTTTGTTTAAAACTCAATCTCATAAACTCTGTCTCATAATTCTAATATAACAGTTCATAATTGATTAGATGCGAAAATTCATCAGAAATCAATTACAAGCTCTCATATCAAGATTATTAGAAAAAATTCATAAGATTAGATTTTAAATATCAACCATAACTAAATTAGTAATATCCCACTTTTTAAAACAGTGAAAGTGTGGTTGACACGGGAATATAAAATGTTATATTCTCATGGCTTTGCCATTGTGAATTCGGTATGATTTTCATAGTTGTACCGGTGATTTTCAAGTCAACTAAATTACTAAATACAAAATTTCCAAGTCATCGCCCCAATGGTTTAGTTAGTGTATGATTAATGACTCATATTTGGAACGGTTTAGTTAGTGTATGATTAATGACTCATATTTGGAACCAATTTTTACATAATCATGAGAAGATGACCTAAATTAGAGTAGTAGTGGACAAATTCACCAACGAATCCAAGTCAACTAGCAAGCAGTATTCTCCAGTGAGATGGATGGCCCATTGACTCCCCTTGTAAGTTGACGATAAACCCTTTTGTTTATAGCAATAATTGTACTCACTTTCTACTAAAATGGAAAGAATCTCACAATATTTTACTATCTTAAATACTCTTTATTTATATGAAATATGCTCTTTAAAATAAAGAGCACCATTGGAGATACTCTAATATCACATTATAGCTAATTATATAAATTTATCTTTTACATGTTAATACTAAATAAAAATGTATATATTTAAGTGACATTATCAATCAAGGTATAGCTTTATTGTGAAATGCAAAAGGGACACAAGTTTCGTTTTCTTCAATGTCGAGACATTAAATGGTAACATGCAGTTACAATTAATAGGATCCAACGGATAAATCGATAATTAATTATGCAATATATATACTCAATTTAATATATATAAAGAAGTAACTTAGACTCAATTAAATAATCTTATCCAGTACAATGCTGACACGTGTCCTACAAATTTGTTAAAAAAATCCTAATTAAAGAATTAATAAAATCAATATCTAAAAAACAAAATTAAGAAAAAGAATAAAGGAGGCTTTTCCTTAGGCCAGCGGGGCAACCAGCCTGAGGAAAAGCCTTTGCCTTTGCTCTTTTTATTTATTTTGATTTCAATGCTTTTAATTTTTATAAATTTAAAAATAAAAATGGCTGTCCTTTCTCTTTTTTTGGTATTTAATTTAAAAAAAAAATTAAAAGAGGTTTGCTATTTTTTATTTAAATTATTATTTTTTTTTTTGTTCTTATTTTATTATATTTTTTAGTATATAAACTGAAATCAAACAAATTTTCTTAATTTTTAACTTTAATTTCAATCTTTTATATGTTTTTTTTTTTTAAGTTTTTAAATTTAAAATTCAAAGACTAAAACCAAATAAATAATTAAGGGTATTTAAGTCCTTTGTTATTTTCTATTAAAGTTTAACAACAAATCAAAGTTAAATGTCCCTAAATTGAAGGCATTGAAACTTGTGCCCTTTTCTTAACATTTCACAAACATATTATAACTCATGGTTAGATTAAAACTCAATCTCATAAACTCTGTCTCATAATTCTAATATAACAGTTTATAAACTCTGTCTCATAATTCTGATATAACAGTTTATAATTGATTAGATGTGAAAATTCATCAGAAATCAATTACAAACTCTCACGTTAAGATTATTAAAAAAAATTCATAAGATTAGATTTTAAATATCAACCATAACTAAATTAGTAATATCCC